>NC_136634.1:21361916-21961916 GCF_949748355.1 Melanostigma gelatinosum
AAATTTAACGTGGTTTTCGACATTTTTCTTCGTTGGGTAATGTTGGGTATGATGGTGTAGTGGGGTGTCCAGGGTTCACGGGTTTTTTTTGCGTACTTTTATCAGTTTTTTGGGTCTTTTTTTGAGCGGAGTGCAGCCGGGCAGCAGGTGCTGTCGGCGTGCTAACCGCTAGCATGCGCCTGACGGAGCTAACCAGAGAACACGGCGTGAAGATTCCGCCGCTGTTCGGGTATTCCGTGGAGGAGCTCAGTCTGGCAGTGGGTGAGATTGTCGGGCACAGCCACGTGAAGTCCGCAGCGCGGATGAACAGCGCTGTGGTCATTTTTCTGGACAGTATCGAACTTGCGGAAGTGGTGTTGATAAACGGGATCTCCATCGGGGAGCACTTCCTGCCCACGTATGCTCTGGCATCACCGGAGGTGCAAGTCACTGTGTCCAACGTGCCGCCATTCATAAAGAGCGAGGCCATCGTCAAAGAGCTGTCCAAACATGGGAAGGTGGTGTCTACGGTTAGGAGGGTGTCCTCTGGGTTTCAGTCTCCGCTGTTGCAGCACGTGGTGTCTCACAGGAGACATGTCTTCATGATCCCCAGCGACAGGAGCAGAGTGGTCAACCTCAGCTTCAAGATCACAGTGGACGACTTTGACTACGTCATCTTTGCAAAGACGAACGATTTTAAATGTTACAGCTGTGGGAGAGTCGGACATATGAGCAGAGTTTGTCCTGGGGAACAAGGCTCAAACAACGACCAGAACCGGAGAGGTACTGAGGACAGAGGGGACAAGCAGGACGGACAAGAGGGAACAAGTGGAGCACAGGCGGCGAGGGAGGAGGAGACGGGTGGGGCTCAGGTAGTGAGAGTGGAGGAGGCAGGTGGGGCTCAGGAGGTGAGGGGGGAGGTGACGGGTGGGGCTCAGGAGGTGAGAGTGGAGGTGACAGGTGGGGCTCAGGAGGTGAGGGGGGAGGTGACGGGTGGGGCTCAGGAGGGGAGGGTGGAGGTGACGGGTGGGGCTCAGGAGGGGAGGGTGGAGAAGACGGGTGGGGCTCAGGAGGGGAGGGTGGAGGTGACGGGTGGGGCTCAGGAGGTGAGAGTGGAGGTGACAGGTGGGGTACAGCAGGTGAGGGAGAGTACTGGAGGACAGGTGGAGGCAGGTAGGGAGGTGGCCATGGAAGCAGACGAGGAGCAGCTCAAGGCCCCTCAGCTGAAGAGGAAACAGGGAAGAGACAGAGGAAGCTCACAGGCGAAGAAAGTGGCAACTACAGACAGTGGAGGAGCAGCCGAGTGTGAGTCCAGGCCGGACGAGGACCCTGAGTCGGGTTGGGAGGACTCTGAGCCCAGTCAGGAGGAGAACTCTGCTGTAAACAGTGAGCCCTCTACACACGGTGCTGGCAGCTCTCGGGGCTCTGGAGGCTACAGCGTGGAGGAGATACAGGAGTTTCTGAGGAGGAGTAAGAATGTGAGAAAAGTCAGAGTGGAGGACTACCTCTCGGACAAGGAGCAGCTCTCCAGCTCTGCCAGGTCTCACATGAGGAGCAAGGACAGAGGAGGTCTCACGAAGCAGGAAGGATACAGACTCAAGAAAATAGTTCACAAAGTGAACAAAGAACTGGACAAACAGGGCGCTAAGTGAGAGTCAGATCTCAGCCTACAGACAATTAAAGACACGTTTATGTTTGATGGACCGTATTTGTTGAACAGTTTTTACAGAACTCTGTAAATGGAACTTAACACAAACAAATAAAGATATATTAAACCTCTCTCTCTCTCTCTCTCTCTCTCTCTCTCTCTCTCTCTCTCTCTCTCTCTCTCTCTCTCTCTCTCGCTCTCTCTCTCTCTTCCCCCACTGTCTCTCAGCGTCTCTCTCTCTCTTTTGACTAGCGTGTGAGCTCAAGCAAGTGGCAATAAACGAGCGCTCTGGTCTACCTGCAACTTTCAAGTGCTCCTCCCCGGTCGTCCTGCTGATTATTCGCGCATTACAGTCATGAATCGCATGGCACAGATCTGTTTTGTTGCTCTGGTAGCAGAGGAGGAAATATCTGCCTGGCATAATTTACATTTGTATCAGTCAAAAGTTACAGCATTGTTCAGTAAAACAATAACATATAAACAGTCATTGGCTAAACATTATTTATTCTTACAGCTAAAACGTAAACAAACCTAGAAAGCCTAGAAATGAAAAAAGTCCCAAACAATAATTAGAAGCATGCACCAACATACAAGGCAATAACACAATTAGCGCCACCGTGACAGTTCGTGTTTCCAGCTGTTGTATATCGCAAAGGATCTCTTTGTCATGTTTTGCTCTCTGTAACTTGAAAGGTGAAAAGTTTTGAAATTCCGGAAATTTTGACGAGTACTTGAAAGCATCAACAGTCTACTTCCTGGCTCTATCGAGTCGCTCTTGTGACTGTACGTCCAAAATACCCCCCATTCACAATAATAATACTACTACACACGCTACTCGGGGCTGCCACTGCGCATGCGTCTGAACTGGACCGCAGAAACTTTATAGCATCCTTATGTGAGATCAAGCGGGGGGGGGGAGAAGAGGCAGACAGGCGGTGTTTCTATTTCACTGATCAAATAAACCCGACAGTAAACCTTAAATCCTTTAGAAATGTGTCTGCATATTTGGACAAGATGCAGCCCACATTATGTTATGTTAGTACCGAACCCATAGCCATGCTCTGATGACCAAAAGCAAAAATAAAAAAGTGTTCTCTGCATAGAATAAAGTGTGCGGATATCTAATCTACCAGTTTGAGCATTTTTGATACTTTATTTAAGTTATTAAATACGGGTGAAAGGTTGGTTATCCTAGTACCTAGCCTATAGACATATTAGAAGTCAATTTTAAACTGATGAGAAAGTTAATTAATGTGTTTAGCCTTTTTCGCCTACTTTTAAAGAGGTGAATAAACTCCATCAGGCCTTTTGGCAATAGCTCAGTCAGCTGCTGTCTACTTTTTCATAAAGTAAAGCCAGCAGGGGGGCGACTCGACACACACGGATGCACACACAGAGAGTAAATAAGACTATACACTACCACAGGAGTTTCATAATCACCCACTAAGATCTTAATTAAACTATGAACAAGAACTTGCAGGTTGACAGTGTCTGTGTACATTCACATGCACTTCTTCTGTTGTGACATGTTTGTGTTTTGTTTTGTGAGTGTTTGTGAGGCTGTCTGTGTGTGTCTGTGTGTGTGGGGGGGGGGGGTCTGTGTGTGCGGTGTCTGTGTGTGTGTCTGTGTGTGTAGATAGAGACTAACCGGTGAAGATCCCCTGAGACAAAAGAGACACACTACGCTTTAATAACACACGTACACTAACAGAAGAAAACTGAGACGGTGTGATATTTAAGGGTTTCTAATATCTAGTCGTTTCATGTAAGGATATCGAGAATAAGTCGCGTGTTATTCTTTAAAGTGTCTAAAACTAAACATGTTTTTGGCCTGCTTGGTGCATCTGTGAGGCTGAAAGGCTAAATGTTTTGATCCTTGCTTCTCACCCTAATAAGGATTTTAGGGGTGGAAACAAGGCCTCGGGCTACAGCGTATGCTCCGATTTCTTTTTTTGAAAAGAAACATTCCTTTTATGACACCCATGTCAGTGATTTCTACCAGTCTTCTCCCACCCAGATAGCCTAAGGATCTCTCTCACACACACACACACACACACAGCTCACTACTTTGCTGTAAAACTCTCCGTTTTAGTGTGTTAGCTGAAGGCCACGCAGTGCGTGAATGATTAACAGTAGCTGGTGATGCAGTAAAAGGTTCATTAATTAATCAGATAATCTGTGGTTGCCGTGGTGAACAGTTCTGACGTGCAGTCTGATCTCATCTCCACTCAGCACACTGAGCACGGCTCACTTTAGTTCATGTTGTTGTGTACGGTATCTCTTCTCAAATACTTTAGTGTGGAACAGCCTGGTCTCTTAAAAATGGTGTCCCCATACAAAGGAACTGCATTGTCAAATACCTTTTGAGGGATACGTATTTTACTGCTTTTGTGTTCATGGTATTACGAATACGTTTCTAATAAAATTCAAACATGGGACTTTCTTGTTTGTGCTCTGTGGGAAACTAGAAGTAACTTAATCACGTAGAAAACGTCCTTATTATAAGCCAAGCCATGTTTGACTAAATCTAACCAAGCAGGTTTGTTGCTTTAACATAACTAAGTCATGTTGTTGCTTTTTTGCTTAGATTTGTTTCAGTTTACATTTTAACCACGTGTTAAAACTGTGACTGTAATTTGGGAGAAAATACCTTTCTCGCGAAATGTAGTTACAGTTTAGTTCTATGGGAACGTAATTTTAAGTATCGATGCACCGATCGATCGGCTGCCGATCGGAAGCGGATGATTTTCAGCGTGTATGCCATGACTGATGACCCGTTTCATATTTTAGATTTTTTTTGCTGGTCATATTTACACACGTTTGCTAGTTTTACATCGGCACACACAGCGGCACACCTAACACACACACACACACACGTCATCTGTGACTTTTATTTACTACTGTAAGTCAAACACAAGTCGTGAAGGAACAACATTAAAACCATTTGGAACATCTAACAGCAGACACTAATTATGTTGTAATTAATTCTCCTGCATGCTGCTCAGAGTAATCACAGAGTCTCTCTCTAGCACAGTCTTGCCAATAAATGTTAATGGAGGCTACAACCTTGAATAAATAGTTGTTTGAAGGATATTTTCTTACAGTGATATAAAATAGATATTAGAGAGGGAGTTGTGACCTGTTTAACTTCCTAACACTAGCTCTAAGCAGCTTATAATACACAATTAAAACTACTAATACCCCCTAAAAAATGTTTCATCAAAGTAAATATATAAAAAAGCATGATAATTAATTTCTTAATAATTTGAATTGTGCATTTTCATGCAAATAACCACGATAGATGAGAATAAGGTCAAAGGAAAACATTTCGAGGTTTTGAAACCTTACACTGACTTTAGGACGGTTGAAATTATTTCTTGGGACGGTTGTTACGGTAGTATTTTTACCTCATAACAAAGGGGAGGCCGGAGCCAGCCATGTGGCCGGCTTTGTGCCGTCGACACGCTGCATCAATAACGCTACCAAAACTGGTTTACAATTATAAGGAATTTAATTCCACTGATGTAAGCACGATTACAGTTACACATTGGAGTACATACTCCTATGAAATATTAAAACAATAAAACCCCATTTGCAAAAAACCTCAACTCAGCTTCTCAGGTGAAAAACACGTCCGTCCTCCGAGAGCCATGACACGAGAGAGGAAAAAGGCTTAAATTAAACCTCCCACATCTGTTCGATAACACCTCCTCTCCATTTATCTCGATTCCTATTGGCTATCCTCCAGGAGTGTATTCTACTGTCTGGCTCTGAGTTCATCATCACATTCAATGACTGTCAGTTACGTTTTAAACCCTTCTATAATAATCCTTCAAAATAAAAGTTATACTTCTGCACTTGGCAGAAGTTTCATGCTTATGTTTATCTTAATTATGCATTCTCAAAACCCTTATGATTATGACTAACTATGAATTATTAATTATGAATTATTAAACACTTTTATTATATCTACTAACTACAGTTTTTTACTCAAATTTCTTACACGGTGGAGAAAAAAAGTTCGTCTGGAGCCTTGCTGTCAACTATAGGATTTCTAGGAGACAGAGTTGTGTCATGTCATCTGTGAAATTTATTTTACTTCGATTGTTTTTAGAAAAAATCTATTCCCGCTGTTCTAGTTTTAATTTCATGTTTAGCTTGTTTAATTAATTAATCAATTATAATACATCATCTTTTATATCTTATTTTACTTGATCTTAAGTTTAATTTTGTTTAAAGTAGGTGTAAATTAATTTAGATTGACTTTTTTTAGTAACTAAATTCAGTTTTTTGGGGGGTTTACTTGACCTATTGGGATGTAATTCAGAGTTTTATTTTTAATTAAATGTCAGTATTGTATTACAGTCCCTTTTAGTTTTGTTTATTTTTACGGTTGGGTATTATAACAATATATACATTGAGATGATTAAAAGTTGGGATCTGTCATGATGCCATATACATGTAGCTATAGGCAGCATTACCCTGAGGTAATATTGGTGTTTGGTAACATTTTGTCATCAATGTGTACTCTTAAAGAACCTTGATATGTTGGGATTTGTTTGGATTAGCAATGGAATAGTCCTTTAATCAATTAATATGTCTGCGTTAATCTTCCAGAAAATATACATCGATATAACAATAAATAAAAAAGATATGTTCTTGATAGACTTTATACTTTTATTTAGTTTAGTCAGGTTTAGGTTTCACCCTGATCTTCTAACTAGTTTCCGGTCTAAAAGCAGCAGGAAGTGGAGGAAAGGATGTCAAACAGCAGCCATCTCCACCGTGATGCTGTAAATCATTTTCATTGTTCAATTGTTTAGGATAGAGCTGCCAGTCGTCCTCTGCTTAACTAAACTGGAAGTGTTTTGTGGAATTTCAAAGTCTTGCTGTCTGGCTCATAATCTTTTAACAGTTTAACTGTTTGTCGGTCCCAAACTTCCTGAAACCACCATGGTTCTCTGTGCTCTGTATGAGTGGATGTGATCAGTCTCCGTTTCTCTGTCTACATTTGGCTTCAACATTTTAACACAACTCGTTTCTCATGTGTGGGGCTGATAACTTTTCTTCTGTGAAATCCAGCGTTAAGACCAAATGCACCGCAGCTCTTTAAATGATGTGAAGATGTACAGTGTCCCTGACAGTGAAATGACATTAATGATGGATTACTGCACCGAAAGCTTGTTCGAGTTCCTCTGACAATGTTTTCAGCTGAAGCTCAAACTAAAGTCACCAGAGGAAAATGAATATATTATAAAAGCACAATTACACCTGATATCATTGTAATAAAGCTGCTTTGGTGACTAAATAGTAAATAGCTTCCTTTTTCTGTTGATTATTAGTTTAAATTAATTTCAACCAAATGAAATATAATCAAACTTAACTTGCAAGTTAGACCGATCATGAATGTGGAGGACAAAGTTTAAGTCGTAAAAACCCAACATTTGAACGTATTTTTTCCTCCTTTGTTTGTTGACTGGCTCCAAAAGTTCTCTGAGACATGAAGTCAAACCTTTTCCAAACAAAAAAGAAAGAGAAAAAAGCCATCCTATATCATAACAAAGATGTGTCCCTGTTGTTCGTCCTCATTGTTATTCAAGGAGACATATAGATACATTTTGGCTTTGTTCGCTGGTTTAGAAGATGCTGCTGCTGCTGCTGTGGAAGTCACCAAATAAATATTTAAAACGCATCAATAACGCAGGATCACAGAAAAGCTAATGATGCTACAGTGACACACAGCTGACTCGAGACATTCTGTGTGTGTGTGTGTGTGTGTGTGTGTGTGTGTGTGTACAGTTAAGATGCCGTTCTCAACTCATCTCCTTGATGCGTTTGCAAAAAGGAGATCGAGCAAGAATGTGAACAAAGTGACTCGTCATCTGTCACTCTTCCTGTGTGCGACTCCCTTTGTGCTATCTCCTCCTCGTCGACAATGTTCAAACACACTGTCGTGCAGAAATGACATGTTTGCAAGTTTCTCGACTGTCTCTAACTCTGACAGAGAAACCAAGGCCGGAAACTGCTGTCTGACTTGTCTACACAACAATTTCTGCACAACTAAACCGCTCAAGGAGCAAATACATCATGCATGAGGGATTTCTTTCCATCAATACGACATCTCAACTATCTTATTCTCGCTGTTATACATTCTATTTGGTTTTCTCAACCTCTTTCTCTGAGATTGTTTTTAAGTCTCCTGTTTCGGCAGTACTTTGAAGATAAAAATGTCTGCTTTCCTGTGCTGTTAACACTTCAACTGTCTGTTATGAGGCTTGTTGAGGTCATTACAAGTTCAGCAGGGTCTGTGGTGCTCAGTGGACCCACAGACAGCAAAGAGTTACTAACTCTGCTTTGGATTAAATGACCATTAGCAACAGACAGGATTACCAGGCGGCTCCATGAAGAGAGCTGCGTGTGGGCTCATTGTGACCCAACACTGCCAGTTTGGTTACATCAGCGACCGGGAATCAACCTCCTTCCTCATCCAGACAACCCTGCATCTCCAACTGTGATACCCAACACGCTCACACACACACGCACACACACACACACACACACACAGGAGTAGGCCTCCAGTACAGAGCAGGGGAGACCCCTGGATGTGTGTGTTTATTCTTGGTCAGACTGTGGGATCCCGTGGCTGAAAGACAAATTTGGAATGGCACATGGTCCAGTATTTTAGTACATCAGTTACAGTGTTACGGTCAGCCAGTCTGTCTGTTTATCTGTCTGTCTGACTGACTGTCTGCCCACCGAAGGGACAAGTGGGTGGGTGGGTGCAGGGGATCTCCTACTGCTCACGAGTGCAAATAAAATATAACACACACCACACAAATATGGAGCCACAAGAAACTTTGATGCAAAACAAATGACAGCAAACCAGAGTTTGTTTCATATACATTGGAACGTCTTTTAGTTCAGAGTTATAGTTTTACCAACAACCTTCACTATGTGTAGAATTAGGAAAATTCTGTCATTGGCGCCATCCTGTGGAAGTATCAGAAAAAACACTGTAGCGTGGAGCAAAGCATCCCGTTACAGCCCTCTCTGTTGTTGTTGTTTTTAAACACACAAATGAATTAAATTCATGAATTAAAATACAAATATATACTTATCTAAATTATTATTACAGCCACAGAGCTACTAATTTTCTAAAATGAAACTGCATGGTAATCTTTCAAAAAAACAATAATTCTCCCCAAACCAGCTGGATAGAAAATATTGGATGAAATTTGAATGATGAAAAAAAAGCTGCTCACTGTATTTGCTATTCAAGCTAGTCAGAAATGACACATCTCCTTGTTTATAAAAACATGTATGACATATTGGAAAGAAATATAATTTCATGCTAATATAACTGATAGACTGTGCCTGCGCTGCATGAGTGGGTCTGAATGACACCTGATGGGCAGGTGGCACCCCTGCCATCATGGGTGAATGATGACATGTAGTGTTGAAGCGCTTTGAGTGGTCGGAGGACTATAAAGCACTGATGTTATACACACATTTCCTGCTTTGGTCTTTGAATTAAGAGTAAGAGGCACAACTTGGCAAACGGGTTAAAAATGTTTTTTATCGTGCAACTGATGAAACGTTGTTTTCATACCGATTTTGTAAATCGTGGCAAGAGATGTTAAACAATCGTCTTGAGTTGTCAAACATTGGAGGGTATACAGTACATTTGTATGGAAAACGAATAGGCAACTACACATCTAAGTTGCAATGAAAAGCCAAAATGCTGTAACAAAAAAAGAAAGACTAGAATCTGACTTTGACATTTGTTTTATCTTATAAACTATTGTCATACAGTGTTCAATTTGAGAGAGAATCTGATTGAAAGTTAGCAAAAAAACAACAGAGTTTATTAGCAAAAGGCTAAATTGGGATGAGATATAGCTGCAGCTATCCTTAGCTAAAGTTAACCGTTTCCTGTCCAGTTGGACAAGACGAGCTGAGCAGAATAGTATGTTTAGGTTTGTGAATCAGTCTGTACTATTACAGCTTATACTTGTTGTCATGTCACTGCACTATTTGCAACACAAATGTATAAATCATGAATATATCTTGATTATTGTCGTCAAAACTAACCACCCATTGACACAGAATAATTGCTCCTGACCAACTAATTACACTGGGAAAACAGAACAGCTGTTTTAATAGATTACCTGGGATTTGGATTGAAACTAATTGGATTCAATTTAGATTATTAAAGAGCCCACTACATGGGGAAATCAATGGTGA
Source organism: Melanostigma gelatinosum (assembly GCF_949748355.1). Lineage (NCBI taxonomy): Eukaryota > Metazoa > Chordata > Actinopteri > Perciformes > Zoarcidae > Melanostigma > Melanostigma gelatinosum. The sequence continues at coordinate 21,371,788 of NC_136634.1, forward strand.
CAACACTTTAAGATGACAAGCAATTACAATCAATGTCAAATATATATTTTTTAAGTAAAATTTGTGTTTAGTGTTAGGAGGGCCCTTCTTCCTGAGCTCACTCTGGACCAGTAGAGGGCGACAGGGCGGCTCTCTGATTTATCCGCTGCGCTCTTCCTCTGTCACCAGGGGGATGCTGCTGAGAGGCCAGAACAGTTCCCATAGCAACCAGAGACTACAGGAGACCCTAAATACTGTCAGCATTTAGTCCCACTATGGTTACTCATAGTAACCGCTAACCGCTCAGTGTGAGTGGTGAACATGATACTGTGAGATACTCCAGCGTGGACACAGACTACGTTTTACCTAAATGTGTGTGTCTAACACACTAAACACAGATAAACTGCACGTCTCAGAGTTCTGAACTGGCTGGTATCCTAGCAACAGATAGACTGGTGCTACAGAACTATAAATATCTGTTTGGTGTGTGTGTGCGTGTGCGTGCGTGTGTGTGTGTGTGAGAGAGTGGAATTGGGATGAGAGAGAGAGAGAGAGAAGGATGGAGGAAGGGATGCAACAACATAAGATAAGGAGGCATGGAGCAGTACCAGTGAGTGGATGTTCTAGTTTGTGTTACTGTACGATCATCTGATCAACACACACAGTCTGGTATTTGGCTGCTTGTCCTGCATTCATGATCGCTGGGCGTGGTGGTGCATTGATCTCCTCTCACCACTAGGTGGGTCACCTGTTCCACTTCGAGGGAGGGAGGGGGAAGGGGGGGGGGAGAGAGAGAGAGAGAGAGAGAGAGAGAGAGAGCCAGTGAGAGAGCCAAAGAGGTTGGCTTGATTTAATGCCAGAGGGAATTATTTTTATGTTCCTGTGCTTGGGATGGGGATGTATAAATGAGAGACAGGACAATCTTTTAGTCTTTGTGCAACAGAAAGACACAAATGTATTCGTATGAAACAGTAATTCCTCAACTTTCTTTAGACATTTGCTAATTGTGGGAATATTCTGAAACCACTGTAATTCCTACAAGCTGAATTCATGGAGACACTTGCTTTAATCAAACCCCCAGAGGTTAACAAACAGTAACCTAATCTCTTGGAGCCAGATTGCTACTGAACTTCCTCTTTGAATATCCTTTCACGTGTTTGTGGGTGCCTGCTGCCTTTGACCTGGATGGTTGGGCCCATTACCAACAATGACTCAGTCAAAAGTAATATCAGCATTAACCGATTACGGCAGATGTTCCCATTGGCTAAATGTTGGTTTCATTGATATGAAATATGTCACACATGTTCTCCTTGCTCATGTATAGTACAGGACAGTGTTGTCACAATACCAACATTATGACTTCAATATGATACCCTGCTTAAATATATCATAATCGATACCTTGTCAAAAACCTAAAACATCAGGAAAAGTAATGGAATAATAGATGACAGAACATTGAATTAAATACAAATGTTAAAATGTATTAATTAAAAATTATATTGTATGCAACAATCTGGTGTCCCCAATACCTGAAATGATGATTTTATGTTTTGAAGTTAACTTTATATTTGCAATATCAATTATTGAAGGTGCACGATTGGTGGATTGGGAGCATTTTGATTGCCTCTACGACTCTCAATATGTCGATGGCGAGCCGGCTGCTCACAGCTAACAGTGCTAACAGTGCTAACAGTGCTAACAGTGCAAACTACAGTGAAAGTGCTGATGGAGCTAACAGTGTTTACCTGAGGAGGAACCGGAGGGTGCATGCTACGTTTCTGTAATGACGCCGTCCGTCGTGACTGCATTTCAGCTGTAACCGCTGCATGAGAGCAGCGCAGAGCACGGTGAGGAAACCAGTGGGGTATGCGCTATGCCAAAAAAAGCAAGGACAAGATCAGATAACAACACAAACAGAGAGAGAGCAACTTCATTCTCTACTCAGGTAGACATCACTTTATCTTTACGGTTTGATAAGGCTTCTTTGGTAAAAAAACAGCGCATCAGTAACAGTTCAGACGGAGAGTGGTACCGCAGCATGAGAGAAGGTGAGAGGCTTCCAAAACAACAACCAAATAAGATCAGGATGACACCACAGTAACTGTAGAAAGCGCTGTGTTGTGTCAGAGGAGTGTTTATGGAGAGAGTGTCACTCTCACCGCTGGACTGCTTGTCCTGTCGCTTCATTTCACATTGTTGAGAAACATGGTGACATACTTATTCAACACATGCTCTTAGGTGGATTATGTGTTTGCCGAAATACAGGAGATGCTTGGACAGATTCAGAAAAGACAGTGAATCTAAATGTATTTGTACATTTGGTAGGTAATTAGAGGCGCGTTGTTAGATGCAGACACCAGCTCAGAGGGAGACTGTGCAGCCAGCGAGTGGTGACTCTTCACACATTATAATAGTTGAGGGTCTGAAAATAGATGGACTGAAATTGGGCGCTTTGACTTCCGCGTCTGCTTCCTCTTCACCAAAATAGTCTGGTACAACAATTGCAACACTGCTGCCGTCGCACCAAACCACCTGTCTATCGTTTGCTTCATTTTACGTTCACTTGTGAACAAGACACCAAGATACTTGAACTCACTTGCTTGGGGCAGTGACTCACTCTAAACCTGGAGGGCGAAATCCGGCAGAGCACTTTGAGGTACTGACTCTCATCCACAATGCTTCAAACTCGGCCGCAAACCGCCCCAGTGCCTGTTGAAGGTCTGACGAAGCCAGCAGAACCCCATTGTCTGCAAAGAGAATAGACCCAATTTTGATGTCCCCCAAACTGGACGCTCTCCTCCCCCCGGCTGCATAATGAGATCCTGTCCATGAGAGAATCAGTGAAAAGGGACAACCCAGGCAGAGGGCAAAACCCACTGGAAACGTATTTCACTTTGTACACGGATACAACTAACTTTGGTTAAACAAGAAACGATGGCTCGTAGCAAACGATCCCAGTATCCCATATTCCCGCAGTACCCCCCACAGAACTCCCGGGGACACAGTCATAAGCCTTGTGTAACTCCACAAAACACATGTAGAGTGGGTAAGCAAACTTCCTTGATCCCTGCAACAGCCCTACCAAGGTAACGAGCTGGTCGACTGTTTCACGGCCAGGACGGAATCCACATTGCTCCTCATGGATCTGAGGTTTAACAATCGATTGGAGCCTACTTTCTACCACCTTAAAATGAACCTTCCTGAAAAGGCAGAGCAGTGGGTTAGTTGCTAGTTGTATTTCTTGAATACGTTTTAATGCGTTTGAGGCTGAAAATGTCTGCTCCACAGAGGCAGCAGATTTTGGGATCGTCACCGCCCAACACGTCAGGCTAGCCCACTGACCAATCACGTACTTGTAGGCCAGCTAGCAGGCTCTGGCACGTCAAAGAATACGCCCAACATTTCAAACTAAAGATCTGATTGGTTGAACACTATGACAATCAACAATATCGTCCCCATTCACTTCAATCTGCACTGGCTGCAGGTGAGACTCTGCAGGCCTCGGGCCTCTCTTCTTACCGAGAGACACAGAGGTGAGATCTGATTGGATAAAAGCTCTACTTAAAACAAGCTGCACTGGAAGCAGAGCAACTAAGGAAGACAGTAGCTGTGCAATGAGAAAATAAGATAATTTAAGAAAACTGATTAAATTATAAAATATATATATATATATATATATATATATATATATATATATATATATATATATATATATATATATTCCTTTTTATTTTTTTTTTAACATAAGCTTGTGATTCTGTTTAGGCCAGCAGAGAAGGCCTTGCAGGCCCTGACGGCCCGCCACTGCTCAAACCCTCACTGACTTTGCGGGACCACGCCTCAAAGTCCGTGAGTCCGTATGGGTGGAGATTGAGATTGGGCCATTAAGTCCAAACTGGGCTACATGGCTATACCACCACAGGGGAGCAAGACAATTAGTATTTTGCAATTAAAACACAACACATTAATTGACCTGGTAATGCGTTATGGCTCCGATATGAATCAATGTGTAAAACAGGCAGAAATGTACGCGAAAAAACTATTAAAAGTTATCACTACTTTAAAGATGAAGTGTAATGGTGCTTTAGTGGATTAACACTGGCAGTGTGCCTGCTGGGCCAGGTTCATTAAATTGGCTGGCTGCTGGCTAAACATCTCAAGGTGAGTGTTGATTGCTTTGATTCTGCTTGATTTCAGTGCAGGCCATTTCAAAATGATAGCAAGGCTCTGACAGGTGATAAGCTTCACCCCACGCTCTCTGTCCTCATCTCCCACTGTCGCTCTTCTCATCCCCTCCCACCTCTCTGCTCCCCGTGCTTCCTGTGCTTCTTCATTCCCTCCTAGATCTCTCTAAATGTTGAGTCTAACCTACAGAGCAACAAACAAGCTACTGTAGAACTATCAGGCAGTTATATGTCAGCAAGATGTCACCTTGTCACGGGCTTAGCCTCTCGACCAAGAATGCAACGTATCCTATTCAATATTATTATATATTGTATGAGAGCTGCTCCAGAATGCTCATTGCCCAAAACAGGAGGATTTGTTATTCCGATAAACTCATTTGCATTGATAAGAAGCGAGGTCTTTGTTCGTGAGATGTGTCTCTAGGTGTCACAGCAGCTGTGCCTCTGCCTCATTCCTAGTGTCTTCTGTTGTTTACCTCTCCCTTGAGTTCCTCGTGAGCGTTTTTGGTCTGGGCGTGGCACTCTATGTCACTCCTGCTGCCAATCCACCTGCGATTCATCAAGCTCCTGCAGAATGACTACCCGGGCTCAGTAGTCTTCGCCTAATTGTTCAGTTCGCCAAGAGTGTACGCTTTAGCCAAACTAAGCTCCGGTTCAGTATTTCCTCGTGTTGATGTGAATCCTGCGTAACCTTGTGTTTTGCAGAATAGAAAGTAGCAGTAAAGTCATTGTGCGTCATTCACCAACATGCTCCGAAGATAAAAGTTTTTTAGATTACAACTTTCATTTACATACGGTACACAAGTATGGCATGGAATGGTTTATGGTCAGTGATAACTTGTTCCACTTGTGCAGGAGAACCAGATGTTCATTTCCCTCCATCTAGTGCAACTTTGAAAAAAAATGTTTTGTATTGGAAGTCATCACTCAATGTTTAGGTTGATTTGTCCCATGCAAATTACAGTTTTTACTTCTCTGAGTTGTGCAAAAGTAAATGCAAGCTAGCATGACACAAGGTAATGTAATACAGAGTGCTGTGTGGTAGAATGGTATTTTCTAAAGCAGAAAAAGCCGAGGGAGGAAGAGTCTGTTCAGTTCAGCATTCCCACAAAATTAGACAACAAAGTCCCAGACTGTCTTTTTATTCAATATAAAAATGATGACAGTCTTCGCCGCTCGCAGCCCTGTTATATGACTTCCATGTGTGAAGTATAAGCACTCGGTCTGCTTCAGTTAAGCAGAAAGCTCATGTTACTGCTGTTATGATTTAAAAATGTCTCACTGGCAGCAAAGAGGCGAGGTCACTCTGGGAAGGATTAAGATTCTTGACACTCGACTGTCACTCCCTGCAAATTCAAAAATCAATATTTGCTGCTCTCTTGTGTGTGGCCTCCCTTTTTATTTCTTTATAAAATGGAAAGAGATCTTTTAAAGAAATGATTCAACATTTTGGGAAATGTGCTCATTTGCCTTCCTTTCGCGAGTTAGATGCAAAGATCAATACCACTCTGCTGTTTGTAACTCAAACATGAAGCTAGAGCCAGAAACTATTTACCTATTTAAGGCCATTGCTAGCATGAGGCTAAATAAGATTATATAACGTCATCACGCCTTCTCAGCCTCGTTGTGTCTCACAGTCCTGTGAACGTGGCGAAGCTCCTTTATAGCCTAACGTTGGCTTCTTACTTCTGCCGGTTGCATTCACGCTTCAAAAATTCAAAAAGTGTTGTCGATTTGTGAAGATCGTCTTGCTGAACAAAATGTGTAAGAATCAGGAACATGTGTTTGCCACAGAGCTTATTTACTGCAATAATCCAAAATCCAATGGAAAAATCCAATTGGCTTTTTGTCAAGGGAACCAGTGCAATGCTAACCTCCTGCAAAAATACTCCATCCCTGCAGCACTCTATTGTGTTGCTAAATAGAGTGGTTCAAGGCTGGTAGCAAACCTGGCAACCTCACTGTTACAACAAGTCTCCATGAAGTCACTGCACCTGCCTCCACCAGCCTCTGCCTTGACATCCCCACTGAGCCAATGAGTGGGCTGCACTCTTACACGCTGTTCTATTGTCTGTCTAGCAAATAGCATACAATTTTGAGACTGTCTTAGTGCCATGTTTTTTATTTTTATGTTGTGCCTTGCTGTATACTAACCTGCGTTAGCAAAAAATAAAATGTATGCTTTTATCATAACAACACAACATGTGTGAAATACGCTTATAGTGATCACAGTTACAGTGATCAAACGCTTGTATGGATCAAAAAGCTTCAGACAGAATCATTCCTCATCAAATTCTGTCTATAAGACTTGCAACAAGTCTGTAAATAGCAAAGCTGTCCATTGTATTACTTTATATTAATTTGAATGGATATACTAATGTCAATTAGATGGTAATCTGCATGAGAAATTAAAGAATATTATTATCTCTCAATAATCACCCAACATCGAGGTGAGCTGTCAACCTTCAATCTCTACCCTCCCTTCTTCTCTGCTGCTGTCTGATGGCTCTCTCCATCTGCCCAGCCTCCCTCTCCTCCTCTCCCTGTCTTGAACCCTGTGAACCTGCCTTTTCCTTAGAGCCATACTGCCACAGCAGTGAGGATCAAAGACTCATCTCTCTCTCTCGCTCTCTCTCTCTCTCTCTCTCTCTCTCTCTCTTCATCATTGAGTGAATACTATCAGACACCACCTCTCTGCCCACTATCACTCCAGCTCACATTTACTATTATATCTGCCACGACAGGGATTCTTTATGATCTGCGTATGAGTGTGTGTGATGTTTTATGTCAATAGGACCTGCAGTGCAGTTGAAATACAAGAGGCGGGTGTGTCTGCATGATTACTGTGCTTCAGTGTACTGACATGACACAGCTCCATGTAAAATCGACACTGATGAAATCAGCATGTCATGAAGACGTGAAGAGATAGCTCCTCTATTGGTATTATTACACACACCGTGTGTAATACGTGATGAGTGAGCGAAACCCATTTCATGTTGACAGTTTATGTGTGAAGAAGTGGGAATCTATATAACGTAAAGCCAACAGCCCGACGGTAAACACGTACTCTTCTTTTTTTTGACAAATGTTTTTATTGGCTTTTCCACAATACACAAACAAGACAAAACAAGGCACAACAAAAGGCACTTAGAGAAATTTCAAATAAAGATAAAAATGGCATGTGTTGTTGGACGTTACTGACTGTTTCTCAGCAGAAACAAAAATTAAAAATAACAGTAGAGGGTGACAGATATGTACATGCAAAGGTAGATACATATTATACCCCACAAATAGAATGCTCCCACATTCCCTAATATGACCAGTCAGAGAAGAAAAAAAACGAGAAAAAAACGGGGAAGGGAAACAAAAACAAAAAGGAAAACGGTAGACTATATGGTTACAATAAAATCTTCCCCCTCCAGAAACTCCATAAATGAGCCCCAAATCTTTGCAAAGATTTTATATTTCCCTTTAAATGCATATGTAAGTTTCTCTAGGGCGAGGCACTGTATCAGTCCCTCTATCCAATTTTGTTTGCTTGGCCTGTGAACAGATTTCCAAGCAATTGCAATTTTATGTTTAGCTTCAAGAAGACAAAATATGGCCATCTTCTTTTTGCTACTGTTAAGTGTACAGTTTACTGGGAAACACCCAAAAACAGCAGAGTTTTGGACATAATGGAAGTTGTTCGTTAATACAGTTAGATACAATTGTAAGAATCTCTTTCCAGAAATCCTGAATGAGGGTGCATTCCCAAAGGCAATGAGACAAGCTACCTTTATGTATTCCACATTTAACACAAGCATCCGGTGTATTGGGGTACATGCGATGCAGTAACTCTGGAGTAATATATGTTCTCATCACCCATTTATACTGGAGAAGTTTGAACCTTGAGTTTATTGTTTGGACTTGACTCTGTAGACATATGTCTTGCCACTCTTCTTCAGTGATTTCTTCATTTAGGTCTGAACACCATGCCAGCCTTTTGTCATCGGAGGATTCTTTTGCTGCAGCTATGATAGTCTGATAGAACTTTGAGATCAGTCCATCTGATCCATAATGGTTTAAAGCTATCTTTCCTAAAGAATTTAGAGAGGGGAGATTTACAGAGTTCTGTGTCTTTGTTATGAAGCTTCTTATCTGGAGATACTTGAAAAAATGTTTTGTAGCTATGCTAAACTTTTGCTTGGTGTCATTAAAACTTAAAAGAGTAAGAGTATCACAATCATATAAATCTGAAATCTTTCCGATACCTCTGTCTGCCCATAACTTAAAACCAGAGTCGTTAGTACCTGGCGTAAAGTTTCTGTTCCCCCAAATAGGTGAGTATTGGGATAGAGGAGTTTTTTCCCCAAGATAGCTTAACACCTCATGCCATACTGTCAGCGTATTTTTAACAAAGGGGTTTGCAGTGTGTTTCTTCAAAGTGGCTAAGTTTGCTGAGTAGAGGTAGAGATATAAGGGGATTTTGGAAGTTGTGGTTTCCTCCATCCTTATCCAGTGCAGCCTTGACTGGTGTTCAAACCAATTTGAAGCTGCTCGTAATTGGGCAGCCCAATAGTATCCCTGGAGGTAAGGGAGTTTAACCCACCTCTGTCATATGGTAAGTATAACAGCGTCATGCGCAGTCTTGAGCGTCTATCGTTCCAAATGAAATTACAAAAAAGCCCTTTCATTTTAGTAAAGAAATTAGAAGGAGGAGCAAGTGGGATGTTTTGAAAAAGGTATAGGAATTGAGGAAGAATATTCATCTTCAGAATATTGATACGCCCAATCATGGAAATTGGCAAAGATTTCCATCTATTAATAGATTCAACTACTGACTCAGTCATAGGGTTATGGTTAGTAGGTACCATGGATTCTATTGTAGGCGTGATTTTAACACCGAGGTATGTGAAGCTGTCCACAATGTTCCTAAATGGAGAATTTAGTGGTGGATTTAATCTCTCCGATTTTTTCAAAAATAGGATTGTAGACTTAGATGCATTAACCTTATAACCTGAGAAACTACCATATGTTCCTATTAAACTTAGTAAAGAAGGTATAGATTGTTTCAAGTCTGTCAGAAAGAGCACTATATCATCAGCAAATAGTCCTATTTTATTCTCGATATCATGAATTGTGATACCAGTTATCGCACTATTGCCTCTAATTGCAATTGCTAGAGGTTCGATGGCCAGGACAAAAAGAAGAGGAGACAAGGGACACCCTTGTCTTGTACCTCTACAAAGAGAAAGCTGTTTTGATACCATATAGTTGGTCATTACTAAAGCACTCGAGTCATGATATAAGAGTTTGATCCAACTAAGGAAGTAGTTGCCTATTCCAAAACGGTTAAGCACTTCAAATAGATATTTATGCTCGACCCTATCAAAGGCCTTTTCCGCATCAAGTCCTATCACAGCCACATCCGGTATTTCTTTCTTGGCATGTATAATGTTCATCAGTCTACGGATATTGTGAGAGCCCTGTCTTCCTTTAATAAATCCATTTTGATCTAAGGCCACAATAGATGGCACATGTTTCTCCAACCTTCTGGCAAGCAGTTTTGCTATTATTTTCACATCATTATTGATTAAGGAAATGGGGCGATAGGATTCACACTTTGTGGAGGGCTTACCTGGCTTTAATATTAAAGTTATTAGTGCGTTCCGCAAAGATGGAGGCAGCTTATCATTTTCAAGTGACTCTTCAAACATATTCAGTAAAGGAACCAATAGCCTGTCCTTGAATTTTTTTTAGATTTCAATAGGAACACCGTCGGGTCCTGGAGCTTTCCCTCCTTTCATACGGTCTATGGCCTCTGACAACTCGGATATTGCAATTGGGGAGTTGAGTTCCTGTTTTGCGCTCTCACCAAGGAACGGTATTTCTATCTGACCTAGGAAGCTGTGCAGTGTGCGAGATGTGGCTGGACTTTCTGACGTGTACAATTTTGAATAAAATGTCTGGAAAGTACTATTTATTTCTTGTGGGTCAGTAATTGTCGTCCCTTTCTCAGACTCAATATTTAAAATTGAATTGATCTTTCATTCTGCATAGACTTCATTACGCTATTTAGTGCTTTATTTGTGGACAATTCATTATACTGTGCTCTAAGAATGGCCAGTCTCTGTCTCGTCTCATTTGTAACATTAAGGTTCATTTCTGTCTCAAGTTCTTTAATATCTTTTTCTAACTCCATTAATTTTAAGTGCTGTTTATTTGATATGCTGCTTGTATAGCTGATCATTTGGCCTCGTATGTAGGCCTTGAATGCCTCCCGCACACGTACTCTTCTTAATGCAGCTTATATGCTTTGTTTCAGTGTTGCTGAGTTGATGTTGGCATTTTTTGAGAGTGTGTGTGTGTGTGTGAGACTTAAAGCTTGAGTGGAAAAAGTGTGTTTGTTTGTTTGAAACCACATCACGACTTCCTCCCAGTGGGGATCAACAGAGGAGAGGACAGGAAGCAACGTGTATGTGTCTCTCCATTATCGTGTGTGCATCACGTGTGTATGTGTGTGTGTGTGTGTGTGTGTGTGAGAGGCAGATATTCAAACCGTGAAAACTCTTCCCAGCTTCCAGTCTGTTATGCATCCCCTTAAATGAACATTTCCTTATTTTTATGATCTGGGTCTTCCTAGTCAGAAGGTCCTTCTCATTACAACAGTTTACTGATGAAGAGCATGACGGTAGTCTATGGATGCAACCCTGTACAAGGTTACGCACAGCCACATGAGCAATCAGACATGTTTCTAGCTGCACGTCTGAACATTATCCAACCCATATATCCAGAAGTCAATAGTTAAAACAAAACTGAGCACATATGGTTAAACCGGTGATTTGTTAACAAGACTAAGAATCGACATGCAGCTCTGTGAGGCTGTGTTAAGCAGTGCTTTGAGCTTAATGCTAAAATCAGCATGCTAACATGCAAATAGTGACAAAGCCAACATGCTCATGTCTAATGTGTACCTTGTTCACCAGCTCGGTGTAGCGGGTTAGCATGTTAACATTTGATAGTTAGCGTTGCACATGAAGTACAGCTGGTGGGAATGCCGTTAGTTTTGCAGTTATTTGTCATGGATACACAATGAGAACTGTACACTGGACCCAAAGATGGCACTCGCTCACTTGAATGAAAATTGCTTGTTGAGCCAATAATCTTAAACGTTTTCTAGCTTCTGCATTATGCGGCCCACTGCACATGAGCCTGAGTGTTTCCCTCACTGCGCTACTGGTCGGCCCATGGACTTCAGATTGGAATGACTTGAAGCATATAAGAACAGCTTTGATAGGGCCTGGAGAAGTTTTACAAATAAAGATGTGTCCTGTCTACAGTTTTACAGACATCTCTTTTCCAATGGTACTGCTTTTTGTTGCAATACTGCAAGTGGCCACTGGGACAAATTGCCAGCAAGGCTGAGTGGCTGTACCAGGTCCCTTTAAAAAAACAAAAGCATGTTCATAAAAGTACTGGACGAATGGAATCTTTAACCTGCTACATGAGTCATTACAGTTCATTTACCATCTTCCATAGCCGAAATGTGAACCTCATGGTGACGCTAGAAGAAAAGTAAGGTACTCCCCAAAGTCATTAGGATACAATGTCTCAGCCTGGTATAATTTACAAACTCAATTGGAAGTTCTGTCTCCTGATTTAATCAATCTTCTCCGCCTGTGACTGCAGCAGCATCGAGCCGCCTACCGCTGGCTATAGGACGCCCAGCTGTGAACAGTGAGAGCTTATTAAAATGCAATTCAAAGAGATCAACGCCGTCTCAGTTGATGTGACAGCGTGCACCAATAATAATCCCAAAGCTGGTTTCGTTTGAGCAATGGTACTGCACTGGTTTTATTTCCAGCTGTCGACAGTGTTTCACATCTCTGTTGGAAAGCCGTTTACAGAGGTGTCGTGATGTTTTTGGTGGCAGCGAGCTGCCTGACTAAGCGCTTTACCGGGCGTTCATATAATCCTGCAGTTTGTGACACCGGCATCTACCTATTTTAGAGGGCTTGTGCTGACATTACAGGTTTGAACTTCAACAGTCAATTTTCATAAACGTCTGACTGGACGTGTGCTGGGGAGCAGTTTCCTCAGAGCTGAAAGGTAAAAACACAGACGGGGACGTGACGGAATGACTCAGAGGCAAGAAGAGTTGTTTTGTTGTCATGAAAACAGTGGCTTTTTAATGTAAACACTACATTCGATTGGTTTTTCCAGCACGGACATCCCACATGAAATAACAACCATTCACTAAAGAGGAGTAGAGGGGGAGAGAGAGAGCGAGAGAGAAAGAGAGAGAGAGAAAGAGAGAGAGAGCTGCACAGAAAAAAAAGTATTCACTGGGTAAAGAACAGAACAAAGAGGTCAAAATATAAAGAAAAAATAATGAAGGTAACGGGAACAGAATGCCAAAGAAACAGGTATATCTTTTCTTTATACACAGTTGTTTTTTCTTTTCAAAACTAGAAATCAAAAGGCAAGAAAGAGAGGTCAATATAGATAGATGGATAGATAGATGGGAGGTAACATAGATTAGGTATGAACAAATAACAAATTTCCAAATCTACTCATTGTGTTTGTGTTCGTGTAAGTGCGAGCAAATGTGTGTGTGTGATGTGAGAACTGTGCTTTTCATTGTAGACCTGGAAGGTGTGTGTCAAACTGAAAGGAGACAGAGAAGAAGTAGAAGAAAGGAGCATGATTTTATACAGTGTCGATGTGTGAACATGCGGCGTCCCTAACTAGTGGAACGCAGCGACAAACGTGCTCTCCCCAAAGAAAGTGCTTCATTTTTTTCTGAAATAATAAAAATAGATATTGTTATATTATATTTAATCGTTCAGGCTAAGGTGAGGACACAGTTCTGATGCAGGGAATCTGGCAAACCGGTAAAAGGAAAAGGGGGCTGGGGCACAGTTCAGAGCATCACAACAACAACACGGGGTCAACATGAGATCGCCGTGGTTCCAAATCAGCTCGCTGTCAAATTGGAACTCTTTGCAAAACATTTGTATTCTAAAAAAGGGGAGATATAGACAAAAAAACATGTTTCGTAGCTACAAAGCACAAGAAAGATTATCTTTTTAGAATATTACAGGATCGTTGTTGTTGTAATACCCACGTTCATTTTTGACTGTTTTATTTCTACGTGTTACTGCAAGAATCCCCAGATCTACACTTCTTCTTCCAAGCCACTCACATGACCTTTTGACTCACTTTGTTTTTTTGTTTTTTTGACCCCGCCCCATCCTATCCAGGAACCTATCATCGCTCTTCGTTATGTTTTTGTGTCCCCCCACCCATCTTTTTTTATTCATCTTTTGCTATTTTTATTTCAATTCTTTTTTTTAAAGCTATTATCTCAACAGCATCTATGTAGAGCTTCTTTTTTATTTTTCATTTTCATGAATTAACTGGTCTCTTTATACAAAGGCTTGAGTATCTCATGCTATCTGTGTCAGGGTTTTAGGAGGAGGAGGAGAGGAGGGAGGGAGGAGGGGGAGAGAGGGGTTGGAAAGAGAGGAGAGGCCCTTTCACCCCAAAATCAGGATGTTAGGGCACCATGCAGAAAGAAGGCAAAAAGAGAGAGACGGTTGGAGGTGAGAGAAGTAAAGGCATGGTGGTGGTGTGTAAATGAAGAGAGAAAGAGAGAGAGTGGCATGTGTAGGACGGGTGATCAATCAATAAATAAATTAACAAAATGAATCAACCGTTATCAAACCCGGACTGAGTTTCCTCGCACGAAGAATGTTAGCAGGTCTAGAGGTTATAACAGTGAGGAAGGTAGAGTTATAACGATGTGCACTTGCTTCTAAAAGCGTAGCAATCTACAGTACAGTACCTCTGTTCTATGGCACTGATAGGACATTTAGCACATTTCCTATTGGCTCTGAAGCTCGGCCACGACCGGCGGTTGGTGAATGGCGAAGGCCAGGTTTGGGAAACAGGAAAGCTTCACTTCCTGTTGATGAAAACCGGATTGTGGGGAGTAAAATCATACAACGTACTCAAAATCAAAAAGGGAAATTGACAACAAACATCTTGGCTAATGTAAACAAAAGACGAATGTTAAAATACGTGTTGTCAGTTTCAGCAGGTCTCGAGAGGTTTTTTTAAGGTTTTCGCCGACCTGTCAGGTGTTTTTTAGTGCTATCGACATTTTCACATATTTCCGCCAAAAATGTTATTACATCACTACTATAGCAAAAAAACAAAACAAAATAAGACACAAATAAAATATGTCAAGGTGAGGCAAAATGTGAATACAAATCAGTGTACAGACTGATACCCATGTAATAAATATACACACGATCAACAAAAATGAAACATAAGTCATATTCATAGCAATAATAATTAAAAAAAACTCCAAAAAAAAGGTACATGATTTGTTTTTGTTAACAACAAAAGACACAGCTGAGAAAGAAAAAGAGAGGAGGATGGGGGGGGTGGGGGGGGGTGCAGGCTTTCATTGACTTTGTTCAAGAAGTTTTCAAGGCTTCAGGTTTCGTGTTTTCTACTAAAACAAATTAGTTTGCTTGGCAGCAGGCCAAATGCCATCAGGAGGAGGAGTCGGAGCGTGAGGAGAAGAGACAAGAACTAAAAACATTATATATATATATATATATATATATATATATATATATATATATATATATATATATATATATATATATATATATATATGTATGCCTATTTTTTAAAATGATCCTCATTATTAATATGTACCTAGTTGCATTTTTCTTTCTTTTTTCTTTAAATAATCAGCAGAATCATCATCATTTCCACAGCAGTGTCAAAGGAACAGGAACGAGGTGGGAGGAGGACAGGAGGGGCGAGAGAGAATAGGGGACAAAAAAGGGGGGAGGATATTACGGGGTGTGTGGGCGAGCTCAATACAAGCCACACCCTCGGAGGTTGTTGGCGATGATGATGTCGGTCACAGCGTCAAACACCACTTGGATGTTTCCTGTATCCGTGGCGCAGGTCAAGTGACAGTAGATTTCCTTATTTGGAGAGCGATTCTTGCTCTCGAACTGTGCTTGGATGTAAGCTGCTGCGTCGTCGTAGGTATTGGGTCCTGGAGAGAGAAGAGAGAGAGACGGAGAAAATCATAGATGACACAGTTCTCATGCAATAGAATTGTTAAAATGAGTTTGTTAACGCGGAGGGTAACTTTGCACAGAGATCCTCGTCTGATATCTGCTGCTATTTGGACCCATCAAGACTGAAACTCTTCACTTGTACTTCTAAATTGAAAAAGATCCGACGCTTATAACAGTAATATCATTTCTCCCTCGTCGGTTTAACAATATTATTCTCAGAGGCTCCTCGCGGAAAGGTAAGGGAGGAGGTGACAAGGGAAGCGCGAAACAGATACATGTCAGATAGACTTACTGTGATTATCAAGGCAGTTCGAAAAAAAAAAAAAAAAAAGCATGAAAGCCAGAAATGCACAGGACTGTGTGAGAGGCCTGCATGTGTGTGTGAAGAGGGCAGGAGACAGCTCTCACTTGCCATCTCCTCTCTCCTCTCTTCATGGCTGACCAAGCGCGACTGTCTCCGGCTCTCTTGACTACCAATCCCTTCCTTTTCACTGACTCGCACCTCCTCCTCGCAGCTTCTATTTCAGCCTCTCTCACTCCTTTTCTTCCATGCTTTTAAACACAGTAAAGTAAATCTTCACGTATATATCGCTCTTTTCCAATCAAGGCTACACAGTTCTTCTAACAGGCAACATCAAACATTTGGTTTTTGATGCGCTCTCCTGCAAAAACCGGATCAATTCAAACTGGCTCAATGCTGTAAACAGCTGCTCTGATTAATACTGCCACATTTCTCAGAATGCTTTACAACTCGGTAACAGTTAACGCCCAGCTTGTTCCTCACAGCTCCGGAGTTACAACGCAGAACAAAGCAATCTGCTGTATCAAGCAGCTGTTGATCAATGTCCAGAAACACCGCAGAGGTTTTAGAAAGCTACTGTATTTAGCTTCTGGGAATCACATTAAGATCAGACAGCTGGTATTTATTCCTACATCATGTCTTTTTAACTAGTGCTCCTCTCTTTAACCCTTCCTCATATAGTATCACCTCAAATTCACTCTTTATATTGGCTGTCAAGCAGTTTTAGAACATCAGATTTGAAGTTTAAGGGATATAGGACAGGGTATGACATGTTTATTATTTTCCTGCTGAATAATATATGAGAATATTGACCACGCTCATGTCGGTATGGGAAATATCAATATATATAACAGCCACTTAGCTGAGCATAAAAACATGGAAAGAGGAACAAGCCAGTGTCACTGGTTTGCAGCTTTTTGTGTTTTCTAAGAAATCGATTTTTGTGCACCTGTCAAGTTTGGTTGCTGCTGTGTTTTGAGAGCTGCTATTTCTCACCTATGCACTCAGGAAAACTGTCACTTTTATTTTTTTGTTCTACCTGTGTATTCGGGGAAGCAGATGCTGAGCATAGATTTCTTGATCTTCTCTGCAAACAGATCCTTCTTGTTGAGGAAGAGGATGATGGAGGTGTCGATAAAGAACTTGTTGTTGCAGATTGAGTCGAAAAGCATCAGAGACTCGTGCATGCGATTCTGCGGAGGAGGACAGAAGAAGGGGGGGGGGAGAAATGGAATGAAAGAGGATGGATGAGAGATTAAGGGAACAGGTGACAAAATAAAGAGGATTAAACGGAGAGAATAAAGTGGAAAGAGGAGAAAGGGAGGGGTAAAAGCAAATGAATGATGATAAAGAGAGAAGAGGAAAGAAGGGAAACATTATTGTCACGGTCACATTTCAAACTCGACACAAATGAGCCAAATACTATTATACACAGAAAGAGAGACCAGCAGTTACACACCCCCCTCTCTCTCTCTTTCCAATTAAAACTTTAGCAAAAGAGAAACAAGCGAGATATCACTTTTCTGCACAATTATTGCTGCTGCGTCTTTAATTAAATGAAGTGCAACATGCATGCATGTTACGCAGTCAGACAAAGATTGCAACTGAGGAGTGGTTTCTTTGTCTCACACACACATACTGACAAGAAACAAGTTTGCTAAGTGGGCCTGTTCAGGAAATTCTTTCCAACGTTTAAAATAAATAATCACAGTTTCGGAAAACACAGAGTAAGATGGAAGGAGGGAAAAAAAAAAAAAAATCGACACGCATCCTCAGTAATTTCATTTGAAATAGGGCAGAAAAATAATCACACATATCAAGTTACTCATGTGGTGCTTTATTGTTGTTTCTCTTATGTATAAATACAACTTTTAATAAATTATCACAGCAGTGAGGAGGATGGAGCAGATACTTTTGACTTACAGCGCTCAGTAAGATACACCACACACACACACACACACATACACACACACGCGCAGAACCACAATAAACAGGACTGTATATTTGGCTGCAGGGGATCTGTACAGTACAGACGGGACCTTGGCTGGTATTGAGAGAGGGGTTAAATGACGCAGACGTTGGAGGGTTGAAGGGTAAAATAGCTGCAGCAGTAAGAGTTGAGAGCATGATGAGCGCGAGGACTTTTACCAGCTCTGCCTCCTTCATTCTGCACGAGTTCATTACGGTCATGTGCCCTGCAGGCTTCCTGAATGCTCCAGCAGTGGAGCAGGAGAAGCTTAAGTGCTCTTTTTGTTGAGTGGCAGCTGGACATGTTATTGGACGACTCAAAAGCATTTCCAGGTAAAACTCTATTTCAAAACTTTAGGCGTAAATAAGTCATTGTGGGATTTCAGAAATTGTTCATGTTGCTAAGGCATTGAGTGGCTCATGGTGCTAACATTTCTTTTGTGCCACCACCTGCTGCCCAGATATAATCGGACCGTTGTGAATGAACCACTGATTGTACTATTCACATCAGACCCATCCACCTAAAATACATTTAAAAAACCCTTACCCATAAACCCTCTCTAGCATGACCTTAGACTACATTACCCACACATCTCTCCTTCCTTGCAGCATATAGGAGTCCATTATTTATCACTGGGACTTAAACTACATTACCCACTAACCTCTCAGCATTGCCCCTTGTGTAATTTCTCCATTTCTTGCTTTAGAGCCAATATATATGGTCCAATTACTGTACATCCTGGTATGCTATCAGCATGTTAAATGGCAACATTGCGCAGCAAAATCAGTCAATTAATCCTGATGGCAACGGTACAATTGCTGGACTCTCTCAGAAGAGAGGAGTAAAAACGCACAAACGTGAGTTTGGTGAACTCTGACACAACAATCCTGTTTTCAGGTGTCTGCAAGGTCATTTCAATACTGTATAAAACTAGGATTAACCCCCAAAAAAGGCATTTATTAAAGTATACTGTATATGATACGTAGCAATTGATTTAAATATGCAAAAACACAGTTATGGCCCATTGAATTCACCTTTAAATGCATCGGATATGACACTGAAGGACATTGCACAGCAGAAACCAGGATACACGCTGTTCTGCTCTGCAGCCTGAGGTTAAGGCATGAAAGGAGTTGGAAGACAAAGCTGGAACAGTGCAGTATGCAGCCACAGCCGCCCCGAAGGCGCATACAAACGTAGGCGTGTCCTTTCTACTGCATGTGAACTGGAGCTTGCAAACTAACGGCAGATGAAATTTTTACCCAGCTTATTGTTCCACAGCTCATGTCTTCTGCTGGTTTGGCTTTCAGGCTAAAAATCATATCGCTAAATGAATCGGGGAAACAAATTAATTAAAAAAAAATTAAAAAAGGGTGTATGATGCTCAACCAAATTGTTAATACAACAAATGCTGATTTAAAGATGTTTTCAGTGACAGGGTAAAGTCGTAAACTGTGCTGCTTTCGAAATAACCTCTTTGAAAGGCTCAGCCTGTTTGGCTTCTATGCAAATTACAAATAAAAGTCCCACGTAACCACTGACTGAAGATTCATAGAAATCTTTTATGTGGACTTATGCTGACATTGTTTCAGGACAACAGCGTTTGATGTTTTATGTTAATTTAAAGTCACATCTCCAAAGGTGATGCAGTAGGATCGTTTAACGTTCCCATTATGTATTAAATGTAATAAGTCAGAGGAGAAGACTTTCAGCCGCGGTCCTCGTGTTTGGCAAACGAACATCTGAGGCTCTTTGGTTGGATATGGTGCTATTATTTGGCACGGGCAAGTAAGGTGACATTTTGAAGTCTCATGGGTGTGTTTATGTCTTCAGTGTGCGTTTGTGTTGAGGGCCTATGTGTGGAAAGGGTAGACAGGTGCCTTCTGGGTAATTAATCCACAGATACAGACTCCACCACAACCCCCCAGCGGGCTGATGTTGTATCTCACACAATACATAGACATGCATGTTTATACAGGCAGGCGCATGCGCACACGCACACGCACACACACACACTGATCAACAGCCTTAGGCAGCTCTCTAATTAGGGAAAGTTGGCAAAGATGCAGCGGGAAGAACCGATGACATCATCTACCCGTTCAAAAAATAAAATAAAAATAATCGCAGCTTGAAGCAGACAGGCCCTCGCTGTTTTAAGTGGAGGGAGGAGTGGAATGGAGCAAATGGCCTGCTCATGAATAAATAAAGAAGCTGGCTACCTCTGTTTGCCAGAGAGCTCTCATACCAGTGAAGCTGCAAACACACTCAGCTCAGTCAATTCAACAAAGTCCCACAGACAGAGACAACTCTACATGCTGCTTAGAAGGAGAGAAGGGAGGAGCTGGTGATACTTTCCTGGTATTATACGCATCTCTTTGGCTTTAATGTCAAGGCTCAATTTTGAACTGTTCCCACAAAATGCACACACCACTTTTCATTTCCGCTAAGCCGTGCACTACATCAAACCTCAATCGTCCAGCAGCTCTGGGGCGACTATCCAGCAGAAACGCAACTCGCTCAGCAGAAAGCTAAATATCGGGGCTAATAGTAACAAGGTAGACAATCTGGTCCCAGAGGACTATGTGTACCCACGAGCACACAATCGTTCAAAGCTCACCTCTGGCTTATTAAGGCAGAGAGGTGGACAATAAAGATGTTACACTGTGCAGCTCCACACAGTGGATGTTGTCCCTGGGCCCTATAAAATCAATGCTTACTCTGAGGCATTATCTTTGAATTGTCTGTTTGAGTCAGAACCATAACCTCTTGTAGCTGATCTATTGTGACACATGAATGCTGGAACATAAGAGGCTGAAATATCAATCCCAAAAGAATGCATCTGTGCTGTATCTTCAAATATTCGTCAAATATGTTTGTAGTTGAGGTAATATTGACCTAATTTGAGCAGGCTTTGGCTACATACAGGTACAGTTCGTGGGGCGCAATAGAGGCGGAACACATTGGCCAAAATGCAATCTGGAAACCAATTAGCTATCGTTAACGACGATTAAGCTTTTTATCAGCTAAAAAAAATAATCTGTAAACTGAGAAATCCTACACACGGAGGTTTTAAATTGGACACACTGGGCCTTTAAGTGCCATCAATTCAAAATACAGTGAACAAAAAGACATAAGAGTGTGACTGAGGAAAGGCTTTGATGTATTGACACGGATAGTCTGTTCTCAGTCCGTGTGTTTCTAAAAGGCCAGAGGACGGCAGGTCCTACATGTTGAATCATTATGTTAAGCAAGGCGTCACGTTTGATATGGAACTACAAAATGAGTAATATTAAACCAATGAATGAGACATCGTTTTAACTAACACGAAATGAAACAAATATGATAAAATACAGAAAGTAAAAATACAATTTTCAATGATCTAACAATAATTAAAACTGACATGTTATTTCATGACATATTTTTGAAATGTATTTATTTTTAAGTATATTTTTTCATGTCTCTAATGATAGTGCAAAGCGCTACAGGTTACCTGGGGACATTATCTGTGATGTTAAATTGGTGAAAATCTGCCATGTTGGTATTTTTTCAACATATTTCGCCGTTACGCAGAGCCTCGATATGATATCCGTGGGGGCTTAATACTAGGCCCATGCAAATGGAGCTTTACTCTTACTGTTGCTTTGCCCTCTCTCACATCATGTGGTCCAAGCCTCTCAGCAACTGCTTTTACAAATAAAAAAAATGAAACGTTTTATTGTGAAAATACACACTTCATAATAATGAGTTAAGTTTGATTTTTTTTCTAATAATTTCACAATGATGCTTCATCTTTTCTTACAGTATTTATGAATATGATGATTCAGTTGCTGCATAAATACGGAGTATTTTGGAGCTCCGTAGTGCAACTATGCAGTCAGACACTCTGCAGCTCCTTCAGAGCAGGACTGTCATCAGGAAACAGAACAAAACCAATTACACAACAAATGCAACAAAATGAAGACGGTGCGCACAAAAGCTATTTCACACAACGTATACAGAAACACTTTTTTTTTTTTGCTGATGACTTCACTTTAAATTTCTTCTGAGAAAGCTGGACACTTGTCAACACTTTAACATGACATGCTCATCATAAAGTCTGAGGAGCATCCTTCTGATGTAAACTTGGAGTGACCTGAGCTTGACCCTGACTAGTTAAACAGCATACTTACATCGTCACTTTCACGTTGGCCCTTCGTGTAACTAAGGCACAAGTCTAAGGCAAAGAAGATTGGCAACTCCTATTTAAATTTAAATGATTAGAAATACTTTGGGGTAGAGGAGTGATTCCCATTACACCAGTTTGGTGGACTGCTGGTGAACCCTTATAAGATGGCTGCTGTTAATTAGCAGCCAGTCCAGTTCTTTGAGTAAGGAGGTGCTGCATGAACAAACAAGTCTCAGGAACCTTATATCCCCGGAGAGTCGACAGGAGCTATTGTGCAGGATGTCTGCAGCACGGCGGCAAAAGATTTGGAGTTTAGCGACAACTAAATGCACGGAGCGACTGGAAATTGCGGTCGGTTCTTCTTAAGGAGGAAGTCAAATACATTAGAAGAAGTCTCAACCAATCACTCGACCAATCAATACATTAATTAAGAGTCAAGCCTTACAATAAAGCAGTATGGGGACATCATAAACACAGCCCGTGCCCCATCGTTGACTGGCTATCATATGATTACATCACTGACACGGGCCACACATAATATGTGCTACGAACTGGTACGGTAAACACAAGTCAAACATCTGTCATCCATTGGCTAACATTTAATGTCTTCGTCAGTACAGGCCACACCCCCGCAGGTTATTTGCTATGATGACGTCAGTGACGGCATCAAAGACAAACTGGATGTTGTTGGTGTCGGTAGCGCAGGTCACATGGGAGTAGACTTCTTTGCTGGGTGACTTGTTCTTGCTCTCGTACTGACACTTAATGTGGTCTATTCCCTCCAAGTAAGTGTCTGGACCTGAGGATAGAGAAAGGACATATAGTGGGAGTCAGGTGAAGGCTTACGAGCTGCTGTCATGTGGACCTTTATTACATCAGTGGGCTAACCTACAGCACATTCACCGCATCAGCAATATTTCATGATATTTTCTGAAAACACAACCTTTGACTTTCTAGCTCGGCACACATTTGCTGAGGTGTGCAGAGGGCTGTGCATCTTGCTTTTGTTGACAAAGTCTGTTTCTGAATACTGCCAATGTATCATCGTTTTTTATAGAGGAACAGTACATGACTGTGACAGATATTAGGTCCTACAGCCAAAAGGATGGAATGGTGAGTCAAACTGCATACCGATTCATTTCACAGCAGTGCCAAATCTAATGTATGACCTTTTAGCTCAAGTCCATTATAAACTGTGAGAGTTAAGTTATGCTTGTAATGCAAAGCGTTTGCCACGCAGTCAAGCGCCTTCATTTGTTATAACACTGTTGAAATGAGTCTGATCTCAGTGATTGGAGTAATTTTTTTTTACATCTACTTGGCTCTGAGCCATGAGCAGCACTGTGGTTTTTCCTGTCTGCTTCAGCAGCAACTCCATCAGAATAGGCTCAAAGTCTGGCCATGGAAAAGGATGAAGAGAAGAAGAGAAGCGGAAACAGGTTTGGAATTCTAATTCTCTCTTTCTCACAGTCTTGCTGTTTTGGTTTCTCTCCATCTTGCTTTCCCACAGTGTTGCTTTGTTCATTTTTTTACTTTCTCTTTTTCTCACACTCTTGCTCTCTCCGGCTTTCTCACGTTGTCTTATCTCTGATTTTCTCTCGTATCTAGACGAGCACACTCCAGCTCCTGTCCGTTGGACTCCGGGTGACACTCTTGATAATATTCACTCTTTCACTGATTCACTTCTTTGACTACCATCTTTGTTTCCTTCCATTCTGAGCCTAAATAAACCAAACTACAGGAGGTACAAATACTAAGTTACAAATACTATACTTGTAACCATTATAACTGAAATGTAAAAAGGAAAGCAAAACTAACAACTTAGCTGGAAAATGTGTGGTCGAAAGAGGGCATGTATGAATGAGTAATTCTATCCACAGATCACTGAGATCAGATCAACACGTTCATTTGACGAAATATATTTAAAAAAAGGTTCATGTCATTGTCTTTCGAAGCAGTGACCCAATCCCAAAGCACGTTAGAGCTGTAAAGTCTTAAAGATAGGACTCTTTGCCTTTCCTTCACTCTTTCTTTGTAAATACTGAGAAGGGGAAGCTCTTCCTCAGCAGCTACAGTGCCTACTAGTGTTCATACAATAATGCAGTTCATAGTGTGAACTAACAATAAAATATCACTGTCGAGTGCATCGATATGTACCAGTGTACTCAGGGAAGCAGATGGACAGTGGAGACTTGGTGATCTTGCGTTCAAAGATGTCCTTCTTGTTCAGGAAGAGAATGATAGCGGTTTCCTTAAACCACTTGTTGTTACAGATGGACTCAAACAGCTTCAAAGACTCGTGCATGCGGTTCTGTAAAAGAGACATTACCAAGGGTTAAAAGGGCTTCAAAACACAATCTTCTGCATGATCATCGTCGATGAACACACACGCACACACACAAAACACCCAGACAAGCATACGTGCAAATGTGCTCAGAAAACACACGCACACAAGAAGGCAAATCCAGAACACACATACTACATACACACCACTAAAACACAAAGAGGAACTGGGTCAATTAAAACGAGAAAGCAGAACAGAAGTACTGAGGAGTTCCTCTTGTCTACGGACACACCATTTCCTGCTGCATGTTGAGTGTGTATATCTGTGTGCATGTGCGTAGATCAACACATCAGTAACAACAGGTATTAGTAAGCTGAATGTTGTAGCTGAGTTAAACAAAGCCATGCCCTACTAGTGGTTAAGCTGTGAGTGAATACATAGCGTAAAGGTGCCGTGTGGAGGTTCTTGACCACTAGGGGCACCAAAGAGCAATGCTTAGAAAAGACGGTCTCTGTAGCGAGTGTTTCAGTCATTCTGTCACATGTACTTGAGGAAAGAACTTGCTCGCCGCGAGCAGAGGTTTGTGTATTCTGCAGGAGGCAGAAACAGCTTGTGGAGGTAATGAACTATATCGGTTGCAGTGAACCAATGAAGGAGGTGAAGAAGAATAAGCACCCTGGTGTAAACGATGCACATTTTAATTAGCTTTGCAAATATTTTTAGGAGGTAGAACATTTGACATGTTTCTTAAGCCAGAAACACACAATGCCTCTCCGTGACAAACGTTGAATGTAAACAAAACAAAAACAGTGTTTACCATAAAAGCTCCACAGGGCGTGTAAAGCACTAATGCTGTATTTAAAGCAAGATTTAAGTCATAGATGAAGACACAACCTATTGGGAGGTTTCATACCTGTCTGTGGGTGGAGCATCTGTAGAAGATCTGACTGCTGATTGGTAAGAGAGGACAGTCGATGGCGAGAGTGACAGGAGGAGTGGAAGGAGCCAGAAATGCTGCAGGACGGAGTTTAGAGCAGGAACAGAAAATGCAAGGGACCCGCTCACCCACCCACGGCCTACGTCCTATATGACACCCGCTTTAACCCAAACACACATACAATATACATACACACCCCTAGTGCTGAAAAGAAAGTGTTTAGAGGCAGAAGTGTTCACCCAGAGCAGCTGGCATTACATAGCCTGCTTGTGTGACGTCTGTGTGTTTTCACAGAAACAAAACAAAGAGAGGCAGAGAAAAACACAATGCAAGCAGTTCTTAAATAGAAGGAAGGGAATTAAAAAGCAGAAGTAGTATGTGTTGTACTGTGTGTGTGTTTGTGTCCAAAAAGCA
This sequence comes from Melanostigma gelatinosum, assembly GCF_949748355.1. Taxonomy (NCBI): domain Eukaryota; kingdom Metazoa; phylum Chordata; class Actinopteri; order Perciformes; family Zoarcidae; genus Melanostigma; species Melanostigma gelatinosum. Next base: position 21,397,111 of record NC_136634.1, read on the forward strand.
CTTCGATATTTAGATCGACATGTACAGTCAAAACCTTTGGCATGGGGTCCGGTGAGGTGGTCTTTTACATTGTGTCCTCTCAAAAGGACAATAAACGGAAGGACCAAATTAAAAGTATGGAGCTTTTTTCCTATCTTTATTCAAGAGCGTGTTCTTTCATTTTGAGAGCACGACTCATTGATTTCACGTTCAGATTTTGTAATGCTTTCCCTCAAAACCTTGTCCTCACACTCAAATAGCCGTGGTGGTACCAATCTGGTGGCCTCCCCCTTCCTCTTAATACATCCATGGTCGGCCCACATTAACACATCCACTCGCTGTAACTATACTTAAGTCTTGTAGTTCCCTTCAGAGCTCAAACTAAACACACTCGGGCTGAAAGTGCTCTATTTACAGAGTCCGCAAACGTTAGCTTGATGCACAGCTAACGTCAGCTCTGCGTTAGCTCTGAGGGTTTTGGGGAGATCATTACGAAATCTGAACCTGAAATCTTGTGACTCATGCTCTCAAATTGAAAGAACATGGTCTTGTATGAAAAAATATCCGGAGAAAACATTCTGCCTCTGGCCCGCAGAGGCATAAACCAACACAAACAAAACAGAACAGCTGTTATGGGACCTCGTTAAATATCATACAGGTATTTCAAATATCAGGCTATCTGTGATCTGTCATTGAATTCAGTTTCCTAAAAAAAGAAAAGCCAAAGAAGGATTTCATTTCTTGAATGTTTTCTCTGGTGATGATAGTTGTAAAATGTTCTGACTGATGGCATCCGTTAAACATCAATGAAGTAAAAGTGGGATTTGTGAGCCAGTGGATTGTGCATGCAGGCGGTGGTGCTTTCAGAGTTTCAGTCAGCGCCATCACAAGTGTAGCGAACACTGCTACGTGTAGCTGCTATAAGCTCATAGACTCATTATGGGAAAGTGTCCATTTTAGCAGCGACGTGAATAAATGAATTGGTTAATTCATCCATTCCATTTGATGCCGCTATTTCAGGTCCAGGTCCTCATTAATTCAATTAATTATGTCATTGGGAATTATACTGCAGGGAAGAAGTGGGAAATGTGATATAATATTTAACAATCATATGATATATTGTCCCTACTGGCTTTCCATCATACTTTCATACATGGGAAATGTTTTCTACGTGGTATTAAAAAAGTCTGAACAATGTTAGTGAGCGTTGGGTATTGTCCTGATATGTTTCAGGAAGACAGTATCTTAGTTTTACTTGATGTTAAAATATCAATGTAAATGTCACTTATCTCTTACTAAGAGGCTAGTATACTCAGACCCTTAGTCTAGACAGGGGTAGTATCATTAGTATCATGGCAAATACAACTGGCATTCTAATTAAATTCATGGCTATCAGTGGTTTTAATGATCTACCCAGAGGAATAAACCATGACTTTATCGCTCTCATTACTGAGAATGAGGTGTTATCTTAAGGTCTTGACTGTAGAATATCTTTTCTGCACTACTACGTTTTACTTTCTGGATCGCATGCCATGACTGTCTGTGTCTGATAGCAGAACTGAGAGAGGATGTTGGTAGGGAAGGGGACGACAGAGGACTTTATCACGGATTACGATAAAAACACTCACAATAAGTAGATCGTGGACAATCTCCATTGTCGGGATACAATTGAATATCGTCAAGAGGGACTTGAAAGAGCTGCCTAGCTGACTTTCATGGAAGAGAAGTGAAATACAGAGCCTGATGTTTAAAATACCAGAATTAACATGAAAGAAAGAACAGAATCACACGTTATGTTTGTGTTCACTTTTTGCAGGGGGACCTTTATGATTTATGATTACCTTATGATTACCTCTTAAGATCATTTACGATTTGTTTGTATTTAACCCAAAAAGGGAGATGTTTGTACCATCTGTGATGCAATAAAAATATTTGTTTATTTACAAAATGAAAGCTAAAGTGTTATATTTGAGTGCCATTTCAAGAGTTTTTAAAGCACATTTTGATGATTAAGGGGATAATATCATTGCAGTCTGATCATTTGAGGTCTTTGCATATTTTACAATGAATTTCTCTCTGAAATTGTGAGTTTAGAAACACGCAATTGCTTTTTGAAGCAATGACTTTTAATGTTCCCTATAGAGGAGAAATGTTCTCCTATCAAACACGATAGCAGCCACACTCAAGTATTACCATGACTTTACATTGCCGACATTTGGACAACGCACCATTTAAAATGGACTCAGATATACGACACACACACACTAGAAGCTGTGTTTTGTGATGGATATTGCGTCTCTTCATCTGACTTTCTTCTGGTGCTCCCAGCTCAGGGGGAGGCTGGATGACATCTGCATGAATAGAGCAGCTACAGAGCAGTGTCCCAGCCCAGAATTCTCAGAGGAAACACCTCAGGCTTTATAAATAGCAGCGAGTGGCGTGCATTAAAATCAGCTCATTTGTACGCGGTCTTTACAGCCACATGGCAGGATGTGGCTTTTTGTTGAGGAAACGCTGAGCCGTGACTGTGTTTTACCTTGTCCAGAGCCTTACATTAACCAAATAACAGACAGGTCTACATGAGTAGTTTGTTTTGCCCCTCTCTACTTCTTAAAATCCTCACACAATCAATTTACAATAATTATAAAGAAAGAAAAAGGAATAAAGTCCTGCAAATTAAAGGTTTTTGATCACATATAATGTTGTATAATCAACTGATTCTCGAAATGATATTATATTTCTGTGTAAATGTAGTATTAAAGCTCTTTAAAATAGAAAGTAAGGTGAATACAGGCATCACATACCGACTGTATATCTCATAATTTACAGTCAGCGTGATTTGCCTTTAGAGCAACTTCGTGAGCAACCACACATGACCATCCCATTATTCAAAACGGCTCATTTGCTTTGGCCAGAATGCAACTTGTTTTGCAGTGTCAGCATAGGGAAGAACGATTTGCATGGAGAAAAATAATCTCCTCGGGTATTTTTCCATTGGAACCATCCAACAGCGGGTTTCACCAGAGAGAGAGAGAGCACTGTTGGATTAAGTGTTTTGTTAAACAAACAAGTTCAACAAGTATTTTGAATGTGGCCCTCTGCAGTAGTCCGTTGATTTATTTCCATGTTTGGTTGTGATATCGGAGGATGGTGTACCAAACTGAGACCAGATATTCAAATAGATGCAAAATGAGAGCTTATTATGTTTCTCTGTATGTACCAGTCATTCCTAAAGAAATCAGAAAAATATATGAAATGGAAATAACAATATTTAATAAAGTGGCTTAATTATTTATCAGCTCATCAAACAGCACCACAGATATTTATTCCGCCCTGTCTCAAGCTTTTACACAGGCTGTTTAACCTTTAATCTCATCTTAAACACCGTTTCTACACATAGAGCAAGCGTACACTCTCTTTAAACTAGCTGCTATATAGCCCGTGTCTGAATGTATTAGGGGACTATTACCCATGCTGTTGCACATCGCAAATCTATAAAATATCATTACTGATGCCATCTGACATAGTATCCTTTTAAAAGGTGTGCTCCGATATTTATAAATGGGTCGTGAGGCCACTAAGTGACAGAGAAACAGCATCAGTGAGACAGAGTGAGAGAGAAGATACACATGTGAACATCCGTCCTTACCGTGGTCTCGTCCTCATGCAGCACCTGGTCGTATCCGCTGAGCGCCACACAGAAAATGATAGCTGTGACATCCTCAAAACAGTGGATCCACTTCTTCCTCTCCGACCTCTGACCTCCCACATCAAACAGCCTGATGGACAGAGAGAGACAGCCGTGAATCAATACACACGTGTACACACACACACACACACACACACACAGAAGACAGTGTCTTCTCACTCACTTCTTACTTACTCTTATGTGCACTAATGATTAAACTGTACAATGAATGGTGCAATGTTTCAACTGTGCAATACTCTGCTTTTTAATTCTGCATTCATTGTATACTGTACATTTCAATACATATTCTTATTCTATTCTTATTAATACTATTTTTGCATTTATATTCAACATACTTAATAGATCCCACATCTCAGTATTGTGTATTTCTAAGTCCTTATTTTTATTATTTACTTATATTCTCAACATATACTGTGTTATATATTGTAGCATTGTGTACATCATTTCAGTTTTTTAATAATGGTTTATGCTCGTTTATAAGAGTAACTCTAACGTAACCCCCCCCCCCCCCCCCGGTGAAAAGTCTTCTGAAGTCTGGGAGCTTCTCAGTTGTGGTTGATTTATACTGTAGGTTCATTCATAAACTGGGACTATCTCTGGTTTCTGGCCCTAGTCCATAAAGTGGTTATATCTCGAGATATTGTCAACAGCTGACTTACTGTTTTATTACCCAAGCGTATGCTCAATAAGTCTCGTATGTTTCTAACCTTATATTTTCTTGTTCTGTGTTTGAAAGGCTCAGTCAGTCTCTCTGTATGCACAATGTGGGATCTCGTAAATTCTGCCGGTTTTCTTCTCATTGTAAGTTTGGATGTACCGCTGATGTTGCAATAAACGTACACATTTGTTGATGTCAAACGGTCTAAAGGCCATTCTGATTTGACCTTTCCCTTTTACGGGCCCGTTTCAGACACTCGGTTCATAAACTGTGTATCTGAGACCAGATGGACCTTTTCCAACTAAGTCAGTGATTCACCTCGTGTCTTCATAAGCTTGGAATGACCACTCTTACGTATAAGTTGTCATTTTGTGGTTTGTAGAGTACACTAGACCAGCGGTTCCCAAACTTTTTAGGCCACGCACCCCCTTCTACATCCCGACCGGGTTCACGCACCCCCAACCCCCCCCCCCCCACACACACACACCTTAAAAAAAAAAAGCAACAGAGCCGCATAAAAATCGGACGAATGAGAGAACATTTTGCTCGCGCGTGGCGTTTGTTTACAAGATAAAAAACACAAAAACTCTTCCTGCACCGTGCCTTCGAAAAGGTAACGGACGTAACGTTACGAAGGTAACGGACGATTGGCCAGATTGGCCACATCTGTAGGCTCGTCTACTTGCAGAGAGTAAAACTCACTCTTCTTCACGCGACCGACCAATGTAGCCAGGATGTCTTCGGACAAAGCATCGATGCGCGCGACAGTGTTGTTAGACACCGGGATCACGGCCAACTTTTTCGCTTCTCTCTCTCCAATCATACATTCCACCATCTCTTTAACATTTTTCCCTCTCCACCACCACCTCTCCTCCCTATTACGCGGCCAGAATACCACCACAACACGCCGCCTGTCTTCGGCAGAAATGCGCTCATCCACGCACGGGAACAACACCGAGTTGTAATATATACCTCCATAACACCCCGCCACTCTCGGCTCATACCTCCCCAGCAACGAGGCACATCACCCGGCCACAATACCTCCAGAATGTCCCCCGGGTGAAATCCGGGACTTGGTTTCATGGTTCCGAGTGGCGCGCGCTCACCCGTTGGCGCCGGGACGCGAGGTCTCCAGCCGCCCCCGCCGTGAGGCACCCGATCGTCAGGTCTGTCAGCCCTCGGAACAGGCCGCGGGTCAATAACTCGTGGGTGGCGGGGCAGAGGCGAGGCAGATCACAGAAAAATAATAAAGACTAAAGTACAGCAAAGATATGTTGATGAGAAGCGTATTTGTACGTCAAACACAAACGTAATCAGGGAGAAAATACGTTCGTGGTAAAACGTAATTGAGAATGCATTTTAGTTTTGGGGGAACGTAATTTTTAGGAGACAGGACTGCACCGCCATTACATTTTTCCTCTCGCGCACCCCCTAGAGGCAGCTCGCGCACCCCCAGGGGTGCGCGCACCCCACTTTGGGAATCCCTGCACTAGACAGACTACTACCAGAGACGAGTGCATCCAAAGTGAAGTGAACTCGGTTCCACATGTGATGGGTTTAATGGTGGGTAGGTTGATGGGTTACACCCAGTGCAGGAACACTGCAGTCTCCCACACACCGCCTGACTGCCAGTAACAGCAATTGAGCTGACAATATTTAGGCTTCTCAACGAAAACACGCCCAGCAGCACAACGCCTACTCAAACACAAGAGTAACAGTAGAACGCATCAGTCAGCAGAACTGGTGTTTAGGAGTGTTGTGTAATGTATCTGAACACACCATAAATAGTTGTGTGTGAGTGTGTGTGTGTGTGTGAGAATGATTGGGTCAGAAAGTGAAACACACATCAGTTGAAGTGTGATGGTGCATCCGTCCAGAAAAACAAGTGGTTCCACAGTTTATTAACCTCTCCGCTCTGTGCCTATCAATACTTCCGTATATATATATATATATATATATGTGTGTGTGTGTGTACGCACACACCAGAGGGGCAGAGATACATTAATTAAATTAGAGGTCAGAAAAAGATCTCCGCTTCTTTTCTCCTTCTTCCCTCTCCTCCTACCATCTGAACACACCCCTCCTCTTTGCCATCATCCCCACTGCTACTTGCTCTAATTGAATCAGATCTAGTTAAAATGACAGACAGTCGTAGCTATAGACACTTGTTTAAAGCGTTTCATCACATTCATTACAGACTGGAGTTTCTACATGGATAAGAGGAGCAGACAGGGCGATGGGTAAGAGGCAGCGCTTGTGCCAGTAAAATAAATGTCAATGTTATGAGTTAAAAACTGACCTGAAGTGGAGGTTTTTGAAGGTAAAGTGTGTCTCGACGATACCCGTGGTCTTCACTCGGGTCCTCAGGATGTCCTGCTCCGTGGGCTGGTAGTCTGGGGCACCGATCCGATCTAGGCTGTCCAGGTAGCTGCACAGACACGAAGACAGACACAGATTGCAAATCAGCAGCAGTCGTCTCCTAGTTTAGCGTGACAAGACGTGGTCGGCCTGTCAAGCGTTGGAGTTCTCCACATGCTGAAGTGGTGTACATGAGGCTGTAGTGATAGAGGTTCTGCATTTAAAGAGCTTGGAGAAGTGTTTTTTTTTTTTGCCTTTTTCATGCACAATACATCCAGAACTCAGCTGCCCGTCTGCTCTCCCACTGCCGCACCAGAGACCACATCAACCGCAGTCCTTCAAAACCTCCACTGGCTCCCCATGCAGCAAAGAATCCAGTTCAAGGTTCTCCTCATCACATACAAAGCCCGTCATAACCTCACCCCTTCATATATTTCGGACCTCCTGTGTCGACACGCTCCCACCCGCATCCTCAGATCCGCCGACGCCGACCTCCTAACCCCCCCTACTCTGTCCACAATCCATTCTCTGCACAAGTGGAGGAAAAGGATCAACAATGATTGTCTGCTTGTGTAGTTTGCGGACGTTAGCATGGCGGCTAACTAGCTTACAGATAAGAGAGTTAACAAGGCCAGGGAGCACCGCTTTAACTCACTGGAGTTTGGGGGTTACAGGTCATCACATTGATAGTGTGGACGTTGGTCCTGGAGTCTACTCGAGTCTAGGCTAATGTTAGCGTCAAGCTCTTACTTGGATTTGGGAAAGTTTACATTCCAGCAACCCCCAGCCATTGTTACCCAAGATAGCGCTGAGTTTGCCAAATTCATCGGTAAGTCCTCAGTGTAAGAGCCTTTTCTCTTCTAATGTTGAAATTGTAAACGTACAGTACTAACAGTAACTGAGAGGGGGGGGGGGGGGGGGCTTAGCAAACGGCCAGTTATGATACTGGTTCCTTTTATAATTCTCTTCCTTTGAAGTCTTCCATTAATCCACGAGTAGCTCTGTGCATCTCACCTTTTAGACTCACGTAGGCCTCTTTAGCTCAAAGGGTAGTTTGCTAATCACACTGACAGAGTAGGAGTGTGGTCCCTGAAACAAAGGAGCATTTGTTTTGCTGCTATCCACTTTGTGTTACAGTGTGATGATGTATGTCATAGCTCAGGTGGCTGAAACAGTAAACATTACATAACAAGCAGCATGTGACAACCACCCACTGGATTATGTATTAATAATAATAGTAGATGTGCAACTCTCCTGACTGTTCCCTACATGCTCCCTCTATGGGAGGTCAGAGGTCAGGGTAAGGTGCAGATCAATACTGTCAGAGCAGCTACAGTAAGGAATCTGTAGTCACCTTTTACAGCACATTCAAATCTAATTATTTTGATTAAATGGAAAATAAGATAATTGTATTAATAATTATTTGAATTATTACGTTGTAATTCCAGCGGTACACATTCAATGAATAAAGGCCATCAGCCTTCATTTGCATATAAAATACATATGGAAGCTATGTTGCTGAGGAGCCACCTGGTAAGAAGTGAGGAAGGGAAGTGGGTGGGCGGGATGACTCGGTCTATTCAGTTATGTAATGGAATATCCCTGGAAGTGGACCTTTATTGTTTAACGTAGACATATTAATCAAATAATCCTACAGCTCAGAGATTCATCTCACACAACGTGCAGGGCAGCTCCCTGGCTGAGAGATGATCACTCTACCTCCGTACTGTATCCATCCACCCTACCACCGAGGACACATAGGGGAGATAAGGGTGAAGACAGAGCTGGTCTGAGCAATACAAAGAGCAGGAGATATGAGCAGAAAATACACCAACATCATGCATCCATTTAGTGTAATGGATCTAAAGATTTTACTTATAGATCGGTGAGTGTTGTTTCAGAGCTTTCATAAATGGATGCTGAGTTACTTCTAAGGGAATGAGGGTGAAAAAAAGGCTAGAGAGGGGAGGGGAAACTGAGCTAATGGTCTAAACACACACACACACACACACACACACACACACACACACACACACACACACACACACACACGCGGCTTCAGTGATAAGAACTATTGATTACACAGAAGGGAATATTGCTTTAGAGCGTGGAGTGTGGAGAGGAAGTAGATAGGGAGAGCTGAAAGGGGGGAGACAAAGAGAATGTGAAAGGCAGAAAACAGTTTTTTTTACAGGGCCACAATGAGGGAAAGTGAATTATTTGGATTGGGAAATATATAGAAACATGAACCAGGACCTAAACACATCTGTCCGCCACACAATAGCATCAGCTGACTGGCTCTTACGTAACATTCTGGCTTAGAGCACGACTGCATTAGTCCCCGTCCTCGTCCTGATGTTATTCTTCACGGTGCACTAAGTCCATAAGCATCACATCCCAGTGACTTCTTCTCTGATTTCCCTGGTGATCTACTGTATTATAGATGGTCACTGAAAAAGTGTTTGGCACAAAAGAGAGACGACCGCAGAGAATGCTGTCCGTGAGGTGACGTGAGGCAACGATGAGTGCGTTTGTGTGTGTTTCTGGAAGAGATCGACCGATTATCAGCCGCGATATTCAGCGTTTGTATGATATTTAACATATTTATGTTCATGAGTCAGCCGTCACTCTGTTTGTCACTGCTAGTAGGGACTTCGGTTTGCAGTGTAGTTCATACACACCTCACTGATTAAAGCAGAGAATTGCACAGTAACGCGGCGCTTCATGATCAAAGAATTTTTATTACGTTTAAACTTCAGTCCGTCCACTCGCTCTCTCTCCCCCCCGCTTACTCTCTCAATGCCCTGAAGAGGAGGTCTAAAGGTGCAGTATGGGAGTATTTCACTCAACCAATACTTGTGAAGACGGTCTGCAACACTTGCAAAGAAGCTGTTAGCATGGGAAGAGCAATCGCTCTTAAAAGCAAAAACAAAGATCTCTTTTGCAACATTTAATTTACCATATGCTGGAAGGCATTCAAACAAAGTTCTGTGTTATTCTAAATCTAACTGAGAATTCTATTATCAATGCAAATGTGTATTAGTTCCAAACATCAATTATCGGTCTCCGTGATTACTAATAATAATCGGTAACGGACCTAAAACACACATATCTATTGATCCTTCTGGCATTGGAATATAAAGAGTTCCCAGTTTTCAGTAGCCTCCAGCACTTTTACATGTAATGTGTAAAGAAGAGTCACCACACAATGACCGATAATCATCACCAACTGAGGACTAGTGTTGATAAAACAGTGGCTTGATGCCAAAGAGGACTGGTATTCTTTTTCTTTGTTTTGGGGGGTAGTTGAGAACGTACGAGGATAAGAAACCGAGGTGAGACAGGAACATACCTTAAAAACATGTCTGTGTGGTATGTTTTTTATTTTCTTACAGTATCAGCCCATGGGAGGTCGTGTCCACTGTCCTCCTTCATAGCTGTTGCTAAGTAACTGGTTTTTAGATAATTAGACGTCTCCCCTACTGTGATGTTCCGACACATATTTACAACCAGCACTTGTCGCTTCTACAGGAGCTGCAGCGACGTGATGCAACATGACACAACCTGGCTACAACATAAAAGGAGGCTGAATGGACAGAGGAAAAAGCCCCGTCATTATTTAGCCCAGAGAAGAAGATACACCAGGAAATATCACAGCGGCAGTGCACCGACGCTTCAATGCTCATCTTAAATCAACACCGATCAGACCACATCTATTTTGTATCTTAGCCGTGAAAAGAAGCACGCTGACTTCGAAACATTACCTGTGTTGTCGGCAGAAAATACAATTAACTATCTGAAGACAGAAATGGACAAATAACAGCACCAGGATATACTATGTTTATCTAATAAAACCAATAAGGCTGAAGTAGCTTTATAATATTACCCCGTAAGAAGTTCAATGATGTCACGAATCAAATGCAATGCAAGGAATCAATATCTGTAGTAAAGAATGGACAATGAGGCCACTTTGTCTGACAATTAACTTCAATTAGTTCTGAACAAGTATTCTCAGACTGCCTGCTATTAGTGGGCACGATGCACTCCATCTATTTAATGCTGCAGTCTTACAGTGCAACAAGCCAACGCACCAAAGTCAAATCTGGTCCACTGTCCATTTAACTACTTCATCTGGCATCTTAAAGGGATAGTTTGGAAGCGGGGTTTGGTTGTATGAGGGAAGCTAATTTAGATTCATTTTTTTCTGACCGATAGTCGACATATTGCGTGCATTGTCGTGGACACATGCAGCCACTTCTCTAGTTAGTCTCCACCGCAATTAGTTTAGCTGCGATGTTGTCAGCTGTTAGCGAGTGTCTGGTCGAGTGTGAGAGCGCGCGGGCGGGTGTGAGTATGTACAGTAACAGTAGCGTTACAGCTGTGAACGCAGCAGTGCTACTCCCGTTTGACGACCTATGGACACTCATAAAACCCCTCTTCCAAAAATCTGAACTATCCCATGGATGTCATTGCATATGTGAGCATTTAGAGGATGTAACTGAGGACAAGTTGGTACATGCATAGTGCATACCACTGTGTCACAAAGACAGGGAATGTAAACCATAAACAGAAAGTATGTGCATTGTAGTAAATAGGTCAGGACACGCAGGGCATCTGCACAAAGATAAAGAAAGGTGGCTTGAGGCTGTACTTGCTGACCTCCAGCTATAACTTCACTGTTTCATACTCATCGTCACACACGCACCGTCTCTCCCTCCCAACCAGACACTCGCTAACATTACGCCAGGTTTGAAATGCACTGGCCGAACCCACTGACAGAGTGTAAAAGGCAGTTTCCTGTTTTGCTCATATACTCTGCAGCTGGGCAGCTCGTTAGGAACTCCAACCACAGCTCCCCTGCATGCAAGGCACTCATGATGTCGGTTAACAGTTGACGAGGAGAGACTGTGTTCAGACAAAACGAATTAAAAGCAACGTATTTGAAAGGAAAAACTTACGAATTATCAAAAGTTGGGAGAAATAGCATCTACTTTCTTCTGCTCTTAGGGATTGTCAAGAAAGACACACACACACGCACACACAGAGTTAAGCAGAATGTGGTCTGATCATGTGATATCTGTCCTATCAGTTCATTGGCTTGGCGGCCTGTTCTGCTCCACAGGCCACAACATAATAGGAAGTGTGCATCAATCTTTAATGTGACATTTAACGCAGGCACACAAACGGACACACACATGCGTGCACACACACACGCGCGGTTACACTTACACACAGCGGATGTTGTTTGAGTTAATTGACCACATGTAAATGTTGACAGGAATATGTTTGCACTTCCAAGATGTCTGCCATGGTGCGAAATAACTAAGTGCTGCAACTTCCTCTGTCTCCATCCTTTTTCGCTTTCTCATCCCTTCTGACCGAGTCACTCCTGTCCTTGCCTTTATAGTCTCATTTGTCTTGCGGTCTGTATCATTCAATCATTTTGATGTGTTTTCTTTGTCCGGGCCGCTGCCCAATCGCCTTCTCTTGTCTCTGCTCCTTCTCTTTCCGTCTTTTCTCGTGTTCTCTGCTCTCTTCGGTTTTCCTTATCTTCTCCTCTTTCTTTTCTCTTTTTGTTGCCTCTGTGTCTGCATAAGCTGTGAGTCTGGACACGTATTTCAACTGGTAGATTCTCATCCAGATGGTGCATTTGATCTCATTTCAAGGGGTTGTTTCTTCCTATTTTAGCCAGTTTTAATTTAAAGGTAACCGTTTCCTATTAACCTTTAAATTCCAAGTAAGAAATATACATTCAACGCACAAACGGTGTCCGTAAATTAACTTTTCCTGAATGAATATCATGGTGCAAAGACTCACGAACATAATTTAACAGTATTTCCAGACGAGCATACTTTATACTTTTCCCCATGAAATGTAGTTTTACTAATGTGGTATATTGTTTCGGTGCAGCTAAGAATGCCGTTTAATATGAATCCATGTCAGTGCATCAACTAAAGACAAACAAGCTACATTCACTACGTCCTTGGTTGGGGCCTATAAGAGTGATATACGTGTACAGTATGTGCTGCACACAGCAACAAATGTATACGACTCCATCTGTCACCTCAATTTATCTTAATATCACTGTGGATTTTCACTGGATGTATGGTGCACAATTAAATAAGGGCTACATGCACAAACGTGGCACTTGAAGGAAATTACTCCCCCACCTCCTCTCTCTCTCTCTCTCTCTCTCCTGCTGTCTCTCTCTCTCCACCCACACACAGGCAATGAGTGTAATGGTGATTGACTGTGTGTGTCGTAATAGCTAGCATATAATCACATTTAGAAGATTGTAAATAAATAAAGTGTGTTTGAGTGTGTGCTTGCGAGCATTTTTTGTTTTCTTTTATCTTTTATGGTGGGTGGATGGATACACTTGCTTGTGTGCTGACTCAGTGATATGATACTTCTCGGGATGCTGTGCGATACCACCAGAGAGCAATATCGCAATTGTAAAATGTACCTCTGTGACAAAGAATGACACTGCATCTTATTACACAGGGAACCACCTATCAAATCTGTGTGATTAATATTTCACATGTTCACTAATTTCTTTGGTAAAACAGGTGACTCAAACTAGAATCGGCTCCATTTCACATGTGCTGCAACAGCCAAAATAACCGCACAGAGACACAATGACCATGTGTACGTACTACTGCGCTGAATCGTTGAGCTGGTACTCGCGGGCGCGGCTGAAACACTCCTGGATGCCTGAGTCGGACCACAGGCGAATCATGGCGGAGAGCAGCTCGGCAGAGTAAGGCTCCGTGTCCTCCATACGACTGACCACATCACACACCATCTTAGCATCCGCCTGGAGGAAACACAAGAGGGGAGAAGCAGGAGGTGAGTATTCACGCACCACACAGTGACCGTCACAGTACAAAGCATTTTGTGTGTGCCACTTGGTAAACAGAGATTATTTGTTCACGACAGTATCATCAATACTGTGTGTTAAAGTGTATGAGCGATACAAAGTAATTCAGCTATTACATATAGCAGAAGAACAAGGACCGATCGGTTAGTTAGTTAGTGTTATTGTGTGACTTTGGTGAATCTGAAGCAGTCCTTTAAAACACAAAAGTCACAATAGCACAAAATAGCTCACTGATCGAGGCAGCGGTAGACCAGCAACTCTCGTGCTCTGCGAGGTAAAACTGCTGCTGTTGTCAAAGGAGTTTTGGGATTTTGATGAGAGCATAGATGGATACAAGACTTCAGTTTCCCATCGGAAAGGGCTGTCTGACGGCAAGGTAAAGCGGTGACAAGAATCGACATATAGCGTACACTTCATCAGATATTTATTTACTTAAAACGGCCTTTTATTTAAGATGCCTAAAAAATAAGTTTTGATGCTGCCCCCGCCGTCCACAGCAGTGCATTGCTTTGCTCCTGTGCTGGTACCTCATAGAACTCCACTTCACAACATCCGAACTATCCCTGTTACATGGATGGAGGACAGAAAAGACAGAAGAGGAGGTTTGAGGTTACAATTACAGGAGGCGATGACAGGAGATGGCAGAAGAAGAGAACGTGATTATGGGGAGAGAGAAAAGAATGAGAGCATTTCCAGCTCACACTGGAACACACAAAAGACAAACTCCATGTGTCATTACGAACCCTGAAACACACCAGAAAGCTGCTGCAGTTTATGGAGAGGCCGGAGTTCCGATACTGTCTTAATATCATCAAATTGCAATGTGGGCAGAGACTGTTGGTCTGCACTGATATCCTTGCTAGCAAAGAGGCAGAAAAATCACCGCCTAGTAGCTGACAGAGCTGAAAAGGGAGTAACTGTCTTAAAACCAAAAGCTGTTATATGATCATACAAGTCCTGCCAGTAAGGTGCTTCAGTAGCTTCCGACATTGATTGTTTCATAGAAGCAAACCATAAACCAAATGCTGTTGAGACATTTAATGTTATAGACGGGGAGGATATTGGTGGAATTCAACATTGTACCTTGTCATGCAAAGATTGCATACATGAGTATATCAAGATTGTTTATGAAACATAATACTGCTTTTGTTGAATCTATATCAGACATGTTTTTTCTGTGTTAGTGGAGAATCTTGCTAGCCACTTAGCTACGAGTAAACCAGCTGCAGAAATCTGCTTTAGATTGCGCTGGCATTAGCATCTCAATTGAATCTGAAACTAAAAACATCCAATCCTCCTTCTGTGTAATGCTACATCAATATACTTTCTGTGTCAGCAAGCTTGAAATACGAGAATCAAACACATAACTAATGGACCGACGGACCTCAGCATACGTCACTGGTGTATACAATGTCAGCCTACAGGTACTTTGAAAATGTGACATTTCTATTACTGTGGCCTCAGAAATCTATGAGTCAGCAAAAATGAATATGAAACAGAGTAAACACAGTTCAAGACTATAAATAATCTCTGCAACACTATACCTGGCTAACTCCATCACTGGAACCGTACAGCATTAGCTCCTGAAGAATAAAATACTTGAACCGATAAAAACGGAATCGGGTGGGGATGAGTGTTGTTATTCCCTTACAGTAATGCTATCCAGCCATTACAATGAGATCGCGCAGCACTCAGGCAGAAATCAATGAAGGCATGGACTCTTTGAGTTTCAACATACCCTTTAAATTTGCAGCATGCTAAGCAAACAGGCGGTGATAATGACAGATTACGTGAGATTGGAGATTTGACAACCTGATTAAAAACTGACCCACTCAACACCTGGGAGTCGCCTGCTGCAACCAGCGTAGCCCACTCAGAAAGTTCAGACAGCTAATGATGTCAGCAAAGACTTCCCCACCGGACAGGGAGGGATGATTGTTGCTGATAAAATGTAATTGCTCTTACATTATATTAACTCAAAGCTTTCAAAAAAGGCTTGATTCATTTGTCCAAATTCAACAGAGGAAGGCTTTGATATGCCCATTTAAGAACGGCATCTCCATCTGCTTTTTTCTTTCTCTTCTTATGCATTCATTCCCCTCTTTGATTTTCAGATCATTCAGTTTTTCTCTTTCATTTTCTTGGCCTATTTCTCTGATGGGAACATCATTAGTTTGGCAGAAGAATGTCCTTCCAAAATATTGTGCAAATCTATCCAGTGTTGACAAAAGTGAAAACTTTGACTTGACTGTGAGGCTAGAGGAAGTCAGAGGATCACCAAAGGCAGTAGGATTCATCCTCCAGGGACCATGAATACCTGTAGCAAATTTAAAGGCAATCAATATATTAGTTATTGAAATATTTCACTCTGAACCAGAAATGTCCACCTCATGGTGCTGCACGAGTTAGATTCAGGGAATCGCCAAACTCAGCAGGATTCCCCCTCTAGATACCATAAACATCATGACAGAATCCCATGGCAATCCATCAAATAGTTGTTGAGATATTTTCGTTTGGACCAAAGTAGTGACCAGACCACAGATATTGCCGTCTCCAGAGCCATTTGCATGTTTTAAAAGCAAGGGACCAAAGTGTAATGTAGCGACCACACAGTAATATCACATTCAAAAGGCCGCCAGCCTGTATCTGTTCATCACCATCTATGACAATGCAATAAAATGCAATCTGGGAACCCACTGGCTATGGTCTGACGATGGTTTACTTTTCTGGTAGCATCGAATTACCGGTAGCTTGTAAATCGGCTACTTGACAATCCGGTCGTACGGCTTCTTCTCTCAACTCCAACTTCAGTCTCGCATCTCAGGCGTCTTATCAGACAGAAAACAAATGACGGGCACACGGAGGAGGAAGTCTTAGCCCTGATATCCACTGGCTACACCGGAACCACAGAAATATTGA
The DNA here is from genome assembly GCF_949748355.1 of Melanostigma gelatinosum. Classification (NCBI taxonomy): domain Eukaryota; kingdom Metazoa; phylum Chordata; class Actinopteri; order Perciformes; family Zoarcidae; genus Melanostigma; species Melanostigma gelatinosum. Next base: position 21,413,614 of record NC_136634.1, read on the forward strand.
AGGCTAAATTGTAGTCGGCCCGAAAGCCGATTCAGAGATTGATAAGACGTCAGCCAGACCTGTCATTTCCTGTCTTGTGGGGAGTTTGCTCCTTCCCGTCTATCTAATCACACCAACTCATGCCTGGCCTCATCCATTAGCCGTCCTTCCATCATTATCATCTCTGTCATAGTCTTTCTATCTGACCTCTAGCTACACATTGCACTACAGTGTTTTTGGTTTTTTTTCATCCATCTGTCCTTCGTCTGTCCTTCATCTGTGCCTATAACCATGTTTGTTTTGTTCTTTTTCCTCCTCTGGCTTCATGTTTCGGGTTTTTTCCTCTCTCTTTCTCTCCGTTCCTGCCATATTTCATCTCTGTCATTCTTCAAACCATCAGCCCTCCCTCTCTCTTGCCTGTCGCACTGTCCTTTGGCCAGTCTCTTATGCTTCTCCCCTCTCCTCCTCTTGTTTTTTGTTTACCCTTCCCCCTAAATCTCCCTCCCTGAGGTCAAATCAAAGCATTAATAAGCACAGCCATACATCACAGTGTACATGATAGCTAGCACTTCTACCACATGCATGGAGAAGACTGGTAGCTACAGTACAGAGGCAGTCTGAGGCCTCCCGTCTCGTCACAGTGACCTTTAAAGTCTCTGAACTCTGTTGAACACACACACACACACACACACACACACACACACACACACGCAACCTGTTTGTCTCTGTTCAAATGAACTCACTTCGTTTGTTCGATTAGTACGTTTCATTTGGGACGGTGTGAAGGACCGCATGAAGCGCTCCCGGTCCGCTTCCAAGCGGTGCGGTTCGTTTGTGCTGTGAGAGCAAAGGAACCAACCAAAGGATTTCATGACAGTAAATATGTGATTTTAATGATTTTAGCACAATTTCAAAAGTTAAAACTACTAATAAATTGATCCGCTGATCATGAAATCTGTTCAGGAAGCGATCTCATTGATCTGTATAAGGCCCTGAATAGAACCTATTTATGAAAATCAACACGTATGAACGCCAGCGCAGCACTTATCCCTGCTTAATAGGTAGAAAGCTGTTGAAACAGCTGTGCTTGAATCCGACTCTACTTTGTCAGATACTGTATCCTGTCTGTATAACGTCATGTTTACTCCTCTTGGTTTGCTATTTTTGCATCAGCTATTCCAGCATTTACATATTGGTTAATTCCACACATGTACTTTGTTTGTTTATGTTATTTGTAGTTAATTATACTTTTTTTATGTAGTTTTGGTGCTACCATCTTTTAATATCACTGATAAGCGAGACATTTTGTACATGATCGTAAGGAATAATTCTTTGTAATACTTTTTTCGAAATGTATTTAATGAATTGAATTACTTTGGACTGAATTTGTGTTTCAATTCGCATTCAGTCAAATACTTTCTTGGACTTGAACAGAAATACGTTTCTTAAATAGTTATACTTACTGCCGCAGTTTTACTTGAAGTAGATGATGATAGCCTTGATGAGTGTATACGTGTCTAATGACAGACCAGCTATCTGTTGGCCTGCTTTACAGCCCCGCTTGGACAGTGACTAGGTAATTACCAGCATCGTCGTTGTCCTCATCATCCCTCCCACATCCTCCGCATCTGTTCCTTTCTCTCCCTCTTTACCTCTATGCCTCCATTCAATAGCCAATTAGAGCTGACTGTAGGACCTCTCATATCATATACCTCTGTCATTGTCTCTATAGCCAGTTATCCAAACTCACAGCTCATCGGTACACCCACCACCCATTTATCTGCCTAAACTAACTGCACCTAACATATATTCCTCAAAAACACATTCAACCATCCGTCCGTGTATGTGTGTGTTATCTAATGTAGAGGCTGAAGTGACCACAAGACACTTGCAATAAGAGAGAACAAATCTCTGCACGGATTTAGACACTTATAAGCGGCAGTGCGACATGTGAGCGTGCAGCTGATCTAAATTTGGAGTTCTCTCCAGCCCTGGTTGGATATTAAAATGTGCAATAATTCACTCCTGTTGTTTTATGGCTTCTTTTCACAGCCTTAAAAGATACCACAAGGAACTTTCATTTTGTGTTGATTTTGGCGGTCCCCATTGACGCAAACACCAGAGACTCTTAAAAAAACATCTCATTTTACTGCAGCAGGCGTCGGACAGTCTGCTCCGCTCAGTCCTGATTCTCCTGTGCCTCCCTTCCCTCCAGCGGGCTCGGCATTACGACCTGGGCCTCCGGCACGACGGCGGCGGTGTTGGCCCCACTGGAGTCTGAGCTAAAAGGAGTTTCTGGTGAACCTGCGTGATTTCATCCGATTGTGTGTGGAATCCGGCCCGGTGACGCCGCTGACAAGCATTAAGAATAACGATATAGAAATAGCCAACCTTCTCGCTGACGGTGTTATTTACTTATTTGGGTCACATAAAGGCATCGGTATTAAATTGAGACTGTTTCATAACATGAAATTAGAAGTTCCCCACATTCATTTTAATGTATAAAAAGAAGAAGAATTTGAAGTTCCGTGTTCTATTTCATGACTTCTCCTGATATTTTTAAGTCGGTCATTTTTGACAATACCTGCACCATTTACTGAGAGCTGTGCATTTGGAAAGTCCTCCCCCCCTATTTCCTTCTTTCTCCACAGACCACATTCACATCCTGTTTAATAATCCGCTGTAGTTATTTCACAAGAATCAGACTCTGACTCTGCTCACACTCAACACTATGAGAGGAAACCTCCAACTGGGGCTTTAAGTACGGTACTGTAAGTCGCTGCACACAGCTTGTATGCATACTGAACAAAGAAAAGGGTTGCATGTCTTTAGAAACAAGACTGTAGGTCGTCTTATTAAAGGCACAGGTCCTCAGATTCTGTAAGCCACTTTATTTTATAGCCACAGTATACTTTAAACAGTTAATATATTGTTCAATTTGAAGAAAAAAGTATCGGTTCAGGCACCGTTTAGGCACCGGTATCGTTTTAAAAGTATCGTTTTAGCACCGGTATCGGAAAAAACCCAAACGATACCAAACCCTATTGACCACGTGAACAACTATTTCCTACAACAGACGTCACCCTCCTTCTCGCCCTCTCTTTTCTAATCAAGGACAAGGAAACAGACGATGCTGAAACAAGATTTTAGAGGACAACATGTCTTAGAAATGGGATTAACAAAATAACAGAAGAATAAATGTTTTTGGTCTGCAGTCTTCTGTGTGTGTGTGTGTGTGTGTGTGTGTGTGTGTGTGTGTGTGTGTGTGTGTGTGTGTGTGTGTGTGTGTGTGTGTGTGTGTGTGTGTGTGTGTGAGGGAGAAAAAGACAACAGGCTCTGTCCTGCAGTCCTCTGTTCACCAGTGCTAGGGCACCGACTTTGCACCGCCTCTTAAAACCATCGCAGGGCAATTATTGCAAAAAAATCCAGAAAGATCTGCTCCTTTCCATTTGCTACTTTCTTCTCATTTACTGCAGATTGATATGTGCATCAAAATACAATTTGTATTGGGACTGAGAAAGATTCTGCAGAAACGTCAATGCTGATGTTGTTTGATGTGTCGAACGTGACCTGTAGTCACCACACAGCAGCAGGAATGATGTGTGTGTTTCATCTCCAGCCTGATTTGAGAGAGGGACTGTGTGTCGTGTTAACACAGGGATGGCATCCTTAATTATTCACACCTCTGGACACGTCGACGGGATCGGTCAGGATCTCACAGTAAATCATATTCTGTGTTTTCTAAACATCAGACTGTAAAGGTTGCACTCATGGTGAATTCATCTAAAGTAACAGCAGAGAGAGGAGCTCATGTGATTGGTTATTCATTACTGAAGCTCTCCCCGACTTCACTTCACCTGCTGACTCTGTATTCCTCCTACTGATGATGTATTCAGCCTCTCTTCAGTAAACTGTTGGGCTTTCATGGAAACACTATTTAAGAAACTCTGTTGTGTCAGATAAACATGAAAGTGTCTAGATGTGATTAATTTGCCCTCTGACACTCAGTACTGTTTCTGATGAAAAGAGCTGGAGCAGTGACACTATCCACAAGCCACATCTTAACCCAGGTCTGCTGTTTGGCGTGTAGAGACAAGATGACACCCAGAACACGCTCTCAAACATTAAACTGAAGCTCTCTCTCCATCCGCCATCCTCTGCATGGCGCCAATCCCACTCGAAGGGATTTGATTTGATGTAAATGTGTTTCAGTCTGAGGATTAAGCTCTGTTCCAGCTTCCCAATGTTCTGTCCACTCCGACAGCGGCCATACAATGCCTGATATGGAATGAGTCTGTGTGCGTGTGTGTACATTTGGGAGTGTGGGTATGAATGAGGGGCAGAGAGAAGACACTGAGCCTGTTTTCTGTTTGAGTGTGTGTTCAGAGTGTGTTCCAGTTTAAAGTCCTGGGCAGTGGGCCACAGAAACACTTAAAAGCCACAGGCCAGGCCAAGGATGCTGTCTGAACAGACATATTGGAAGGCACAGGGTCAGTGTGTGTGTGTGTGTGTGTGTGTTTAAGCGTGTGTCATAGTAATGGACTGATGAGACAAGCACAGTGAAAATTTGTGGCGCAACGTATCATAAAACTTAATTCGGATCGGATCATGGATCGGATCAGCACAAAAAAAAGGGAGCAAATATAACTTTTACAGATCCCTGATCACGTTTTTTTGCCACAGAATACTAATTGCCAATCACCAATGATTGGCAGATACAGATACATCTAAGTTATTTGATTATAGCAGCTGGTCTGCAAGGCTCCAGGCATCGTTTTTTTTGTGCCACCGTCCCAAAAATCATTTCAACCACTCATAAGTCAGTGTACAACATTCAAAATTCTAAATGTTTTCCTTTTACTTTATTGTAGTTTTTTATAAAAACACAATTAATTTTATTCATTAAAACAAATATTGTCAGTTTTAATGGCGTATTATAATCTGCTTAGAGCTAGTGTTAGGAAGTTAAACAGCACATAACAGAACATTTGTCCGTTAGCCATTAGCGGTGCTGCCACCGTCAATTTAAACACAGACTGGTTAAATGTGACATTATCAGAGATCGGCGACTAGAAAAGCAGGAATGCTGATGTCCTGATCGAATATGTTTCTGAATATCGGCGGATTAACAATCGTCAGTAAAGCTTAATTTCACACCGTGGTGGTTAACGTTAAACTGCGTAATTAATCCGCGGTTCACCTGCGTCGGCCCATTACACCACGAGTGAAAATGCTCCTTCTTTCCTATGCAGCTAACTTTACACTCAACTCAAACGTCTACACACTCACTCACAGTCAAGGCCGTCAAGGAAACAGGAAAGTTAATTATATTTTTACATTTACAAGTTACCCGCTGAAGGACGACATTACTCGATCCTTCTGAATGAAACACTATGAAGGCCAACCACAACCAAGGTATCCGAACAGATCTTTTGTAATCACATTATGTTAACCACCGATTAAATGTACAGGCACAAGACTGCAATCAGGAAATCAGTTCAGTCAGAAAGCTGTGTGCTTCATATGTGCTGTAATAACCTGAATACTGTAAAACAGATATTTCCAGGAAGCACGGCAGTAGTACGATTATCAACCACTACAAAATGCAGTCTTTTTTCTAAACCAAGACGAGTGCATTTACTGTAAGTGTATTTAAAAAAAGCAACACTGTGTAAGAAGCCTGCCCTGTGATACATGATGCTCAATTAGATTTTTCTTGGTCACAGTTTGAAAGTAGTTCGTGGCTCAGATGTCTTAGTTGCAGCGCTATGAATAATCTCTTTCTTCCTGCACACTGCAGTCTCAGAAGTACTTCCCGATCTCGGGCCTATGGCGTGCACTTGCAAAGTGTAAACATGAGCATGACGTAAAGTGCACCAGCACAAGTATGTAGTGCATTCCGTGTAGATTTTGTTTACGCAAGTAATGCACAAATGTATTCTACATTAGCAAAGAGTATGAGAGCCTACTGTACATACTCAACCACCCTAAAATGCATTGTGTTTCTTCAGACTGTCCACTGGTGGACTGCCAGGACTGTTTAAGTAATTATAATTGGATAAAATAATTAGGAGAGACATTAAGGAACAATTAAGAGGAAAACTGTGGGACCTCACAAACATAATATGCTGAATAAAACATTTTATATGAAATATTTAATAATTAAAATTGTCCTTAACATAATACAAGAAAATATAAATCCTAAACATCAGACTGGTAGCTCGGACCTATAACGTTGTGATTGATGTTATGCAGAGAAGACATATTTGCGTGATTGTTTAATTTTCTGCATGTTAGTTTCAAATGTTAGCATGTTGCTACCTGCACTCAACCCAAAGGGCTGAGGCTGATGTGAACTGAATTGGCTTTGTATTATTATATACGGAGTATTGGACAAAAACTAATTTTGAAAGAATTACGGTGGAAGATGAAAAGTCACTGAAGTTCGGGGACATGAATGTCTGTACCTAATTTAATGGCAGTCCATCCAATAGTTGGAGAGACATTTTATTCCAGATATAAGTGGTGGACCACCCCACCGGCACACAGATCGTTGCTTCCATCCCTGCAGCCACATCGCCAGCATGGTTAAAAACAGCTGGTTAATAAGAAATCATGTTTCCCAAGCAGACTTGTGCCAACTGTGTTCTTTAAAACCCAGAACCGACCAAGTGTTTAAGAAATCTAATTGCTGCAGGAAGCAGACAGAAACCAGATTATTTGATTGTGTGTAAATGAACTAAATGGGGGTGTCCATCATGTAGACCTTTTTCTCTAAAAGCAGCCATAAAGTACATGCACCATCTGCTTAACCCTAAGGGAGCTGATTTTGCTCTAATGGCCAGCTTTCTCATGAATTATTCCATTAGTTGTGCAGTCATGTATCAACGGCAATAGCCATCTGACTTAATATACAGATTTAAAATGAACTTAGTGTAAGCTGGAGTAATTTATGGCCATGTGCAGCAACACAATGAGTAATACGTTTTTTGGCAAAAGGTATGGCACGCTAACCCGATTATAAATCAACCAAATGAACTCTGCTGCTGAGTCATGCAATTACACACAAAGTGTTTTATAGAAATAACAGACGGCAGGATGCAAACATTCAACAATGTCATGTAATACACATTTTTGAAATGCTCTCAGTCACACACACCATTTAAACAAAGAAGCCTACAGATATTGGCCTCACTGTTTAAAACACTGGGTGTCACTTTAGCTTCATATTTGGAGGACTCGGTTAGGTTTAGGCAACAAAACTACTCGGTTAGGTTGAGGAAAAGATCATGGTTTGGGTTAAAATAATTATGTTTGTTACGTAACTTCAAGTCAGTTTCTCGCACAAGTGGGTTTCACTTGGGACACAAACATGGTCTCCTGGGTGAAAGTCCTGAGTTTGTTTGACCCATAGATCCACCTGTGGACTTTGTCACTCTTTATACTACGTCACCCGACTTCCTCCTTTACTGTTGTCATATTGAGCACAGCCACTAGACGCAGCCCTGCACATCCACAAGTGGGGCTAGAGGGGTACGTGGAGTGTCATAGTTTGACTCAAAGGACTACTGTCCCTATTTGACGAGCTGGGAGTGAGAATCCTCTGGATTAGGTGTGAAATCCCCAGGCGGCACGTTTGCACTGCGAGCTAAAAAGTAATACTGAGTTGAACACACACACAGACACGCATACATTTGTTGCTCGGTACATCATAGAGCTAGACCAATAAATTGACTGGGCCACATTTGTGATGAAGTTGACGTATAAAGCAACACAACCACAAACCACAAGGAAGCGATAATATGTGCATGAATAAAACACAAGCAGGAGAGAAACGGACAGCGTGATAACAGATAAGAAATCATGAGTCTGCGTGTTTGTTGACGTCACAGTGAGCATCAGCCACCAGATATCTTGTGGAGGAAAAAACATGGCTGCCATTCTCTATCAACAATCTGTTCTCACACGCCTCTCTCAATCTCCTCTCCTCTTCCTCTTATCTCTTACAGACAAACCTCACATGACATCACTGTAATCCAGTGGCCTACAAAAAACAAAAACACCAGTAACACACGCGCGCACACACACAGTGACTCACTTTGCATATACTAGTATATCGTCAGACATATATGGTTTTACGTCTCTTGTCTTTCTCCACCTCCTGCGGTCCTTATCTCGATCCCTCCGCTTTTATCTTTTCACCTCATTACCATCTCTTTTCTCTTCTCTCCTCCTCTGTCGTCTGCTGGCACGACCCCACCCTCTCACTCAGTCTCTCGTTTTTCGCTCTCTCACTGCTCTGCATTATGTGACTCTCAGCTGCAGTTGCCATGGTGATCATCCTCATTTCCCAGCAATGCAACCCTCTTGCTCTCCCTCTCTCTCTCTATCCCTCCCCATCCATTCTGCTGCACCCTCCTCCTCCATCAGCATCATCCTTCCCTTCATCTAACCCTCCATCCCGTTTTCTATCCAGCTCCGTGATGAAGATGTCAGATGGACTGTCGACGCATCTTACTAGCTTAGTACGCACACCGTCTTCTTAACCCTCTCTGCCGCTCCCTCTAGCGGTTGCTAAATAATGGAAGTGATGAAATATTAAATTGTTGTTCAGCCCTCCTGTAGACTGCACCAATGGAGCCCTAACACACACACACGTATGAATATATATGTATCTGTGTGAAGTCCATGCTTTGCTCCAGTGGAGCTTCCGTTGCCACCCTCACAGGGCATCCTGCAACCACACCCACACACAGAGGAAGAAGGTGGCGGATATGGGGCATGTACAGTACGTGTTGTTATATGAGTGGATCGTTAAAACACACTTAGTCGATGGCAGCCAGAGAGTGCGGGAAAAAAATAAAAAAATTGATCCTACTGTCCCTACCTCAACCCCCGAGAGATAGAGATGGAGGAGGAGCAGGCGCGGCTTTCCGTGTAATCATCAGCATACATGAGTGTGTTACAAAACATAATGTATGCAGAAACCTTTGTTGTGAGGCAGTATATATTTATGAGGGTACTGTGGAGAACAATATTGTAGATCTCCAAAATAGGAATAAATTGCAGCATCAAATGGTGGACACGCAATGAGCTTCATGAGCATGTGTTCACAACATTTGGGCTCCGATCTTTGTTCTGAAATCTCTTGATTTCAGAGGACTCGTCTTGGCTGGTGTGTTTTTTTTCACCGTACAGCTAATAGCTGCTTCAACGGGAGTCTGAGCTGCCAGTTTACTCATTATTTGCTTATTATCGTTGTTGTGGCCAGCTAAGAGGCAGGGGTCTACATCCGGCTTACAGCAATAGCTGTACCAAAATGCTAACTGTATTGTTTAAACTAGAGTGGAACTTGACACATTAAAGTCCAGAACAAACGTATTTCCTTCCAATAGCTTCCACTATTAGCAAACCCACTGTAATTACTGGAAGACAGTGAGAAATGGGTCACGAATGGAAACTGTATTCCTCTGTGCACTATGGATGTGAAGGCAAGACCAAGAGATGGCATGAAAACACTCCCTGAAAACACCCACACACACACATGGGGATCTCCATCTGTCTTAGCCAACAGCCCTTCTTCTCTTTCTCTCTCACTAACCAACTCTTACCTACCTGTGCTGTCCGGCCACTTCTTACTACAGATCTCTCTGCTGGACCCAGAAAACTGGACTGGAGCATCTGTTTGCTCCCTTATGTAATCTCTGGTCCTCTGTTGAGCCACATTGAAGAACGTTGCTGCTGTTCTTCCGTGTCCTTTCCTTTGCGAGAGTAAAAGACTGTGGTTTGGAGGAGGCAGCATCACACATGATATGATTAATGGATTGTTTGTTTGCGTAGCCTCTCTCCTTTGACTGGTATGAAGTTCAGCGTTGTGTTCTTAATGGCAGAATGACAGAAAGGTTTTGTTATTGCTAAATTGTTAATCCACACAGCAGTAGGTGATCCACCGTTCCCCATGGTTAAGTGGCATTAAAATGGGTTACAACATATTATTTCTGATTTCCCCGCAGCGATCAATAAATCCTGAGAGTCTCTTTATATCTGTGTCTGTTTTCTTTTAAAGCCAACCACCCCTCCGTTAACAGTCACCCTTTGTGCTCTGAGCTCTCTCTCCTCTCACTTTGTCTCTTGTTTAGTATCAGTCTCTCGTCCAATCTGCGTCTCTGTCACTCACTGCCTCTGTCCTCTCACACTTCATCTATACTTAGATCCGACAGCGAGCTGTCACCCCTCCACTTTCCGAACATACCTAGTCCTCAGAGTCCACTCTCGAATCACACACACACACACACACACACACACAATCATACAGTAAATGAAACCCAGATGAATCGTGAAAAGAAAGTTACTTGATCGAACCATGGAAAAAGCGGGAGATGATAGAGAATCAAACCCAGCAGATCTCTGTACTTCACACACACACACACACACACACAGTGGAATAAATCCTCATATTTCTTTTTGCCCAAGGGAAAGCTGTTACATGAGAGCTGTTACATGAAGCAAAGATAAACAAGTGAAGGAGAGCTACAATATTTAGGATAACAAGTGGTTCCTATGTTTGGGTGTTGGCTCTCTGGCAGCTTAGCAGCCTAATTATACACATTACAGATGTGTGTATTGCTGCTTGTGTGTGTATATGTGTGCCCTGCTGTCATCAGTGCCAACCATCGCTGGTGTGGATTCTTGGAGCCAGTTGGTTCCTGCATACTTACTCGCTCTGGGAAAAAATTGACATTTGCATTCTTAAGGAAAGTACGGTATATTTAAAGTAAAAGCAGGAATGGGAGCGGCTGATCTCTGTGGAGTTATCTTGATGTTTTATTCCTCACTGGTTAACAAGGTCAGTCAGCCTGGCCACCAGTTAGTTATAGGCACCCTGGCTGCTTTCAATTTACCAGTCAATTCTAATTGAATGATCTCATAGTGACTGGAGGTAGCTGATGTGGTTTTAAGGTCAAGGCACTTTCCTTTAGTGTTGTTCTAAGCATGATCAACCAGTAAAAACCCATGACATACTGGAAAAGGACAGTATCTCTGTAAGAAATTTGAGTAAAAAAACTGTAGTTAGTAGATATAATAAAAGTGTCTAATAATTCATAATTAATAATTCATAGTTAGTCATAATCATAAGGGTTTTGAGAATGCATAATTAAGATAAACATAAGCATGAAACTTCTGCCAAGTTGCAAAAGTATAACTTTTATTTTGAAGGATTATTATAGAAGGGTTTAAAACGTAACTGACAGTCATTGAATGTGATGATGAACTCAGAGCCAGACAGTAGAATACACTCCTGGAGGATAGCCAATAGGAATCGGGATAAACGGAGGAGGAGGTGTTTCGAACAAATGTGGGAGGTTTATTTTGAAGACTTTTTCCTCGCTCTCTCTCACCTGGAGGCTCCCGGACGACAGATGTGTTTTCACCGGAGGAGCCGAGCGAGGTTTTTTGCAAATGGGGTTTTATTGTTTTAATATGTCATAGGAGTGTACACTCCAATGTATAACTGTAATCGTGCTTACATCAGTGGAATTAAATTCCTTATAATTGTAAACCAGTTTTGGTAGCGTTATTGATGCAGCGTGTCGACGGCACATGGCAGTCACATGTGCTCTGGCCTTCTCTCTTGTTGTGAGGTAAAATTCTTCCATAACAAATTTGGCACCCCAGATGGGACTTCCTTACCGGCCTCGCTGCGTGGGCTGAAGGCTGCACTGGTCAAACACACTTCCTGGGCCCATCATATCGGTAGGCAGAGCCGTTTCATGAAATCTGTGAGTTAGTTTTGTAAGAACTTTAGAGGAAGTGTCTTTGGCTAGCGTTGCTAACAGCTAGCTCTGAGGTGCCGGTGAGGACGTTCCCCGGAGGAGGCCTCGTTCCACTGAGGTAAGCTATGATTTGCAGTCTGAAGTATACTAGCAGGGTGAGCAGAGGGGACTAGTTCAGTGAATACTGAGATTCAGAGCGTTTGGTAAACTGCGAGGACTGGGAGCGCTGAATCGATAAGCGTTGATGGGCGGCAGCCCTGATAGGCCGAACTGCGTGTTCTTTGGGAGTGGCGGACCAACACTGCTCGGTATAGGTAAGAGCCCGATGTCCGCGGATTACCTCGCCGGCCTTACCTAGAGTTTGAGTTTTGGATGGTGTGGTTCAAAATGGAATAAAGACACTGACAAGAAGGAGCTGGTGAGCCAGGACAGCTTCGGTAGCTTTGGAAGCAACCAGGCACTGCTGCCGGGAATCGAGTCTGCAAAAGGTAAGATTGCCGCGGGGTGCTGGGAGGCTTTTGAATGCAAGATATTAAAGGACGTTCGGGTGGGTAAAAGATAAATAAGTCCGGTAACAATTGTGTCTTGTCATGTGCGTGGTTGCCGTGTTGGCGATACGATTGTGAGAACACACTGGGTGAAAGGTTATATACGACGATCGTAGGGTCTGGTTAAACCAGAGGGTTTAAGGAAAAAACCGGACGATAAGTCCGATAATACGTGTGACTAGTCTGTGTTTTAGCAGCGTGGAAATACGTTTAAAATGATGACTAAATAAGTCCAATAATACGTGTGACTAGTCTGTGTTTTAGCAGCGTGGAAATACGTTTAAAATGATTGATATTGCATGACCGCGCTGTGGGGAGCTAACGCTAGCTACGTGTAGCTCCGGCGTTGCGGTACGCTGTATGTAAAATAAGTGCTTATACAATAAAATAACGGCTGGATTGAGAGAGGAGACAGAAGGCGTATGAGTGGAATTAAAGTGTGGGATTTTGGTGATACTTGTGTGTGCGTACGCTGTATTAGAAGCTCCGGTTTTTTCGTTAGCATTGCGGTTAGCATATCTGTACAAAAAAGCCGGTTTCATGACAACTTCCGGTTTGGCGCAGAACAACTTCCGGTTCGGCGCAGACGGCAAGGCAAGTTTATTTATATAGCACATTTCAAAGTGCTTCACATAAAACCATTAAAAGCATCAAAACATAAGGCAAAAGAAAAGGAGATTTAAAAAACAATTAAACAGAAGAAGGAGTAACTGCAGGCAACCGTAAAGAAGTGTTTAGAATCTGAATTTTTCAGAGATTCATTGTCTAAGAGCTGTGAGCTTATATCCTGACCTTAGTTTTAATTAAGCATTATAACTTTAGTCGTTGACTTTGGTTTTAGTTCAGCATTTTAACAAAGATTAATGGTTTCAGTTGTGTTTCTTCAATTCTTGAACTTAATTGTGACTCAGTATTGTGCAGACCAGAGTGTAAGTGCAGTTCAACAGTTTGACTTACATTGGTATTTCTGATTGAATATCTTTGAACACAGTTATTGATTTTTAAAGTTGAATTTAATATTTAATTGATTAATTATTCATTGTTTTTTAATTTTATTTTACTTCCAATTTTAAACCTTTCGAATTCTGATTTGGAACTGGATTGTGATTGTGATTCTGATTTAGATGTTGAGTTTGATTTCGGAATTCTAGCTTCAATTTTGGATTCGAGATTCCTTCACATATCCAGTATTGACTAATTTTGGTACATTTACTAATTTACACAGTTCCTAAGAATCAATTTTGACACGGACGGCGCAACATATTTGAGAGATCGTTGACCTCTCTTACACTACAGACGTATGCTAACATTTACTGCTGAACTTTTGGCAGTTCTGTGTTTGTTTTAGTCAAGGTGCGTGGCTGAGTGGGTCCAGATCTGGGAAGTGGAGCAGCGGATCCCAGTTTTGGAGTCAGCGGCCACACACCATACAGCACAGAGGGTGAGTTGACTTTGACTTCAATGACAAGTGTGTACATTTAACACACACATTAGAAACTAGACAAACACCACGCACACCCACATAACACATGCGATTGAAGGATTTAGAAAGTTACAGCAAGTTACGTTAACTATTATGCTAAAGTGTTTAGAATGTCACATGCAGGCTGATTCACTGCACAGCACATTTAGAGCATTTATTGGACAAAATATACTGCTGCTGTCTCTGTTTCTCTGTTCCCCCACAATCTGAGTTGTCAAGGGGGGAGATTCCACACTCGGACTCACTTTACTGACTACAGGAACAACGCAGTTCCGGGCACCTGTGTACAGAATAAAGGGGGGACATGGACGTGGAGACCCCAGGGGGCTGCCAGGACGAAGCAGGTCAAATGGGGTGCAGAGGAAAAAAGATAAAACGGGAGTGGAAGATGGGGAGTGGTGAGTATAAGACAGACGGTTATGTGTTCCCAAAACCCAGAAACAGACAGAGAGCAGCCACAAGTGATGATGACACCCTTGACGACACTGATGAGGACAGAAGAGAAGAGGTAAGTGGAGCAGCCGGAGGTTGTCCACTTCCCAGACGGTTCAACAGGAAAAGGAAGGCACCAGAACGCTGTCGAGAACGTCTTTATCCTGTAAAAGGTGAGATGCCACCATTAGCCCAGACCCAACAGTACCCCTTGCTGGTGAAATACAACGGACAAGCGGAGTATGTGCCATGGGGACATCGAGACATGGACACACTGGAGAAGGCACTCCCACCGCTGGGAGGAGGAGCCAGCCCTTGGATCCGTCTCTTTGAAAAACTCACGGCAGCGGATAAATTGGCACTGGGAGACATACGGGCCATGATTATCCGCACAGAGGGGACAATTAAGTTAAATGCCCTAGAAGCAGGAACGGGAACGGCCCGCAGAGTGGACCAGACCCCATTCGACAACTTCCGAGGAATCTACTGGGAAACTATGAGAAGCATCTGGCCCACGAAGCCAAACATGACTTCCCTCAGTGGACTGAAGCTAAAACCAGAAGAAGAGCTGCATCGGTATCTAAAAAGAGCTGAAGAAGAGTGGCATGAGGCCACAGGGGGGAGACATGACGGCAATGAAGCCACCACTGTAGTATGGCGACACACTGTGCAGAAGGGCCTGCCCCTACCAGTACAGACAGCGCTGGGAGGAGTGGTAGGCTTGAGCAACATGGAAGATGCCATGTGGAGGGAACACCTAACTCACTACAACCAGAGACATCTAACTGAGGAGACAAGAGGACAGGAAGATCTGGAGAGAATGACGCGGCGGCTGCTGAAACTTCAAATAGCGGCGGCCGACAGAGAAATAACTAGAAAACATCTGGCCAAGAAACAGATGGCCGTAGCCAAGGCTCAGGCCCCACAACAGCCCCAATATCCAGCTGCACCCCCGACCTCATACCAACCAAATCCAGCAGTACCAGCCCACACAGTGGTGTACTACCAACCTCCACCACATTACAGAGGCAGAGGACGTGCACGCGCATCTAACAGAGGGAGAGGTAACTACAGAGGAGGTTATGAAAGACCTGTAGGTAGAGGGAAGTGCTACGTATGTGGGAGAGAGGGTCATTGGGTAAGAGATTGCCCACATAAAAGGAGAGGAAGACAGATCAGTGCAGCACCACAACATGCTCCGTTCCCACCACAACATCAGCAGCACCTACGACCAGGTCCAGCTGGACCTCCTCCCATGAGACATCAACAGATGCCCATGCTGTCACCAGGACCATGGGGAGGTTCAGGGTATAGCCAAGATACATAGATGGTTGCCATGTGATCCCTTACAGCAGAGATATCGAGGTGAAGGGGGATATGGTAAGGTGTCAAACATTTATGGTAAGGTGTCAAACATTTTTTGTAGATCCACATTTAGAATCGTTTTCAGTAAAGGTGCTACTCACAAATTTTGAGATTTAATAACGTCATGATAAACCACAACTAGACTTGCTAACTCTAGAAATTGAGAAATATACGGGAGCTCTAACTAACATGAGCCGAGTGTTGTTTCCTCAGGTGACAAACGCAGAAGCAGCAGCTGACGAAAGGAAGCAGGCTGATGTGTCACCAGGCAGTCTGGTGTGGATAAGAGTCCATGAGCGCAGGTGGAGTGAACCAAGGTGGACCGGTCCATGGGAGGTAGTATTGGCAACCTCACTCACTGTGCAGCAGCGAAGGTAACGAGTGTGACACTCGCAGAGACAGGAGTGAACATCAGACAGGAAAATTTGAAGTTAAAGACACCTCAAAAGAGGGTTTAGACAGTACTGACAATGACGTTTCCCCCACAGTTTAAGCGAGGCCTTCCATTGGGAGACTCTAGCTTCAGTAGGTTATGGAAGTCTGTAATTGCTTTCTTCCTGATTTCAGTAGCTTCCCTCTTAGTATGTGGAATTAACCACAGACAGGAACCAGATCACATGCATGACTACATCAGGATTCGACATTTAGCCTCAGTAGCTAATCAAACCGATCTTAGACCACGTAGAGAGGCTTCTCTGACGACACTCACCTATGAAAATGTAACTCTCACTCTTATGTTCAAAGAAGGTACAACATCAACGGTCCAGTTCGACTTCTGTGAAGTCGTTTCCGGTCCCAGGTATGAACACATCTACGGGTGGATGACCAAAACCGTGTGCATCATAACTGACGAGTGTGGGCCTGCCACACATAAGTATGGGAAGCTGTTATCATATTATGCCTGTGATGTGTACAAAGGGGGTGGGTAGATGTAATCCTTTAAGACTTACCTAAATTGACTGACTGAGGACTTTACGTAGTACAGGGAAAGGCTACTGATAGTCCTGCCCCACAAGGGCTCATTAGGATTATTGTTAAGCCTGTAAAAAGACCAGGTTCGACATACGACTGACGCAGAGGATGAGGTAAGGGGTGGAAACTGGAATGGCAGATGGGAATGTATGGTGGGTACAATATACGGCTTCAAGCCAGTAGTACAGATTGTATTGTGTGTTTAGGATCTAGACCCCTAGCAACACCAGTTCCTTCAAGATTCAGACTCCTAAGTCCTGAATTAGTTGTATTTTAACTCTGTTTACTGATGACACTTTGCCCCTCCAACACACTTGTCAGAGGCTGCACTGGCATTACCCACCTGTAGAATATAATACCCCACCTCTGTTCAAGGTTTCAGAGGGTCCATTTGATTGTATAGCCTCAGATACAGCTATGGGGCCCAATGTAGGCAGTATTATTGAAGCAAATTGTAGCAACAGTCACAACGCTAGCGACTATCTATATAACAGTGTGTTAAGACAGACAGCACCTAGAGCTGATTTATGGTGATGGTGTGGAGGAAGAACCATACATCCAATCCTGCCTAAAGATTGGACAGGTGCGTTGGGGCAACTTATATTGTCATTCTATATCCTGCCTGTCACTGATGCAACTTATGGAGAACTCATCTCTCCACGCCCACATGCTAACAGAAGATCCAAAAGAGATGCCGGTGGCCCGAAGGGGGCCTTTGATGACCAAGTGTACATAAGATGTCATAAGACTGCCAAGGGGGGTGTCTAATGACTTTCAAGCCAGAAATCAAATAGCAGCAGATTTAGAATCTGTTTTCTCTCAGAGGGTGATGATTAATAAAAATGTCGATTGGATCAACTACATTTACTATAACCAACAGCGTTTAGTAAACTTCACCAGTGACGCCATATCAGGACTGCATGCACAGCTGGCGAAGACTAGTTTAATGACCTTGCAGAACAGAATGGCATTAGAGATGATTTAGCAGAGAAAAGTGGCGTGTGCCAGATGTTTGGGTCTGCGTGCTGTACTTTCATTCCAAATAACACAGCTCCTGATGGATCGGTGACCAGGGCTCTGGAGGGACTGACAGCACTCAGCCAAGAGCTAGCAGACAACTCTGGTGTCACGAATCCATTCACCGACTGGTTGGGAAGTATGCTTAGCCAGTGAAAACATACATTTTTGGCAATCGTAATTATTCTGTGTGCTGTCATCATAAGCCTCCGAGTTGTCTGTGGATGGGGGTTCCCGTGCATCCGTGGACCTCTACAGGGGTTTATTGTTTCACCGATGAGCCAGACACCAGTCCAGGCAACCAGTTATGTGACGAGGATGAGGACGAATTGGAGCTTCTGATGGCCACAGTCTAGATGAGGCCACCAGAGGGACTTCACGAGCGGTTCCTGACCATCCTCTCGGAGATCCTGAAGGACCTGATAGAGGCCCAGATGGACTTCTAACACATCCGGTGAGATATTGGAAATTTGGGAAATAGACTGATTGTTCTGGATGAGTAATTTGAGATTTTATCTTTGTTTAATGGGTTATAATGGGATTTTAGGGTGTAAAGATTAAGAAATGTAATTTTGACAGGTGTAAAAGAACAGTCAAGGCTTCTCAGTATGTGTTCTCTAGCCTACAGGCTGTATCCTGATCCTGCCAGCCCCAAGACATGGAAGGCAGTGATTTTCAACGCAGTCGATCTTTTCCTTTGTTACGGATTCTATCTTTCCCTTTTTAAATTTTCCTTTTTTGTCTTCCTTTTACGGACTCAATTTTTCCCTTTTTTACGGATTAAATTTTCCTTTTTTTGTCTTCTTTTTGCGGACTCAATTTTGAAACGAACTGAACAGAAATACTTGAAATGATATCTGTGTGCATGCATTCTTTGCCTCGGTTTAGATAGATAGGGAGCCTTTCCCTGGATTGAGTAGGGGGGAGGTCTCCAGGGACATTTGCATAACTAACTACATTTGAGTAGCTAACTCACAGTGAACTGTGAGTTAGGGGGGAATTGTAAGAAATTTGAGTAAAAAAACTGTAGTTAGTAGATATAATAAAAGTGTCTAATAATTCATAATTAATAATTCATAGTTAGTCATAATCATAAGGGTTTTGAGAATGCATAATTAAGATAAACATAAGCATGAAACTTCTGCCAAGTTGCAAAAGTATAACTTTTATTTTGAAGGATTATTATAGAAGGGTTTAAAACGTAACTGACAGTCATTGAATGTGATGATGAACTCAGAGCCAGACAGTAGAATACACTCCTGGAGGATAGCCAATAGGAATCGGGATAAACGGAGGAGGAGGTGTTTCGAACAAATGTGGGAGGTTTATTTTGAAGACTTTTTCCTCGCTCTCTCTCACCTGGAGGCTCCCGGACGACAGATGTGTTTTCACCGGAGGAGCCGAGCGAGGTTTTTTGCAAATGGGGTTTTATTGTTTTAATATGTCATAGGAATGTACACTCCAATGTATAACTGTAATCGTGCTTACATCAGTGGAATTAAATTCCTTATAATTGTAAACCAGTTTTGGTAGCGTTATTGATGCAGCGTGTCGACGGCACATGGCAGTCACATGTGCTCTGGCCTTCTCTCTTGTTGTGAGGTAAAATTCTTCCATAACATCTCCCAGCAGGCCTGGCGGAGCATGGGGATCATTGCAGTCGGATAAAGAAGCTGCTCAGGAAGATTAGGACATGCTACTCTGCATCTGCTGCTTGAATTTTGCGAGACGTGGAAGGAATACATGGAAAAATATTGTAAAACAGGTTTTATTACTTTTGAGAAAAGTATACACGTTGACAAGAGGTCATTGTCAATAAATGATGGGGTTATATCATTGAGTTCTTCAGCTGGCAAATCGATTTAATTACTTTTGTTGCATGGCTTACCAATATTACAAAATTTTCAGCCAAACATCCCACCTTAAATCCCACAATAATGAAGCTGAAATGATCAATCCACAGAGAATGAATAGGCAATTATTTGGATAATCAACGAATCGTTTCAACCACTTTGCAAACAACAAACATTCTCTGATTTCAGCTTCTTAAACGTGAGGATTTGTTTCTTTCTGTGTCATGTATGACAGGAAACTCAATATTGTTGGGGGGGGGGGGGGGTTCTGGGGTAGTGCTTTGATAAAACAGGGAATATGAAGATGTCATGCCATTTATAGAGAAAACGATCAAAACAATCGAGGTGATTGTTAGTTGCAGTAGATTCAAAAGTAGTATCAAATGTGAATCCATGCAGTGGCTGTAGCATTATGCAGTTGAACACAGAGCCTGCGTTTGCTGAGCGGGAGTGAGACAGAAGGAGAGGGGGATGGGATGGAGAGATGCAGAGGAGGTGAGGGTAAGGGTATGAAAATGAGAGGGGAGAGAATTTGGTGGGGCCCCCATTCCCACCAATAGCATGTGAATAGACGAGGCCAAAACACAGCATCCAATCCCGTGAACGATAGGTGGTCAGGTGACCGTATGGCTGCGTGTTCCATGGAGGTGGCCGGCTAGCCGGGTTGCTACGGTAACTGGCCGGTATCCTAGAGACTGGCAAAAGGGCTTCTAGAAAACTGAATGGTAAGAAAGAGACCCATAGACAAGAGAGAGCGATGGAAAAGACAAAACCTCATCCCAGCTAGACACCGTCTAGCAAAGACGGTGCTTCTAGAGTCGGGCCTGATGCTTCACTGAACTATAAATAATGACAGCCCCTCAAACACAGGCGTGCTAGATGAGCCCAGCCTAGATATGCCGGTGATGTCAGTGAATCCTCTGAATAAAGGCGTGTGTGTGTGTGTGTGTGTGTGTGTGTGTGTGTAAGCTCAGCCCGAGAACACGTTGTACTAAATTTTGGATGTGCCGATTTTGCCTTAGGAAACCTTTAACAGCATCTTTTATGTGCGTGTGTGTGTGTGTGTGTGTGTTGTTTAATAGCAGAGCTTCAATATTAGTGAAGTTCATCCACATGTCCTCGAGGAATAGGCAGTGATAAAAACCTGGCAACACAGGGCCTACTAGCAGTGGATAGTTGGTGTGATAGTGTTTGAGTGTTAGTGTTTGAGATAATAATATGAAAATGCGTATGTGTTTGGCTCGACCTTGAGTGCATGTGTGTGGCTAGTGAGGTTGGGGGTTTCGGATGGCTGTGTGTGTGTGTGCGTGCGTGCGTGTGTGCGCGTGTGTGAGACAGCCTATGTGGGTTCATAAGTCCTAAAATGCTAGCACACGTCTGGCTCTAACACTCATCCTACGGTGATAAAACTGTGCAGTGTGTGCGTGTGTGTCAGCACCCCGTGGGCAGAACTTTCTGCGGTACAAGACTAGAAAGCAGCAGTGATGCACTAGCTGGCTGGCTTACTTAACACACAAACACATTTTCCTTCCTTCCCCCCCCTCTCTCCCATTACTCTGTCTATTCAAGCTGCCCTTCATTCTCTCTGTCAGAGAGCTGAAGAAAAGTGAAGCGAAGCAGCTTCGGACAGAGAACAACTCAAACTCACAGAGAGGGCAGTGCCGAAGGTTATTACTGTACGCATGACAGAACTCATACAGGACTCGCTATAGCAGTGAACTCACAAAGAACATATCAAACCTCTCTCTCTCTCTCTCTCTCTCTCTCTCTCTCTCTCTCTCTCTCTCTCTCTCTCTCTCTCTCTCGCTCTCTCTCTCTCTCTCTCTCTCTCTCTCTCTCTTTCTCTCTCTCTCTCTGTTGGGGCCCATGTTGTGTCATTACCCAACACACGGACACTCACCAACCCTGAGGCCTTTCCTTCACTCGCTGATCAATAGCAGCAGCACTTACAATTGCAGCACAAAAGGAGCTAGAGCGGGAGAGTGTGGGAGGCCTTTGAGGAAGACTAAGGAGCATTCCAAGGGCCTCAACGTCAGAGTCGGGTGGGCATCTTAAAGCCCTCGTAGTCATGACCGAACGCTCGAAACGGCAGAAAATAAAATCTTACGCTGAAAGGATGCTCCAACATCAGGGATGAGAAGCCAACATAATCAATGGAGTGGTCTCGTGTGACGTCACAGTTTAGCTGTCGGCCATGTTGGAGTACACACAAAGCCACTGGCATGCACGGCTGAGTCGCATAACCTATCGGTGGTGAACTTTTGTGCTGTCTTTGGTTGTGGCAGCAGAGCTGATAGACAAGAAATCATTCTTTCGTTTGCCAGCGGTCATTACACATCAAGGAAATGACACGAAGGAGCTATCCAAGCGACGTCGCGAGAAATGGCTGTCACGCATCTCTCGAGATATAAAGGAATGGAATTTGGCGTACACTAGAGTATGTGCGGATCACTTTATAAGTGCTCAGTGATTTTATTTAAAAATTCGTTTGTGAACAGTATTTAATAAAGGAAATATAAATTAAACTTTTACATGAGAAGGTTACCGAAGCTTCATCGGCCCGTGACAGCAGTCGGTGCCAGAGACGTGTCGAGCGCGTACAACAGGCGAAACACAGAGATGCAGCCTCAGCATTGCTTGATATGAGTTTAACGTCGGATCATATATATATATATGTATATATGTATATATATATATATGTGTGGGGGGGGATGAAGTTAGGAGTTAGTTGAAAGTGAATTCCTACACACACGCACACAATGACGTGCATGTACAATGTAAACAAACACACGTGTCTGTTTGCGCTGAGTAAACATTGAATATTGCTAAATATTTGACGAGATCTGTATATAGTTACCCTTCCAATGACGAGATGAGAATTCCCGACGACCGTTGCTTTGACGTCTCGGACCCATCCACTGACAAACTGATTATAAGCGTCGAGCCCTTTGTAGCACTCCAGCTCGTCTTTTGTGTAAGGACTGGGGGTGTTCACGAGATACGCGTAGATGTTGCCGTAGTTTACCGATGGAAGATAAGTAGGATCGGCACTGAAACGATCTGCACTCATCGTATAGGGATCCAAGTTACCAATAACCTTCAATTTGGCCAGGTAGCGAACCTTTGATGCACTATCCAGTGATTCAAAGTATTGTATTTTCGCCGCACTTCCTTGTTTACGCGCCGCCATGTAGGTTCTGTATGTACTCCAACATGGCCGACCGACCTCGTAACTAAGGAGATCGTGACGTCGGTGAGACCACTCCATACAGCTGAAAGGAAGTATTTCTTAAGTTACCGGCAGATTGTTTGAAAACATAGTGGCTGTAAGGAATTTTCCGAATCCTGTCTGCTCACATATATGATGTACGGCCAGTGATGCTATAAAACTCAATGTCCATTTAGGCACAAGACAGAACAAGTTTCAAACCGAGGAAAGGCTGAAAAGAATTGACGGGAATATTTAACTGCGATTGTACGAAACGTAATCCTGAAATTATCTTCCGGTTCTACCCATCCATGGCATTCAAATCTTCAGTTACATATATTGAGACATAGTTTGCAGATAAATTACCGTAATAATGACAAACTGCTATCATCTGACACCGTTTTGATATGGGACCGACAGCTCCTCGTGATAAGGCTATGACAGGCCCCCTGACAGGGCAGAGTGCTTCACAGGACTGAATCCCGGAGGTCTCCATTCAGAGCGGTTAAAGCGGTAAGCTCAAAACGATGACAGCGAGCTGACAGACACTGAAGTGAGTAGGCCACTTCAGTACTTTACTTACATTTTAGTGACATTTTCAATCACTTTAAATCTCTTTCATTCTCTGTAATGAGCTGGAAGGAGGAAGAGGAGGTATAAATGAGTTCAGGAATGGACGAATGGGGATGAAGCAGCAGTTGGATACACGGATGGATAAATATGGGTGTGAGGCAAAGATGGTGAGGGATTGAGAGAAGGACAAGTGGACAGGACGCAGGGATAGATGGACTCTTTCTTTTCCATCTCACATGTGCACAGGGGAATCGGTCTTGTGCCTCTAACGCACGCACGCGCCCGCACGCGCCCGGGACACCCCATTTAAGGCTAAATTATTTATGGCAGACAGATGCAGCTTTTTATCAAGTTAATAATTGAAGAAAGATGAATTAGAGGGGGGGGTAAAGAGTGAGGGGACGATGGGGAAATAGGAGAGACAAAAGAGTATTTCGTTATATTTGGGGTTTTTAAAACAGTTTAAACCATCTCAAACAGAAGACTGCCGTCCTCTTCTCTAACGACATCTATACTTCTGTTCTCGGCCATCTCTCTGTCCCCTGACCTTCATCTCCATTTTTCTTTCCACATCAACAGTGGTCATCCTCATTTTTCATTCCAGCATATTTTTCTCTCCCCCTCCCTCTCAGGTGCCCCTGTTACCATGGCAACAGCAGACATCAGAATTGGTCACCTTGAGCGCTCACTTCTCTTGCAGCTCAAGTGTGCACGCACACACACACACACACACACATATATGGACACACGGTGCATATATGACACTGTCCTCATTGCCGACTCCAGCTGACTCCACATAACTGCAACACGTGTTCAGTACACAATGTTGAAGAGTGGAGGCGTTGATTCCAAAAATACAATTCCAAAAACAATACAGATCCCGAATCAAATCTTTAAATAACGGAGTATAATACAAGTAGAATATAGTTTAAGTAACATCGTATAGTTTAATGACATCGTTTTTTATCCTAACCATTTCCTGGATGTTATAAAATGAAAAAATAAAATGAATCAAGACGGCGCTCCTGAAGAGGTGTTGTTAGTAAAGTAACCCGCTCATGTTGTGCATCATGCTGCTGTACACCAAATTCCAGCGGGAATTACGGCTCAAGGACATTCTCACGGATTTACAGAGAGCAATGCTACAACACTGCATTTGCATCATCATCATCTGCGAGGAAGAGTGCAACCAACAGTGTAATGTTACGAATCAAGGATTGCGTGACTGTGTGTGTGTGTGTGTGTGTGTGTGCAGGTATGGCATAATCACTCAGCGAAGCTGGGGAAGCGTTTCTCCGATAGAAAGCTGATGCTTGGTGCTTGTGTGTGTCTGAATGTGAGAGCTGTGTGCGCTGAGAATTGGATAACGCTGCCCCTGAGGTTGACAAAAACACAGCTCTATTGACCAAAGACAGGAAGAGAGAAGGGCAAAGAGAGAGAAAGAGAGGCTCATGCTGATGGTATCTGCTAACCTTCAATTAGCAGCAGAAGTCAGCAGGGCATTGATTAGCCTGTAAATGCCAGAGTGGCGTGCAAACAGCCACGTCCAAAGACACACACGCTCACATGCATAGGCAAAAAATGCATGTCACAAGTCATTTCGCAGGGTTCACGGCCACTAATGGTGCAACGACGAACAACAATCATCAATCTAATACTGTGGCAGCTTTAACCATGATACAAGTCAATCGTGCACCTCGAACACAGTGGCAGCGGCTTTACCCTGCAGGAAGGACGACAAAAAGTAGCACATGTTCTTTTCCCCATGTTGTTTCCTTTGTGTCAGAGAGGGGTTGACTTCCCTCCACATCTAAACTGAAATTGAAGTCACACAAAAGGTTTGTACATGTGTTGGTTGCGTCTCCTAACAACACTATTCTAACTAGTCTATTCGGCCATTTCTGAATGCTTTGCCTGACCCGAGCTTCCTGAACTAATTACATCATCAAACTGCCTTTTCTTACCGAGGACTGCTGGGGAAATGTTGCTGAACAATTGCTTTCAAATCTGCTTTTTGAGCAATTTCAGTCAGGCATGCTCTCCCCTAATGATCTTCTTACTGCAAGCCCTTTAACATGATCTATTTTAGATCTCTCTGACCTTTGCGCTGCCTTTGACACCACTGATCATTGGATGTTGAATCTTAATCTGTGCGTGGGCATCTTTAGTTTATCGTTGAATTGGTTTTACTCCTAAACAACAGCATGTTAAGTGGTTGAAGACTGATGTACGAAGCTAACCTATGGGTAACGTCTGGGTCTGTTCTTAGACTCGCCGGGAGGAATATGAATATGGCTGGTGTTTCTATTGATCAGTTTGCATTCAGTTCTCTCTTTTCTCAAATTGTTGTTTTGCTTTCTATCTCCGCCTTCCTCCATCTTCCCTCAGACTGCTTTTGTCTCTGGCTCTCCGTCTGTATGGCTTTTACTGTGTAAGACAAATAAATGTGTCCTTCGACAAAAATAATTAACGGCATGCTGACTGTGATGCTGTGTGTGTGCGTCAGTGTGTGGTAAACTGTGTGTGGATGTGGCCAGCAGGATGTGTAAGCCTGTAGCAATACATCAACATCGCATGTCGTAAAGGGATACGTGCCTGTCCTTGTGTATGTGGAATGTGTCATTTCTGACTGGAGTGTGTGTGTGTGTGCGTGTGTGCGTGTGTGTGTGTGTGTGTGTGTCAGGGAGCATACCGTGCGAGTGCTTGGCCTCGGTGCCGTGTCTCTGACCAGGTAGTGAAACTCTGACTCCGTTGTTTTCCAGCTAGACACTATCTACCCTGATCTATGGCTACACACACACACACACACACACACACACACACACACACACACACACACACACACACACATACACACACACACACACACTCACACACTCACTGGTCACATGCAAAGCCATATTTGCATGCCTTGAAAATTGTCATAGATGCACAGCTTGGTGTACAGTGAAAGGGTTTCACAACTTCTATCATCACTTATAATGAAACACCCCTCTGATTTGTATCGACCCGTTCCGCTTTAACAGAGTACTACCAATCTTGCAGTGCAGATGCTCTCATCTTTTGTTCTCTGCTTTGCTTTCATTTAAAACTGTTTTGTTTTTTTCACCACTCTACAGATTATCAGCAGTGGTTCCTGCAAACAACTCAATCGTTGGGATTATAATTGATAAGGTCCCGACCCTATAAAATGAACCGTCTTCAGACTCTTACTATGTTACTGTGGCCCGAGCACCACGCAGACTTACAGCCTGTTTGTAGTTCAAAGTTGTCTGGGCACAAAATCGTATTGAGGAAGTATAATGCCAAGTTCTTCAATATTGAAACCAGAGCTCCATGCTGTCCATCCAGTTACCATGACGACCTCACAGCATGAACATACACAGTCACACATCACAATATGGGTGAGAAATTCAATAGCAGCAACCTTTTACCCCTTCAATCCCTATAAACAGACACATACACAGAAAATGGCACACAGGAACACACACACAGCTGCTGCAGCCATGGCTGGTTTCTAAATAAGAGGCAGTCATCAAATATAGATTAAAATGTTGTTCATAATTTACATCTACAAGGCACAGCAGGCTCACACACACACACACACACTCGCACACTTTCATTACTCTTGCTTTGTGCACTGTGTGTGAATATGTGTGTGGAGGGGAATGTGTACGTCACCAAGCAGGAAAACTAGGACACAACAGAAGAAGAAGAATTGGTGGAAATGGCTGGACCGTCTGTGTTGAGGCCAAATTGTTACCGAGATAGTCAGCTGTGTCTATAATGTGCATTCCTGGATATTAAATGTTCATCTGCAATTTTCTGTCATGATCCCAGTAATATTTGTTCAAGTCTACAAAAGCAACATATCACATGGTTGCGCTGCCTTTGAGACATCCCAATCTCTTGATCTCACAGGAAATATAGCACGATCACAGTCGTGCTTCAGTTTCCAGTGGTCGGAAAGCACACGGGGAGACATCTGCAACAGTTCCACTGCATGGTGCGGCACGACTCCGTTCTACTCGACTCCCTCTCTCTTTTCCCATAGATCGCAAAAGTTGTGGATAACTGGGCTGATGCTTGGTGAGAGCAATAAGTGTATGTCCTAGTTGCAGATGATTCAGCAGCTCATTACCATGATGGGCTGATAGCCACAGCAGCAGCCGAGTCCACCACCTCCACAGCGCAAAGAGGGGGGGGGGAGAAAAAAGGGAAGCAGAAACAACAGATGTATCTTTAAAACATGTGTCCCCCTAAGATGGTGACCTCACACTGATTACAGCCCCGTCAACACTCATTCTGGCTGTTTTTAAGTGATGTGTTGCTACGTCTTCTTAAGTCAGGCTACACAGCTAATTACCGTGAATAAGAGTGTAGTTGTAAGTGTATGTTGGCTAGAATTGGACCATGCTGATACTGACCATCACATCAGCCCATCCTTAAATCCATCCATATATCCTGGTGTCTATTTTCAGCCAGGGTTAATTACCGAGCCGGCAGACTGAGACCTCCCCCGGCCTTCTTCAGTATATGGTTCGGCGTCTACTTTTCTAGCAGAGCTCAAAGCAGTGCTGCCATAGTTTAATTACATTAGTGTCTATTTTAAGAGAGGTATAATTAACAGGCCAACTACGTTTTCGACAGTACGATGCTATTTAAGCGATATAGGGCACACTCCAGTACATGGTAAAATCTCAATGGAAGGACACTTTTGACTTCGTAAGCTTAGCCACCATGTCAAAACTTACATCCGTGGTACAATTCGTTTTTTTTCCTCTCTCATATTATATTGGTTACTTCATGGCTTATTAGTCGGTGTATCACCTATAACCCATAATATCCTCTTACATTGTTTAAGAAAACATTGTTTTCAATGATATTGCTTCGCACATAGGGAACAAATGTTTGGGCCACTCTCACTAAACCTGACTCTTACAAGCTTTGAAAACCAGTGTGGAAAATACTGACCAACCAGTTAACGATGGGAGGAAGGAGATTTACACTTCTGAGGCTTTGTATGACAGAGATGATATATGAATCTTATAGGCAGGTGTCTATTTTTAGCCTGCCCTAATTAGCTGCACCAGCAGTTGGCTGGCAGATTGAACACAGAAGAGAGAAGCACAACAATTTTTAAAGAATGTCAGTATGCAGTACAAAAGTCTAAGTAGTGTGACATCTACTGCTGTATTTCCCCAAAGGTTGACTTTGTGACAAACTGTCTACAGCGGGTTTGTTCCATTTGTTGGTCCAATTGTTCCAACCGATATTAAGCTACAAAGTTAAAATTCACTTTTTTCGTTGTTGGTACAGGAATACTTTTTACCACGAATATTCAAACTTATATGTTGTTGTTTTTTAACAAGG
Organism: Melanostigma gelatinosum; assembly: GCF_949748355.1. Classification (NCBI taxonomy): domain Eukaryota; kingdom Metazoa; phylum Chordata; class Actinopteri; order Perciformes; family Zoarcidae; genus Melanostigma; species Melanostigma gelatinosum. Next base: position 21,442,191 of record NC_136634.1, read on the forward strand.
GAAAATCCCGATAAAAATAGGTGATAGACTCTTTTGTCGTTGCCAGTAGCGTGTTTTTTTTCTGGTGTGTCATATTCAGCGGCGCAAACGCACTAGAAAACAGGGTTAGTAAACAGTAAACATGTTACAGTGGTTACTTGTTTTGTTGATCTGTTACTTATCCACTCTCTCTTTCAAACTCTCAAACCAGAGTTGCTAATTGTTGGATAGATGCAAAGACTAACAAAGATGTGTTTTATTTTGTTTCTGTCGAGTGTGTTTTACGACAATCAGTGAGGTACACAATGAATGTCTGACTGGAGTCTGATGGCTTTGAGGAGAGCTTATTAATCGGTTGCTTTGTACATTAGTTAATGATTGTGTTATTAGCGGGAGGGTTGTTTTGTCCAGTGGGACAGAGGCTTAATAGGCTGCATCTAAAGTTATGTTATGTAGGGCAACACATAACATCAGAAAATAGGATTTATATAACCAAAGAAGAAAAAATAACTTTTTACACCAATAAAATCACCACATGTGTTCGGACAACCCAGCAACTGAGTATCTGACATATCCAGGGTGTTACAATAAATCCACTGTATGCATTGCATCATTGTAATACAAGCAAAGCTAGTAAAGTGATATATATCTTGGTATGACGAAGCTCTTTCACCTCACAGTGTATATCATCCCATTGCTCCTCCAAGTGTGTGTCTGTGTTTGCAAACAGCATATGCTGTAAACAGTACATACACTATAGCATACTGTGTCTGTGGTCTGAACTGACGCAGCAATTGATGACATTTGGCCGTTCTGCAGAGGCATGGAAATGTGTTGACATTATCGCAGGGTGCTTCATTAACCTGATTCATTCCACACACACACACACACACACACACACACACACACACACACACACACACACATGTATGTATGGCATAGTGGTGTGCCTATGTGCTAAACCCCTAAGGACCATCTCCAGTGCTCTCTTCCTCTTTCTGTGCTGCTTTTCTCTCCGCAATCTATCCATGCTCATGCTTCATACTCCACCTGGCAGTCCTTTTCTTTATTGCCCTTTTTGTAGAAACAAGTCATATTCTCAGCTGTTTCTTGCCATCTTAATTTCCCCTCAAATCCCATTTCAGGCTCTAGAAAGCCACTGAATGTGTGTGTGTTTGTGTGAGGCTTTTCTCTGAAGGCAGTGCTTAGCAATCCAGCACTGATGATTGGCAGCCCTGGTAACCGGGGGCGACAGGGGCAAGGCATCGTGGTCCTGTTTGTAGCGATGTGGTGTTGTCGCGTGGCGAGACAGGTCCATGTGCCTGTCAAATGATGCTGGCAGCACCGGTCTGGCAAACACAGTGAGAAGGTAAGCGAGAGAGAGAGAGGCTATGAGGCAAGTGTGTGTGCGTGCGTGTGTGCGTGTGTGCGTGCGTGCGTGCGTGCGCGTGCGTGCGTGTGTGTGTGTGTGGATTTAGAAAGCTGCAGGGTGATTCGTGGAGCTCTGGTAGAGAACTAGTGTGTGTATGTTTCCTCCCCTAAAGGCCCCACACTGAGCCTCTCTGATGTTATGCACTCTGACGTGTTTTGCAGGCTTTTCTCTAAAAAGCCCTGTTGGTTCACAGACAGGCAGACACACACACACAGGGAAGACAAGAGGGCAATGGAATAAGAGGCTGTAGCTAAGTGGAGTCAAAAACACAGAGTGGGTCGCAGTCACACAGTATGTCCATCAGACACCCCCCCCCCCCCCATGTATTTGCAACGTGAAGAGCCGATTAGTGGATTATTAGAATAGGTAGTTGACAGAGAGGTTTTTCAGTCATTTTTTAAGCAAGAAATGCACACATCTTTCGGGCTCTGAAACATAAATTGTGATGCTTTTTGAAATATGACAATAAACTGAACATCGTTGAATATCAGCCAGACTAGCAGTACCTTGGCATGGTGGGGCTATGAGCTAAATGCTAACACCAACATGCTAACACGTTGATGGTAAGAAGATGTACTTTTGCAAACATGTTCACCATCTCAGTTTACTATGTGAGCATGCAAATGACCACTTACCACAAATTCAATGCCAGGCCAAATGTGGTCAAGACATTTCACCAAAACAAAAGAAGACAAAAATGTCAACCTCATTGTGGAGCAGGAGGAGAAGTTGGGGATCACAAACGTTTTCATGATTCAACCATGAATATCTGCAGCATTTCATGGAAATCTATCCATTGTTGAGATATTTGAGTCTGGATCAAAACCATGAGCTGAACAACACCACCAGCATCATAGGGCCAAGCAGCTAGCATGGCTAAAAAATGTTTTGGTAATTTAAGAGAATTCAAAACATTCATTAATTGAGAAGATAATCAGTAGATTAATTGAAAAAAACATGAATTTCTGCCCTAATAGTGTGTCCAAAACAAAGTGATGACAATCAAATGATCCACAGGTCACCCAACCAAACATTTTGATGACACACACACACACACACTCCTGGGGAAATGTACAAAGCTAGTTTCCTCCTCACTAAGTATCACCGTCATCAAGTCATTTTCCAAACCACATACAGGCAATTTAGAGCAGCCAAACCTGCACGTCTCTGGACTGTGGGAGAGCAAGGACAGCATGCCAATTGTACACAGCTGACAGTGAAACAAGCTGCTGAACCGAGCCAACAGTGGAATACTGTCACTGTACTGGGCAGCTTCCAGTATCAAAGTGCAACCGAGTATTCGTGGGAGATCTCTTCTTCTATGAATACTGAAAAAGTGTGTAGCAACTGCAGTATACATAATAGAAGATTCAACGTAATATCTAAAGAAAAGATTAAAAAAAAAAAAACTGTAACACACATAGAAACAAAGACAAACGCACACTCCCCAAATCTCAGGTATAGGATCATGGTCCTTTCTGTTGCTAGGATACAGTTCATGTCTCTGCTGTGACAATCTCACTTTCATGAGGCAGACTCTGGCTCTTCTCCCTGGTTTACTATATTTATCTCTCTCTCTCTCCCACATACAGCTGGCCTAAAATGTAGACAGTGTGCCCGTTTGAGTGTTAATTAGCCAGCTGCAGTATCCCACAGACTAATGACATCACATCACTGAGGGGTGGGATTAAAGATTGCACGTCTTGATGAATTGATCGAAGCTGCCAATCAGGTGCCTTACACAGAGCTTATCTTATTGATCTATTGGATGTGACTGGATGAGCAGAATGGAGCGGTGAGCGTAACCCTAATGGAGAAGGCTCCTGTAAGAGGATTAGACGAGAGAGAGCGTGAAGAGAGGGAGCGATGAGAGAGGAGAGAGGAGGGTGATTGAGATGAAGAAGGAAGGACGAGGGGGAGGAAAGGTGAAACGATTATATGAGGAAGGAAGTGATGAGAAGAGACAGGCGGTGAGGAAAGAAAATGAAAAATGGAGAAGAGAGGACTGAAGTGGGGAGGATGCGAGGAGGGGGGAGACAAAGGGAGGATGCTGAAAATAACAAAAGAGAAGGAGGGGAGGGAGGAGAGCGGGAGGGAACACAAATCAAAGGCAGCTCAGCACTACAGGAAGGTGGCGGACTGACACACACTTCAAACACACACACTCTTCTCAACTACACTCAGAAACACAAAAAGTTCAAACATCTGAACGCGAGTGTGTGTAGTGGAGGCTCTGTCCATACAATGACCTTCTTAGCCTGGTTGGAAGAGATCTATAACGGCACTCACACACAAGCCGATTCAAAGCATCATATTGTGATCAATAACCTTTTGTGTGTGTGTCACACAAACTCCTGCATATTGATACTATGAACCCACATGTTAAGACCTGATGTAGTGTAGCAAAGTCATGCTGAGACAAGTAGTCACATCATCAATGTCCATCTTTAACCTTTTTATTAATGCCGGTGTCGATCCATATCCTGTTTGTTCCTTACTATAACAGAGTGTACTAATATTAGCTTTTAGAAATTGAAGTCAGTATGATGGAAAACAGGCGTCCCTTATCACATTATTAAGCACTTCTCTGCGTTTTTCAGGTCAGTCCAGGACCAAATTAGGAGGAGCAATCGGTTATTTCTTTATTTTTGTTGTAATTTTGCTTTAAACAACATCACTTGCATTCTGGGTAATTCAACCAAAGCTGAAAATAAATCTTTTTCCATCACTTTGATAAAATAGAATAAATACAATACCGATTAACCTCATCTGCAAACACAAGCTAGATGATGAAATCAGTTATCGAGCAGGTTGCCATTAAAAAAACAACACTTCAAGGATAACCTACAAATCTCAGGAAAATATCAAAATGTGGCTGCAACTAACAATTGTTTTCAATATTGATTAATCTAGAAATGCTTCATCAATCACTCAATCTTTAAGCCGACAACATTCCAGAAAAAAGGTTTCAAATGTGCATCACAAGTCAATAAATGACTTAAATTGTTAATTGATAGAGATTATTTTGCTGACAATCGATGAATCGCCGAACAGCTCTATAGCAAAACCAACAATGCATTAGTCAGTTCTATCCGACTTGCCTCTCTGTGGCTCCCCAGAGACCATCGATTCCCATTAAAGAAATGAATCTTTAAGGCTAAACTAGGTTTAATTTACAGTCATTGTCCAACACAGGGTTGAACAAAATCCAGTTTAAATCCTTTTATGCTACGCAAGAAAAACCAAAACAGAAAGAATAACAGTCGTACATTCCTGTAGTGCATTTTATAAATTTGCATCCGGAAGTAAGAAAACAGCGTTTATGAAACAGGAGAAAATAATGCATTAGGAGGAGACTATTTAAAATTGTGTATTAATAGAAATTTGGTAATTATGGAAGCAGGGCAGTGTATGTAGGATTAAGTTGATTAAGTGCCCACGTTCATTGTTTGAAAGGAACACAACGGCACAGAGAAATAAGACTTATTTTCATGGGATTTGTTGACAGTAAGAAAAACATATTGGATATCTCCAGCAGTGCTCTTTGGGTCTAAATGCCGTTGCTAAACGTTTACGTTTTGTATCGTCAGTGCATTGGCTAAAAGCACTTCTGTAACATTTCAATCAAACCAAAATGGTTCTTGAAGGGTTACATTAAAAAGTGTGGACACACACTTCAAAAGCCAAAATAAGTAAAGTAAACTATCCAGGAGACCTGTCGTACTTATCTCCACCTTAAACTACACTTAAGTGTGCCCATGTGCAGGTTCTTTTATTCTTTAATGAGCAGAGGGAACGTTGTCATCAGAGGGGCGTTGTTCACATACCCACATATTAAAACTAACACACACTCGGACTAACCCGTGAGGATAACTCGCTGGTTTCCACAACAACAGCGCGCTCTCTCTCTCTCTCATCTCTCCATCTCCCTCTCGTCTTCCGCCCTCCGTCGTCTTAAAGAGTCCATCGAGACACAAAGTGTTTTTCTGATGTGTGTGTGCCTGCTGCAGTCGAATACCAGCTGCGTCCTTAATTTCCTTCTCTTCTTCTCAAAAGTGTGTATTAGATGCCACAAAAGCCAACTGTAATAATGAGGAGAGACATGAGGCAGATGGATCAGACCGCCTACAACACGGTTGACGTGTATGCTGGAAAAGCTTGCTTTCTTTTCTGGCTGCATGAAAACATGTGACATGACAAAATTACTTGCTTCAGAACAGGAAATGTATACTTTGTATGATGTGCAAAAAAAATGTTTTGTAATCTCTTGAACTGGAGTTGATCTCCATCTAAAGCTTCTGCTATTAGCACAGTACGTCACATTACTTCCTAGAATGGCGAAGTCATGACACAGTAGTGTGTGTGTGTGTGTGTGTGTGTGTGTGTGTGTGTGTGTGTGTGTGTGTGTGTGTGTGTGTGTGTGTCTACCACTGGCACCATCAGCCTCTGACTTTATATTATTCTACAAGCCGGTCTAGCAACACTGTACAAACAATGTTGAGCATGCACGCGCACACATGGTGTACGGCTGGTGAATTTTCACCCTCAGAATTAGTGAGTGTTGGCTTTTCCAAAACAGTATCTTTGAAAGATGTACGACACACTTTTGAACACAAAACACAAGGATTGCATTGGTGAATCATAACTATCGAGTGTCAGATACCTTTGAAAACAAAACACGAGGTATTTGTGTGCACAAGTGCAGGCTGCTGGCTAAAAGGCCTGTGACCGCTGCCAGCTATTTATTTAAAAGCAAAACCGTACAAATGTCTTTGTGGTCTCTAAGAAACTTTATGGGCTACAACATGAAAGTAACTTCCCCTCCTGAGCCGCCCGTCTCAGATGGCTGTCGCCGGTGGACGGCGGACAAATCCGTGTTGAATTCAGACGCGTGGTGCATTGTTTATGTTTCCATTACGTAATAATGAATCGATAAAGCACACTGACTGAGCTGAAATACAGCACTTAAGTTGCTCTTATCCCAACATGAAGGTAATGCAATAACAACACTGGGGCTCTAATGTCCGAACCAAGACCGCAAACTCTTTATTGCTCCCACCTCGTCAACGGCAGCACATTACAGCTTCACGTATTTCCATTCTTACCTTTCACAATAAAAGGCCTGGACATATACACTGCATGCATCACTACTTATGAGAGGGCACTTAAATTCACTCAGAGCATTTTGCTAAGAGGCAGCTCAACTAAATGGCTTACAATGCTTCTCATACTTATCTCTGCAAGGATTTAACCTGTTATGAGCATCAGTGTGACATGTGACTGTGTCTTAATGGCAACATATGGTCCTGGAGACACTCATTGTAGCGGGAACTACCACAGAAGTGTCTTTTTAGTACTTTGACAGGCTTTTCATTTTTTGTGGGTAGGTTTTGTCACGGTGATAGTGTCACAACCGTGCAAGATGCTGTAACAAAACTCCACAGGTGTGTAGTGGAGATCACAATGAAAGAGGAGTTCGAGAACAGTTGTGGTCCGAAAAAGAAAAGGTTTCATGAGGGTCATGGAGGTTTAACAGCTATTCAAAATGTCAGCGGCAGCTTCTTCTTCTCTGGACCCGAGTGAAAACTACTTGCAGATTCATACAGCAGTGACAACGTGTCTATTTCGAGCCCGCTCCGCTATCATTGTGTGAGTGCATGTGTTATGTGTGTGTGTGTGTGTGTGTGTGCGCGTGTGTGTGTGTGTGTGTGTGTGTGTGTGTGTGTGTGTGTGTGTGTGTGTGTCACAGTGCCCTTGCGGAATGTGTTGAGAGCAAGGCAAAGCATCGGGTTGCCACAGCAACTAGCCAAGATCACGAAAACAGATGTGTGTGTGTGTGATGGTTATTATCAGAAGATGGGGTGAGAAAAAGCTACAGAGTCTTACATTGAACATCAGCATCATCCACAGCAGATTACAAAGGTTTTATATATAATATACATATATATTTTAGGATTAACTCCTCGTCCTTTATAGATGTGAGGAGAACATGGAGAAGTCCTCTGGGTACTTTGAGGGGAAGTCCGATGTAGAGTGTAGTTTATACACAGCGTGGTCTCTCCATCTGTTTCTTGTCCACTGTCACATTCTCTCCATTCTCTCTTAAATAATCTCCTTTCCTTCCTCTTTCCCGCTCATGCTTTTTAGCTTTCATATAAACTGCAATATATCTCTCTTCCACACTCTCTTGTTATTTTCCTCTGACATCTTTCTGTCACCCTTCAGCCTCACGCTTGGTCTTGAAACACATTTTGATACGATTCTGCAGTTAATAGTACCTTTCATATTGGTACACACAGCACCACAGACAGTAACTTCACACACACAACATGTCGTCAGTGTGTGAAGAAGACACAAAGTTCAGAACTGCAACTCCAAGATAAGCTGAGGAGGATCAGCCTCACGTTTGAATTCATTCCCCTGCTCAGAGCAATCACAGCGGCCGGCTTGTCTGCTGGCAGCAAGGCGCTGAACAGCCAACATTAACAGCGTAGGCTCGACTATGGTGCTTAAACCTCTATGAAAGCACCATAGTTAACACAAAGGCAATACATTATTAGAACTGCTAATGCCAAGTATTTCAATAAAAATAAAATCATTCATCTCCCAATCATTTGAATTGTGTGTTTTATGCATAGAGGAGGAAGTTTTCTTTGCACACACACACACACACACACACACACACACACACACACACACACACACTGCCCTTTTCCCCTTAATGAATCTATGGCAACAATAAGACCTTCCCTTCACCTCTGACCAGATATGCAATACCAAGATATAACACCCACACACACACACACACACACTGTGTATGGGCTTGTATCTGGTGTACTGCATACATGTAATTACAGAAGGTCAGGTACGGATTGTATTTGAATGAAACATTCCAGTCCTCAGTCGATCTGCAGTTTTGTGCCACTGCTATCCATTAGGAGCTCCCTCCATACTCCACATTGAAACAGGGTACAAAAGGAACAGCCAATTCAAATCTTGACACCTCTAATGGCATGAATCATGAGAAATGTTGGACCTAAAACCGAGATGCGGGCCAAGAGAGGTTGGAATAATGCAGCCCTGCGTCTTCACGATCCTTATATCTCGAATTAACCTCCTTCCATTGCACTGTATTGGGAGAGAATTGATGCTCTTCCGTGGATTAGACTCATAATCCTCCATTAGCGTATCATACTGTATATTGTACTTGTATGCTGTAGGATTTAGGATTCAGGAGAAACAATTTTCAACATCATGAGGAGTTAAGAAATATGACTTTAATCGTTTGTGTTTTTGTCTGATTCCGTTCCAACTTCAGAACTAAAATGATATTGTTGTCATAATTGCATTTCTTCTACTATCCCAACCTAGACTGCTCGATAAAGCATGTGCAAACAATCAATATGTTGCCGTTTACTGCTGTGGATTGTAGTGTCTGCCTGAGAAATGATGGCAAGCACTTGTTAAGGATGATTCCCCCCCCCCAACATGCGCTATGCTGCTGAGACAGGCGCAGCTGCACACAGCTGAATAGACATGTTCAACTGGACCAAACGCTATACATGGCATCTGCACAGGAAGGTGTGCACTAACACAAATCTGCCACGGTCCTTGGATCATGTGCTGCTTGTGAGCTTTTGGCAAATTCACTGAGAGTGTGTGACATCCACATTCCTCTACTGCAGCTCCGGAAGGACCTTTGCAATTGGTTTTTTATCTATCAAGTCACTGAAATAACTCACAAAAAAACAGTTAGTCCTCCTTGAGTCTCTGTAACTTTTGATGCATAAATAACAGTCCTTAGATTTCTTCATCAGTGTGGGTAGAAAATGCTAATGTGAGGATTTCTCACCTTTCTTCAGCTCACCAAGACAACGTGCTTCAACACCAGCTTGATGAAGCTGTGACAGCGACAACACACTCTACCTATATGGCACATTGCATGGTTAATGTGCACTGCGGACAGGGTCGCCCTAACCGTGCACAGTAACAAGCTGAAGCTGGCAGAGATCGGTGTCTTGCTCAGAGGTACTGTGTCGGGTCTGATATAAGAGCTGGACTCCTGGTGCTTTGGTTGAAAGAGAGTCGCTCTGCGTAAGGCACACGGTGCCCTCTCTCTGAACTACATCAGCTCTTATGGCATTCTTCCAGAGGCTACTTGCTGCATTCAGGACTGGAAGCTCAGCATTTGGAGAATTACATCAGTGGTTCATGTAGGTTGATGTTTCCATCTGTGGCGGTCTGGTTTCTGTGCTACATTTCAGTGTGACTGTAAGCCGTAATACACTACACACATCTGGTGACAGTATTTTAAAAATGAAGAGTAAATGTCGCTGTGTGTGTGTGTGTGTGTGAGAGATTCAATTGAATGTGTCAGGTCTGTGTGTGTGTGTGTGTGTGTGTGTGTGTGTGTGTGTGTGTGTGTGTGTGTGTGACCGTGGGGGACGAGTGCTGACCTTCCGTTCTTTGTCTCCGTATTCCAGCCCCAGTGTATCCATGGCACGGACGATGGCCGCCAGAGATTGGATGGTGTTGCTGTAAACGACAGGCTTGTACTGCTTTACGTCGTCGCCAGAGAAACCGTCCTCATGGATGATCCTGAATACACACAAATACATGCGCGTCAGTCAGATAGGAACATCAGCGCCTTCAAAGCTTCTTATAGAGACATAGACAGGAAACATACAAGCAAAGAGTCAGAAATAAGAAGTGTGCGTGTGTATGTATGGCCATTTTGGCCATGTGTTTCAGTATGCTGGTCATGTCTTTCAGTATGCTGGTCATGTCTTTCCTTCCTGTCATCAACGGTTGCATAAATCGACAGATTAGGGACGCAACGCCACACAGAAGTCACCGTTTGGTTCGGCACGAACACACAAAGCGTTACGGCCCGATTATAGATCCATAAGCCACAAAGCGGTGAGGTAATAAGTTATTCAAATGAGATCATGTGGACATCGGAGGTGTTCTTGGGATAATACGGGGTCAGGTAAATAAAGGCGGGAGAAAGTTTGAGAAGAATGGGGGCAAGGGGTTAGGAAGAAGATTGGAAGAGGGTTACAACCAAAACACAGAGAGAGCAGACCGGAGGGGGGGGAGGGAGGGGAGGGCCCATAACCAGTAGGCGAAGCTGACATTTAGGCACACGGTGCAAGCAGCAGCCCGTCCTGCTGTTTTAAATGTCATGCACACAAGGACACACCGACAGACAGACTCAAAGGCGGTTAGACAGTTACCCGGGAGGACAGACCGGCAGGAGGAAAGGACAGACGGACGAATCAGACAAAGTCAAACAAGGGAGTTGACGGAGTGACGGGCAGCAAGAACAACAGACGCGACACCACACAAAAAAACAGCTGACTGATACAGACAGACGGATGCAGGTTGGGGCAACATTTTGAGGCAATACAGACTGACAACATCCCCGCACATAAATGAACCCGAGTGAACAAGATCTCTGCTCAGAAAGGACTGAGGATGGAACCTGGCACCTTCTTGAAACACATCTTCCAGCATCTCTATGAAGTCACAGTGCATTTGTCTCTCCTGAAGAGATTAGCCGATGATGGGCGCACCACCCGCTAATCTCTGCGATGAAGGGGGGGGGGGAAATGGTTGTACCTGCTACACAGTCAAGTCATTTGTCTGCATCTTGAAACAAGCGCGCTTTCGGACTCAATACAAATGACGTAATGTCGTAGCTTCTCAGTCGGTACGTCCAGCCCTTTTTAACACACGAGTCAAACAACCCCAATTCAAAACACCCAAAGTAACCCTTTAAAGGAATTATTAACACACATATCTAAAGAAAACTGAAGTTAAAAAAAACAAACACACACACTGCTCCGTCTTAAAAAACATCTAAGCAGTGTGTGTGATGTCATCTGACAAACCATACATTGGTATGCAAGTTCGTGTGTGTGTGTGTGTGTGTGTGTGTGTGTGTGCGTGTGTGTGTGTGTGTGTGTGAGCATGTTTACGTTGTGTGAGTCGATGTATTTGTGGTCTGGAGGACAGCACAGTCCTGGGCAGTGTACGGTTTCAGATCAATCAGGCAGCCTACCAGTCCTATATCAATACAGCAGGCTTCTGTTCACGTCTGTGACTTTCACACAGAGGCCCGAGCACAGATCTACACACTGCAACTAGCACTAAGGATGCACCGAAATATGGGCCGATGCCCGATACCGATGTTTAAAAAATGAACAAACTTGGCCAATAGCCGATGTTTTTGTTTTTTACATTTTTTGATGTTATTTATTCCCGTTTTGTGCCGAGGAAACAAATATCTTCTTCATATTAAAAATTAAATGGCCTGATCTTTTTTTTTAATTGCTTCAAAAGCCTTTTTAGCTGCTATACAACTACTGAAGTCCTTAACGAGGAGAATGTTTCAGTAGGCTACTTACATAGGCTACTTTTTTTGTGAAACATAAATTAAGTTGCATATTACACGGCACGGCACGGCACCCGTCGTCATGACAGTGGCGTCTTATCCGAATCAGCAGCTGATTACTGTTGTCCGGCTCCAACACAACGGTTAGCAGGTGCCAAATTGATGCGACAAAACAGAGAGACAAGACTCGGGCCACTGCCATCTGCGAATGTCACCTTAAATGCGGATACGCTTACGGCAGTCAACAAGGTGAATATCGGTCGACGCCGATGTTCGGTCGATTAATGGCTGCATCCCTACTTCTAATCTGTGTAATGTGCACATCAGGTAATGTCTGTCTATGGATGAATACACACCGTGTCACTCAGAGGTGAAACAAGGACAAAGTCCTAATTGGATGCTGCAGTATCTGCGGAAACAATGCGCTGAGCCGCAGATGCCAAGGAGAAGGGAGACGCGTGTCTAACAGTTACACGAAACTCCAATCAATAAGAACTTTAAAAAATGGAATCAGACTTCTGATGTACCGGTATCTCTATCCTTCCAACATGAGACGTGCGATACGTCAACCTGCTCTCCTCATTTTAGAACAAAGGTGTCGTCCTGAAGAGATAAGCAAGGTGAGCAAGCCCTTCTGTCAGCAGAGAGAGAGAGAGAGAGAGAGAGAGAGAGAGAGAGAGAGAGAGAGAGAGAGAGAACTGTGTGTGTGTGTGTCGGTGTGTGTGTGTGTTTAATTTCCCGTCGCTTTGGCACAATCTGCACAGTGACCTGAAACGTAGTTTAGTTTCACACCGAGACAGACAGATGGACAGCAGGACAAGACATATGGGCAATTTAACCACGGTATCATTCCATGATATGGCGGCCATTCTGGACATACAGCAGGTGTCCCAAGGTGTCCCAAGGTGTATCAAAAAGCAATATTTACATTGACATCATTGTCTTTTTGTGTGAGTGCGTGTGAAACTGTCGAACTGAGGCGAGCCATTTTCTACGAGCAGGAAAGGCTACATCTTTCTGAAGGCGTCTCATGATCAGATGCAATCTGTTTTCATTTTCCAAGCTCTGTGAAGCTCTTCCATCTCCTTTGAGCATTGCATTGTGGGGGAATGGTGTCTGTCAACAACACACTCATTACTTGGTCTGAAGTATTCATACTGTTGGGTTTGAGGATGCGTCATTTTGTCACTTTCCCAGTAAACATGCTCAGTACTCAGGACGTAGCATGGATTTCGGGACACACCTGTGCTTTGGATTTCCTGGTTCCAGAAACTAAAAAAAGCTGGTGAAGCACTAATCACACATGGAGGGGCGGTTTTCATCACTTTATTGGTCGTGGATATTGTTTTTTTCCCTTGGATGGTAAGGTAAAGTGAGGACACACTCTTACAATCACCTGACGCCATTCAGTCATGCGTGTCTCCACCTGGCATCATCGAGCTAAACACAACCACCCTGACGTGTGCGACATAAGTCGATCAATGTGTCGGGAAAGTCAGGAATGTTTGCACTGTGGGGGCAAACGATGCGCATCTCAGCTGATATTAGCTTAAAAAGGCAATAAAGTAATGACAACCACTCTTCATCACCGTCACCTCACGGGACCTGGTGTGAATCAGACAGCGCCGCAAAACCTCCCCTCAGGAGTCCATGTATTTCTACGGTTCACGGCAAAAGCATGCCAACATCGCAGTCCTTTGATGTGTGCCATTCTGCAACAAAATTGCATTTATGATAAATATTTGTATTTAAAAAAACAACATTGAACTCCTCTAAAATGTGGAACTAGTGCCTTTTGGTGGCTCCTGCCATCAGAGCGTTAGACAGACAGATGCTTACAGCAGTGGCATTTACATTTGATCGAATATAAATCCAAACGCTGTACATACACAGCCTTACGGAAGGCCCGTCTCTCTGACAACCGTATACCAAAACTGCTAGATTAAAAAAACAAACATCAACGACACTAAAAGAGAGGATGTTGTAGTCGATGCCAGACTTCTCTCGCTGTATGCGCTTTGGACACAAACGTGACCACACGCACATCATTGTGTCTAACACAACATGGGTGTCTCTCCCCTCTCTGTGTCCCATTATCTTCCACTCTCATATTTTTATCCTCACACCTACTCATGTGAAGAAAAACACAAAGCCGACAAACCACACGGCGCAATTAGGTATCTATTTCTGTTCCTCATTGTTGCTAGCTAACAGTTTGTCCTGACACACACACACACACACACACACACACAGGACCATGTGTGATTGGTTCTTCATCGCTATGCTGTCAAGCCACACACTTTGTGGTCTTTGTCAACAGAGCTCTTAGTGTGACAAAGTGCACGCTGACCAACTCCTGTCAACACTAACGGACAGAGTTACTTACACAACGTACTCTGTGTGTACGTGTGTGTGTGTGTGTGTGTGTGTGCGTGTGTGTGTGTGTGTACGGGAGTGTTAAGAGCAAAGAGTGAAGGAGAAAGAGGGGATACAAATGTGATGTGTGATAATGGGTGTGAGCGAGAGCATGAAAGAGGTGGGAGATAATCAGAAAAAGCTATAAATAGCCAAAGGGGTCAGAAATAAAGCCCCCACCCCGACTGACGCACAAACGCACACAGAAATGGAGGTATCAGCTGCTCCGTCATTTGGCTCCACTCACTTGCGGTCACACCTTGAGGTCAAGCAGTAGCATCCTGAGCACACACACACTCACACACACACACACACACTCTCACACACACACACCTAAAGAACTAAACACAAGCACGTTCACATGCTAACAAACTGTTGTGGTGAACAGGGTAAACCGTATCCCTGCTTAACATAAGCATGTTAGCCCTGTCATTGTGAGCTTGTTAGCATTTAGCTCAAAGGAACGCTCTGTCAAAGTCCAGCCTGCAGAGCCGCTAGTGTGGCCTTTGACTGACTTGTTACCATTTATATTTACTCTTGTGCAAAGTAAGGTTCGTGGTTTTGTCCTGGACACATAATGAGAAAATGGTACAGAATTGATTTGAAAACCAAACACATGGAGAAAGAAGCTGACATACTGGTCTAACAGCAGATGAAATCCTTCTTGTTGTATCCTACAGCATTGGATCGCCACATGTGATGCACTTACAGTTTTGAACAATCTATGAAGAAAAACTCATCGATTTACCTCCACGTTTGTGACCGTTTGCAAATTTGAATACAAGTAAAAAGGGAAGAAAGAGCTCACGTCTTTGAACAAATCTCACTTTTATATCTCATCCTCATCTCGGCACGTATAACGTGGAGAGCCACTGTGACTGGTACTTGTTCAGTTTTTGAGTCCTGGCTCCAGGTTTGGTCATGTGATGATGAGGACTTCTTGTGCCAAGGGACTCGGTCTGCTTCACACTACTTCAGGGGGGATGTTGGGAGCTGCACCACACATGCTTTTAAACCCAGGCGGACAGGAGAACAGAATAATTAAAGTTCCGTATTACATGTGGGAAGACCTCATTAAATCCGTCTGCCATTATCTCTCTGTTTCACTGTCACAAGTTATCTCTATCTGCCTCTCTCCTCTGCCAAGTTCTCTTTCATCTCTTATTCCTGTCTCTCTCTCTCTCTCTCTCTGTATATTGCTTACCTAACATCATACTTGTTCCCCGGCAGTCTCTCCCACTCACTGCCATCTTCTCTTTCTCTCTTTCCTACTCCTCATTCCTAATTATGTCTTCTCCTTTTTAACTCCCCCCCCTCTGCTCCCTTTGCTTTTCCATGTGCAATTAACTATTAATTAAAAAGCACAGCGATGCACCCTTCCTCCCTCCCCACTGACTGATTTCTACAGGGAAACATAGGTGCACACACACACACACACACCCCACCTGCACACAGGTGCTCACCTGGCAAAGTTTAGTTTGACAGTTGCAGAGAGTGCAGTGCCATAACCGTTGCCTAATTAACAGTCGGTAAAAGCTGCACAAAGAATCACGCCCAAAACCTTGCGCCGAAGCTTCGCAAACCCAGTTATTATTTGTGGGATTTTTATATTATATAAATATTTATATGCAAAGTACAGTCAAAATCTTTTTTTCTTGGTCAGGAAACCAGACAGCAGCATTGGTCACCGCGCTGTACCTTTGAAACCAAAGGGCTACGCTTGTTAACAGTTCATGCCCTTTGCAGATACTCCCATCACAAATCAATTATCATGAGTTTAAGTATTCTTGTTAGCCGCGCGTGACGATACAGCTGCTGACCATATGTTGAACTACTTTGTAAGTGTGGCTCACCCCCTCACACCACTATGCTTTAACAGCCGGGTGTGTACAGGTCAGCTTGGATGTTGGCCTCTTTGACTGCTTATTCTAAAAACAGTAGAATTCAGCAAAAACAATCAATAATCCTCTCAGATGAAGATAAACCAACTACGAGCAACATTTCTTTCCTCTACCACCGTTAAGCATACTTCTTTCCTTGGTCTGTGTTCTGGGGATTTGGTCTCCTTATTAAACTGCTACAATGCACTGTTTGTGTTTTATAATTGCTTTTAATAAAATCCAGGCCATTTGTTGACCTAAGATCCCATTGGTTTTTAAATTGACCGGTGCTGACAGATATTTGCAACATTTTGGCAACAACCATATTGTTGTAGTCTCTGTCGAGAGTAGATTTCAAAAGGATAATAATACATAAATATATCACATGTGAAATGCAGAAAACCCGATAGCCATTAAAATGCAACTACAAACATAGTGCATAGATTTCAGTTAGCATTACCGAAAAGAAGGCGTGCATTAAGTGATGTAAAAGACATGGTGACTATTGTTCTGCATTTCCCAGTTGACGGTAGGATTATGGGAAGTGGTTGCTCCGGGAGCAGTTGATAACATCCACAGTGAAGCCTGTATAAGTCAACATGTGCTCTGTTACAGGCAATTTGAGTCATTGGCAGATTGATATCTGACTGTGGAAGGAATGAGACGGACAGGGAGAGAGAGGCAGAGTGGAGCGGACCTCGCGTTTAATCACGTCGTCCCACATACAACGTTGAAATGTGATGATTCAGTTCTCCTGTCTTCCCCTGTGTCAATATTAATGACTTACTTTGAGCGGATTCAAGGAGAGTCCAGTCATCTAGTGGAGACAAACCAACGGAACCTTCCTTTGTCTCATTAGTGGAGATGAAGGTATTTCAACTAAACACCAGCATGCTAGCATTGTTACTGTGAAGGTGTTGCCATTCTAGCATTAGCAGGTCTGTGGTACTCTATTCTGTTCTATTTTATTCGATGTTGTGAGTGATACAAAAAGATCAAGACGTTAATCAACCCAACTACTTCCTGTGTTCACAAAATACCAAAAGGAATTGGAAAAATCAATTCTAATAAGACGGTTTTCTAGATTTACAGAGTGGCCAGAAAAATACAAACACCTGTATGATGCAATGCGAAGCAATGCAATCGCCCTACTTTCTTAATGTTTAGTTTCTGTTCAAGTATAATTTCAGCTGCTTGTGTGTTGACTCAGTCCTGAGGCTGTACTTTGTGGTGGTGTTGTATCAGACAGCATTATGCTAAAATTAGTTTATTCTTAATAATTTGTATGATTTGCATACTGGAGGGGACAAACAAAGCAAAACCCTACATCCAATATAACGCAATCCACTACAACGTTACAAATACAGCAAAAAAAATTACTGAATCAGCCTGTCTTTGACAAGGCGTCACAAAAATCACACGTATTTATTCCTGCACATCTCTGTTCGCACTTGGGTGTTGTAGGAAATTTGGGTTTAGAAGTGTGTTTTAAGAAATTATAATAGAAGTGATTAATAATTCATAATAAAGAAATCATAATTTGAAGTGTTTTGGAAATACATAATTAGAATAATCATAATTGTAGAAGTGTTTTAGGATTTGTAGTTAGAAGTGTATCTTAGTAGAATTTGTAGCACCTTCATATCTATGTGAAGCTTTTGCCAAAAGTTGCAAATTCTTATCTTTTATATAGAATGTTTATCATAAAAGGGTTAAGCCATAAAAGACAGTCATTGAATGTATTTAGAGTAAGCCTTAGGGACAGAGAGATTTCTAGACAGGCAATTACAGATCACACCTGTGCAAGGGTCCTGCGAGGAGGAGGAGACTGTTTAAGATAGCCAATGGGAAACAGGAAGGACAAAAGGGGGGGGGGGTGTTTCAAACTGAATGAGGAAGGGTTTCGGAAAGTTGTCCACTCTCTTCTTGCTGTGCGCCCAGCATGGAAACATGTGTTTCTAGGCTGGGTTGCTAGTAAATAGCTTTTCCGCGGATCATGTTATATTTTATATTCTGTTAGTAGTGTACTTCATTGTGCAATTGTATTAGCTTCAGTAGGATTCAATTATTTTTAATTGTAAACCAGTTTTTGCTAGATTTATTAAGAAGCGACGCTACTGTAAACTTCAGTACCGCGTGCTCTCCGGCCTTCACTCTCTGTGGGGAAGATTCAAGCCTCCACAGTGTGACACAAACAAAGAAATAAAAACATGCTTTCAACAATCGACTCTTCTACTACAAACTCAGCCACAGTCCCCATCAGCTGACTTTATATCAGCTGAGTGGGGTCACTGGAACAAGACTCCTTTGTCTCACAGCGCACTCAACTGACATGAAATCTTCCAAATAGGCCTAACACAAAAAGAAAACATTCACACAACCACATCAACAGAATGAACAAAAACAGCATAAACCGGAAAAAAAAACACTCAATTGCATATACGTGTACAAGCGCGCACACACACACACACACACACACACAAGACCTTTGTTTTTTGTGAGAAGCCCTGATTAGCGCGCGGACCACACACACACACACACACACACACACACACACATTGAACTGGTCTGACTCAACTGTGCAGACCAAGAAAGAGAGCAGACGTGGCTTAGAGCAGCGGCTCCCGAACCTTTTAGGCCACATCCCCCTCTCTACATCCCAGCAGGTTGAAGCACCCCCCCCCCCAATCCCCCACACCTTCAACAAACAAACAAACTGCAAAGTCTCCCATTCATAGCCGCCATTAAAAAGGCATCAAGTTTAATCATGCACAAATTGTTAGAAGAACAAACGTGTAAACCATCCCTGCTTCACCTTTTCAGACCATTTTACCTTTAGAAGCTATGCTACTAGTGATGGAGTCCTGTTCCTCTTCTCACAGAACTAAAAACTACACTTGACACACTTATTCAGAAAGTAAAGTGTATCAGACCATCTAGATAGCAGCTGGCAACCTACATTTGCATCCTCACTGGCTTGCACCACACACATGAGCATAGAAGGATGTGAGCCACTGCAACTCAAGCAGACGAGACATTCAACTAATGTCACGGTAAAGAAACGGTATGGTCCACTTCAGGGTGACAAGATTCATATTAAGACTGTGGGAAATACATAGTAATATTTATGATTGCAGGTAAGAAGGATATAGAGTGGTCTCGTGTGACGTCACAGTTTAGCTGTCGGCCATGTTGGAGTACACACAAAGCCACTGGCATGCACGGCTGAGTCGCATAACCTATCGGTGGTGAACTTTTGTGCTGTCTTTGGTTGTGGCAGCAGAGCTGATAGAGACAAGAAATCATTCTTTCGTTTGCCAGCGGTCATTACACATCAAGGAAATGACACGAAGGAGCTATCCAAGCGACGTCGCGAGAAATGGCTGTCACGCATCTCTCGAGATATAAAGGAATGGAATTTGGCGTACACTAGAGTATGTGCGGATCACTTTATAAGTGGTCAGTGATTTTATTTACTAATTCGTTTGTGAACAGTATTTAATAAAGGAAATATAAATTAAACTTGGACATGAGAAGGTTACCGAAGCTTCATCGGCCCGTGACAGCAGTCGGTACCAGAGACGTGTCGAGCGTGTACAACAGGCGAAACACAGAGATGCAGCCTCAGCATTGCTTGATATGAGTTTAACGTCAGATCAGATATATATATATATGTGTGTGTGTGGGCGGGGGTGAAGTTAGGAGTTAGTTGAAAGTGAATTCCTACACACACGCACACAATGACATGCATGTACAATGTAAACAAACACACGTGTCTGTTTGCGCTGAGTAAACATTGAATATTGCTAAATATCGGACCAGATCTGTATATATTTACCCTCCCAATGACGAGATGAGAATTCTCGACGACCGTTGCTTTGACGTCTCGGACCCATCCACTGACAAACTGATTATAAGCGTCGAGCCCTTTGTAGCACTCCAACTCGTCTTTCGTGTAAGGACTGGGGGTGTTCACGAGATACGTGTAGATGTTGGCGTAGTTTACCGATGGAAGATAAGTAGGATCGGCACTGAAACGATCTGCACTCATCGTATAGGGATCCAAGTTACCAATAACCTTCAATTTGGCCAGGTAGCGAACCTTTGATGCACTATCCAGTGATTCAAAGTATGGTATTTTCGCCGCACTTCCTTGTTTACTCGCCGCCATGTAGGATGTGTATGTACTCCAACATGGCGGACAGACCTCGTAACTAAGGAGATCGTGACGTAGGTGAGACCACTCTATACGTTTCATCCCCCAGAAGACTAGTGTAGAAGAGAAGAGTGGAAGTTTCTTAATTTGTGTTAGAGTGTACGTGTGTCTAATGCTGTGTTCGCAGCGGGGCCAGCTACATCGTCGGCATCCTCAAACTTTCGTTAACGTAGATTTATGTCGATAAAGGGGAACTGGCTAACTGTCATTTGTTTTAGATGGAACGGAAGAGGGTGAAACCAAAACATATGATTGGTTGACACTTCACAGAGTTATTGGAGCACTGAAAATAAATGTTGCAGCTCCACATGGCCGCCACGCAACGACAAGTGTCGGGCGTCAGTTAGTAGCTTGTGTCACCGGCTCCCATTGAAAATCGGCTTGTAGAATGACGCCGTGTCGCTCGTAGTGTGAACTGCTGCCTATTTACAAAATGCAAAAGAGGATTCAAACACGCATTACACACACTGTTACCAAAGACTGCTTGTTCACACACACACACACACACAGCTATCATGAGATGTTGCTCTGCTGTTATTTCACAACTCACTGAGGCAGCCAATCAAATCATTCTGGCAATGAGCACGCCCAGGGCTATGTTTAACCAATGAAGGATGACTATCTGGCTGACGGACTGTTTCAGATGGCCAGTTACATGTCTCTTCAAGCAACACTTGAGTTGGTGCCAACATGAGCCAACACCCACCCCCCCCCCCCCCCCCGCTTGCCCTTCCCCTCTCTTCCTTTTTCTTTTTTTGCTCTTGATTTTCTCTCCTTGTCTCTCCCTCCCAGGAAGAGGAGGGTAATAATTATCGAGGATAACAGAGTCCAGCAGAGGAGTACCCTTTGCACCCTGACAACCATGTCCTCGCCTCCCTTTGTCACTTCCTCCAGCTTGTTTAATAAGTGAGAATATGTTCTTTCACTTGCCACTCTCTCTCTCTCTCTCTCTCTCTCTAGCACAAAATGGCTTCGCTTCCCTCCCCTTCCCTCCCCAGCCTCATTCACACATCCTCCCTTCACCCTTTTCTCTCTCATCCTGTTTTTTTTTCACACTCCAACATCACTTTACCCTTTGAAAAAAACAAACAATAATTTTCCCTCCCCGGTTGCTTCTGTAATTCTCCTTTAATAACAATTCCTATCTTCTCCAGGTCAGTCCTTTCAATGTCCACTTACAGACTGCTCCTCTCTTTCTGTGCACCGGGCATTTTCCTTCATTTAAACTCCACCTTCCTCCCCTTCATCTTCCTCTTCTGAGGCTTACACCTAATTATCTCCTGTTCTAAAGAAACCACTCTCTCTCACACACACACGGGAAACAGCCTGTGGGAAGCGGTGAGGGACGGACAGCGTTTGTTCTCCCTTCGGCCAGTCGCCTCCGATCATGTCAGCACACACACACACACACACACACACACACTGTGAGAGCAAGCCAGAGACGAAGAAAAGGAGGAAGAGAGAGGGTGTGAAGCTGTGTATATTGTACACAAAGCGACTGACTGGCTGAATGAGGATTGGATACATTTCTTATTTTGAACAACTTGTCCAGGTGCTTTAGCCTCGTTATCTGGGCTACAATGAACAAATGAGGAGGTCTTTAAAAAGCGGAGGCGTCTCCAGTGCCGACACTGCAGACAGTCTCAGCATAAATAAACAAGGATGATGGTTTGTGTTGTTAAACTTCAAATCAACATTGAGGCCATCTCTATCGCTGCTGTTCAGCACCTGTGAACATAAGAGGATACGGTGAAGGCAGTTTACAGTTTATATACCGTACTTTTACACGGGGTTGTAAACTGTTAATGATTGAAAAATAATTTACCTGGAGATTTAATCAGGTCTGAAAAGATTTCATGGCACGACTCCTCCGGCTATCGGGTGGCCACGGAGAAGACTCGCCGTGCTTCACTTTGTCAAAGCGCCTCGATCTCTCTGCAGTCACTTTGCTCAATATGTAGTTTACACACATATTCAGAGGAAATAGGACGGATAAGGAATATCAGTTGATGTGCTTTTAAGGGGGTACTCTAACTCAATCAAAGCAGAGGCCGAGATATCAATATCAAGCTCAAGCTCGATGGCGTCTTTCATTACACTTGTCTTTCACACACACAATGCCCCAGGCACTACGATCTCTAATCTTTTCCCCCCAAAGTTTTAGGCCGTGCCAACCGGTGGCCTCCCTGCTTCTGCTCGATTATATGACAGTATTACAACATTACATTATTTTCCTCACACACAGCGAGCACTGCTGGAGAGGTCAGTTTGCCAGCTGGGCAACGAGAAAACCTTTGCACACGTTTAAGCACACACACAGGCACCATAAACAGATGGTGTCACACATACACACACTTCTATGTACAAGATAGAGATATGTTGTTCACACTTGACCAAGTCCTTTGGTTTGCTGGCCTAAATATTACACTCACTGACAGGCGATCATATACACAAACATACACAAGCCAGTCGTTCACACCATTCTAGCAAATCCTTTCCCTTTAAATTACAAATTGTCCATGAACAACTATAATCCACTCTCAGTTCTCTTGCTCACACACACACACACACAATAAACGTACCTGTGCTCACCTCAGAGACGTTATCATTGCTTTGTTACGAGTTACTGTCACTCAGTGGTTGCATCATCTGACAAAGCAATAATCTGTGTTTCAAAAGGAGAGTTTTGGAAGACAAGTGTGCTGCCTGGTAAATAATTTCAACCAAAGCACTTTTCAAAAGTACTTTCTAGACGTGAACTTACAGAACATGGACTGAAAACTGGAAGTCTGTAAGGTGGGCACATGTTGCGGTAGTTTTTTTCCACTGTTTTGTACAAGCAGCAATAAACTTATTTTCACTGACTGAGATCACGTGCACACACACCGCAGCTCAATATACACACCGTAGAATACAAATCCAATCCCCCCCCCACACACACACACACACACACACACACACAATTGGTCACTTCAGCACACCACAGATGTTCAAAGCACTGTGAAAAAGAAAAAGCAGTGAGGGCTTTCTGCTCCTCTGATGCAGTTTGGGAAATAGCAGAGCGTCTCTGAGCAGGAGCGTGAAGGCTTCCCTCACAGGGCGCTGTCCACCGCTAGAAAAGTAGCTCCTCTCTCTCCACAACATCACAATCCCTTCCTATGGAAATCAGGGTTTCCAGTAGAAGAGTCGGTAGGCCAAGTGTCTTTTGTTTGTTTGTTGTTGGTGGTTTTTTTGGGGGCGGGGCACTTGTCCACCTTAAGCAAGCCTGAGCCAAAGTTATTTAGTAGCTCAGCCCCCTTCACTTTGATAGGCAGGTAGCAAGCAAGACACGGAAACGTGCCTTGGGTCTCGAGGAGTTAGCATAATAGCCTAAACCGTACACACGTGGCGCTGCTATGCTCACGGCTACAATGCCACGGCTAACTTAACGGGCTCGCTCTCCCTCTCTTACCGACATTAAGCACACAACCTACGCCCCTTAAAAGGAGTTTGCTTCTTGTACAACACATTTTCGTTGAAAAACACCTTCAACATACAGAATTCCCCGATGCTTAGGCCCGGCAGGTGAGGGTTAGTTACTCCCAAGCGTACACAATTTGGATTCTAATGCCAACGCTCAAGCAGTTATTCCAGTCCGGAAGAAATCTCGAAGACAGAAAAGTGGTCCTTCTACATCACGTTAGCAGTTAGAAAATGTCTGCCTGGTGAAAAGCTTCCGACAATGCCACAACAAATAATTCATGGTCAGTGCACCTCATCAATCACCTCCTCGGGGTGACATTGTATCACGTTGCTTTTTATCTGGGAGGTGAAGGTGGCCACTGAGAAGCATGCAAAGCATTTAACAACAAAGAGAATGTCTTTTTCATACACGCTTAACAGGGCAATGTTCGTCTGCTAGATGCAAATTCATCAACTCGTGCAAAAGAAAACATAACAAAAGCTTGTCGGCTGCAAGCAGACAACAAAAACAGAGAGGGTGGCTGGAATGATAGAAAGTAGTCAGCATGGGGCGAACCATCTGAAAAGACACGGGCTCTCTTTCCGTCAATAAATATGGTAAATTTAATTGAATAGTATTCATGTTATGCAGCTATACAATGGGCATTTGGTGTAACAATGAGTGTAAAGCAGCAATAACCTAACAGTTCACCTCCTATTCTCTTTTTTTAAGCCTTTATTAAACCAGGTTTGTCCCGTTGAGATCAAAGAGCTCTTTTGTAAAGGAGACCTGGAACAGCATCCTATAATATCTGCCACATTTGTAAAATAGGCTTTCCGCCTATATGGACCAACACAGCAGCAACATTAATATTCATTTACGTCACTCCAAGTTACATAAATGTGAGATTTCCGACAGTGAAATGAAATCAATGAATTCAGTTTGCTCCAAAAAGGTATTGGCCTACTTTGTACTCCAATGAACCCACCGGGAGCGTTTGTCAGTCGGTGTGCAGAAAGTGCTGCTGGGATGACCATTAACAGCTGACGAGCAGGCTCATCTGGATCCACTGAATCACGTCCGCATGTGATATGTCACCGTACGACCGCAACCAAAGCCTGTTATCAGCTAAATCGCACTCGGGTGTCTGTGAAAATGAGGATATCAGAGGATATCGAAGAGAATCCATATGTCACACAAATGGATTACGGATCAAATGATAGAGGGGGGGCTTAAAAAAAAGGACTACAGTGAATCCTGTAGATTTATTATAGGATTATTGCAGTGATGTAGCAAATACAAAAAGTACCATTGAAGTGTGATATGGCTGCAAGAAATGCTGCCCCTATAGGAAACACTATTATATGGACATAATGATACCGCAGGAGAGAAAAAAAAGACAGCAGAGAGTTTAGTGACTTCATTAAAGCTAAGTACCACAGGTACACATTGAGTCCCTACAGGGGTGAAAGAGGAGCACTGTGGTGGGACTTTGTGAGCGCTACATGAGACTGACCCCTGGTTAGTCAGCAGGCCTTGACACATATTTACACAGCTAACGGGCTACACGGTATTTACATTAAGGTGGCAACTAATGGTGCCATAACACAGCAGCTCTTTCATGTTTTGGGTTAAAAAATATTAAGGCTGCAAATAGTGATTTTTTTTTAATTATTATTATTTTTTCAATTGATTGACTTCTCAGTTAATAGAATTTAAGAAAAATGCTCGTTACAATTTCCTAAAGCCCAAGCTGACATCGAGAAAAATCTCAATGCCAGGTGTCTTGTTTTTTGCGACAAATAAGACATTCAGTGGACAATTATATGAAAAAGAGAAACATAGAAAATTCTCACATTTGAGAAGCTGGAGCCAAGACGAATTTTTTGGCATTTTTGCTCGAAAAAAATGACATAAAGCACAAGTGTGTAGGATTTAGTGGCATCAAACAGTGAGGTTAGAACCAAAAAAAACTGAATGCCTCTCCGCTCACTCCCTTTCAAAACGTGTTGGAAAACTACGGTGGCCTACAGGGAACGCGAAAAGGCTCTCTCCAGAGTCAGCGTTTGGTTTGTCCGTTCTGGGCTACTGTAGAGACACGGCGGCGCAACATAGCGGACTACGTCGAAGAAGACCTGCTCCCTGTGTAGATATGAAGGGCTCATTCTAAGCTCATGAAAACACAAAACAATTCTTAATTTCAGGTGATTATACACATTAAAAAAATGATGAATATTATATTCCCACTCTAAATCCTAAACACTGCTCCCTTTAACGATCTAATCTCTATGAATATACTGTACAGTAATGCTGTAGCATAGCAGAAGTAAGACATGCTCATTCAAACTCACTGTTAGTTCTGTACAGAGCAGTAGTCACTCAGTTGGGAATATTATCATACATGTTTGTTAAAGTAGGTCAGGTGAACGATATTGTCTCATAAACTACCCTACAATACTCAATAAATAATAATAACAATACGAAAACAAATAGTGTGCGAGTACAACTAAATAGTGAGAATAACTCAGACTCTAATTTGCCGCACCTCAAATCTGATCCATTCAATGAAAGAAAGCTTGAAGCAACCATCTCAGTAGATGTTACTTCTAATATTACTGGACTGGAGTGAAGATGAGTGTATCGACAACGACAGAGTCTATCTGCATGAAACATATGCTAGAATAATCCATATAATATGTATATGCTTCCCCACCATGCATACAACCAGTCCAGTAAATCACTGCATAAGTGTATACTAGTGTGTGTGTGTGTGTGTGTGTGTGTGTGTGTGTGTGTGTGTGTGTGAGAGAGAGAGAGAGACAGCAAGAAAGAGAGACAGAGGGACACACGTCCACTCTATAGTTATTATACCGTGCTTATTAGAGACTTACTTCATCTGTTTGACGATGGTGCTTTTCCCTGACTCTCCAGCCCCTGAGGGATAAGAGACAAGAAGACAATGTAAACAGGGGGTGTGTGTGTGTGCGTGTGTGCGTGCGTGCGTGCGTGCGTGCGTGCGTGCGTGTGTGTGTGTGTGTGTGTGTGTGTGTAAGAGAGCAAGATGGAGATTGAGTAAGAGAGAGAGAGAGAATCAGCCTCTTAAAACCATAAGTGAATACAGACAGCAGCAGCTGGGTGGAGATTAAAAAATAAATGGAGAAAGTGGCTGCACCCTTTCCTCCCGAACATCCTTTTTTTAAATTCCCATCAATCTTCCAGTTTAATCAGTCAAACAGATGACAGTGTAAAATACAAACGTACACTGATGTAGTTCCCACCTTTTCTCTACATATTGACTGGTTCTGCAGACATTTCCCCCACCTGGCATATCTTTGATGGATAAAACCTTATTACAGCAGGTGGCTTCAAAGTGATGTAATGAGAGGGCAGGGTGCGTTTGGGAGGCAGAAATAAAGCAAATCAATCGTTTGGTTTTTGCTCATATCGTTGTTGTTTTTAGCTTATGACGGACGTCATGTTTTTTTTTGCATCTATTTCCACCATTATGATCATCTTGTACCAAACGCCCACCCCCTCACACCACACCTCTCTGCGTGGCCCTGCGGGCCCTGCGGGCGGCAGCTGGACTCTCTTACCGAGCAGCAGCAGCTTAACATCTTTGGCCGCGGTGACACCGTCATCCTTCAGGTTCTTCTCGATGGCTTTGCTCCGATCCAGAGCCGCCCTCTCCTCTGCGCTCAGAGTACATCCCATGGTTAGAGAACACAGCTTGATAGCTAAACCGATTACCGGGACCCACGGAAGAAAAGAAAAAAACGACACTTGTGCGTGGAACCAAAGCTGGTTGCAAATCTTTTTTTTTCTTCTGTCTTGGTTAATTTCCTCCTTTTGTGAGCTCTGCCTTCGATCCCTCTTCCTCTGGCTCTCTGGGCAGCTCCCTCTCTCGCGCTCTCAAACCGGGGGTACGGCACCGTTAACGCATTTAAAATCAAGGATCCTCTCGGTTTGATCCACAGCGCAAACGCAACTCGTTGCAGCCACTGCAGTTGGTCCGTTTCTCAAGCGTGGCCTCGGTAGTGGTCCGTCCGTCCGTCCTTCGTCTCTCTTCTGTTTTTTTTGTGTCGGTAAATCACGGTAACGGTTCTCTTCCTCTCCACTCGTGGACAGTAGGTCGTGTGTTACTTGGCGGCGGTGAGCAGCGCTCGCATCGTTTGATTCCAGCACGACGTTCTCACCGCGGCTCACAGTGGCTCTTCCTCCGTTTGGCTCCTCCGAGGCGGGCGGCGGGGACTCGCTCTGTGGCTCTCTACTGCCTCCCGGTAGCTCCAGCAGGGGCTCGGTCGTTCGTTAGTTCATTCGTTCAATTGCAGGTTGCTGACGTCAGAACAGTAAAAAAAAAAAAAAAAAGCAGAAGTGGGGGAGAGAGGGAGAGAGGGAGAGCGTCTATACTCCCAGTAGCGCGGCCTGGTGGTGCCCTGACAGCAGCCAAGTTCCACACAGGCTTTCACAGTCACAGGAGGATTTAAAGAAATAAAACCCCTTTGCCTCAAAACTGAGAGTGCTCAAGAAATATCAGATGTCATAGAACTGTCATAGACTCACCGAACCAAGAAAGTCAAGACTTTGGCTAATTTCAGCAAACATATCTGTGAAGCCATGAGCAGTGATCTTCCGTCAGCGCGTTCTTTTTGAAGCGTGAATATATTTGCCAGAAGTGAAAAGCAAACGTAAGGCTATAAGAGAACTACACCTCGGTCACGTGACCTCAAGTCACCACCACTGAGCTAAACATTTGGAGATTTCATTGTTGGCATGTAAGCTTTGGAATTTAGGACACATGGTAACGGTTATTCTGAAAATGTTTTGGTTCCTCATTTTTCATACTTATTAGCCATGTTAGCAGCATAGGTAAGGCCATGTCAGACGGTTCAACTCTTTGGTCCAGACAGAAATATCTCAATTTGTTTGCATTGCCATGAAATTAGTTACAGACATTCAAAACATGTCCCTGAGTTTTCCTCTTGTGTCACCACGAGCTCAATGCTTTTGGTTTGAGGCAAATGGCTGTTGCAAAAGCTGCCATTCACATCAGCTTTAGCTGTACTTTGTGTTGAGCGGTAATTATCAAACTTAAGCATGCTGACACGCCGAGCTATGATGAATGGATAAACTGTGTTGCCTACCTGCTAAGCATCAACATGTAAGCATTAGCATAGCATAACATATTAGTATGACGGTCAGTTCATCTTTTGCATAATTTATGACCTGACGGCAGAGGAATGAGTTTTTTATGACTGTGTATATTCAGTCGATGGTTCATTTATGGCCAAAACATTTAGTTTGAACCAGCAAGCGGACAGATGTTTGCTGGTTTATTCAGCAAATGTACAAATATCGAGTTGTACCGAGTTGAGCAATTCACCCCAAATTGTTGAACTCGTTTTTGAGCACTCCACTCTGCAGGTCTGTGCAGCTTTCAGTTGAATATGTTGTGTTTCTGGCCCACTCATAGGCTGTTGGGTGGCGCGTCAGGGCTCACATCTGCCCCCACATATGAAACCCAAGACAGACGTTTCCTGCAAACACACTCACACAAGCTGAGCATATAGCTGCCCTACCTGGAGGACCTGCAAGAACAGCCAGTGAGCCAAAGTGAACAAGTGACGGCTGCAGGAAGTCGAGCATCAAGCATTTGCTAACTGGTACGGTAGCCACATCCTGCCTTGTTTTAACGGAAGTCTATTTCGAAACACAGACAGAACGTCAATGGGAACGTTCTAACACAAACCTGTTTGGATCCTGTTCCATTGTGTCCATCCAAGCACATTGGAGGAAAAGCACATTACCTGTTTGTGAAGCTCATGTAATAAATGGCAGAGAGGCATGCATGTTATTGTCTTACTGAAACCACCATTTCATCATCATCATCATCATCGTCGTCATCCACCTGGACTGCAATAAACCCCCAATCCTTAGTGATGATGGTACAGTTAGGTTTATTCAACTGCATGAAAACAGAAATATTCAGAATAGTATTGATTACTTGTCATATTTAATTCATGAGCCACCATTTTGGAGACCTTTCCTGTTCACAAGCACCATTATGAATTACGGTAACAGGTCCGGTGTTTGATACTCAAGACTGATTTTGGAGAATTTTGTGATGAATAGTAACATCTGCATGCTAACATACTCGTGATGATGATGCGTGTAAATGTTTATCAGTTATAATCTTATTTAACAAGAGTATAAGCATGCTAACAATGAATACTACTCATTTAACTGATTGTGACTCTTGATCATTAGGGGCCTTGAATATTTGTGACAAATTTCATAGAGATGTTTATCAATAAAGAACGAAAAGTGTCAACCTCACGATGGTGCTAATGGCAGATTTAAAGGACCAATAAATTCTTAAGAATTTTTAATATTTTGAGCAAATTTCATCGAAATCTATCCAGTACTTTTCAAAATATTTCCTCTGAACCACGAGTGTCAACCCCATGCAGATTGATGAAAATCAGGAGGTTTCAACCATGAATGTCTATAAATATTCCTCTCCAATCCATCCAACATTGTTGAGATATGGACCACAGTGGTGGACCAACTGACATTGTAATCCATGGAGTTCCATAGGTTGTTTGTGTGTGTGACTTTAACTACTTTCAACAGTAAGTATTATTAAGACCTGGCTATAAGTCAGTTAAGGCAAATCATAGTGTATCTAGAAAATGTGTGAGCTCAATTTGGAGCTATTTAAGGAGCATCACATTTCTGCATTATATACGTGTAATTCTGTGAGTATTATTTTGTGTAGTATGCACCATATGAACATTTAATCATGTCATGCTGCACTATTACCTCCATTTCATTGTCATTTTTTCATGTTCATATTTATATATATACTTTTGTATATATATTTATATTTGTACATAGTCGTTAAATCTTTATGCTTACCTCGATTCTACTTTGTTGTCCTCAGTTTTTTGTTTTGTTCATTTTTTCTTCTGTGTATCTACGTGGAGAGCAACGGAGAAACCAGAGTCAAATACCTTGTATGCTACGCATACATGGCTGATAAAGATGATTCTGATATTCTCTGACATTAGAGACATGTGTTACAGCTTTAGGGCACATTCTGCCTCCCTTTCCTTCCTTTGTCACATCTGGTCAGTCTGTTAAACACAGACTATGGTTGCTGTTACACAAGCAGAGTGCACCCCCCCCCCCCCCCCCCCACACACACACACACACATCAACAGCGATGTGATGCAAGTCTTGTTAGGAAAGAGTAAGAGCTGATTGAGGACACAAAATTGAAGAAACAAAAAACGTGTTCTGCAACACATTAAATGAGAAACCTGTGCTGGCAGCAGTCAGTATTTCAATTCCATTCTAACCTGTTTAACCCTTGTTTGCAAAGGGAATTTCAAAAATACCACCGCATGGTGTGTCGCACATTACAACCACCCTGAATCACCTAGATTCACTTGTAAAAGAAGGAAGAATTACAAAGTGTGTCACTGACAATTATACCTGCAAGGAAAAGTGCAGGGAATGGATCGAACGGTGTGTTAATAACGTACAATCATTAGCATGTCTGGTTGACCCATTAGCATTGTGACCTTCATGTGTGCCATGCAAGAAAGAAAAGCTTGACAGGAGTAGCACCAGTAAGGTAAGCAGGGCTTGGCAAACACTCATTTAAGTGTGTACTTGTAATGCGATTACCGGGAGTATGACATCACCGCCCCTCCGAACAAAGGAAAGAACCATGGGTTATTTCTAATAAAAAGTGCAGAGATGCTTAAACAACACCTTCATCTTCCTTTCTATAAAAAAAACACAGAGGCTGGTGCGAAAAACAGAGTGTGGGATCGGGGCTAACTGGATGTGTCAGGATGCAATTTGCACTCTTCAGTCTGCGGCTTTCAAAGAAACGTGGTTGAAGATGGAAGGAGCTGGATTCAATAAGGTCAGAGTGATGCGAGGGGGAGAAAAAAAGACGAGGTGCGAGGAAAAAATGGGATACGATATGGAGCAGTGCAGAGGCAGAAAAAGACATCCTAATGCTCTTAATGATGACATCACACTCAGAGCACAGCTCAGTAAATATGAAAATAAACAGAGAGCGCTGAGGGCAGAAGGGAAGTGAGCGTGGACTGAAAATGTCCCCACAACATAAAGCAAAAGTTATTTTGGAACAATAAAGCAGAGGAAACTGCATCGAGACAGACAGACGTTGGTGATTTTAGCGGCAGGTTTTCGTTTATCCTGTGAAATACTGTAAGATCTTCAGGACTCAATGGACTTTTACCTTCAGCCAATCTCGTGTTCTCAGGTGAAGTTCCCGAACACTTCCTGCTCAACACAGGTATCAGTGACCGTAGCCCTCATCCCCAACTTGGGCAAGAACCCCCACAAAGGTTTCCATTTTAGAGTGGCAGATAATACAGCTGTAAACAATCAAAGACAGCACCAAAGCGCTGACTGATCTGGGGGCAGTGCACTGTGTGGGCCTTCAAATACAACACGCCTACTCCTGCTTCCTGAGAGAAGCCTGCAGTTTCGAAAAGCGTGGGGCTGTTACAAATGTTTCTTTAAATAACACAGAATCTATCGGAGGTGAAGTTCTGCCTGCCATTATTTCTGTGTTCTGGTTTTGGGGTTACATAAGAAGTACAATAATATTGATTGTTCAATTTTTATTTTCTCTGCAGCTGTTAATGAATATTTTTGGGTAAGTTTATATAATTAATCATTTTGTGTGTGGTGTTTTTGATGTGTGGGTTTGGAAATTGTTGTTTATTCCGTGTCTGCCAGTGCTGCTTGTCAAAGCAAACACCTCTGGGTAATAACATTCTGAGAACAAGCAGTGAAATATGTCTGTTACAGTAGCTGCAGATAGATTTTAATTGGAACATCCAAATTTCACTTTTGTAATTTAGAATAAAGACAGGATAAGTGAATGAACTAAAAACAATGGAGGATGCAAACAAACATGGAAAGCAACGTGTATAAATCAACCATCTAAGTTGTAAATATTTGGAAAGAATAAAAAGACAGCTTGGACTACAGTAAGGACCATGGGGGTCAGTGTCCCATTATGGCAGAGAAGCCCACTGTGTGTGACAATCACAATGTTCCCCAAAACAGACAACATGGGGTTTGGCATTGTGTTTGTACGGTCCACAATAAAACTGCACTTCCTTAATAACCAATGAAATGAACTGCTGTGACGTGTTGTTGTCAAGAGCACCCAAACCAAAACCAGGTCATGACCAAAACCAGACCAGACCAGACCAGAGCGAGTTCCCCCCTGCATGACACTCTTACAATAAATGGGGAACATGCAAACTAGACAATCCTCAAATTGATCTGAAAGATCCACATTCCCATGAAAACACCCACAGCAAATGAATGAAGATTCCTCGTCATTTACCTCGATTACTGCCATATATACGTCATATGTGTGTATGTGTAAGTGTACCAGGAGAAATATCTTGATCAAATCATCAAAATGCATTGC
Organism: Melanostigma gelatinosum; assembly: GCF_949748355.1. NCBI lineage: Eukaryota > Metazoa > Chordata > Actinopteri > Perciformes > Zoarcidae > Melanostigma > Melanostigma gelatinosum. The sequence goes on from NC_136634.1 coordinate 21,475,441, forward strand.
AGAGGTGATATTTATGTGTGGGAATTTTGTTTTCTGTGAGCAAGCAGAGTCAGAGCTGAACCAAGCAGGTAGTTCCACCTTTGTTTAGGACATCCCTGTCATTTGCAGACCCCTCACTACCAACCTACGGAAACCCCCAAAAGGCACTGAAGCGTGGAGTGTAATCCCTCCTAATCCACTCAAACAGCAAACAGTCAATGGGTGATGAGTGTGTGTGTGTTTGTATATAATCAGGAGATGAGCTTCAATGAGAGCATTGCTTTTGTTTTTCAGGAACGCCCTGATCACATTCAAACACATGGATCCTGCCCGGTCAACCATAGTCCGGCAGCTGAGCAGCTCCACTGGAGCAGTTGCAGTTAAGTGCCTTGCCCAAAGCACTGGTGGTAAGGGAGGGCTAAGTACTGCCTTTTCACTTTCAAACATCAGATTTATTCTGCCTGTCAAGGGTTATGAACCAACGATATTCTGGTCACAAGCTCGCTTTCCTAGCACACAATCGGCACGGTGGTCTATTTAAGGAGAGAATAGTCGTTATGGGGTAATTAATCGTGTTTAACTGTGAAGTTAAAATTCAAGCAAATGCATTTCAAAGTGATTTTGGAGAGAAAAAAGTAAGAGCAGATACAGAAGGAGAAGTTCTTCAACATATATTGAAATAAATCTGTGTTATATGGTTAAGAGTAAATATAAGTACATTAAGTTAGTTATAGACAGCTGGGATTTGTACCAAAGTGCCTTTCAGAGCCTTTTAAAAATAAACCAATAGTTTCCATGCCTTTTTGATGTTAGCATGTATTTTTGATAAAAACATTTTTTCAATAAGATTTAAAAAAATGCAAGGAAAATGGATTTCATTAGCTGCCGTGACATGTTCAATTCTACAAATGTGGGCCAAAGCTACAGGATGTTAAGTTGTCCATGTTAAGGGGCAGTGCAAGATTCCGTCAAATACATGCATGTTGTGGATTTGAGCCACACATATAAACACTACCATTGAATAATAATGTAAAAATGTTCAACAGGAAACTTTCATAATTCAAACTACATGTAACGGTATTTAAAACAAAATGACAGCGATACATTGGTTATAATCATCCATTTGTTTTTAAAACTACTTTTCCTTTTCAGGGTCCCGGGGCTGGAGCCTATATCCCAGAATGCATTGGGCGAGTAAAAGGTGGTTGCCAAGTTGTCTCTGTGTGAGTTGGTTATTAACAGGGAATATAAAGAGCCAAGTGTGTCATTCCTTTTCTTTTAAGGTTTAGTAGATTGGCAAAGAGTTGGAGATGTTGTTCTTTATTGCACTGAATACATTTCTTCCAGATCCCAAGTCCCTTCCTGCACAGCCTCCTGGGTAGTCAGTGTGAAGGCAGCGACAAGGACATACTTCCAAACCGTTCAAGTCATGTTGATAGAGCACTCATTTTGGAAAATTGTCAATTTTAGATAAAGATAAAGACAATCAATACAAGGGGCAACGTTTGTAGACTTTAAAAGCCATGTGCACAAAAGCCATGACCATATTGTCTGTTGTCACAGATATCTCTTCGCCCATTCAAGAGATTCCCCTTTTACATTTCATCAATGGTCCTTTTCATTTCACAAATGGCAAAATCTTACAGTAAAATGTATGAGACTGCTTATGTACTTTCTGTTGGTGATCAGCGTTTAAATTGTAACGTGAATTCATGCTGAGAAAGCTTCAACTGACGGTATGTTCTCACTCACAACTCGGCACACGCTTCAAACTACCCCTCTGGCGCCAGTTTTGGACAAAGGGATGGCGTGTGAGTTACATGCATGCTGTCTTTTCAAAATAAACTTTGAAGTTCAAAGTTCAAAGTTCAAAGTTCAAAGTTCACTTTATTGTCAAAGTTTCCACATGTGTTATGCATACAGAAAATTCGAAATGCCGTTTCTCGCAGTCCCACAGTGTAATATAGACATGAACATATAACATATAATAGAATAAAATAGAATAAAGTTAAGAACATAAGGGCCTAGATAAAGGATTAACAAGTAGCAGCAGAGAATAAAAAGTGACTGGTGCTGGATGAGGGAAGGGTGTGTGAGGGGGGTATTTGTTCGTAGCAGCAGAGAATAAAAAATTAAAATAAATAAATAGAAAAAGTGACTGGTGCTGGATGAGGGAAGGGGTGTGAGGGGGAGTAGATGTCCTGGTATGTTCCATTTGAGGCAGTGGGGAAAGGTGGGTGAGGGGGAGGGTAGACAGGTCAGGGGAGAGATGGCAGGGGGGGAGAGAGGGGGAGCGAGAGGAGAGAGGGAGGGAGAGAGTTCAGCATCCTGACCGCCTGGTGGAAGAAGCTGTTCCTCAGCCGGGTAGAGCTCGAACGGAGACTGCGGAACCTTCTCCCTGAAGGCAGGAGGCTGAAGAGGCTGTTGGAGGGGTGGGTGGGGTCACCCGCAATGCCGAGTGCTTTGCGGGTGAGGCGGGTGTTGTAAATGTCCTGTAGTGTAGGGAGTGAGACTCCGATGAGCCTCTGGGCAGAGTTCACAATGCGCTGCAGGCTCTTGCGGTTGGAGGCGGTGCAGCTTCCGAACCACAGCGTGATGCAGCTGCTGAGGATGCTCTCAGTGGCGCCTCGGTAGAATGAGAGCATGATGGGGGGGGGGGCTCCTGCTCGCTTGAGCTTCCTGATGAAGTACAGGCGTTGCTGGGCCTTCTTTGCCAGTGCAGTGGTGTTGCTGTTCCAGGTGAGGTCATCTGTGATTGTCACACCCAGGAATTTGGTGCTGCTCACCTGTTCCACAGCAGCACCATTGATGGTCAGAGGGAGGGGGGGTTGGGAGTGGGTTCTCCTGAAGTCAACAACAATCTCCTTTGTTTTCCCCACATTGAGGAAGAGATTGTTATTTTGGCACCAACGGACCAGCTGGTTCACTTCCTTCCTGTAGTTAGTCTCATCGTTGTGGCTGATGAGACCTACCACGGTAGTGTCGTCAGCGAACTTCACGATGTGGTTGGAGCTGTAGTTGGGTTTACAGTCATGGGTCAGCAGGGTGAAGAGAAGGGGGCTGAGCACACAACCTTGGGGGGCCCCCGTACTCAGTGTTAGTGTGTTCGAAGTGTTGTTGTTGACCCGAACAGCTTGTGGTCTCTCTGTGAGGAAGTCCAACAACCAGTTGCAGAGAGAGGGGCTGAGGCCCAGGTCTGTAAGTTTACACACAAGCTGCTGGGGATGATTGTATTGAATGCTGAGCTGAAATCTATGAACAGCATTCTGACGTAGGAGTTCTTAGTGTCCAGGTGTGTGAGGGCTGGGTGTAGAGCGGAGGAGATTGCATCCTCTGTGGACCGTTTAGTTCGGTAAGCAAACTGAAACGGGTCCAGGGAGGGAGGAAGGGTGGATTTGATCTGCTTCATGACCAGCCTTTCGAAACACTTCATGATGGTAGAAGTCAATGCGACGGGGCGGTAGTCGTTGAAGCAGGCTGGAGATGACTTCTTCGGCACAGGAATGATGGTGGGTTAGTTAGTTAGTTTTTAGGTTTACAAAACCACCTAGTTTGGAAAAGATTCCACCTAGTTAGTGTTTGGAAAAGATTGTGATGTGGGTTGAATAAAAACTTTGTTCCGTAAAATAACTACGCTTGTTACGCAGCTGTTGTTAAACTATGGTAAAATAAGTCAACATTGACTTGGCACACTGGACACAAACAGCAGTCTCTTGGGTGAAAGTCCTGTGTTTGTTTGACCCGTCCACTCTTCCACACTCCCCTCCCTCCCCCCCACCCGCACTAGAGGGACTTTCTTGCTATTTAAAGTATGTCAGTTTCTCTGACCGTTTAATAATGACGTGGATGGTATCACATTAGAGTTAGTTATCATCCCATACAGATGCTAAAGGGTGCATCGGTGTGTCCTTATCAGACGGCTAGTGGCACTGACTGAGCCGTGACGCTTGAGGCGCTGGAAGTGAGAACAGGTTGGACATGTGTGGTACAATAAGTCATAGTTCAGTAAATATAATAATTTCTTGGTGTAAGAGTTTGTAATGTTTCTCATGTGTTTATGGGAAGGAAGTGTTCATTGTAGTTAAAGTTTGGGGTACAGTGTTATTTAACACCAGCTACATTTTTAGGCCGTAGCGCCAGTAGGTTCCCGTGTTGCTACATTAGCAGTGTCTGTGACGGGAGAATCACAGAGAAGCGAGAGAACCATATTCTCTGTGCAAGATGGAATGCTGTGTAGCGATTGTGTACCTAAAGACATATTTTTGTATTTTGCAGGTAAGCTGGTGACGTTATTTAGGTATCTCGGGTCAGTACAGTGTTTTAATGTACGTTGGTGGCACTGTGTTAGGTTTTGCACGGGGCGGTAGCCTTGGTAATGTGTGGGAGCCCCCGTCGCTCATATTGTCGTTTCATAGGACTGTTTATTACTTAAATATGGTGTTATGATGAGTAACTTTTATGTGTATGAAGAAATGTACGAGACAATACACTCAAAAGAGTTCATGAGGATGTGTAATCGTACATTTTTGTGCATTTGTGGTATTTTAAAACCGTCTATGGTGAATAAGTGAGATAATGAGAATCTCTGTATCCAAGATGGAAGCAGAAAACGCAGTGTAGCGATAACCTAAAGTGATATTTTTGTATTTTGCAGAACACTTAATTAAATGTGTGGCATCAGATTGAGCCTTTGTAACATCATTCTGTGCACCGCTGCACATGCAGCCACCTTGCCTCCAACAATGGGAAGCGTTTGGAGTCATTACATCCCACTGCTGTTTTGAAACCTTGATATTTCACCGGCGCCATCTTAGTTCTTTCACAGCCAGAAGTGACACGAGAGGGTGGAGCTCAGTAAAACTGAATGCTGATAAGACACTTTTAGGCGACCAAATTGGTTACAAATTGGTTCCAGTCTTGTTTGACGTCAGTAACTCAATTGCACTGGCAGCTAGCTCGCCTCCTCACAACTCGGCTATAAAAAGACAGTCTTGCATGAAAAATGCAGATGAGTTTCAACCCTTGTGCCCCAGTCACTTCATCAGCACCACCACAACCACTAGACCTGCTTTTATTTTTCCAAGAACATGCATAGTTCATATCTTTCACAGCGTTCCCTGTGAATTTGATCCACATGTGTTCATAAATGAAGAGGGAAAGAAAAACTCTTTGCTATCAGAATAGAGATATAGGATAAAGAGAAAACTCTATGAATGAGAGGACACTCTGAAAGCCACTTCAAGCACCCAATGTCTGAGAAGACTTGAAAAAAGGGTGTTCTGTCTCTCCCAGATCAGCTGTGATTTCACACTGAAGACTGAATGATTATAGGTCTTAAAAAGTGAAGTGTTAAACATACACAACTGCTCATTTCAGCAACATTTCTTTAAATCTTATTACATCTCTTCTGGCCTTCCTCTCATATCTGTACTTTCTCCTTCTCTGCAGAAGAAGAAGAAGAAGATGCAGTCTTCCAGTAAAGCGACTCTACAGCGACACTTTGTATCTCTTTGTATTTCTAATCAGTACTCCATGCTTTTTTTTAAACGATTAAATATGCATGGATGTTTCCTCTATTTCGTTGGGTTTTTTTTGTCGGTGCTGAACATTGTCCTGTGTTGTAAGGCTGTGGCGCCTGTAGTTGAAGGGCTTCAGCTTTCGTGCTACTGGTAGTTATGAATAAAAGACGCCTTGGTCTGTTGTGGTCTGGCCCTGCATCTGCTGCTTAAGTGATCTCTGAGGACCCCTGGCTGGTATTTGGGGAAGAAAGAGAAAGAAAAAGACATGACAATTGGGAGAACTTCTTCACATTCACCACTGTATGTGCAGAAAACGCCTGAATGTAAGGAATCTGTATGTGTGTGCCGTGGTCTGACCTGGTGGATGTTTGCGTGTGTGTGTGTGTGGGGCTGTCGGGGTATTTTCAGGGAGCGATGCTTCATGGAGCGCGATGAGAGGAGAGGTACTCAGGGACAACACAAGCCATTCCAAATAGCACTCAGTCTGAATAATGCAACAGTATGGAGGAGGGAGGGAGGGGGAAGAAGAAGATGAAGAGGAGGGTGTAAGAGAGATTGTGCAGTGACTGGGGGAGCAAAGGAGTATGCAGAACGATACAAGCTCCGTAGAAGATGGAGGAGAAAATTCAGTAAATAAGGTGCTGGATGAAAGGAGAGGAAGAAATGGAGGAAACACTTACAACACCAATGTGCATGCACTATTAGAAGGACATCAAGGGTAACACAAAAAAGTCACAGGACGTATTCCCACTGTCGTCCTTGTTGTAGTGGCTTTGCACTTTGCAGGAAACCACACTTGTTACTCCTGTATGTTCCAATGACACAGTTTAAATCACACTATTTAAAAGAAAAAAGTGGAGTAGCCGAATAGTATTAATTACAAGATATATAGTTTGAAAAGGAACAAGTATTACAACTTGTTTCAAATTGAAGTCTATGATGACTTGCTTTACACTTTTCTAATCAATGTTTTTGACAAGTAAAGTCCAACTGAAACTAGTCATCCTTTTTGTAGTCAAAATAATGTCAACATGTTTCTTTTTCATGTTTTCACCTTGTGAGTCTATGTCATGGCAGAATATGGACACTTACTGTAGCAGGAACTAACAAAGAGATGGTTTTCACTACTTTGACAGGTAAATGTCTGTCTGTGGACAGATTTTGCAAGAAGTTTTAAGGAAGTACGTTTTTATGCCGCCATGCCAATGATCAGCTGTGGCCAGAGACGCCTTGAACGGGTTCCTGTTAAATGTGCCACAAACGTCAACTTGCACTCATGGATGATTTGATAGAATTTGGTGGTCAAAGGTCAAAGGTCACTGTGACCTCACAAACACATTTTGGCATAACTCAATGATTCATGTCGAAGACAAATTCACACAAATGCAAAATTTGTGACATTTTGGAGGAGAAAATGTTCCTTTTTGCCTCAGCTGGCTGGAGGGGCATGTCCGTGTCTGATTTTATTGTCAGCTGCTGGTCGGCTGCAGAGTGCCGTGTTGCGTCCCAGATCAAGAGACGAAGTAAACAAACTATAGCGCCGTAGCCTACATGTCATGGGCAGACAGCGTGTTGTTAGAGGTATGGACGAGTATGGACCACACCAGCATCTAACCGGACCCAGGGGACATTTGCAGGTAGATTTACATGCTGTTTAATATGCTCAGCTGCAGCTGAGCAGCTAATCAGCGATCTACACAGGCAATTGTTCAAACACATCACACATCACCAACGGTGTATTTACAGCTTGTTGGCTTCCCCCAAGTGGCCAAACAAATGAATGCATGCAGTTTTAACACTGGCCATTCTGTGTTATTTATTTTTTCTGGCAGATTTTAGCATGAATTGTAACACCCATCTAATCATAAGCTCTTAATCCCACCTTTAAAATGATAGATGAAGAAAAGGAATTGAAAGTCTGCCAACAGATTCCTTTATTTCACAGGTTAAATATCCACCACAATGGACAGGTCTATGGACACACGCAGTAATGACTCTCACATCATACATTATCAGCAATATGTCATATATGTTACCTCATGAATGCTAGAAATGCGGGTTACATAACATGAAAAAATTGCACAGAGAAACGTGGAAGTCAATTACATAAAAGCCTTTCAAAGACTCAAACTGCTTACGTATGTTTTTTCAAATTGCCAACCTGAGATACTGCTGTCTTCCCAGCCACTTAAATATGTGCCCTACTGCTGCTGCTCAACAGACTCAAGACACCACAAACTAGTTCAGTTTGAAATAGTTAGCGCACGAAAAAAAACAAAAAGGTTTTGCTGTGTGAATCATCCAGTGAGGCCGACCCGAATGACATGGTTTTAGGATTAATAATAGGCTTCGAAGAAGTAAATACAAACAGCAGAAATAATAACAACAGCTCATGGGGCTGGACTTGTGAAAGATTGATTTAATAACTGATTGCAAAGTCATTGTAAAAAAAAGAAGAAAAGAATAACAAGTCAGATATATAGAGTAAAATAGTTCAGCCTTGTTGTGGGAAACTGCACTTATCTTTGCCTTATATCTGCCTGGAACTTCAATGTGCCAGTAATCAGAGAAAGCAACACTTTCTCTGATATCATTTGCTGTGAGAAAATTTTAGACGGTGACTTTACACTCCTTGGTTGATGGCTGGTTAAATGGGCTGAAATCTAATTTGGAGGATTCACAAATGGAATATATGCTACATCAGAGGCGTAACTCGAGAGGAGTGCAGCTCAACCACCATGAAACAAGGAGAAGACAAGACAAAGAGAGCCCGCGAGACACACACAAGTTGAGAGAAGCCATAGTGATATATTTATAGCAGCTATACTTTCTCTGGGTGTGTGTGTGCTTTTACACACACATAAAGCCCTTGAAATGTGCTAGACTACACAGTACAAGCCACAGCATCTGTGTCCAATTAATGAGAAGCAGACATAAATTTCCTGTCTTTGTAATGTTGGGGGGGGGGGGGGGGGGGGGTTGGCATATTCCAAATCATATAGCCACTTTTATTTCACATTTTGTGGAAATGATTGTTGGTTCCAAAAATACACCGGAAGGTGTGTGTGTGTGTGTTTATGTAATCTGTAATTTTGTAGTACAACATGTATTCTATTCCCTTCCTTTTCATACCGCCTCATGTCAGCAAGGAAACACTGCATGTCTGCAGAAACACAAAGAGAACATTTTCTACAAAACAACAATCAAAGTCAAGATGAGTTTTTTTTTTTTTTACAAATTAAGTCCGGCTCATTGTCTGACCCTGGTTTGAGGGCGGGACAGCTCCATCAAATCCAGGTGACACAATTGTCCAGGTTGACAGTTTTTAAAGTGCTGGTTATATATATTTTTTCTTAAATGAAAAGTTATGTGAAGCCTTTTCCCCCCAGACGCTGTGTGCTGGTTACCCCACTTCGGCTTCTGATGCCTTACAGACATCATGTGAAGATTATTTATTTATTTGCATAGTGCTACTCAAAAAGGGTTTTGCACATTAGAGTTAAAGCAACAGCAATGTAATGTAAACTTAAAACGCAATTAAAGGAATAAAAAAATGACAGAGAAGGAAAACAAAACAGACAGAAGTGGACAAAGCAAACCAGAATATAGTAGACAGACAGACAGACACAATCTGACACTACTGTATGTGGGTGAAATGTATGCTAAACATCAGGGACAGAGCAAGACGTTAACATTCAGGGCCCAGCCCAAACCTAGGGTGGTCCGGGGGCATTCTCCCATTTAACACAGCTATGTACACTCTTTGTCAAGGTTTTTTCGATAACAGACACCTAAAAATCAGTACGTTGTTTGGGAAAAACATGAAGAGCCGTAGAGCATACATCCTATGTTGTATCTAATTGTTCTCCTACTTTCTTCATCATTCTGAAACCATAAGTAGGGTATGAAATAAGAGTACAGTATTGCTAATCTTGAGACCTATTTATGTTAAACAATTTTCTCTATTTCTCCAGTAGTAAAACGTTTGCCCAGAGAAAACATTCTGGGCTGGAGCCTCAGAAGCAACTCCGCCCCTGCTCAACATGGGTGTTTCTTTTAGACAAAAAACTACATAAAACAGGAAATCTAAGATGGACAGATTCATAAAAATCTGTTGAGAATTTTGAAAACGTTCTGCTGCAAAATGATATTAAATGTCTGTCTCATCTTTTTTGAAATACTTCATCGGGGATTCCACAAGGGTCGATTCGTGGACCACTGCTTTTTAACTTACACATGCTCATAATTGGCAATATCATGAGGAAATATAATCACATATAATCACTGCTTTATACATCCATTCATAAGGGCCATCTGATGGCCAGAAGCTGAAAGGTCGTGAAGTGAAGTGTCATGGAAGTGTTTCTGAAATTTGCTCTCCAATGATGATGCTGCAGATGTTTTCACTCATAGTAAGTTTTTGGAAAATAGGATGTTAAAACTCAGACACAGGCTTCAGCAGGCTTCTCATTTTTAGGCGGAGCCAACAGGAGCTGGCACATTTGAGTAGTTGTAGCTTGTTAGCTAACTAACGCTGTTAGTTGGTGGGAAACTCTAATACAGCATTACAGAACATACCATTACCCTGGTAAAGGAGTTATTAGCATCATGGGCCGCTGCTGCAACAACCCCACATAATAATGTAGTTAGCTAACTGTAGAACTGTAGTTCCGTAACAAAGGGTTGCACCTGTTACATCCGTTCCTTACACTTCTGTTGTTGGATTTTTTTGATTTTGCAAAATCAAATAAAGACACCAGTCAAAACTCTTGGTAGTTCCTCTACAGCCCCAATCACACAGCAAGAGCATGTGGAGAAATCCAAAGCTTGACAGACCTGCTGTGCCCAGTTAAAGTTGCTAAATTGGACATTTGCTATTTGGGGAAGGGGGTTTAGCTGACGGTCAATTGCATGCACACAGACATGCAGTAAATGGACAGTAATTTACAAATCCAAAGGAAGTTATCACTCTTAGGTTGCCTTTTTTCACTTTTTATTTGTTTTAACAACTTAAATATTTCATACAGGTGGAATACATGTTCAGTTTCTTTGACTGTCTGTAACAATACACTTTAGTCTTTGCAAAAAACCATGAAAAACAATTCACATTTTCAGCAGGTTGTGGCCCACTTTAAAGGCATCTAAGCACTAAGATTGCCTGTGTGTCAGCAAGCATACTTTGTTGAAACAAGAAAGGGTTTTTCTTTCTGTTTTTGTTTATTGTATATGTATTAATATGCTGATGTATTGTTGGTTATGTAACAGTGTTTTTGGGATACCAGGCTTTGTTACAGCACAGATATTTTCACTCAGTTTACAATAATACTTCCTTATCTATCTGCAATCCTGACAAGCATAAATGTAATTTGAACACACATCCGTTCATTTCCAGTGCAAATGATAAAAATTGAAAACAGAATAAATTAAGAACACAACAGCAACTGAATGTGTGTATTCATCACTCCTTGAAAAAAAAAATCATTAACACTCATATAATCATGAGGAACAAGAATAAATGCTATGTCTAAAATATACTGTATACTCTCAAAAAGCATACAACTGTGATTTAGTGCATTTCCACTTGTTATACACCACAGCTTGTTTTTTCTCCCTTCTCCCCAAAGTATGCACTGAGAAGGAGGCTCTGACACAACAAAATGTTAACCTGCAGGGAGCAGTTTGCATTAGCTTTTTAATTTGGCGAATCCAATGTAATGTCTGGGTAAATCGACCCAAATAGGAACACAGTCATGAGCTAGTCTTTCTTAAAGCATTGTCCTCACTTAATGCAGACATAAAAACCTCAATTGTAGCTTTTTCCAAAAGCTAATGCAAATCGCTACCCTGAGCTTTAGCCTTGCTAGCATCGGTGGGTAACTCTGAAGGTGAAGTTGCGGGTCAGTTAGTTCAAATCTTTTTGCTCTGACTCCCTGGAAATAGCTAGCAGGGCTTTTAGATTCACAAAGGGGGTAACATGTCCAGGTATTCTGTGCAAAAAGGCATTCATAAAGCTGGATATATAGTCGCATTAAGGCGTTACAGTGCAGCCCCCATAGCATAGGCTAAGTTGTAGCTAGCGTACACCTCCCCAAAACTGAAACTACTGGTTGAAGCTTTTGTTTGATTCGTGTAAAGAGCTAGCAGGGCTTTTAGTGTCGCAGGCTAACATTATCCTTCTGCAGCACATCTTACCAGGGTGTGTTCCAGTCCACCACTCACAGTTGCTGTTTCCTACATTCCTATGGTTATCCATGTATTGCAATTTTGTGAGTTCTCACAGTTCTGTACAATATTGCACGATTCAACTCATCTCCAGGATATTTCAAATATTTATCATCAATTGACCCTTTTAACTGTTGCCTGCCACCAGTGCAGTGGACACATCATTTACATTGAATGGTTATTGATTATCTTAAATAATCCAGATAATTAATATGCAGTCCTTTAAGCAGGTATTCATGGTTCTTAAACAGATTCAATTCTCAAATAACCACCCACCATATAATGAACACAGTCAATCATAATCATAAATCTTTTTAAAGACTGGCTCCTGGACAGTTGAGGATTCTTCCTTCTACAAAGTATGAAAGGTAGCTGTCATGACTTTCTATCAGGGTTTTTATGTTCTATGAACACTCAAGCCTCAACTCAAAGTGTGGCCTTTGTTTCCAAATAAAAACTGTTGTAACATTCAGAAACGTCTTGTCTCCAAGACTTAAATTTGCCTTCAAGTTTTCAAAAACCCTGTTATTAGGCCAGTATCTCTCCTAGACAGGCATGTGTAGAGCGACGAAGTGTTGGTCATCTACAAACACACAATAAATGACCTGTTGTCATGACTATATATAACTAGTGATACAGATTGTGCAAAAATGCAGTGGTGTTCATGGTTTTGTCAAATGAGAAGTCTATCTTTCAATATTTTCCTTTAAACTTCACATTTAAATGGACAGAAGAGAAGTAACTCATGTTACATGTCAGGCCTGTGCAAAGATACAGTAGATGGGCGATTCAGAGTGTAAAACCTCCTATCGTGATACGCTTAAAAAAACGAAAGGTTTCTTTTCACGTTTTAGATTTTAGAGTGGCATGAATCTGAATTTTTGCAAGAAGAACCTTTGATATCACGGGAGGCTAAATCACCTCTGATCCATCTCAACACATTTATCATGATTGGAAATGCATGAAATATTCGAGGAGCCCTTAAATTTCCAACACTCTGACACAGACTGAAAAAAAAAACAGAACTTGTAATATACAGTATGCTACATTGCACTCCAAGATGTTTTTTTCACAGCGACTCTTTTGCCAAAGTTCTCACGTGGATACAAATAAAAAAAATTTGTAATAAGGACAAAAATATACTTTTGTACATCCGTAATAGATTCTTTATACAGTAGAGGAAGAAAAAGTCACTTCCACAAGCAGGAACTCCCTCTCACACAAAGACTAAAGTGCCGGAGCCAAGAATGCACTGTCTGCATACAGCTGCCTTAATATTAGAGTCTCGGTATAATTGTGTCCGAACACACTTGCTTGTTTGGGTAACTTCGGAAACCTTTGACCAGCGTCTTTTCTCGTGCAAGAAGCGGTCATGCTCATAGAGCTGCTGGCTGATAGGCCCATCGGCAGGGCAAGGAAATGTAAGGATACAAGCTTTTTCTTTGCTGCATTTTGTAGGTGTGTGTGTGAATGGAAAGGAATAAAGCAGGAAGCAAAGAAAGCCACGTGTAAGAAGCAGCCTGGCAGAGCCGTGGTTTCAAACCCATGCAGAGTGGAATAATGAGGAGAACATCAGCTTCTGTGGCCTGAGGAGGGAAACAAGCAGAGATGACAGAGTCAGTCGGTGGGCATCTTCATAGTTAAACATGGAGGGAGGAAGATGAGGGAAACTACAGTTCAGTGAATAATCTGCAACTGTTGGATGCAAATACATTCGGGGCAATGTCTTCATCATTAGGATCGGTAGGTACAGTGATCTCTCCCTGAACAGTTATAATAGGACACTGTTGGGGTCTGACCATATGGCTTAAACATGTGCTGTGAACAAAGAGAATCAGGCCTTCACTTTTCAAGCAAAGGTTTCATCCTGATTTGTAGTTTGATGAGAGCAAAGGAATTTCACACTAGGGTGTAAATTCCCCCCCCCCCCCCAAAAAAAAACCATGGTCACCTGAATGCACCGCTGCAATCTCATTGGCCGAAGGCCAAGAGACCCCAGGACACCAGTGGTTCAACCACTGTTCTACAAAACTGTCTGTAAATCACACCTCAATGCTTTTCCAACATTCCCTCCGGGGTAACAGGAGGCACGCAAACACTCTCTTCGCCCCGGACCTGCACGCTTTTTCCCTTCGACCTCGGTTGAGTTAGGGAGCACGCAAACGCTCTCTTCGCCCGGACCCCCCGTCCAGGCCACAGACGATCCAGCTTCCCCGCCAGCGCGACGCTGGCCACGAGGAAGCAACAGCCCTTCACCCCGCCTCAAACCCTCAAACCCTGTCAGGTCACGAGACATTTCGCTGGACGAAACGACAGTGTTCCACTTTGAGTAAGGCTCCTTTACCCAGTCGAGACGAATCCGCATCCGCGATCCGTTCTCCGCTTTTTGCTTCTTTTTCTTTTTGGTGCACACTCCGGCAGGAAGACGTCTAATCCTCTCCTGACCGATGCTTACCGGTAAGACGCACGGACCACGCCGTCAGCCGAAGTTAGATCATCCCCCCTGCAGCGAGGATTGATCACGTCTGCGTTTCGCTCCAGAGCGAGCTCACACCAACGGACCGAAGCCGCACCAGCAAACGCCGTGCGACGCACAGCGCCCGCTGCACGGCCGCGATGCAAGCAGCCTGCCCCCCCCCCTTTCTGCCGAGTAAAAAGGACCACTTTGCCACGAACACTTGCAACGAAGCATCGACAAGTAAGATTCTTGGCATCTGGGCATAGCTTAGCTTAAATTAACGTAAGTTTAATTCAGGTCATTCATTTATATGTTGATATTCCCGTGTTTTTGTGTGTTTAAATTACTGTCGCGTGAGATTGAGATATTGCGCAATCATTACGGAGCAGAGAAGCTCCGCTGCATTGTGTATGAACTGCTATGACTGTTTGCTTGGGATTTATTTGATTTATTTTCATTTGTTTTATTACACTTCGTGTGGTATTCTCTCCTCATTAAATCAGCTCTGTGAGTGAAGTGTGGAATCTCTGCTATCGTACATAACTGCTGGCAGTTCTACCGACAACGGCACGTTGTGTACGATACGGCCAGCGATCCCCATTGTCACTACAACGCGGACCGCACGCAGAAGTTTGATTCATGACCCCCACCTTTGCTCTCTTTCTTGTCTCTGCCCCTGGGGAAACCCCGTTCAAACGATCGCCTCACATCACGTGCTGCCCAGGCACACGTGATGACATACAGCAGGCTCGCCGCCATTTTGTCCGAGTCACTCGACTCTGCCATCTTTGTAGTTTTTAGCTGTAGTATCTTAAGGCCCCTCCCCTTTGGCCCGCGTCACTCGACGCCGCCATCTTTGTAGTCTTTAGCGGTAGCTGTAAGACTCCTTCCTTTTCACCCACAGACCCACACACACACAGACATACACCCTCATCCATTTTATTCATTCTTTAGTTTAGGCATATAAAATTGTATGATAACGTTTATTGGTTGCAGTATTAATTGATTTGATCATTTATTATTTTGATTTAATAAACTCTGTTATACTTTAACGAGCAGTCGTCTGTGATTACTTGTGCATATGTATTTGATAAGACTGTATGTAGTAGCCTGTGCTCAAACTTAAAACCTTCACTGTCACTGAATGTATAGTCATACGCAGACTATTGACATTATGAGTGACTACTAATTATGAGACTTAGTTTTATCGTTTGGTTATTGGTCCCTGTTCGCAGGGTGGTGCCCCGTTGTTATTAATAATCATTAATAATTGTTACATACATTAATAATTCTATTGATGTCAAGAATTCAGTTTCTTAAATGCTGATAACCCAAACACGCTCCTTTAGATCCCAACAACACTCAGACACAGAATGAGGTTCACTTCATTTTAAAAACCAGGTTTTTTCAAGTCTGTCCTTATATGATACTTTTATGCCATATGTACAATGTACAGTTACTAGTTGCTGTATTCATTCCTCCTCTCCATACTGATAGGGAAGTGAACCCTTCCCACTATGTTCTTTGCAAAAACAAATTCCTAAATGTAAATGATCACCAGCATTATCCTTTAATGACACCTAGTGCTCCAGTGTTACTCTGAATTCTTACACAGACTCAATATGCAATATACAAGGTTTTAAAAATGTGAGCCAAGGCAATCCACCTTACCAGAAACAACCGGGTATTAAATGGTTATTTGAGAGGAAATGCCACAAGAATTCTGTATTTGTATTTGTGAATAAATATTTTGCAATTTAAATAACAAATACTGATGAACATAGTAAGCGTTTAGTGACATGCGACACATTTTTCCAGAGATGCCCTAAACTTTGCTGTTAACGCATTGAGGGAGTCTCGAGGGTCAATCAAGAGGACATGGAGCCCCAAGGCCCCTTGTATTTTGCATCCTGCTTAGCACTAAGATTAGTGAATGTAGTGCATCTTCCTGGTGTTGAAAAGGTGACCGCTTCACTCACAAATGAAGTCACAGGATCATTACCTTCCATTTCAGAAAAGTCAGTCCACAGCACAGATGGATCACTGCTCCTCACAGCCAGAAGCTGGAAAAGCCTCCGCTTCCTGGTTCTGGAACATATACTGTGAAGGAAAAAAACCCAAACACACACATTTAATACCTTAAACCCCTAATCCTGAATGTCATAACAAATGATAGAACATTATCTGTATATTGGCTATTGTCCAACATCTTCATGTAGCAGAATTGAACGGTGATGTGAAAAGTCCTGCCCCTTCATCCAGACGCTTGGCTGTCAACAAATGTACCAGCAATATTAAGTGTAACACCTGACCCTGGTACAGCACTTGTTGCTCCACTTTGTTGCCAATATAGGAGGTGAGCCCCAGTTTTGGTCATCTGGCAATGTAACCATTGATGATTCCAACCCACAAAGACTGGATGGTTATTTTCCCAAAGTACATCAACACAAATCTATTTCTTTCCCTTTCTTTTGACCACATCCTCCTGTTTCTGTTAAGCTTGCATAAAGAGAGAGATAGTCTGTTGACCCAGGACAGTGGCCAGAGAGAGAGAGTAGAAGACAGTGATGGATATGAATAAACCCCTTCAGGCATAGCGGAGGAAGATGTAACATGACTGGAACAAATTTTCATTGCAATGCCTCTCATATTACGTTTTCCCTCATGAGCTAATTAAAAAAAATGTTCAAGTACTGCAGAGGGTCCTTAACATGGTAACAGAATATCTTTGGGTAAATGGCACAGAATGTACGACATATTAATGGAACAAGGGGCAAACAAGGCGCACACAGACTGTGACTGGCAGTGGAAAAACCTGCAATTACTGGGAGTAGTATTGACTGTCAGCTGCAGAAACAAAACCAAACAGGGGAGAAATGAGCTCTTCTTTAGATGAGATATTACATAAAGCATCATGTTGTCTGCCTTTTAGAAGGATAACTACAACTCAGCTCCGATACCAAAATGAGCTCAGACAATTATGTGGAGAAGACAATGTGGGGTTAATAAAGAGTTATGCTCTGAAACTATTTCTTGGCGATCAGTGGCTGGGTGATTTCCTGAAGTCTCCTGGTTGGGATATTTTGTGGAGCTAATAGTCTAGTCAAGTTTCAACACAGAAGAGAAGGCGAGACAACGTGACGTGATTAACTGTCAAACCTCAAACGGACAAAGACAAAAGGAAAGAGGACATTATCATAAGGAGACTGGCGAAGAGGAGTTGTAGAGAGTCCAGCGATTGTGTTCTGCAACAGAGTGCTATATGTCGCTGAAGCATAATCAGTGATTTCATCTTCATTTAAGGATGTAGCTGCTGTTTGACATAAACGGCCACTGAAGAGGACACATTCCATATTGCTCATCAGGCAAACAAGTCTTCAATGATTTGAAAGCAGTTTGTAATTCATTCATCAGTTCATGGCACCAATTTCCCCCCCTAGCTTCTCTCTACTTCAGCTGTTAAATGCAATCTTTAAAGTATAGATGCAAAGCAGTTTTAGAGAGGCGCTACTTACTATATGAGGCTGTTTTGTACTCTGTCAGCGGCAAGATGAGCCGCATGAAAGACTGTTTAAGCCGCACAATGTGTCACGACAGATTGAACAGCCTCACCGTCCTTGCTATTCGATGCAAGGTGGCCAGAAAATTAGACTTCAATGACATCATTGATTACTTTACTAGCATAGAGGATTAGCAGGCAAACTTTGAAGAGGGTAGTCGGGGTGCAGAATTATTAACAATGCCTCTGTTTGTATTACACCGGATCCTGAATCCAAGAGTCACATTGGACAATTTGAGCTTCACCATCAGCTTCAGACTCTTTTGTGAATCACTATTGCAGTTTGACAGGAAACCTCCACCTGGCGGCACATTTCCATTTTTCACTGGTGTTCGTGTTGTTTATATCGTATTGTATTCATGCAATCAGTGGATCAGACAGGCCTCTTTGTTGATGGCCTAAGGCTGTGTCCATGCCGACGTTAAAAAACGCAGCACCCTCATTCATTTCCATAAGACCAGTGTGTTGGCACAGCAGAGCGCTTTGACAAAACATTGCAGGGTTGGTCCGGCACGGCGCAAATACATGCAACCACACATTCCTGGTAGATTACTTTGCAAGGTTGATGTTGAACTTCTGCTTACTTCACGATT
Source organism: Melanostigma gelatinosum (assembly GCF_949748355.1). Taxonomy (NCBI): domain Eukaryota; kingdom Metazoa; phylum Chordata; class Actinopteri; order Perciformes; family Zoarcidae; genus Melanostigma; species Melanostigma gelatinosum. The sequence goes on from NC_136634.1 coordinate 21,493,771, forward strand.
GTTGGAACTAAAGATAATGTAATGTGACAGGTGTTGCTCGTAGTGACAAGTGTGGGAAGAATTATTTCTTAAATGTGCGGCTCCCTTCAGCTCTAGAGAGTGTTTTTTAGCATCTTTCAGCCGACTGTTTTGGTTGTGTGCCAGGACACAAACAGAACTCCTAATGAATGATAATGTTGCTCTGTGTGTCGGCTGCACAGCTTGTGTACAAAAAAGAAGAAAATATCATAATTTTAAAATAAATGATTCCTACATTTTGCGGTGACAGCAATGTAGTTAATTAGAGAAGCTGCCATCACATGATTACCACTAGGCTCGGTTCACACAGCTCTCACACTATATGACTTACTGATTTGAGGTTGGACTCCATCTCTGTGAAGTTCCACTCAGGCAGAGGAAGGCTTAAACTGAAGGGCTACAGAGTGAGCGAGAGAGAAAGAGGAGTGAGAAAAACATTTATTCAAGTAGGTTTAGTATGTGAGGAACAGAGACCACTGTGTGCAGTATAAGCAGAGACATATACCACTCCAGACACAACTGAATCTATATCCAGGTAAATAAGTTGTAAGTGTGTTTCTGAATAGTACAGATCTACTGACATCCAGAGCAGCGCTGGTCCCAGCTTCCACAGTGCTCTGCTGATGGCTCCTGAGCAGCAGCTGCTGCAGCTCCTCCAGGCTCATATCCACATTCTCCACCGCATCTGAAACCTCCACTCTGCGCGCACACACACACACACAAACGGTCACTTCCTCACTACTTAGATTACTTTTGTGTCCGCCGTGCAAACGTGTGTGTACCTTGCATTCTCAATGCGATCTTGTGTGAGCGCTCACCTGTCCAGGGCAGGTCTCTTACTTCTCCTCTCCACCATAGAGGCCACAGAGCCCCTCCCTTCCAGAACAGACTGGACCATTGCGACGGGGAGGACAGGAGGTTCTGAGGAGCACACCTCACAGGAGGAGGCCAACGCTACGGCCTCTCCTCCCCCTGCGCCGCCTCCTTTCCCTCCTCCTCTCACTCCTGGACTCACAGGCTCCTCTTTGATAAGCATCATGCACTTCTCCCTGTTCGTGGAGTCAAATACTGTGACAACACATTTTGAGACTGCTGTTTCGTACTAGACCTTTCATACAATGAGTTTCTTGCACAATATCCTACAAAATGGTTGTTCGAAGCTGTAAAAGAGCTGATGCAAATTACTTTTACAATAGGAAATAGTGATGCTATATTGATCACTCACCTGGTCTCATCGGGCTGCATCTGGAGGGCCATACTGGCCTGAGACATGTTAGTTACATCGGATATAATCGGTCCTCCTGTCAGCCCACTAGCAGAGCAAGAGGCAGTATCACTGGATGGCTGCGGAAGAAAAAGGGGAGATGACTGTGATGTGTGTTTTGCTCTTGGCTTTCTTCTCGAGTAAAAACTCTTTTGCTAACAAATTCGCTCTTTGGGCCCACTGTGCTGCTCATTTAGAATTTATACATTATTGATAATGTGACATTACAGATTCACAGGGCTATACTGCCCTAAAAAACACTTACATACATAGTTGGTCGTGGAGTAAAACCAGAATCAATAAACGTTTGTTTATTGATATCTGGGCTATAAAACCCACTGTCACACTGACTGCACTCACGCAGAGAAATACAGCCGAAGCAAAAAAGGTCAAGATGAAGCCAGCTGGTAAGATAGCCACATCTACTGTTTAGCTTGCTTCAATCCAAGGCTTTAGATAATATGTACACAGCTCATGTATAGCCCTCCCAAACGGTCAATGCACATTGCTTCCCTCTAGTGGAGATGTAATATAAAAAGCTAGAATGGTGGCAGCAGGTTCAAGAAGAATAAAGTCTGGATAATATCCTTGCTGCAATGTGGTGGATATGCCACGCTTGAGGAACAGATTAAGATAGATGTCTTGACCTGCCGAAGGATATCTTCCGTATTAGGAATGGTGTGTGGTAAATCAACCGACAGACACATTTATAATCCCGACACGGCCAAGCACTTAGAAAGGCCATCCATTAACTTCAAAGTAGATGTTTACCGCATGAGCCTGCCAGTGCCATTTGTGCTGAGTGAGGAAGTCCAGCAGCACCATGGCTTACTTTTATAGTTCCCAGCAAAATGTGTCATTGACAAAGGTGGCAGAGCACTAATAATTCTACGGAGGATCTATTTTTACACATGTTTAGCAATTCTGAAAAAAGACCAAAATTAAGATAACTTTACGAATCTAATTACTTAGATTACTAAGCACCTGATGAACGTATGTATGACGATTTTCTCATTTTCTCACCGACTGGATGTAGAAGGGCTCATGCATGGGCTCCATTGGGTGACTATGGCTGAACTTGGAGGAAGGAGGGCTGGGAGAGCCATCGTCCAACATCAGGGGCCTGGAGGGAACATTAGTTTTCAATCAGTTAGGCATCTTCACTCATAACAGCGATACGCAGTCAGTGAGAGCAGGGCATCATCGTCAGAGTTAAAAGATGCCTAAAAGAAAATCTGATTGCTGTTTTGTAACAGTTTGTTTATGTATTCGTTTTCATGTCTTTCTTGTTTTAGCTGTTATACATGCACACACACACGCTCACTCACACAATATTGCATTATTATTATATATTTTTTTCCTTTTCTTTCTTTCTTTGTTTTGTTGTAATGTAATGTCTTATGCATATTTGACTTTTTCTTTGTAATTTTGTAAAATTTTAATATTATATAGGTGGAGGCTTCAAATAAGCCAAGTTGGCTTTCTGTCTCTTCCTGCACTGTGATTCATTTATTTCTGTTATGTTTGATTATTTTAAATTTTGTTGTTTGAATTGTGCAAAATAAATAACTCTAACTCTAAAAAAGAAAAAAAAAAAAAAAAAGTACGAACCAATGAATGGATAGAAACGGTTACAATGGAGGCTTTTATTCATTTTAATCATTTAATGTTAGCACCTTATGAAGCTACTGAATGGTGTAAATGTTAGATTTTGTCGAGTGTATACCACTACCTCACCAAACTGCTGTTTATCATTACTAATGCTAAATGTCAACATTGACAACATTCGTTAGAAACCATCAACTCTTTGTGGTGATTGAACACTGCAAGTGAAAGTAAAAATGTTCAGACATATTGTATTATAAAAGGTGTGTAACATTGAGGGACATTAATTGGCAGCAATGTCATACAATATTCATAATACCTATGTTTTAAACAGTGTATTATCACCTGAAACTAAGAATCATAGCCATTTATATCTTCCTAGGGAGCAGATTTTCTTCCACTGAGTTTGCCATCTTCCACCGCCATGTTTCTACAACAGCCCAAAACGGACACTGGCTTCAGCGAGAGGCTTTCGCGCTTTATATTATCTGACAGTAGGGATGCTTTAAGAAACCCGGTATTAAACGGGATCCGGTGCTAAATTACCGGAGTATTGATAAGCCCCGACGTTGCTGGGGTTTTCTTGAGTACTTTTTAATGTTTTAATGTCATTTATTATCACGCTGCAGCGCGCATCTGCTCAATCTGTCAGGCTAAGCTCCTACACACACACACACACACACACACACACACACACATAGACACAAACACACACACGAAGCGCGAACAGGTAGGCCGCTGCGGTGAAGTGAACCAGATGAAGTGAAGGATACTGAAGTTGATGCCAACGACATCGTCAATTAAATCTAAACTACTCAGTGTGTACTGGAACCACACCAGAACTAAAATGCAACGATGTATCATATTTTCCGTTGGTCCTGACCAAATGAACCCAACTACAGCTTTGAAAGCACCCTACGTCTTTGCTTTTTGGAGCACTTGCTTTTATTTATTTACTTTTAGATAGATGGATAGTTCATGTGGAGATGTGACAGTAAATGAGGGGGGAGAGTGAAGGGACGAGCAAGACATGAGAGTGGGTAGATGTCAAACACAGATGGTGGACATTCAGAGAGACTATGAAAGCCAGAAGGCCTCACATGATGACTTCATTAAAACATGGGGCAAAATTGCAACTTTTGTGAGTGAGCACCCTGAAATATACGTTTCTAAAGCACTTTTGTGTTCCAGCGTGCCTTTCCTTTCTCATGGTGGCCTTGTTCACACTCAGCAGGAAAGCTGAACCAGCGTTTTACACACACAGGCTGTAGCAGGGTCATGCACTCTACTCTGCCTTCACTGTGTGAATGTGTGTGTGTGTGTGTGTCTGACTGATTCAGCACTTGTCTCCATTCACAGCGCTTGTTGAGTTAGATTGTTCAGTTTGTCAGCTGATCCAGCCCTTCCCTCTGCTGCACTGTGGCCCTGTTTGTCTCACTTTTGTTGATGTGTGTGTGTGGTATGTGTGTGTGTGTGTGTGTGTGTGTATGTGTGTGTGTGCGTGTTCGTGGGTGTGCTCACGCGTGCATGTACTTACAGCTTTCTCTTTAGGCCCACAGTGCTGGGTGTGTTGGACTGCATCTGGCTGAACAGAAACTGAATCAGCTGGCAACGAGAGAAAAAGCACAGCATGAATCAGCATCCTCACACACACACACACACACACGCACACACACACACACACACTGCCACAGTAATTCCTGCTTGAATCATGAAAGCAGTGCGTTACCTGTAATGCAGGGTTTTTCCTCTATGGTAGGGTATGCTATTTCATAGGTTAATCTGATTTATGTTTTTTTTCATGAAAGTATTCAATATTTCACACAATTGCATATCTCTGGCTGGTTGCATCAGTTTTAGTAGTAGTAGAAGTTGTAGTAGTAGTACTAGTATTTCAGAGGTAATACTACTGAAATGTACCTCTGGAATAGTCCTTTAATGGTAGAGAGTCGGAGTAGATATACACATACACACTCAGTGCACACTGAAGATACACCGTACACCACAGTTGTTGTTGTAAGAGTATCTCACCTTGAAACAGATATGACTTCAGTTCATGGCATACAAACACACACACACACACACACACAGACACACACACACACACACACACACACACACACACACACATACTGACCTTGTTCATGACTTTCTGTTGCTGTGTGTGATTCTGTCTCAGTGAGACCACCTCTCTCCACAGCACCTCATTCTGCCTGAAAACAAGAGGAGGAAGATGTCAGAGGGAGGTGGTGGAGAGCACCTGGTTAAACATCTGAAGCCTATTAACCCGAATGCATTTTGTTTTACAGGCAGTCAGTTGAAGAATCCTGGGAGGTCTATATATTTTTATACACACTGGAAAAAAAGTTGAATGCCTCCAAATCTTTCCTCCTCACAAATATGGCCTTGAGTTCTGAAGGATGTTTTTAAATAAAGATGTCACCCTCTAACCTGCAGTGAAAAGTGTTAAACCTTAACCCAAAAGACGACTCAACTGATTTAGCATTGCACTCCTACAAAAGTTGTTAGGCTCGTGATGGACATTTCAAAATTGATAATTAAAACTGATGCAGCGGAAGCAGAGATATGGTTGTTTTTATTCCACATATTCTTTTTTCATGGCAAAACCTGGCACCTACATTACCCACAAAGCAACTCCACCAACAGTTGGGTCAGATATTCAGGTGTATTATGATAGCTAGAGCCACACAATTCTATTTTCACATATGCAGTAGTGCTCCCCAAGACCTTTGATTTGTAGTTCCCCTTTAACCCTGCACTCTTGAAGATCAATAAGATCAACATGTTACGTAAAGTGTTGTGTTTCGACCCAGATATGACTTATTGATGTACTGTTTGTTGCATCCACAAGCAAACACACATGGCTTTTTGTTAGTTTCAAAGCACGGTGCCTGCGCATGCAACGAGTGCACAGAACAGTCTCCACAAGCAGAAAAGTATTCTCCCGAGGGAGCAGTTCCGCTCCGCATTCCGCAAGCCCGAGGCTGTGACGAACACATGCTTGACCCTCCAAACTCTAACGAGCTGCTACCCAACACTTGCGCGATTGTCAAGTTAACTTTTGAGGCGGGATGGAATACAAGCATTCTTTATTTATATATTTAAAATGCATATGTATGGAATGCATGTATGCTGTGTATGATGTTTATGCAGGTGTGTGAATCCGCATTGCTGTTCTCTGAGAATGAAAAAGCAAAACATGGTCATACGTACGTCATACTAGCCTGCCAACTGCAGGTCCAAATCAAAAAGAAATGACATGCTACATGCAATCCTCCACGGTGCTACGTATGTCTGGCATGCACGAGAGGTGCCCGCACCAGCGCTCACAGAATGAACTGCCGCAGGAATACAAATCAGGCATTAGTTGTCATGGTCAGTCTGCACCAGCCATCTGTCAGACACCACCATACAGAGGGCCGGCCTATATTGTACCTATTTTAGTTCTCTTGCCACTCCAAGGAGATCTTCTTGAGAGATGTAAAGAAGATCCTAACAGTTATTGAAGTTTTGTACACTGTGTGATGGTACCACGATAGGTGCAATCGACTCAGCTGCTAATTGCACCGCCTGGCTAATTAGTCATCTACTCAAGAGGACCGTTAAAATCATATGATGCCTGGAGAACAGTCCCTGGCTGGGATGTTGGGAGGGACAGGTGTATGTTTTTAAGGATTGTCTGACATACTTTCTAGGATGTGCATGTGCAGTCCACCCCTCTCGCTGTAATGCAAAGTGACTGGACTTTCAGAGTGAAGCAGCTCAATACATTCTATCTTTTTTTTTAGAACTGGATAATTAGTTCCGTGGGTGCACAAACTATAATAAAGAGAAAAGTCTGTGGTGGAATGTTTTGAGAGAGCGTTGTCTACGCCTGCATCCATGGCCGTATATATGTGCACATGCACACATCTGGTCATCCTTTCTAAGAATGTCGTTATTGGTGTACGTGTGTGTGTGTGTGTGTGTGTGTGTGTGTGTGTGCGTTGGTCAGGTGAGCAGGTGAACATTCTCTCCTCGCAGTAGCGAACAATACTGCGCACAAAGCAGCTCCACCTCACAATAGACACACGGCAGCTATTTTCAGCAACAATAGCCTCCAGGGAAAAAGTCAGTGCATCCACTGGATGATTTGTTCCAACTTAGCAAGAGGAATAACAGCAGGTCAACTGCTCTTTTCCCATCATCCCCCTGAAATATGTGTTTCAAAAACTGGTAGTGAATGTAAACTATAGAGCACAATTATAGTTAACGGTCAAATTCAATGAGTTTTTGAGATTTGTTTGTAAAATATTGAATGCCGACTGCACCGCACATATTACTGTCGAGTGTCACATTGACCTGACCTGTGAATTTTCATTTACATAAGTTCACAATGGTTTGTGTCGACACCCAGTCACCAACCAGTAATCCTGAATACTACCTGGCCCTTGGTTCCCTGTGAGTCATTGAATGGGAAGCAATTTAATTCAATTTAAATAAAATATGAACCTAAATAATCCACGTCTTAAAACTAGACTTAAGGTCTCCCTACAAGACAGGGCCGCAACAAAGTGGAGTAATGCAGGACTTGTGTTAGTCAATTCGGTACAACGTGCTAACTTTGCAAATACCTAAACAAATGAGCAGTTATCTGAGCGATACACAACCACGCAACACAAATTGAATGAGAGACTTTTGGCCCTGGGGCAGTTGCCTGCTTTGCCTGGAGTGGAAAGGGCTTGTGGGGGTCATGGCACACACAAGCATGTCGATACTCACTGTTTCATGTCCTGCATCTGACACTCCATGTTGTCCTGTTGTGTTCTGAGAAGCTGGACTTCATAGAGCAGTTTACTGAGGTCCTCCTGACGGACTTTGGTCTCCTCACTCTTCACTATGGACACCTGAACACACAGCACAGCCTGATTTGTTGACTTACTCAGATACAGCTCATGCAACCACACATTCCCTGTGATGTCCGTGAGCAGAGGAACTCAGTGGAGTTTTTAGCCACACTAGCAATGTGGCTCTAGTCGGTCTATCCACTCGTCAAGAACTATCGGGTGGGTTGCCAACATTTTGTTCAGACCGTCATGGTCCCCAGAGGAGGAACCCTGGTGACTTTGGCTATCCCCTGACTTCTCCTCTAGCGCCACCATGAGGTTACAATTTGTGCTTTTGAGTAAAATGCTAATTCAATTTCAATGTCAGGTGTAATTTGTGTTCACTGCTAATAAACTAATGTTAGCAAGCGAAGCTAATATGGTGAACTGTAAACATTATCTAAACGGCTAAACATCTGCATGTTATCATCATTTTGAGCATGTTAGCATGCTGGCATAGCATTTAGCTCAAGGCACTGCAGAGTCTTATTGACAAATTCAGGTCGTAGGCGTCAGCTTAGGCAAGCCACCATTACTGTGGTGGCGCCTCACTTGTAAACCAACGCATAATGTGATGCGTGAACAGTATTTCACTTTTTACACGCCTTTGCCAAGAACAAAACATCAATGTAAATGTGCACAGCTGCACAATTCCAAACTAACATTCAGCCTCTATAAATATAAAGCTTGTTACATTATTTTGACACTTTCTGGTCAGTTTGTCTTTGAGTCATTGTGCTTGTGTGCATTTGTGTGTTTGTGTGTGTGTGTGTGTGTTTTTGTCCATACCTTCCTCTTGATATGTTCCAGCATGTGTTCATGTCCCTGGAGGAAGTACAGATGTTGGAACTCTGTGTCGTCTCTCTCAGGCTTCACCAGGCCGCTTTGCTCAATGTTCACCACCTTACGGAAACCATCTAGACGCACACATATTAGAGGACACACACACACACACACACACACACAAAGTATCAGTGCATACTGTAATTGAGAGCAGAGAAGACAAGGAGAGAAGTGTAGGCTACTCACACATGTTGAGCTGTCGAACAAAGCTCGCCATATTATTGTGTTTGAAGTACTTTGGCAGGACTTCCTTGGCAAAGCGTCCCTGGTCAAACACATGGAAACTGGTCCCAGACTGAAATAGAGAAAAGTCAGGAAAGCTCAATGTATAGTCAAGACAGACAAGACAGACAAGACAGAGCCCCGCAGCCTGTCAATGATGGATGCAATCAAAGTATTTTCCTATTATGTCCATTCTGATGATATATTTTACAATACAATTAACAAAATAACTTTCATTACTATTGCTTAGTGGGACTGAAATACAACTTTTAGATGTCAGTCATGTAGATGTCAGTAAATGATGCATTGTGTTGTAATAAATACTGGTTCAGAAAATCAGACTCATAATACCAAAACAGGATAAGAGTCATAACCTCCATACTAATGTGCATTTAGATGTACAAGGAAATGTTGAACTTTTGAACCCAAAGTAGAAAAAAATGGATTTAGAACACTTTTTTTCTGTTGATTATTCTGCATGGATTCGTCATTTTTTTGTTTTTTTCCCCTTCACGCTATTTGGATTCGAAAATGACAACATTTTTAATCCCCTCAAAACTGCTGCCATGTAACTTGAGTTTGTCATTGAGACCGTACATGGATTAATGCTACCTTAGTACTGAAAGGAGCTTCGTAAGGAGGTAACACATTTTCCCCAGAACGCACAATCTATTTATCAGCAGCCAAATTCAGCTCAGTCAGCCAATCAAACAGACTCTCTCGCTCTCACTGTGTGATGAATCATGCTCTCTCTCTCTCCCAACGTTGCAATCTTTCTAAGCAACTGCAGCATTGTTTTACTCTGAAAAGCATTATTGTGTAAAGTGTTGTAAATACTTTACATGGAGGGTAAGCAAAACTCATTTGCACAACAGGTGTGAAATTCATGAGGTTTAGACATTTCTAATAAGATGTTGCTGTTACCATGTATGTAGCAAAGCTCTCTTGACTACCGATAGACCGACAATGTAACAGCTGATGGTGCACACTCTAACTACAGATGTCATGGGACTGAAGAGCATCTGTCAGAGTGTTTATCTCCCTCAGAGGAGGAACTGAGAAAGTGCCTCTTCTTGTTTATCAGTGAAGCACACACATCAATCCTGCACAGCTCATTCCCTGTAGGACCAACAGAGGAAACCCCCCTGAAACCCACACATGGTCTCTGTTTTCATCTGGACAATGCTGTCAAATTGAACTGACGGGTTTTATGTATGCATGCATTATGATGGCTTATCAGTGCAGAATAAATGCCACTAACAGATGGTTTATCAACCAATAATACAATCATTTGGTACTTTGAATAATGTGCTATATTCTTATATATATACATATATACAGTATGTCTTACACATTACGCTTCGGACTGGCTTGATGCAGTTTTTTACACAGATTTAATAAAGTAATAGGTTTTTACATGAGACCATTCTTTTTGGGACCAACAACAAAACGAGCCACTTGTAGACTTGCGGGTGTCTCAGAGTTGTCACCAGTTCCATCAAACAGTAATGTCCCCTCAAAACTTCCTAAATGGTTTTATTTAAAATAATTGTTTATAACCCCAGATTTTTCTTTTGGCAACCACTGGACTAACCTACTTAACATAAAGTAATTAAACTATCTCCGCCATAACAGTACACATGAATGCATCTGTAACAATGACATGTATAATGATGTACAACTCAGATTTTACATGTACATTCAGCCGATAATACTTCTGCACGTTTGCTAAAGGTCTTTGACAGCGTTGGTACTTTTACTTAAGTTAAGGATCTAAGTTCTTCTTCCGCCGCTGTTGTGGGCTTCCTCCCTCCACTGTTGCTGCATTTGAGGACAACTCAGAACTTGAACATTTCTGACAATGAAACGGCACTCAAAGAGTTCCTGCTTTTGTACTTGGGGTTTATTTGCATTCATTTAATGAAAATAATACATACTAATATATAGCAAAACCTGGTCTGTATGCTAATTTATGTTTATATATGTCGCTACGTTAATGGGGAGTTGGTTACAGTAAACAACACCAGAAAGTTATCTTCTCTGCACAAATGTTAAAAATGCAGTGGAGGCTCCACTGCTGAGAGTTCCACTGTGTAAACACTTACTACAGAAACATAACTTTGTCACGGTCAGGCCTGGTTTTTGTTTATGTTTATGTTATGTTGTTTATGCATATAATTGTCTGGAAGGCAGCATAAGATCACAACTAACCAGCGTGACTGCCCCTAAAGCAGCGGCCAGCTAATCATCAGCTTTTTCAATTGCCTTTTGTGACATTGATTTACATTATATTGTATTACTGTATTCATATAGGAATATTATATTACCGTATAAATTAAACCTTCTGATAGAGATTTTCTTTTTTTCTGGGGCTATTCCAGCGAGCGGACACGCTCAACGAGCAAGCTGTTCCAAAGCTAAACATGTGTGGAAGTAGCAGTTTTGTTAGCCAGGCTAAAAATAGGTATCGTAGCTAAATCGTACCAGTAAATGCAGTTATCAAGCTAAACAAGAGCAACGCAAAAACAAGCAAAGAAACTGTCCTGTTGCCAGCACAATATGTATTTATTTAATATATTTTTTGTTCAAGTTTATTGCCAGCACAGTTTGTTGTTTCCTCGTTGTTACGAGAACCTATGTAATCTGTTCTTAGGCCTGTGAATAACGTGTATAATATTCATCAACGTTTTTTTGCTCATTTCATAAGAAAATGGCATTTAGGTGATGAGTCACAATTTGTGACAATACAGCAACACTTGCTGATGTTGCTTATCAGAGAACAGCAGGAAGATGATGATGAACACTCGCACTAGAGTGTGTTCACCAAAGAAGACCAGGATGGAGAGGACATGTTTAGTGAATTTAATTTACATTCCCCACAGAGTAACTACGGTGTGATGTGCAGCATGTCCTGAGGACGGACTCACAGCGCTCCAGCAGATGAGGTGGTTGGTATCCGGATCCTCCACCAGAGTCCACAGCTTGGTGAGGAAGGCTGGAACGTTGCTGGCGTAGCTGCCATCTACACCCACGGCACCTGGAGACTCCTGCATACTGTCACCTGTCCAGTACCGAGACGGCTCACAACAGGACAACCAAGTGTGTGTGTGAGTAGAAAGTGTGTGTGTGTGTGTGTGCGCAGACTCCCAGACTAGTCCATGTTTGAGAAACTCCACTTCTGATGATCCGTTACTGATAATCCCAAGTTTGTCTCAGTCTCTTTGATTCCATTTCATTCGGTCACACTGTCTCTGTACTCGTCCTTGTTGACACAATGTTACCGTGTCTCTGATTCTTTCTGTTTAATATGTTGTCATGTAATCCTATTGCTCTTACAGTTTATTTTTCTCTGCAGCTCTCCTCTCTCTGTCCTCCCTTTCACACCAGTCATCTAACAGAATGTCATCACAGAAGGTCCATGTCAGCACACACATACACAAACCATTCAAGCCCCCCCCCCCCCCCCCCCCCGCCCAGTAAAACAATACAGCATCCACACAAAAGCTCCAATAATACACCACTGTCCAACCATCAGAAGGCTACTGGTTAAACTGAATAGAAAAGGGTTCAGTGCAGCTCTCTCAATGTAGGTTAACTGTTACTGTCCAACAATGTATTCAGTGGTGGAAGAAGTATATACTTTATGATAATCACAACATCTGGCTGAAAGTCTGTCTGATCATTTACAAGTGCTAAACAGAAAAATACTACAGAGTTCATAGTTTAATCTGATCATTTATATTGCTGCATAATTAACATTCTGTAAACTAAACGATGACTCCAACTAGCAGCTTTATTGTATTGAATAAAGGTCACAGTAGTGGTTTAAAGAATACTTTTTGGCCACTTGGGGGCAGTGGAAACAAGCTGCATCTGGTTTTAAATACAACTTGTATGCTCCTCACAAAAATGAGGGTTTAAAGACAGAGATAAAGATCCATAGAGCCGAGGGAACTGCAGAGTTGGTGAAACCCTCTGTGGGTTTGTCAATATAAGTTGAATTTTGTACAATCTTTACTTTAGAATCATAACTCTTATCGCCTAAGTTTCTAAAATGATACACAACTTCCAAATATCGATTCTATGTCATGTAAGGAAACCATGTATCTATCAGCTGTTCGCTTCATATCAGCTGGAGATGTAGCCGCTTAGAAGATGTCTGACTTGACATCTTCTGACGTTGGTACTGTTTATACAGAAAACACACATTTTATATTGTGATATTTACTGGATATGACATGCAGTGTAGTCAACAGCAAGTAGAACACTTTCAGGCAAACTCCCCTCAGCCAGCTGCCACCTTACTTAGTAGTAAGTGAAAAATAGAGGCCTCGTATTGACAAAGTCACACCGTGCTGCGCAGTGTAGCGTCGCTCGCCAACAGTTAGAACACGATGTCATGGACATAATGCACAACACCAGTAAAAGCTTGTATTAATACAACAGGCAGCATTTACATTTTTTGTATGACTTGAACTTGTTATTCCTGAAGTTACTGAGAATTGAGGAATACTATAAACGTCTCAGTAAAGTGTGTTTATTTGTGCAGGTTTAGCAGGAATTAATGTTACATTTTGCCTTTGTGTAACAGTTGTCAACTGTTATCAACTGATTACACTATTGTAATCAGTTGATATAACTTTTTCAAATAATAATATAAAATAATATAATAATAATATAGTAACAGAAAACTCCATAATCTTATACTTTGCTTTCATGCCATAATTTGCCCCACAGCCTTCATTAGCACACGGTGGACCCGAGCCCCCTGTGTAGGCCTGATGAATGAGGAATCGATATTGAATCAGGAATAGATTTTTAATTGAATCTTGACTCCAAGTCAACATCAATATCTAAAGTATTAAGGGAACCTCTGTCATGGGACAGTTTTTCTGACTTGGACATTCATACAATAAGGTTTGGGAGTCTGGGTTGTCCCAAAAACAAACGTGTAGTCTGGCTCTCCTGCATCCTCAGGCCACACGAACGTCAACCTCCTCAGCAGAGTCACCACGATGAGGAAGAGCTCCATTCGAGCCAGACCCTCTCCGAGACACATGCGAGGACCTGCAAGTTAAAACACCCATTTATTTTTCTATAACCTAACGGTCAATCCGTCTGTCATTGTATGTGAATTAGGGGTGTAACGGTTCACAAAATCCACGGTTGGGTTCAGTACGATACAGTGGAGCCACGGTTCGGTACGTTTCGGTACAGTAGAAAACTATAAATGCCAGAGAAATGTACTTGATTTTAAAATATATTTATTGATTACAACTAACATCATAAAGTTATTCTTTGACTTTGAACAATGATGGAACTATACCTGAGTGACTCATCTTCTGGGGTGTCTTCTTAGCAACACATAAGCATAAAAAACAAAAACTGCTCCTTAATGTTATGTAGTATTGTTACTTACATCTTGCTTACATCTTGTATTGTTACTTACATCTTGCAAAAGAGATTTTTAATCTCAATGGGGCTACCTGGTTAAATAAAGGTTTAAAAAAAAAAAATGTATTTATTTTTTTATTCAAACGTATTCGGTTCGTCATGCGTACCGAACCGTGAGCCTCGTACCGAACGGTTCAATACGAATACACGTACCGTTACACCCCTAATATGAATGTAATAATCGTTTCACTCACCTGCAGAGAAAGGCATGAAGGCCTCCGGTTTCACAAACTCCCCCTGCTCATTGAGGAAGTTTTCAGGGTTGAATTCACGAGGGGATTTCCACTGCCCCTCCTCATTCAGCACTGAGGAAAGGTTGGGGATGATCATGGTTCCCTGGAGAACAGATAAAGAATTTAAAAACACATAGCTATGACTCTATGACCCTCTTTCCATCATTCTTCTTTTTTTACTGGGTCACAAGCAACTGATGATATTGCATGGGGGTTTTGCCAATTTTAAGTCTTCACTGCAATGCGTTTGTCAAACTGTTTTTAATACTGGAAAGTGCCATATTTATACTGCAACATCATTAGATTTCACAGTGTTAGTATGTCTGTGCTACATTTAATGTTAAAATAAGCACTGTGACAGAGAACAAATATGGGACAGAGGCTCATACACAAATCAAATGTTAAACTCTTGATTTTGCACTTGATTTTGGCATTCATGCTTTATCCGACAGAGAGACAGACAAGAAAGTCAGGGACGAGAGAGGGGATGACGTGCAGCAAAGGGCCCTGCTGGCCCTGAACCCAGAACACTGCAGTGAGGACTCAGCCTTAATGGTACACGGTGTCACAGTATCATACACATTACATGTGCCTGTGCCAACACTTCATTGAAGCTGTATATGATGCTTAAATTGAGTGATATATTCAACCAGGATGTTGTGTTTTTGATGGCTACAAAACTACATTATAGATGTTGTTCAAGGCTCAAGGTTTAACATCAACAGGAAACGTTAGCATCAAGATTCTCAACTGTTTCCTCTTACTTGTAAGTGCTCAGAGGGCTATCCCTACGATACAGCCTTTTCTATATTTTTATGACACACATTATGTTTTCCACTTACCTTGGGTATGGAGTATCCCATTAACTCTGTGTCTTTAGTGGTGCAGTGGAAAACACTGAGAGGAACAGTGTCAGCCATTCTCTGGATCTCATGAATGACGGCCTGCATGACAGAGACCGCTCTCATCAAACTGTACCTTTGTAACATCTCAGATGCACTGAAATAATCCACAATGTACCTGAACATAGGGCATCTGGTGTCTGTCTTTATAACTGGCTTCATCCTTCCCGCCCAGAACATTGTCTATTTCCTGCTGACAGCGCTCTGAGGAATACAGAGAGATAGACAGCATGGACAAAGAGGGATCACCAGAGTATTTACATTTCATCCTCTGGGGACCACGAATGTCTGAACAAAATCTCATCTCAATCCATTCAATAGTTGTTGAGAGATATTTGTAAATAAAGTGGAGACCCACAGATGGCGGACAGACATACCCTGTATCTGTGGATGATTCATTAGGTAGAGGAAGGCAGTGAGCAGGGTGTTAGCAGTTGTGTCAGTCCCAGCAAAGTGAAGATCCAAAATATATGCACAAAGCTGGTCTTCAGAAAATGAGGAGCCATCATCGCCTCTCTATGCAGGCAGACAAGAGAGCGTGAGTAAATCAGTGTTCACTCTGTCGCCACCAGAACCGCCGGTTAAATGTCTTAGTGGTCAACAACATGCCAGTTTGCAGTTGCTCTGAAACAAATTATTTCTATTCACAAGAATGACAAACACACCATATCCAGTTCATCCAGGTAGCTGTCGATGAAATGGCGCGGTTTACCAGGAACTCTGGTCTTTTTGTTCTCAGCCAACAGCTCCAAACGTCTTTCATGTGAAGCCTGATAAAAAAAAGAAAATAAACAGGTTCATCAAGTTACAGATTTATTTTATTTTTTATTTTTTTCAAGACTATTTAACATAATTTAATGCTTTATTTTCCAGCTCAAAGCAGCCTCAACGAGCTGCTTGTATTTCATCGTTCCTTCTCTTTTACTTCATTGAGCAGGGGGGTTGTTTCTGCAATGCAAAGTGATTTTTTTTCATGCTTGGCATTTTGTTATCCCTTGGCCTTTACTACAGAACGTGTCAACTCTATCAATTGAACCCATAGGCAATCCTCCCTGTAATCATCCCTGTGGGGCGACCGTGGGGTTAAGAGGTCGTCTGGGAACCGGAAGGTCAACGGTTCGATCCCCGACTGGAACGTGTCACGTGTTGAAGTGTACCAGAGCAATACACTGAACCCCTGGCTCCCCGGGCGCGGATCAATGGCTCCCATACAGGGATCGGTCAAATGCAGTAGTCAAATTTCTAATGAAACAGGATTCAATGGTTGTTTGCCAGATTGTGGAATGAACGCTTCAAGACATACCTTGAACATCTTAAAGACCTTCTGGAAGGGCAGTGGCAGGTTTCGCACCATGGGAACAGAATCATAAATCTGTAGGAGAGAAAGATGAAAACTGAGAAGGTTTTAATAAGAAGACCTCAAGTTTTCTGAGCATTGCAATGCCAAGTTATCCTGAGACGATTAGTGGACAATTCATCCTCTAACTCACACTGTTTTTACTGAGCAGCAAGTAGTGATGCTATGTTATTGAGTGGTTTTGTGGTCTAAAGCGTGACTCACCATACCCCAGCGCCCGTTGATTATTTTAGAGGTCTCTTGGAAAAGTCCAACAAAAAACTTCATGAACTCATCCTCATCGTCAAACTGGCGAGCAAACAGAACTTGACAGATGATGTTAGAAGCTGCATTGTGGAACATCATTTGGGGAGTCATGGTCTTACCTGGAAAAAACAAAATTCAAAAGATTTCTAGATCCTGATGGTCAATATCAATGTTACGCCATACAACAGACAATCCCTGTGATCTTTTTGTGTACAAAATGGACATACCGACACTCTGCTCCAACAGCTTTATGATGCGATGTGTCTCTCCCAGAATGATCTTCTCCATCGGCTGCTTCCCCAGGCCAAAGGTCCGCAGGGTCATTAAACCAAAGCGTCGTTGCTCTTTCCAGGCAGAGTTATAATCTGCTAGAAGCACTCCGGGAGCATGAGCTACAAGCAAAAAGGAAAAGTGCATTCACTTTCACGTACATATTTGAAATGCACTGAGTGATGTTTCAGTGAAAAGTTATGTCGATATCTTTACAGCTGCTTGAGCTGCCCGAAGTGTCAGATTATACTATGGTTTACATGTTCACGTATTTGACTCATATAGTTTTTTATGAGTTATATGAGTACGATTTTATATATTAAAAAAATATGATGAACACACTACATTCACTTGCTTTTTGCTTGTGACAAACAAGCTTGTTGGAGGGCGCCTCATTTAGCAGTTCCTAAGAGTGATTTCCTCTTCAAGCTTCTTAGATGGTATAATTGAAATTACCTACACAACTGACTCATACAATAACAAATATCCAATCTTTCAGATAAAAGCGAAATTGAATATAAATGTGTGTTGCTGATGGCGGCTGGTGGAAAATTTTCTCGGTAGGGCCATCCTATCAATTTCAGTAAACATCCCAGTATGATTTAATGCAAAAAAAATGTAAGTATCAAACACGCATTATTACTTGGCAGTTAAATATTTAACATGTATTCCAACACAAAAAAAGCAGTAAATAACACTTATATAATATAATATAATATAACATGTTTATTTATTGAGATGTCGTATGGACCTTGTTATAGCAGGTAAATATCAGGAGAAGTAAACATGAAGTGTAATTATGAATACTGATGTTAAATTAAGCTATGATGAGTTTTCACTGTTAATTTAACATCTCTATTACATGTTGATGCCTCCATGACCAAGTTAAGCAGATGAGACTGAGGACAGCTATGTAGAAGAAAAGATGTTCACTTTGCCTAATATGTAGCTTGACAGAGTTCTCATGTGTGTCCTGGTGTTCTCATGTTTCCTTACCTCCTCATCCCTCACTCCCGTAACTGTCCGTGCTGGATCTGTCCCCGTTGTTTTAAAAAGCTAAATAAATGATTAGCATGACGTCATCCAGCTAGCCAAACCTGTCTGGTGTACAGCTAGTGGTGAAGCTTCGCATGTACTGCTTCCCTTTCCCGCTAGTCTGCTGTCTGATTCTGAGGTCAGGCTGATCTGATATCAGCTCTTTGGCTGCAGAATCTCTGCCAAAGTTCTCCTTTCAAACGGGTCTTGGAGGAGTACTGCTCGCGCGGGCGCCTAGAGACTTCTCCTGACGAGAACGCGCAGCTAGGGAGGCCAGATCGTTCTGGCCCCACTCTGAATCTATTTGAGGGCGCTGATTGGCTAAATTGTATGTCACTCATTTATATCTTTAACCAGCAATTGGCTAAACTGCTTCATAGCCCCGTCTCTTTTGGGCCAAAACGATTAGGCCCCCCAAGCTGCGCGTTCTCAGAGTGTCGTGCACACAGACAGAGAGCACGAGCAGAGAGCACACAGGCGCAGAGGACGAACAGGAAAAGCATATATTTTGCGCAGATATCATATTTTACACACATTACTGGGTACAGTCCATAGTTTAAAAACACAAATATTGACAATTTGTATAATTTATGATTATTATTATTATTTTATTTTTTTGTGTGGCTCATGGTGGGGCCATGCCCCATGGCCCTCTATTGACCAGCCGCCACTGGCCCTATATGTTGCTAACCACTGGATTCAACTACCTAACTGTATACAAATTAATTAAAACAGTAAAGTGCTGCTTTCGTTTTCATCCATTAGTATTGACAATCTGATAATGTCATACATAACACAACATAACTAGTACTTCAACATTTGACACGGTACATTCTGCTGATAATACTTGCTGATACTTCTTCCACTGCTGCCACCAGGTGGTGCCATAATATGATTTTTAAACTCAACATATTTTTAAAAGTCATTAGTTGGTAGTTAATTCTCTGTATTTCCATATTCTCTTTCACAATAGATTAGTTTGTGGTATACAGTGGAATTCAAAACTCCCTCTGCAGACAAAAGCTTGAACTTGCTCTGTACCTTTCACTTGCACAGCATGATTAACCATGAGGTCTTGTGGTCTGCCGGAGAAGTCAGCAGCTTTGTTGACCAGGGCTTCTTTCAAAGCCTGCAGCCCATTGAGGACGACCACAGGCCTGGGGCCGAAGAAAAGGCTGTAGACGTTACCGTAGCGCTTGGCCAGCTGGGGACACAGTGACCAAGTAGATTAGAATTACTGGGACTGGTGACTGACATTTGGGTCATTCTGGGTGAAGCGCTCAGCTCACCAATAAAGCCTGACAGCCAGAACAATGTCAACACAGCATTTTCTGCCTCTAGTGTGAAACAAAGGCTATTCAAATAATGAACAACATAAATAATGATGCAAAAAATACAATTCTATCCATTAAGGTTATGAAATCTTACATAATCCATGAGGATGTGTATTCAGGACATAAATACAGTAAGCAAGTCTGTTCTCTTGGTAACATTATTTAACTTTACCCTCTCCAGATCTGCAATAGGGTTCTCCAGATTGAGCTGCAGCAGATTTCCAAAGATGGGGATGGGTCGAGGGCCCGGAGGGAAATTTTTGGCCCTGCGGGTCTGAAAGAGGAACAGGACGAGCAAAACAGCCGACAAGAGTAGAACCACGGAGGCCAACATGATGAAGCTGTGATTCTGATTGTTTTCCACTGCTTTTTATTCCGGCTCTGCAACTGTGTTGGCTGTGGAAAGACAAGCAACCTTTGCACATCACATGCCCTTTGGCCTGCAATGTCATTGCACAAGTTCCAGTCTGGGTTTCGTAAGCAACACTCTACTGCAGGGATTCCCAAAGTGGGGTGCGCGCACCCCTGGGGGTGCGCGAGCTGCCTCTAGGGGGTGCGCGAGAGGAAAAGTGTAATGGCGGTCTGATGGTGTAATAATATTAAATATTAAAAAAAAATGTAATTTTAATTTAAAAACTGTCAGGTGGGACATCTGAAGCTATCAGTCGTAAAAGAGGAGAGGGACAGAGAGAGAGAGAGAGAGGAATCGGAGGCGAGGGGAACGGGAGGTGCGTTGGGGAGAGACCGGGAGAAGAAATCGAGCCAGAGTCAGAGGAAGATGAGACGGAGGAGACCAAAAGGAGGAAGGGATAGCACAGACAAATCGGGAGCACATCGGCCCATCGCGGAGTCAAGGTGAAAAAAGAGGAAACGAGAGTGAGCATCAGACTGGGAAAAAAAGAGGAAATATGATGAAAAGTATCTGTGTCTGGGCTTCACTTGGATTGGCAACGCAGATTCCCCAAAGCCACAGTGCGTGGTGTGCAGTGAGGTTCTGGCTAACAGTCTGAAGCTCTTATTTACATCGCCACCTGAACACCAAGCATGCCAGTGCAAGTCAAAAGCCCCTTACATTGTTTATATCGAAATTGGAGGAGTTACAAAACAGCCAAAAACAACTGGAGTCTCATTCATGTGTTGGGTCTATAAATGACGCACTACGGGCTTCATATCTGGTTACAGAACAGCGAGAAAGGGGCTACCGCACACAATCACTGAAGACGTGAGCTTGCCAGCTGCCAGAGAGATGGTGGAATGTATGATTGGGGAGAAAGAAGCAAAAAAGTTGGACATGATCCCGGTGTCCAACAACACTGTGTCATTAATTGTAAATTAAATGTGATAATCTGCCTCTGAGCCTGTGCGTGTGTCCTCGCATCCGTATTGCTCTTTAAAAGTGACGCCTTGTGTCACTGAAAGTTATTGAAACTTTGTTGCAGTGTTTCAGGGCGTTTTCACACCTTCAGTTTGTTTGCTTTGTTGCAGTTGCTCCTTTGTTCGGTTTGTGTTCACACTGCAACATTTAACAGCGGACTAAATCTTGTAAACAAATGCCACGCGCGAGCAAACTGTTCTCTCATTGGTCCGATTCTTATGCGGCTATGAAGGCTTAAAAGGCTCTGTTGCTTCTTTTTTTGTTTTTATTATTAAGGGGGGGGGGGGGGGGGTGCGCGAACCCGGTCGGGATGTAGAAGGGGGTGCGCGGCCTAAAAAGTTTGGGAACCGCTGCTCTACTGAAACCGCTTTCCTGAGGGTTTCAAATGGCATTCTCATGTGTGCTGATGCAGGTGACTGCTCTGTGTTCGTTATTCTGGACCTCACTTCTGCATTTGACACTGTAGACCATAACATCCTGATTAAGAGGCTACATGATTGGGTGGGCATATCTGGCATAGCGTTAGACTGGTTTACATCTTACCTCAATGACAGAAGTTTCAATGTCTCTGTGGGTGATTGTGTGTCTGTTACCTCTCCACTGTCTTGTGGTGTACCGCAGGGCTCGGTTCTGAGGCCTCTGTTATTTTCCCTTTATCTGTTACCTTTAACAGATTATAAAAAGTTATAATGTGTCCTATCATTTATATGCAGATGATATCCAACTCCATCTGTCATTTAAACCCAGCGAGGCATTCACATTAACTAGGCTCCTAGACTGTGTCAATGCCATCAGAGACTGGACGGCAGAAAACTGCTTACAACTCAACGACTCTAAGACGGAGGTCCTAGTTATTGCTCCAGAGGAGTTTGTCCACATGATCAGGCAGATTATTAGTCCTCTCTCCTCTGCTTCCCATTGCAACCTGCGCAATCTTGGGATTTTCTTTGATCGCTCCATGTCATTTGACCCTCATGTTAAGCAGCTGTCCAGGTCATGTTTCTTCCATCTAAGAAATATCAGTAAACTGAGATCTGTAGTATCAACACCTGAATTAGAGATGATCATACACACATTAATCTCCTCTCGCATTGACTACTGTAACTCACTTTTTACATCACTCAGTGCATCTGCTCTAAACCGTCTGCAGGTCATCCAAAACGCTGCCGCCAGATTGCTCACCAAGACAAATCAACGGTCTCGCATCACCCCCGTACTCCGATCTCTCCACTGGCTCCCTGTAGCATCTAGGATACATTTCAAAATTCTCACCATCACTTACAGAGCACTTCACGGTCAGGCTCCGACTTATGTAGCTGATCTACTTCGCCCCTATTCACCCGCCCGCACTCTCAGGTCAAACGCTCTAGGTCTTCTGTCAGTCCCACGCACACGATTTAAGACCCGTGGTGACGGAGCCTTTGAGGCAGTGGCCCCGAGGCTCTGGAATGCTCTGCCTGCAACTCTACGCCTCACAGATACTGTGAATACTTTTAAGAACCAGCTCAAAACCCACCTTTTTAGGCTGGTGTTTGAGTAAAAAGTAAACCCATGTCCTAGACCTGCTCTTAAAATATTTTTATTTCATTTTTTATTATTTTTTATTTTTCTCTGTGTATGTAATTTATTGACCCTAGGGTCACATTGTGTTTTTTATGCTTTTAAATGTCTGCTCTGTTAAGCACTTTGTGATGTTATGCCTGTGAAGAGAGAATAAATACTTTAAAGACAAACTTCTTTCCTCAATGTTTCTTGCTTTCAGTATCATAGGACTCACTCGGTACTACTGAATCGTTTTTTTTCCACCACACTACCCGTTGTCTTGTTTGTTTTTTCGTCAGATTTAACCAATGGTCTGAGGAATCTAAATACATTGTGTTGCTAAGAGCCGTAGTCTGTTTGGATATTGTTGTCTATGTATGTATGTATGTATGTATGTATGTATGTATGATTAATCCTTCAAGATATTTTATATATATATATTTATATATTAAAGATCTTGAAGGATTAATCTGCTGTGTGAGCGTGCGTTTGGGTCCATCTACTACACCACCACATAACACAAGGCAGAAGTACTTGGAACTCAAAATACTACTTTTAACACACTTGTGCGATACATGCTGCTTTCTTACAGTCTGTGGTTGACCCAGCATGATTTTAGTCTCTTTTATTGACTTGTAAAGTCAAAACACCAGAAAGAAGAATATTCATATTGCGCTTACTGCCAAGCTTAGTGGTTGGCTCATAAATACATGTTTAATGGTTTAAAATGTACTGAATTACTTCCATTAGATACACCTGTGTAACATAATGCAATCCATTACAACAGCCCCACAGTAAAACTACATAATCAACTCGCTCAGGCTGTAGTTGCGACCTCTGTACTGTATTTATTTATTATTTGCCATTTGGTGCTTAATGTATTGTCTAGCAACAAAAACAGACACGTTGGGAAGACTGAGTTGTTAATATTGCAGTTCATTCTTTATTCTTACACTTATAAAAGCATCACTATAATGCTATTGAAGATTTATGACCTCAGACTTAACACATACATTTGCAGAAAGCCTCAATCATATCAACTCTATATAACACAATTACATATCAAAGCATGTCATCAGCACTACATATATAAAAGCATGTAATTTTAGGTAATTGGTAAGTAAACCTATCAGAGCATGTCATTTGAATACAGAGACAGCGTAAGTTGTAATCATACATGTGAAAGCATGTCATGGAATCAAAGCTTCCTCCAAATGAAATGACAAAATACATCGTTTGTCAACATCCGTCTCCAACGACGTGACGTTGGAGACAACATTTGTGTATTACACTGTTACAAATATATGTTGACAAATAAATGTGTTTTATGATGTCACAACACTGTGTTTAAGGTTTGGTTGGGTTAGGCACAAACACATATTGGTTAGGTTTAAGGTATCATCGTGGTTTGGGTTAAAATGTTTTGCTAAGGTTCGGGGAGCTTCATGGAATACACAAGTATGAAGTAAGTATATGTAGGTGTCCGAAATTTCTGAATAGTCCACTATGTGGTAAGTTTGCCATTTTGTATTCCTGTCTGAATGTAAAGTAAGAAATATTATATCCTTTATAGTGGACTCAAAGTATTCCGCAATGCAGCGTGAAAAGTAGTGAACAGCCTGTAGCCACTAACCAAGCACTGCCTCGATAGTAAGCAGGGAGTACCGGTAGTATATGAGTAAAGGATGTTGGACACAGCCTATGAAAAGGCCATACTCTGAGAAATAAGTATGTTTTATTAATTGCTAAAGTAAGGTACGGTTATAGTTTGTTTCGTCGAAACATCCATTCATTCTGGGCTTACTGCGTTGCCCTAAGTTTGACTTTCATGCGATAAGGTTTGGGAGTAAGAGTGACCCCATAGACTGGAGTGAAGTCTGGCTTTCCTGCATCCTCGGGCCAGATGAACTTAAACTTCCTCAGCAGCGTCACCATGATGAGGAAGAGCTCCATTCGAGCCAGACCCTCTCCGAGACACATGCGAGGACCTGAGACATAAAAAACAAGACCTCATAGTCATCTACAAGAGTTGGATTTAACTCTCTGTGCATGTTGTTTGTTTTTTATGCTCACATACCCTCACTACTACGTCTCCTCTACTCCCCAATAGAACACTGTGCTCCCAGAATACTTGTGGTTCCTACAGTCTCCAAAAGTAAAATGAGAGCCAGAGAACTTCAGCTATCAAGCTCCACTGCGGTGGAATCAGCTTACAGTTTTCGTCCGGGAAGCAGACACGATCTCCACACTTAAGAGTAGGCTTAAGGATTTCCTCTTCAATGACGCTTATAGTTAGGGCTCGCTCCGGCTTGCCTTGGACCAGCCCTTAGTTATGCTGCCAAGACTGCACATGGAATTTCTAGATTACACTGAGCTCCTCTTTTTCCTTATCCAATGTGAGGGTCCAAGGACAAAGGGTGTTGCTTATTATAGACTGTAAAACCACCTGAGGCAATTTTGTGATTTGTGATATTGGGCTATATGAATATAATTGACTTGACTGGAATTGGCACATACCTGCAGAGAAAGGCATGAAGGCCTCTGGTTTGACAAACTCTCCCTGGTCATTGAGGAAGTTTTCAGGGTTGAATTCATTTGGGGATTTCCATTGTCCCTCCTCATTCAGCACTGAGCCCAGGTTAGGGATGATCAGTGTACCCTGTGGAGGAAATGAAGCAAAAGAGGAAAGGGTAAAGAGGAATGAAGACAACATTAATAAGAGGATGAGTTTTAATTAAGCTACTCAATTAAGGTAATGAGGCTACCATTATTTAAGGATGGTAATCTGTTCAGGGAAATCTGTGACCTACATTACTGAAAGAGACTAAACTGTTTTCTTAGCTCAGTCAAATCAAATGTGAATGATAATTTGCAGAGACATCATATTCCCTGCAGAGAACACTTAAATAGCTTTTGACAATAGTGACAGTATAGATAGGACCAGTTGCTTCGTACCTTGGGGATGGAATATCCCATGAGCTCTGTGTCTTTAGTCGTACAGTGGAAGACGCTGAGTGGAACAGTGTTGGCTACCCTCTGCACTTCATGGATCACGGCCTAGATGAAGAAAGATTTAAGTATCATGTTCCCATACTTTATCTGACTTGGGGCTGAAGAAAAACAATGCAGGCTCTACTGTGTATGCTCCAACAAATATGCTGAGTACACATAAAATGAAGGTGAAATTATGAGAAAAGTGAAGATTTACATGCACGTAAGGCATGTTGTTTCGGTCCTCAAAACTGGCCTGATCCTTCCCCTCCAACACCTCGTCTATCTCCTGCTGACAACGCTCTGAGAGAAACAGCAAAGATAATAATAATTTGCAATAGAATTGAAATGTCAAGACAAAAACACTGTGAACATTATCATTGAGAGTGGATGAAATGTAAACCTATGAAAAGGTGGAAGTAAAATAATCCTAATGTGTGGTGTCCCTGATAAATAAAGTAAACAAAGTAAGGAAACGGTGGAAATTACCTTTTTTAACTTATACACCGAACAGTTCTCTCATTCATTTTTAGCAAGCAAAAGTTGATTTTATCAGGTGAAGCTGAATAAGGTTAGTTCCATAAATTGATGAAATGTGTGCTCACTGCAAGTAGGTGTCTCTACTTTATCCCGAATAATGCAGACATGAATATTTGACAGTTTAAAAATCCAAGAATGATATATCGGTGTTAATGTTAATGTTCTTTACACAACCCATAACATGAATACGTTTTTTGATATGGCTCCCTTAAACTTTGACCGAGATATTTACCGGGCAGGACATTTAACAGCTGAAGAACTAACTTTTCACTACTCTGGGTGGCAAACTAAAGAATCTTTGCCGATACTGCACTTTTTCTTGTGATTTACCGGCTGACATAAACAACGACACCGATATATTTTCAATGACTGATTTATCAGCCGAGCTCTAATAATTACTTTTGAATATCAAACAAAGATGTTTTTTTTTTTTTAAAGAGAAAGATACTTAACTCTAAATGACCAACAGAGTGAACTCAGTCTTTCCTAAGAAAAAGCACGAGCTGACTACATTACACCATTTCCATGCAAGGCAAGGCAAGGCAAGTTTATTTGTATAGCACATTTCAACAACAAGGTAATTCAAAGTGCTTCACATAAAACCATTAAAAGCATCAAAACATAAGGCAAAAGAAAAGGAGATTTAAAAACAATTAAAGAAACAGTGTAAGAAATAAAATTCAGTTGTAAAATGCAGAAATGCAGGAAATTGATTAATATATGAATTGAATGTGGTTCAATTAAAGGCAGCAGCAAACAGAAAGGTCTTCAATCTTGATTTAAATGAGCTGAGGGTCTCAGCAGACCTGCAGCTTTCTGGGACTTTGTTCCAGATATGTGGAGCAGAAAAACTGAACGCTGCTTCTCCATGTTTAGTTCTGACTCTGGGAACAGAAAGTAGACCGGTCCCAGACGACCTGAGGGGTCGGGATGGTTCATAAGGTAGCAGCAGATCAGAGATGTATTTTGGCCCTAAACCATTCAGTGCTTTGTAAACCAACAGCAGGATTTTAAAGTCAATTCTTTGTTGGACAGGAAGCCAGTGCAAAGACCTCAGAACTGGAGTGATGTGATCCACCCTCCTGGTCTTAGTGAGGACTCGAGCTGCAGCGTTCTGAATCAGCTGCAGCTTTCTGACGGACTTTTTACAGAGACCTGTAAACACACCGTTACAGTAGTCCAGTCTGCTGAAGATAAATGCGTGGACAAGTTTTTCCAAATCCTGTTGAGACATAAGTCCTCTGATCCTTTATATATTCTTCAGGTGATAGTAGGCTGATTTTGTAATTGTCTTGATATGGCTGTTCAGGTTGAGGTCTGAATCCATAACTACACCTAGACTTCTGGCTTGGTTTGTGGGTTTTAACATCAGTGACTGAAGCTGAGCTGTGATTTTCAATTGTTCGTCCTTGGTACCAAAAACAATTACTTCTGTTTTATCTTTGTTTAATTGAAGAAAATTCTGGCACATCCAGTTGTTGATTTGTTCAATGCAGTTACCCAGCCCTTGTATGGGATTATAGTCCCCTGGTGACATAGTTATGTAGATTTGTGTGTCGTCTGCATAATTATAACACACTTTGTTGTTTTCCATAATCTGAGCTAGTGGAAGCATGTAGATGTTGAACAGAAGAGGCCCCAGTATTGAACCTTGGGGAACACCACATGTCATTTTAGTCAGCTCTGATGTGTAATCAGCTACAGACACAAAGTATTCTCGGCCCTCAAGTAGGATTCAAACCAGTTAAGTGCTGTGCCAGAGAGTCCCGCCCAGATTTTTAGTCTTTCTAGGAGTATGGCATGGTCGACCGTGTCGAATGCAGCACTGAGATCTAGTAAGACTAAGACTGAACTTCTACCATTGTCTATGTTTAAGTGGATGTCGTTGAAAACCTTAACAAGAGCAGTTTCAGTGCTGTGGTGCTGTCGAAAGCCTGACTGGAAAACATCAAAGCAGTTATTTACGGTCAAGAAGTTGGTCAGCTGTTGGAAAACCGCTTTTTCAATTATTTTACTTAAAAATGGGAGGTTTGATGTTGGCCGATAATTTTTCATCGTTGCGGAGTCTAAACTAACCTTCTTTAGGAGTGGTTTAATAACTGCCACGCAGGTAGTTAGCAGCTAGCGAGGCAGACAGCTACTATGAGAAGCAGGGCTGTTACTAATAGAAATAACTACGGGCCTGAAACTGATGCAGCTAAATGGAATCCAGCCATGCAGGTTGTTTTTCCTGTGCAAGGAACTGCCCTTTGGTCTGTCAAGAATCCTGGAGGGGTAAAGAGTACTTGTTCAATGTACCTGGGGCTTTCTGGAATTTGCGGAAGGCCTCTGACCATGTCCAATGGGATGACTTGTGAGGGTGGATTTTATCGTCCCCAAGGGGAAATTTGTTGAGGGGGCAAAATTCAGAGCCTTTACTGCCGGGATATGGGATTCCTGAGCTATTGCTATAACTTGCACTGTACTGTCCATTTATAACATTGTGCATATTTGCAGCTAAACGTCAGGTGTATCATTGGTGTTGCATCTCGTCACTGATAGGCTGTGTCTCAGAGGTAGATTGGGTTGTCCTCTAATTGGAAGCATGGCAATTCGATCCCCGGCATCTTCAGTCAGCAAGTGTCCTTGAGCAAGACACTAAACCCCAAATTGCTCCCCAAGGCTGTGCCGTCCGTCGTTAAAAAAAAAAAAAGAGTTTAGATCCTGTTGGGCAGGTGGCATCTTGCATGGCAGCGTCTGCCATCAGTGTATGAATGGACATGTGAATGTCAACGTGTAGTGTACAGCGCTTTGAGTGATCGGAAGACTAGAAAGGCGCTGTATAAATGCAAGTCCATTTACCTTTTTACACAATAGACATTTTGATACGTCTTCCACAAAAAATACATTTTCAGTTCATGACTTTCATAGAAAGTATTCCTGCATGTAAAATGTACGGTACAGACAAATGGTAGAACAATGGAGCCATTGTTTGCATACCTTGTACGTGTGGGTAGTTCGTAAGGTAGAGGAAAGCAGTAAGCAGGGTGTTGGAAGTAGTGTCAGTCCCAGCAAAGTGAAGATCTAGGGCGTATATCGTCAGCTGTGCTTCTGAAAAGGAAGAACTAGCATCACCTTCCTAAGGAGAAAAGAATGATCGTTTTAAAACAATGGTGGCCAAACGTTGTAGATTGATTGCAGGCCATATGCAGAAAATTATCCGGAGTCACGAGCCAAACCACAGTAAATGTGTAGTTTTCAACCAGTTACACTGCAAGAAAGTCAGTGGTTATGGACCATAAAACCACTTATGCCATATAAAATAAATTTTCGATAAAACACCACTGACATTTAACATAACAGCAGTAGTTAATTGTTGAGCCCACATATAAGCTGTGCTGCTGTTTTCCCTCCAATTTGCCTGTCACCTGATCCAGCTCACTTGTGCATAGTGTCTGTTTCACCCTCTTTTTTCTAGTTTTAATTGATCTACTAATAGTACGATGTCAGCCAACACGTACTAGAAGTTTTTTAGAACTTTTTTATAACTAGAACTGTTTTTGCATTGATCTGCTATGGCTTCACTCACCCCTCCATCCGACTGTGTCAGCTGCGCCCGCCTGGTGGATAAAATCACAGAGTTGGAGGGAAGAATATCCACGCTCTACAGGATCCAGTATGCCGAGAGCCTCATGGACACCATCATTTTCGGTCCATCACAGACTAACACAGCCAGCGACCGCGTGCATGAGTCCATCGCTTCCAGTCCTGCTGCCGCGGCACCTCCTCCGGTCGCAGCTCCTGAGGCCTCCTGGCTACGGCTCGGAGCTAAGCCCAAAGCCCTGGTCAGCTCTACTCCATCACATCACGAGCCCTGGTCCCTGGTCTGTGCTCGCGGCAGCCGGAGAGGGAGACGCTCATCTCCTACACCCCATGGCTTCGATGTCCAGCTGAAGAATGGATTTGACGCCCTTGCCCTGCACGAGTTCCCTCCTCTGACTACGGACTCCCAGCTTCCTACATCATCCCAGCTGCCGCCTCGGGGGACCCACAGCCCCGGGTCCACCGACATCCCTACGCCAGTCATTCCTGAGCCCTCCTCTCGCCCCAGGACACGCCGCTCCATACCGTGCTTTACACCAGCACCGCGGCGAGCTTCGGTCGCCCGTTCTCTCAGTCCTTGCTTGTCTGCTCCGCCACCACTGGTTGAATCCTCGCCTCCATCCACGCGTATTACACGCGCAGTGTTGCCGCCTCGTCCCCTCTTCGCCCCGACGACGCTGATAGTCGGGGACTCAATCATCAGGAACACCCGTTTCTTCAACGCGGAGACACACTGCTTCCCCGGAGCAACGGCTCCAGACATCCTGCTGACACTGCCTGGCCTGATGCGCGCCCTCCCGTCTTCCATTCGGCGAATTATCGTTCATGTGGGAATCAACGATACAGCCCTCCACCAGTCCGAGTTGACCAAGATGGATTTTACAAATCTTTTAAGCTTTTTAAACAGCTGTGGACTGTCTGTTTTTATCAGTGGTCCAAGTCCAACACTCGGCCGTGGATCACAGCGGTTCAGCAGAGTCCTCAGCCTCCACACCTGGCTCCAGGCCGCCTGCAGGACCAACAACGTGAGCTTCATTGACAATTTTAATCTGTTTTGGGGCCGCTCTTCCGCTTTTAAGAAGGATGGTATTCATTTTAACAAGCTGGGTAGCCGCCTGCTAGCGGCTAATTTACAGTATGCTGTTCACTCCCATTCACATGATTGACTGTTTACACCTGGATCCCCTGTCCGCTGTCACTCTTCCTCTACGATAATTCATCAGCCGCATTCATCCCCTACAAGCAACACCAGCTCCCCCTGGCGGCATGGAGGATCTCCAGCCTCTAACGTAACTTCCACTCCACGACCCATGAGCATTCCCGTGAGAATCACAGACTCGCGCTCACGCCCTAGTTATGGTCGGTTTCGAGGTGCTGCACGAGTGATCCGTCATGTTGCACATACCCCCAAAGCTTCCTGTGCTGATGACGACACAGTGTCTTCCCCCATCAAATTGTGTCTGATTAATGCACGCTCTATAACAAACAAGGCTCACATTTTAAATGACTTGTTCACAAGTCATAATTTGGCTTTTTTATTTCTGACCGAGACCTGGCAACAGAATATGGAATGCATCCATTTCAATGAACTCTGCCCTGTGGACTGTTCTTATGTTGGGACACCGCGTCTGACAGGCCGCGGTGGAGGCCTCGCCGTGGTCTGGAAGAATCAGTTTTCCTGCCACTTGGGGAGCACAGAATCCTATGCTACTTTTGAACTACAGCTGACTAAAGTGGGCCGGCAAAAGCCGTTTTACTGTTTTTTAATTTACCGACCTCCAGGTCCTGCAGGTCAGTTTTTATCAGAATTCACAGACTTTCTGACCTCTATTATCAAGCTAGACAAAGTGCTTCTGGTTGGTGATTTCAATCTGCATGTCAATGATACCACAGACTGTATAGCTACTGAGTTTCTCAATATTACTGAATCTTTTAATTTCACGCAACATGTTTCTGGCGCCACTCACAGGGGTGGTCACACCTTGGACCTTGTGTTTTCTCTGGGTCTTGATATTGATAATACCCGTTGTGAGGACCTATTGATCAGTGACCATAAATGTATTTTCTTTGATCTTTCTGTCAATGCTGACCCCTTGTGTCTGAAACAAACATTCCACTCACGCATTATTACTCAGAGTACAGCTGATCAGTTCTCGATGCACTTCTGCTGTGACTTTTACACAAATCTCAATGATGTTGAACACTTGATACAGTCATTTAATGAACATTGCACCACTTTGCTGGATAAAGTGGCACCTCTTAAGGAAAGGACCAGGGCTGCCTATAACACTACTCCGTGGATGACAGAAGCTGTGTGCAGCGTGAGACAGAAGTGTCGCAGGGCAGAGCGGCTCTGGAAAGCTACTGGGCTAGAAGTGCATCGTTTATATCTCAAAGACCTAAGAGTTTCTTTTAATACCACAGTAAAGGAAGCTAGAACTGCTTATTTTGCCAACCTAATCTCTTCTTCAAAGAAAAATCCCAAGATTCAGTTTGACACAATTAGAGGAATTGTTTCACCACCTGTCTCCACTGTACCATGCTATTCTGTTGACGATTGCAACAAATTCCTGATCTATTTTAATGATAAGGTAACAGGTATTAGGTCTGGCATTCGGCCTGGGATCTGTTCGGCTACTTGTAGCTCCTCGCAATCTCCTGCTGTTATGGGCTCTTTCCAGCCTATCAGCCTTCAAGACCTGATGGACTTAATTAACAAAACAAAGCCATCATCTTGCCCTCTGGATATAATTCCATCCTCTCTATTTAAGAACGTTCTGTTAACTATTGGCCCTGCAGTAACATCTATTGTCAATTCCTCATTGTCTACAGGAATTGTCCCTTCCTATTTCAAACATGCCACTATCCAGCCCATATTAAAGAAACCTAACTTAGATCCAGCTTTGCCCATGAACTACAGGCCCATATCAAAACTGCCTTTCCTGTCCAAACTTTTAGAGAAAGTGGTGGCCAAACAACTTACTGCTGCACTGGAGAGGCACAACATGTACGACAAGTTCCAGTCTGGGTTTCGTAAGCAACACTCTACTGAAACCGCTCTCCTGAGGGTTTCAAATGACATTCTCATGTGTGCTGATGCAGGTGACTGCTCTGTGTTAGTTCTTCTGGACCTAAGTTCTGCATTTGACACTGTAGACCAGGGATTCCCAAAGTGGGGTGCGCGCACCCCTGGGGGTGCGCGAGCTGCCTCTAGGGGGTGCGCGAGAGGAAAAATGTAATGGCGGCTCAGTCCTGTCTCCTAAAAATTACGTTCCCCCAAAACTAAAATGCATTCTCAATTACGTTTTACCACGAACGTATTTTCTCCCTGATTACGTTTGTGTTTGACGTACAAATACGCTTCTCATCAACATATCTTTGCTGTACTCTAGTCTTTATTATTTTTCTGTGATCTGCCTCGCCTCTGCCCCGCCACCCACAAGTTATTGACCCGCGGCCTGTTCCGAGGGCTGAAGACCTGACGATCGGGTGCCTCACGGCGGGGACGGCTGGAGACCTCGCGTCCCAGCGCCAACGAGTGAGCGCCGCCACTCGGAACCATAAAACCAAGTCCCGGATTTCACCCGGGGGACATTCTGGAGGTATTGTGACCGGGTGATGTGCCTCGTTGCTGGGGAGGTATGAGCCGAGAGTGGCGGGGTGTTATGGAGGTTTATATTACAACTCGTGTTGTTCCCGTGCGTGTATGAGCGCATTTCTGCCGAAGACAGGCGGCGTGTTGTGGTGGTATTCTGGCCGCGTAATAGGGAGGAGAGGCGGTGGTGGAGAGGGAAAAATGTTAAAGAGATGGTGGAATGTATGATTGGAGAGAGAGAAGCGAAAAAGTTGGACGTGATCCCGGTGTCCAACAACACTGTCGCGCGCATCGATGCTTTGTCCGAAGACATCCTGGCTACATTGGTCGGTCGCGTGAAGAAGAGTGAGTTTTACTCTCTGCAAGTAGACGAGCCTACAGATGTGGCCAATCTGGCCACTCGTCCGTTACCTTCGTAACGTTACGTTCGTTACCTTTTCGAAGGCACGGTGCAGGAAGAGTTTTTGTGTTTTTTATCTTGTAAACAAACGCCACGCGCGAGCAAACTGTTCTCTCATTCGTCCGATTTTTATGCGGCTCTGTTGCTTTTTTTTTTTAAGGTGTGTGTGTGTGTGGGGGGGGGGGGGTTGGGGGTGCGTGAACCCGGTCGGGATGTAGAAGGGGGTGCGTGGCCTAAAAAGTTTGGGAACCGCTGCTGTAGACCATGACATCCTGATTAAGAGGCTACGTGATTGGGTGGGCATAACTGGCATAGCGTTAGACTGGTTTACATCTTACCTCAGTGACAGAAGTTTCAATGTCTCTGTGGGTGACTTTGTGTCTGTTACCTCTCCACTGTCTTGTGGTGTACCGCAGGGCTCGGTTCTGGGGCCTCTGTTATTTTCCCTTTATCTGTTACCTTTGGGACCGATCATAAAAAGCTATAATGTGTCCTATCACTTATATGCAGACGACATCCAACTTCATCTGTCATTCAAACCCAGCGAGGCATTCACATTAACTAGGCTCCTGGACTGTGTCAATGCCATCAGAGACTGGACGGCAGAAAACTGCCTGCAACTCAACGACTCTAAGACGGAGGTCCTAGTTATTGCTCCAGAGGAGTTTGTCCCCATGATCAGGCAGATTATTAGTCCTCTCTCCTCTGCTTCCCATTGCAACCTGCGCAATCTTGGGATTTTCTTTGATCGCTCCATGTCATTTGACCCTCATGTTAAGCAGCTGTCCAGGTCATGTTTCTTCCATCTAAGAAATATCAGTAAACTGAGATCTGTATTATCAACGCCTGAATTAGAAATGATCATACACACATTTATCTCCTCTCGCATTGACTACTGCAACTCACTTTTCACATCACTCAGTGTATCTGCTCTTAACCGTCTGCAAGTCATCCAAAACGCTGCCGCCAGATTACTCACCAGGACAAACCGACGGTCTCACATCACCCCCGTACTCCGATCTCTCCACTGGCTTCCTGTAGCATCTCGGATACACTTCAAAATTCTCACCATCACTTACAGAGCACTTCACGGTCAGGCTCAGACTTATGTAGCTGATCTACTTCGCCCCTATTCACCCGCCCGCACTCTCAGGTCAAATGCTCTAGATCTTCTGTCAGTCCCACGCACACGATTTAAGACCCGTGGTGACCGAGCCTTTGAGGCAGTGGCCCCGAGGCTCTGGAATGCTCTGCCTGCAACTCTACGCCTCGCAGATACTGTGGATACTTTTAAAAGCCAGCTAAAAACCCACCTGTTTAGGCTGGCATTTGTGTAAAAGTAAACCCATGTCCTAGACCTGCTCTTAATATTTGTTTTACATTTTTATTTTATTCTTTAACATTTTGTATTCACTCTGTGTATGTAATTTATTGACCCTAGGGTCACATTATGTTTTTTATGCTTTTAAATGTCTGCTCTGTTAAGCACTTTGTGATAGTACTGTCTGTGAAAAGCGCTATATAAATAAAATTCATTCATTCATTCATTCATTCATTCATTCATAACAAAAAGTAACTCTGTATTTCTTGCTTTTAAATCATATTTAATGCAATACTTTTAAACTTAAATAAATTGGCTTAAGTACCCACATAAAATATGATGACATATAAGTCGGAAAACGGGTAAAGTTATCACAGGCGGACCAGGCAGAACTTCCTAAATATTGGTTTCTAAGTGGTCAGTTAAAAGATTCCGATGCAAATGTCAATGTAAGACGTAAACCTGTCCGTATATTATTAACATATTCATAATTCTCTAATTTTCCCAACGTTGCTGTGTTCTATGATTCACCTTATCCAGCCGATCCAGATAACAGTCAACAAAGTCCCGTGGCTCTCCAGGGACTCTCGTCTGCTTGTGCTCATTCATCAAAGAAATCGCAATTTTCTGACAAGTCTGAAAAACATTCAGTTCAACATTCAGAATTTGTATTCTACTTTTTTTTTTCCATTGACAAAATGCACGTGTTTTGGTTGCCTCTGTATACATGTTGAAGGTGAGGTTAGAGTACCATCATTTTATATATATATATATATATAAATAGAGATAGAGATATTAACATACCTCAAAATTATTAAAGGCCTTTCTGAAGGGCAGCGGCAGCCTTCGAATCATGGGTAAAGAGTCATAAATCTGTTTAAAAAAAGAAAAGATACGTCTTTAGATTATTTAAAACCAAACACGCAGATTCTGCATTCTGGCATGAATTCCTCTGCACAAATAACTTATCTTATTTATTAAATATAGGCTAAGATTCTGTGCTTAGCTAAAAAACAACTCTTAAATTTCCGTGCCATGTGAACCATGGGAGCAGATTAAGATCCCAACATGTTGAATGAAACACCACTCAGCCAGTTGCTGTTGTTTTCTCTTCTTCTTTTTAGTTATGCAGTTTTGACAGAGGACCGAGCAGCAGAGCGTGTTGCAGGTTTAAATATCCTCGATCATATGTTATCGGTTATAAACTTGTTTTTCTCTGCATGAGAAAATTGACATTTGGCTTTAAAGCGTGTGAAAAGTGTCAATTGGGTAACTCTCACGGTCGATGTGTGACAGTTGGCAGCCCTGCTAGTGATACTCACATTAGCCCCAGTTGTAGCTTTTTGATTGGTGCCACTTGACAAATGCTAGCATGCTAACGTGCTCAACTAAGATGATGAATATGGTAAACATTATACCTGCTAACTATCGGCATGTTAGCTTGCTAAAGTTAGCTCTGAGCACCACCGACCTCACAGCCTCACAGAGCCGCTAGCTTAGCTGAAGTCTGATATTTCTGCGCCAGGTTTGACGGCACCAACATGCCTTTGACTCACCATAGCCCATGGTCCATTGGCTATCTTGGAATTCTCAGTAAAGCACTGAACAACCACTTTGATGACCTCATCGTCATACTCGAAGCGTTTTCCAAACAGAACCTGGCAGATGATGTTGGAGGCCGCATTATGAAACATAATTTGCGGACTGAAGGTTTTGCCTGTAAAAGACATGTTCACTGAAGTACAACACAGTATTGTGCAAGAATGCAAACAAGGACATTAGACTAGCAATGAACAAGCAAAAGTCAACATTCATCGAAATACGTGATCAAGATCCACCTTGTAACATTATCAAATAATAGTAGAGTATTTGTGCTGCTCAGATGTCAGTGTCACTGATTAAAGTGAACCCTGCCATCCATAGGAGGACTGTGGGCTCACTGATGACTTACCAATGCTCATCTCCAGCGTTTCAAGGGTGTATTGTATCTCTCCATGAATCCTCTCCTCCATTGAATCCTTCCCCATACCAAAGTTCCTCAAGTTCATCAGAGCAAAGCGACGTTGATCCTTCCAACTAGAACCGTAATCTGCCAGAATCACTCCTACAACAGACGAAGTGGCACGAAAGTCATTATAGCAGTGTTTTTCCAGAGCCAGTCTACTTTCTAGTCTGTTTTATAATTTACTCTCCTCTGTAACTTAATCTCGCTTCTTTATTTATTTACCGTTCATTACAGTCAGTGGTCTCAACATTTGTATTAATGATTTATATACTTTTTGAACTAGTTTTGAACAGATGGAGGGTTGATAAATAACAGCAAAATAAACTGAGCAAAAGTTGTGGCGTCAAGGCAGTTGGACCAATTTTCAGTGTTGTGCAAGGAAAGTGCTTCCCCTGCCAAAGGTATTCAATGGAGTCCCACTTTTTAGAGAACAAAGACTTTCAAAAGACTCGTGGTTAGAACAATATATAGAGCCGCTTAACATGTGAGTGGGCAGCTGCTTTTCTAAAAGACTTCTACAGGACAAGTGCAGACAAGTTTGATAACTGATTAACTGCCTTGTTGGAGGTTGTGGTTTTGATAAAGGGAGCCGATAAGTCAGCTCCAGCCCTACCTCCTTTTCTCTGGCAAACTGAAAAGCACACTGTAAACGTACATCTGTTACATGACATACGCTTGTTCCCCTCTTTTGAGTTGTGAGGTGCTGCCAAAGAAAACACAGCTGCTCGGCTTTACACAAATACTAGAAGGCAAGATCATATCAGCCCTGTTTTAGCCTCCCTTCACTGGTTACCAGTAGGTTTTTGATTTTAATTTTAAGGTTTTATTGTATCCCTTTAAAGCACTTCGTGGTTCAACTCCAAGTCATATTGCTGAATTGCTGCGGCCTTATGAGCGACAAAGAGATACTGGTCAACAGGCTTTCACCATTTCCCTCCATGCTGCAGCATGTGCCTGTGCATAGGCCACACATTTCCATTTATTGTGATAATAATGGCAATAAAAACTTGCACCGTGACGCTTATTTTAACACCATATATAGTGGTAACTGTCCCATCCCTATATGCATGGACAGAGATACACTGCTGACATATAAAGCACTTTTTCAGAATGTGGGATTACATTCACTGCCCTTTGAAACATCACGTCTGTCCTACCTTTCCTCTGGGTGACGTCATTGACAAACAGGTCTTGGGGTCTTCCAGCAAAATCAACGCCCTTGGCCACTAAAGCCTCCTTAATGGTCTTCATTCCATTGATGACCACTGCTGGTTTGGGACCGAGAAATATGCTGTAGACATTTCCATAAGTCTTCCTCAGCTGGAAGAGAACCAGATAACATGTCAGTGTTTTAAATATATATATATATATATATATATATATATATATATATATATATATATATATATATATATATATATCATATAACTTCAGAAGGATATTACTCGCAGCAATTTGGCTAGTAGCGTGAAAAATATGACACACCCAAGCAGACTTAAAAGACAATTTAAAGCAGGTAAACACCGCACATAAGTCGGGAAGACATCTATCGGTGGAGTGTATATTCAGGGATTTCATTGCACAAACTAAAAATGAGTGTTTGAATCTATTGCACCTGGCCTTGGGGAGTCTACCTCCGCCCTGAAGGATGCAGCTCTAACTAGCTGCAGCTTGTGGGATGTAGCTATGCAGATACTTTTGGTAATGAATGACCAGCGTTGTGATATGTGCTTAGACTTTAGCCACAACTTCAGGATTTCCTTTCATCTGCATTGTATTGAGAGCTCAGCAGCGGAGTTCTCAAAATCTCTTTCCAAGTATTTTATCATGCGCAGGTTAGACAACGCTCACTATGTATGCATGGCCTGTGCCACTGGTTGGCTATAGTCCAGTTAAGTACACAGGCAGTTAACTCTGTACAGACAATATGTCAGTATAGGCGCCTGTTGTGAGCACACCTTACCCATGAAGCATATCTTACAGTGCAAAGATTTTAGTTCACATGTTTTTATCTTACGCTTGCAGCCGACTTTTAAATCTATTACGATCGGGGGAAAGCAGCACAGTTGCCACAAGTGTCAGTTTTAAAACATTTTAGACACATTTTATGTACTAATGATAGTGATTACATGAATACAATAACAAGTTATTGCATTGGGAGAGCAACATCGTTGATTTAAGCGTATGTCTCACCCTTTCAAAGTCATTCAGGGGGTTCTCGAGGCTCAGTTCCAAAATGTTCCCCAGTATCGGCAGGATGGTGGGTCCTGGTGGAAAGTTCTTTGGCCTCCGGGATTTGAGTTGAATGAGGATGAAGATAACGCAGATCAAAAGCAGGATGACTGATGCAAACATGGTGGAATGGACTGAACTGAAGAGCTGATTGACTTGCTGTAAGAGTGTAGCTCCTCCGTTCTTAGTGCTGCCTCCTCTGGTTGTAGTTTCTTCCCCTGTATTCAAAGGTGGGTGGGAACATCAAACAGAAAACAGGTCACACACTTTCAGAGGCATGAGTTCCGACAGGCTTTGGCTGGAATTGTCCACTAAAATATCAATGTGTATGTTGCTGAATTAGTGCCGTAGTTTGCCACAAAGTGTATTGTCATGGCTTATCAATAGAGTTGACAAAAGCTAATCAGTTACAGCCGGCGGTAGAACGCAAACAAGTACATTTATTCAAATACTGTACTTTCAGAGGTCTTTATAATTTTTGCCACTTTCTACTTGCAGTCCACTGCATTTTAGAGGGAACTATTGCACTTTTTCTTTTTTTACACTACACCAAATTTTTGTATACAAAACATATGAAGAGCTAATAAATAATATTTAATGCAAAATATGCCCAACATAGTCCCAGCTTCTCAAATATACTCATGCATTTCCTTTTAATTGTTTCAATCATTTCTATTACGGTAATTATTTTTTTTGAATGTTGAGGTTTAGTCTGCATTAGAAAAAAGAATCAACATCGAGAGTACGTCTTTTTTTCTGCATTAAGATTACTTTTACTTTGAATATCCTACTATTCCATGTTATTAAACTGGCATAGGTTTAGTCAAGTGACATTTTAAATGCAGCACTTTTACTTACTTTTCTTTTTTTTAAGTAGGCTACTCTTCAATCGTCTGAAGTTATAAGTTACTCTGCCCAAATGACGCATAGAATAGGCAACATTACATAAGGACCTAACAGCTGACGCGCAGCGTCTTTTCGGACTGACTGCTCATCACTAGACTCGAGACTCTCATCGACAAAACACCGGATGCCTGCTGTAGAAAATAGAGGCATCCTCCTTCAGGCTGCTCCTTTACGGAGATATAGAAGTTAGTCGCGAAACAAACACTTGCCAAACCAACCAGTTCGTCTTCATCCTCCACGTGCTGTGTTGTAAACTCGAAAATAAAGC
Source organism: Melanostigma gelatinosum (assembly GCF_949748355.1). NCBI lineage: Eukaryota > Metazoa > Chordata > Actinopteri > Perciformes > Zoarcidae > Melanostigma > Melanostigma gelatinosum. The sequence continues at coordinate 21,534,197 of NC_136634.1, forward strand.
ACATATCTCACCTTTGTATCTCCGCTTGTTGCATGCTTGTTGTTGTGGACTGAGCTCAATGTTGGCCGCTGGGGGAGGGGGGGGGGGGGACTCGCTATCGACTAAAACCAAGGCGAACAGGCTGTACTGTTTCCATGTGGTTACATAACAATGTTGTGTACAACAGTGGCGGCTGGTTGAAAATGTTCTAGGTAGGGCCATCCTATCAATTTCAGCAAACATCCCAGTATGATTTAATGCAAAAAAAATGTAAGTATCAAACACGCATTATTGCTTGGCAGTTAAATATTTAACATGTATTCCAACACGAAAACAATCAGTAAATAACACTTATATAATATAATATAACATGTTCATTTATTGAGATGTCCTATGGACCTTGTTATAGGAGGTAAAGATCAGGAGAAGTAAACATGAAGTGTAATTATGAATACTGATGTTAAATTAAGCTATGATGAGTTTTCACTGTTAATTTAACATCTCTATTACATGTTGATGCCTCCATGACCAAGTTAAGCAGACGAGACTGAGGACAACTATGTATAAGAAAAGATGTTCACTTTGCCTAATATGTAGCTTGACAGAGTTCTCATGTGTGTCCTGGTGTTCTCATGTTTCCTTACTTCCTCATCCCTCACTCCCGTAACTGTCCGTGCTGGATCCGTCCCCGTTGTTTTAAAAAGCTAAATACGTTATTAACATGACGTCATGCAGCTAGCCAAACCTGTCTGTTGTACAGCTAGTACAGAAGCTCCGCATGTACTGCTTCCCTTTCCCGCGAGTCTGCTGTCTGATTGTGAGGTCAGGCTGATCTGATATCAGCTATTTGGCTGCAGAATCTCCTCAAAGTTCTCCTCTCAAACGGGTCTTGGAGGAGGAGTGCTCGCGCTGGCGCGGGCACCTGTAGAGACTTCTCCTGACGAGAACGCGCAGCGAGGGGGGCCTGATCGTGTCGAGGCTGAATCTCCTCACAATGAAAGTGGAGCAGGCCAGCACACGTGGACTGATAGCTTTTCAGTCACACGGCGCTAAAAACGTTACCGAAACTGATTTACAATTATAAGTAGTGATGTTACGAGATGTGCCGACGCTTCGAAGCGTGTGTCGAGTAATGGAAGGGGCGTTTCCTTGAAGCGCGTATCGAGGCTTGCTTCATGTAGGGGAGGAGCCAAAAATGATGACGTCCGAAGCCTCGCTGCCCGGCTGTACCACGTGACTGCTTCGGGAAGTGGTTCAGAGTTTGCCGGGAGGTTCGACAGCAATATAAACCACTCAGGCTCCATTCAAAATGTGGGTTGTTGGTGGAGAGTTGCGGTCAGTTGAGAGTTTGGATAGTTTGGAGAGAGAGAGATAGTTTGGATAGCGTTCATATAGTTTGGAGAGTTTAGAGAGAGAGAGATAGTTTGGATAGCGTTTATATAGTTTGGAGAGTTTAGAGAGAGAGAGATAGTTTGGAGAGTTAGGAGAGTGAGGAGAGAAGGATAGGTGATGGAGCCAGCTAGGAAGAGGAGGATTTCCCCTGTGTGGGAACACTTTGATTTGATAACTCCTAATAAGGTAAGCTAAAGCTAACTCTATTTCAGACACATTAGGTTTGCTTATTAAGAACTGTATTTTTCACAGTTTCTTCTTTTATTCAAAGGTGAGGTGTTTATTGTGCTCCAAGGAGTTGGGGTACAATAACAACACCTCATCCATGCTAAGGCATTACCGTGCGGAAACTGGAGCGTCACCCAGCCATGGTAAGTCATTACAATATTACAAATGCACCATCACAATTTTTCCCTGTTCACTTTTGTTTATTGTGCAAATAAAGACAGAAAGAAAGGTAACAGACACTGTATTTATTCTCTTTTAACCAGCCACCAGAAAAGAAGAGCTGGATGAAGCCCTCGTCTCCATGATAGTGAAGGACACACAGCCCTTCAGTATTGTGGATGATGTTGGATTCAGGGCATTTGTGTTTGCGTTTTTGTGCACGCTAGCATCTTCTGTACCCTGTGAAAGGGTGTTTTCAAAGGCCGGAGAGGTTGTGTCAAAAAAAGGAATCGTTTAAAACTAAAAACTGTTGAGAAACTGTTATTTCTGAATAAAAATGAATAAAATATCCCCTGTCCTGTACATCACTGTCCAAGTTACACAAGCATATTCAGTCCCCTCTTCCTCGTTCCACAAGCACTTTCACTGTCCTCTGTCTGCTTAAGCCCATGCCATTTTCCTAAAGTGACATAATAACATTAATACACAACCTGCCATATCATATGATACTCCCATTTTGGGAAAAATTTACACACACAGAATACATTCAAAAAATATATAAAAATATTTTATTATGCACATATGTGATCATTTATGTACAGAAATTATTTGGTCATACATTTTTGTAATTCAGTCATTCCCAACAGCCATAACAGACACAACAATTCAATGCATCACATTATGTGGTTCAGATACAGCTGCCTGTGATTATACACTTGGCCAGTAGGTGGTATCGTGTGCACATGAAGCATCGAGTAATGAACCCTTTCTCGAACCAATTGGCTGAAGTGTTGCGAGGCCTCATGAGGCTTCATCTCGCCATCACTAATTATAAGGAATTTAATTCCACTGATGCAAGTACGATTACAGTTAAACATTGGAGTACATACTCCTATGAAATATTAAAACAATAAAACCCCATTTGCAAAAAACTCAACTCAGCTCCTCAGGTGAAAAACACGTCCGTCGTCTGAGGGCCATCATGCGAGAGAGAGAAAAAAGACTTGAAATTAAACCACCCACCTCTGTTCGAAACACCTCCTCTTCCGTTTATCCCGATTCCTATTGGCTAACTTCCAGGAGTGTATTCGCCTGTCTGCCTTTCTGTCCCTGAGTTTACTAACACATTCAATGACCGTCAATTACGTTTTAATCCCTTCTATAATAATCCTTCAGTGTGAAAGTTAAACTTCTGCAACTTGGCAGAAGCTTCATGTCTTTTAGCTACTATTCCTACATCACTTTATGTTTATCTTAATTATGCATTCCCAAAACCCTTATGATTATGACTAATTATGAATTATTAATTATGAATTATTAAACACTTTTATTATATCTACTAACTACAGTTTTTGCTCAAATTTCTTACAATCGTTCTGGCCCCACGCTGAATCTATTTGAGGGCGCTGATTGGCTAAATTGTATGTCACTCATTTATATCTTGAATCAGCAATTGGCTAAACTGCTTCATAGACCCGCCTCTTTTGGGCCAAAACGATCAGGCCCCCCAAACTGCGCGTTCTCAGAGTGTCGTGCACACAGACAGAGAGCAGGAGCAGAGAGCACACAGGCGGAGAGGACGTGCAGACAGGCGGAGAGGACGAGCAGGAAAGGCATATATTTTGCGCAGATATCATACTTGACACACATTACTGGGTATATTCCATAGTTCAAAAACACAAATATTGACAATTTATATAATTTATGATTATTATAATTTTTTTTTTTTGTGTGGCTCATGGTGGGGCCATGCCCCTCTATTGACCAGCCGCCACTGCTGCCAGGCATATTTGGTGTGATCACTTCCACATAATACAACACAGAGACAGCATTTGTGAAGGTGTTGCGAATGTAACTCGAGTGAACAGACTGAGATCGAGGCGTTTAGCTCAATTCAAGCAATAAGGTTTATTTGTAACAGAAGTATTATGTCCAGCAGTTAAACGTGCACGGACCCTAGCAAAAGGTTCACTCTGTAGGAGCGAATGAAAAGCTAAAAAGGCGCTTAGACAGAGTGCGCGAGCGGTGAATAGGTTCTTCGGATGGAAGCCTATTGGTTGAATACAAAGTAGGAGGCGGATCTGTTTCTAGCGTTCAGATGGCCTGATGGAGCTCTGGGCAACTTCACCCACACTGGCTCACTTCCGGATCCCGCCTTCTCTGGAACGTCAGTGTGTGTGAAATGTTGATGTAACAGCATATTGTTAACACTTAAGGTGACGAAAAGTGTGCAGTTCTAAGCTATGTCGAACTCTCTGTGTGAATAGATAAAGAGAACTCTTCTCCTATTCTAAGATGGCAGTTTCCCCCCTAATCTGGTGGTTTAAGCAAGTGTTTCTTTCAGGGCCACTGTATCTGTTTCTATCGTGCGAACAGGCGACGGAATGCCCTGCTCGGAGTTTTTGACCTACTTAAAGTGACCGCACAACTCCGCAATATAAGCTTACAAGTATAGCGCATATCATTTAACATTGAATGAATATATTTTTATTTACAAAGGGATTTGAAATCTCTGCTGCTCGGACTCCAAAAGCAGATAAAGGGCAAAATCTTGTGCTCAATGCATCGAAATTAAAAATATAAAATAACTATTAGACATCGAAACTATTACTTGTATTCTGGAAATGTTGTTGCCAACACGTTTTCTGAAAATGTATGTTTCAATATTCAAGTGAGGCCATATCTTATTCAATATGAGCTAGATTGCATACATCCCAGAGCAGAAATCTGAACATTGGATAAAGCCAGCTCCAAATTCTTCGTTTTATTTTGTTGACATGAGTAAAAGGTCGTTAACAGAGGGAATTTTGGATATCTCACTCTTTTAATCTGAAAAGACAGTCAACAAGCATAAAAAAGAAAAGAAAATGTGCCATGTTTTTAGGAAATTGAAATGTTCTATAGATCAGGTTATCCATGCTAAATATGAACAAACCCCTCGATGAAAACCTTGAGAATACAGATAGGATTGAAACTGGAAAGTTGTAAGTGCTACTGGAGGGGACATGTCTGACTCAGGGGATAAGAAAAAACTAATTTAGAGAAAACGTCCTTTACAGAGAGACAGCTCAAGAGAGAGAGATAAACTCTTACAGAAGTAACAAATGAAACAGTTTTAAACTCGGATAAACATATAAATACTGAAAACGGCCAGGTGACAATCTTTTGGGAGGAGCCCAAAAAGAAAAGGATTGTAGAAGACTATAAAATACAGTCACGAAGCTAACTTAGCAAACGTGTCACGCTAAAGCTAAGTACAAAAATTAAAAGGATTAAAGACACCAAACTCTAGCACAGTTTTCCTCTCACTCAAGGGAAGTTATTGAGTAATAAACCCCTTCATAGCAACAACACTCTTATTTCAGGTTTTCCCATTTCGGTTTTCATTATCTCCACCATCCTCCCACGAAGAGACTTCCATCCTGACACCATCCACAGGATAAATGCTGACATCTCCCGTGGATGTGCCACTTTACCAAAGCATTAGTAATTTTCTAACTTTTAAGCACATGTTCACATTGGTTTATGCCAGTAATCTTATCTTCTGATGTACTAAAGATGTTATTTAGTACTGACAAATGTACTTTTGTTTGTATTTTGGTACTCTATTTTCCTCCATTAAATCCTGCTAAACACAACAACATGTCTGTTGCTTGGAGGATGCAGTGCTAGCTGCAAACATTTCTAGCATACAAATATTCCCCTGGGGATGAATAAAGTATCTATCTGTCTATCTATCTGTCTGTCTGTCTGTCTGTCTGTCTGTCTGTCTGTCTGTCTGTCTGTCTGTCTGTCTGTCTGTCTAGCTAGCTAGCTAGACAGACAGACAGTCTAGCTGTCTAGCTAGCTAGCTAGCTAGCTAGACAGACAGACAGTCTAGCTGTCTAGCTGTATACCTGAAACATATGTTGCCTGTGTGAGGAAAGCATGCCCAATACACAGTATATATCAAAAACGCTCAAAGCTAAATGCAGTACTATCTGGCGCTAAACAGACAGCACAGGGTGGCAGATTATTTGAGCACACTGTATGTGTATGTTTGTTTTGAGCTGGTTTGGCGCATCAGAGTTACTCCTGGTATTTAATCAGACTCCTGATATTGTCTGTTAAATTAAGCTTTTCTTGGAAGAGGTAACCTATCATGTGAGCGAGACATGTGTCGGGCGGATGAAATTGCGAGAGAATCCGGTCAATTTTCAAAATAAAACTTCTTTCAGACTCTGATAATCAATAAAACAGAAATAATATAATATTTATTCTTTCTGTGCGGCCCGGTACCAAATGATCCACGGCCCGGTAGCGGTCCGCGGCCCGTTTGGGGACCACTTATTTAGAAAACGTTTAAAACAAGAACGTATTCGTTTGGATGTCGACTCGAGAGCCGCAACAGAGGGGCTGCAGAGCCACGTTGCAGCTCCCGAGCCGTTGCCGATCCCCGGATGAATCGAGCCGCTAAATAAAAAGTTAACCCTGTAGTTTATGTGGAAATCACTGTACTAGCTGGTTTCAACTCGAAATGACATAACCTTAGTGTAATTAAAACAAGCATTCATTGAATACTATGCATAGTATTCTCATGACACGGTTAGATAGCTTGCTACAAGCGCGGTTAACGTTCCCTGTTGAATATACACGGGGCAGGTGGATGAATTGAGCTTCTTTCAAAAACGAGTATTTGAAATCTAAATGTGTTAAATATCTCCCACCATATTAGAACAATTTGATAATGCTTGCACTTACCACAAATGCGGATGTCGGTGGAGGAAAAAAGAGAAATTGCGGGAACGTGGTCCAGATCCTTTTATACCCTAAGGCTATATCCACACTACTCCACTTTTCCTACGTTTACACTGATCAGCCACACCACGCTGGAGTTTTGGAGCAGCCTTAACGGAGGAACCTGAAAACTCCGCCGACACGGCCTAGTGTGGATATGGCCTAAGAGGAGCTACACTGAAAAGCTGAAGATTGGTTTTCGGCCATCGACCCCTCATCAGTTTGGAGAGGCCTGGAAGTACTCACCAACTACAGGAGACCATCCCCCCCCCACTGAGGCCAACCACCAACTGGCTGACGACCTGAATGCCTTCTCCTGCAGGTTCGATAAGCCTACCCTCACCCCCCCCCCCCCCCCTACCCCCCACCTGCCCCATCAAACAACCATCTACACCCCCTGCCTCCTCATCTCTCCCAACCGTCCCCCCACCGGCACTGAGGATCTGCGAAGTGGATGTGAGTCAGCTCTTTCACAGACAGAAGATCAGGAAGACACCCTCCTGCCTGAAAGGCTGTGCTGACCAGCTGGCCCCCATCTTCACAAAGATCTTCAACCGATCACTGGAGCTGTGTGAAGTCCCCTCCTGCTTCAAACGCTCCACGATCATCCCGGTCCCCAAGAAATCCTCCATCACAGGATTAAATGACTACAGGCCCGTCGCCCTGACGTCTGTGGTCATGAAATCCTTTGAAAGACTGGTGTTGACCCATCTGAAGAACACCACAGGACCCCTGCTGGACCCCCTGCAGTTTGCCTACCGTGCAAACAGGTCGGTGGATGATGCAGTCAACATGGGACTGCATTACATGCTGCAACACCTCGACTCCCCAGGGACATATGCAAGGGTTCTCTTCGTGGACTTCAGCTGTGTGTTTGGATCGGCCATACGAGCTATATATATATACGCACTTTTTTCTCTTGGATATACATTTATACTTGTATTATAGCTAAATGTTTATACATACATCCGTTCTACTTTTTTCGCTGCCCTTTTTGAGTCTTTATACATATATTTTTCTTGTTTATTGTAAATTTGTGTTTGTACATTGTGTTTGTACATTGAGAGCGGAGTGGAAACCGGAGACAAATTCCATGTATGCGTAAGCACACATGGCCAATAAAGCTGATTCTGATTCTGATTCTGATTCTGATTAACCCGGCTGCCATGTCTTAGCCAGAATAGGCCCGCGTTTATAAATGCCAGATTGGGCCCGGATTTGGCAAAAATGAAATGGGCCACAGCTGGCTCACATTTGGCCGCATCGAGCCGGAACACAGCCGAGTCAGCCGACACTCAGCCGCAATACGGCCGAGTCCGCTGGCTACCTGGGCAGTGACCGACACTAAACAAAGAACTACCATGACAAAGTAGAGACTAAGTGAGCACAACCTGGCCATCGAGACCAAAAACGAAACGATCACGGCTCCCCAAAGAGCTGTGCTTCTCCGAACTGTGCAAGGAAGGGATGTCAGAGACAGAGCTGCTCTCCAGCCAGTCAGAACTAAATATTTCCCCCGAATTCAAAAACAAACATCCTGAATTTGACCACATGAGCTACATAAACAAAGTCCCAGTTCCTGTTGGGAGAGCCCAGCGAGAGCTGCAGTCTGTAGCAGCAAAGTTAGTCTTTGCCACAGTGTGAGCAACAGTGAATGAGGCTTCCCTTCTAAAACTAGCTGAGCAATGAACGCTGTAGTTCTCTCTTGTGATATGCTGTGAACATTATCAAGAGAATAGTGTGTAATTTGGCCAAAGAATAATGTGTCACGATGTGCTCTTTGTTGTTGATTTTTATTTTGAAAAAACATGACAAATTGGCAACACCACACAATTCAAAAGAGGGACACAAGCATGCTATGGAGTATAATGTATGTTTGCACTCATAGTGGTCAGCCTTGTGTGCTGCAGGAAGAAGTCCTTAAACCTGGAAATGAATCAGCGTATTTGCGCTTCTGGTTATCTTATCTCAAAGTCTATGTGTTGTTGTTTTTTTGGTTAGACGCCTGATATAAGGTCTGTGGTTAACACAAGCTTAAGAGATTTTAACGTTTTGTTCTACGATACGGCTAGAAGACGGTTGCTAACACGTGGCTAAAGGAGACTGCTTGCGTATACCGCGAGATACCGTAGAACCGCGGTGTAGTTGGTTTACAGCTTTTACTTCTGCAGATTACATTCGCGCTTCAGAAATCATTAAGTGGTGTTTACTTGTGAGGTTTATCTTGCAGAACAAAACTTGTAAATATCAACGTTTGCTTGCTGCAGATTTTTTTTTCTGCAATATTCCAAAATCCAATTGACGTTTTTTTCCCTGAGTGAACCACTGTGATGCTTACTTCCGGTGTGGTCTACTAATATATTTCATCACTGCACCACTCTATACCAACAGTTATTTAGTGTACAGTAGGCTTTATGTCGCAACAGACTGTTGGCAGTCATGTATATCCTGGCTTTTGTGACCTTTGACCCCAGTAGTTAAAAGCAGAGGCCTAGAAAACAGGACATCTAACACTCAAAGTGAAGACTAGTGTACAAACTTTAAAAGGGTTAACAATTGTTAATCTGTATCTATCATGAAAGTCTTCTAACGGGTGACGTGGCACGTGTCCTGAACCTCATCTAGTGGAAAGTTAGATCACAAAACTATTGCTTTCCCAGGAGTGGATACAACTTGTTGATACAATTGAATTTCAAAGAAACTTGTGTTCTACAAATGACCCCCAGAGGTTAATAGAGGGGTATTCATCGGATTTTAACCAGCGACCTCCTACACCTGAAACGAAAATCACACCCCTAAACTGGTACATCTACCTGCACATTAGCTATTTACAGCTAATTGAACACTTTGCAACAAGAGATGCAGTAAATGAGGCTCCACGTCACATCTAGAACAACAGCACCCTCTGATGGTCACAGCTATATGTATCTTGCTCGTTTGTGTGTTTGTTATGAATGCAGCTGACAGAAGTTTAAAGATTGTGTTATTAATTGTGGGCGTCGCTCCAGTGTAGATGGACATGTATCAAATTCGCCTACAATAAAAGGGAAAAGTCACAGATTGTCATCTTTATCTACCCATATGAGTTAGGTATACAGTGTGAAACACACCTGCAGTTGTTCTCCGTGTCTCTGGGGCGCTGCTGCAGGATCTAGTGACTTGGCATCCTTGGTATAGAAGAGCTAGAGTGCTTGTGTAGCTTTGGTAGCTATGGAGAGCCATGATGCTGAGAAACATCCTTCATATGGTCAAAGCTCAAACTCTGCTGCACAACATGCAATATTCCATTCAGCGCTTGTTCTCTGAGCTGTTTGCAGTGTTCTCTTGCAGAGTTGTGCTTCATCCTTGACGTTGAAGGATGAAGCCTTTTGTATCTCAATGCAATGTTACATTATCTTGTTCACACACATTTTCATGACTTCAGATTTAGCAGCTGGACAAAATGAACGTCAGGAATGTTGATACATTCTTTACAGATGTTTCAAGTCATAGATATGTATCACAGGTTATCACCCCTCTAGTTAAATCAAATTAGTGAATGAGGCGAAGTGTAAATTGTCAGTGTGACTTATGGACAACGGCCCTCCCAGTCCGGATGCAGCCTCATTGTTGCTGATGTTCAGCATCCTCACAGAGACATCAGCTCTGGTGGTGTCAGTTCATGAAGAACAAAGTCTGAAGTCAATCCTCTGAAATATAGCTATGACTTTGCTTCTCACTCCGGTCTCATTTCCATATTGTTTAATTTGAATGCACACAGACCAGAAATTAGGCTAAACCACACAATGTAAATGTTTCATCACTTCATGATTAATAACAAAATATAAAATAAATGCAGTTGAAAAAACGACGACTCAGTGAGACTATACAACAGACAGAACACAAAATGAATATCTGCTGATATGTCTACGGAGACACACAACATAATTGTCCTTGATAATGTACTTTAGTAGAACTTTTAAGTACCTATCGTGCCCATAAGCAACAAACTATGGAGGAGACACGCATTGCTTCTTCTATGTTTATTGGCGGACTACAAACACACGTTTAAGGTGCATGCCGCCACCTACTGTACCGGAGTGTGTAACATCATGGCTTTATGACAATTGTCATTTGAACACAATAATATCATTACAAATTTTGAAAAAAGACTTCATGTAGAAGTTATATTCTGGATATTAAACCTGTTACATTCAAACACTTAAATAAAGCTTTTAACCTGAACTTGTTAGTCCACTATCTCTTTAGGTGCACCAAGTCACACATCACCCTTCAGTTAAATCCAAAGAAGAAGAGAAGCCCCCCCCCTCTCTCTGTCTTCTATCACGTCCTCAGACATAATTTAAGTATCAGTGACCCATCAGTGTTCTTCATCTTGTTGAAAAACTTCAACTTGTGAAAATGAGCGGAAGAGGCAAAGGAGGAAAGGGACTCGGTAAAGGAGGCGCTAAGCGTCACCGTAAAGTGCTCCGTGATAACATCCAGGGAATCACCAAGCCCGCTATCCGCCGTCTGGCTCGCCGCGGTGGAGTGAAGCGTATCTCCGGTCTGATCTACGAGGAGACCCGCGGTGTGTTGAAGGTCTTCCTGGAGAACGTGCTCCGTGATGCCGTCACCTACACCGAGCACGCCAAGAGGAAGACTGTGACCGCCATGGATGTGGTGTATGCTCTGAAGAGACAGGGACGCACTCTGTACGGCTTCGGCGGTTAAACTCTTACTGCTCGTTATCAAACACCCAAAGGTCCTTTTAAGGGCCACACACTTCCTCAATGAAAGAGCTGGTATCCTGAAGAACGCTACGTATATCGTGAACAAACACAAACTACCATTTACTGAAGGTGTCAGCAGGTCCACTAGGGTTTGGGTGACTTGTTTAATAAAGGAAGACATGCTGCAACCCAAAGTTGTGCGGTTGAAACAATCTATTAACATTTTGGTGTTGTCTATTTAACAGCAGTTAATTGTGTTTGTGATGAGCTATTGTAATATCTGAGGCTGAACTTTAGATTGGTTTTGGGCCTTTTTTTTTTTTTATTTGACTGGTGGTCCATGTCTGTTTTTGATCCAGCTTCGGTTTTATTTCAAGATGGGCTGTGAGTCGGAAGCAAACACATCTGCTGTTTTGTCAGAGTAATGATTAGGAAGGCACAGTACTAACTACAAAGCATTTACTCATCTCAGCTGTCAAACCAGGTTTGTTTGTACAGCCCAATATCACACATAAAGTCTTTTGTATTGGGCCACAGACACAATATAGATACTTCTAGTAAATGAGTATAGCATGAGCACACTATGTATTCCTTTACTACAAATGTACTACCGATTCTATTTTGTATTGTAAACAGTTCTCTTCCTCTGCATAGACATTTTAAACGTTACCTCTTCAGGTCAGTGCATCATAAATCCATTCAACAAGAGGGTATTTTTATCCCTTTTAATGCAATTGCATGTATTTTAACACCACTGCCCTAGAAATACAAAGCAATATGTACAGTATTATATAAACACGGGTAGTTGGTACACTGATACAACAGGTCCAATGTTTGGAACTGAATCCTTTGTGTTTGTAAAATGTTTGTAAAATAGAGTATAATAATGAAAATATTACTATAATGTATGGTAATAGTGTTTGACGTTTTTAGATGAAATATAGTATATTTAATTTATTTACAATTTGATCTGCTGTATAACTCAGCAGAATACATGCATATCTGTTTAGCTCTGATAGTATCAATGAAACAGTGTTACTGTAACATTTGAAGCACTATGTTGCTCTCCCAGACAGATTGCATGTATTTGTCAGTGTGTTTGATCATTAATAGTATAACTATTTATATTCAAAGTTATTATCAGCAGACGACATGTTCACAGTGAGCAGCTCTGATAGGAAGTCTGGCTGAACTGCACCATAAGCCTCGACCATCAGTGTGTTTGCTGCTCCCAGAATACCTTCAGTTTATTAAACACTGATCAACATCAGATGGTTGTTTTTACATCGAGACTCTGAACAAACATGTGGTCCAGTTGGAAAACGACTTTTGATGGAGCTCTGATGCATTTTAAATCACTTTTAGAGAGAAATGAGTGGGAAAAGCCGCTGATCAGTGCTGTCCACGGCGGTGAGGAGGTGAGGTTTGGAGGCTCCTCAAACACAACACAGAGACCATCAGAGCTCTACATGACTTCAATATGAAGAGACACTCGTCCGCTATCGGCTCCCTTCACCGTCAGCCTTCAGTACTTCTTCCACATTTAGTTTTGAGTCTTTATCAGTGAAGAGAAAACACAAGTGACTCTGCTTTCAGACTGCACTGAGGAGTCCCGGGCTGGGTTGAGTCTCCACGGTTCTCATGGTGTGTTTAAGTGCAGCCCCGTGCTCTGTGCTCTTCAACAGTCAGTCAGACTCTCGTGTTCTCGTGACTACAAACACATCAACGATAGAAAATGACAGAAGTAGCTGTAGCTCCAGCCCCCGCGGCGGCCAAAGCAGCGAAGAAGAAGCTGTCCAGGCCGAAGAAGGCTGGTCCCAGCGTCGCTGAGCTCATCGTTAAAGTTGTGGCGGCATCCAAGGAGCGGAGCGGCGTGTCTGCTGCCGCCGTGAAGAAGGCTCTGACCGCCGGAGGATACGATGTGGAGAAGAACAAATCCCGCGTCAACACCGCCATCAAGAGCCTGGTGACTAAGGGGACTCTGGTCCAGACCAAGGGGACCGGGGCCTCTGGGTCCTACAAGATGAGCAAGACTGGGGTCGAGAAACCGGCAAAGAAAGTTGCTCCTACAGTCAAGAAGCCCGCAGCGAAGAAACCCGCAGCGGCCAAAAAGACAGTGGCCGTAAAGAAACCAGCAGCAGCCGCTAAGAAATCACCCAAGAAGGCAAAGAAACCCGCAGTGGCCAAGAAACCTGTCAAGAGTCCAAAGAAGGCAGCCAAGAGCCCCAGAAAGGTGGTCAAAAAGGCCCCCAAGAGCCCCAAGAAGGTGGTCAAAAAGGCCCCTGCAGCCAAGAAAGCCCCCGCAAAGAAGGCTGCCAAGCCCAAAGCCAAGAAAGCAGCACCCAAGAAGAAGTGAGCTGTTCTCAGTCTGAAGTACCACCGCTCCTATAAAAGGCTCTTTTAAGAGCCACCCACATCTTCATAAAGAGCATTTTCCTGTTTATTCACAAGTTATCAAGAGCAGAAATTAGCTACTTTTATTTGAGACAGAAGAATGATACATTTAAGAACGTAAAATTGCTCATATAGTTACACATTATACTTATGTATATAACTATAATACCTTGCACTGTAAAACAGTTTTTTTTCCCAGTCAACTAATTCAAGAGCAATCCAATCATGCACATAATGTAAAATAGTAACAATAAATACCTCAATTAAAATTCGTCATAAAATAAACGAAATGTGTAAAAGCATGAAAGTTATTCACAGGTTTCACACCAACATAAAAGTGTAATGTGGGAAAAACAAAAAGCAGATCTCAACAGACAGTTAGTGGCTGATGTCTTCAGGAGTATCCACTGAACTTCAAAGTTTACTGAGCACCTACATTCATATCCTAATTCATATCCTGAAATCCTTTACTTTCAATATGATATTGTTGGCAAACAGCCTCTATAAAGCAGGTTATAGTAGCAGCTGTTAAATGTAACTTAGTGATCCGTATCTCACACAGATGACCATCAACAGGTCTTTGATCTACAGACATAAACTTAATGTTCCGGAATGACTGAGTTCAGCCCTTCTGGCATCAGTGCTCAATATTCTAGAAAAATGCAGAGTTTGTGCTGTAAACATGTTCAGTAGATATCAGCAGAAAACACAATCATTGAATGATAATTTCATACAAGACAGAGCCTATAGAGTAGAAGAGCACCTCACAAGAAAGTACATGATCTCTGACTCAAAGTCAGAGGTCATCTCTCTCTCTGTGGTTCCTCCTCATGGACTGAAAGAAGAACTGAAGTCGTGAAAGACGTCCGAAAGATGGCGCTCACACCTAAGAAGTGAGGTCACACTATATATTGGCCCTGAATCAGATGTTCGATCTCTTTTATCTACAAGATCTTCGTGTCAGAGAGCTGCGGTCCTTCCTCTGGATGTTGATTAAAAAAATATTATGTATATATAATTATAATATAATTGAGGATTACAGACTGTTCTGTGGAAAATTGGTCCCATTCTATTTTGCACTGTATGAATAAAGATTTAAGGAGTTAAGTTTCCATGAAATCCGTTGTCAAAAAGACTGGAATGTTTTTTTATTTTCAAGTTTTGCCAAATTAGTATCAAAAGCCACAGAACAGATTCAATGTCATCATTTACAGGTACTGATGCAGATTAGCATCTAAACAGACACAAAAAAGTAAAGGGCAGAGTAACTATATATATAGTTTTCGACAACATGAACATGAACTACATATATATATAGATATATATCGATATATATATAGTTTTTGACAACATGAACATGTTATGCTCATACAAGGATTTTAGTTTTCCAGTTCTACAACTGTGTTCTCAATTCAACGAGAGCCCTGAGAGATGCTTTGACAAGGACACTTTACTTTTATACATTAGTTCTCGTTTGGTTAACTTACTTCCCTGGTTGTGCCCCAGATTAAGTTCACACACTGTTTATTTAACTGGATGATCATTTTGTTGGATGGAGGACAAATATTGAACAAATATTTAGATGAGACAAAGTTTAGATGAGATGAAAGTCTTGACTATATTTACCCTGGATTTGTAATTAGTATTTTCCAATTTTTTCACCTCTCCTTTAATTTCACACAACTTGGTTTCCCAATTTCTTTCACTACTTTTACTGTCATATAATGTTAAACCCAGTATTTTTATTTCTGGTTTGACTTTAATGTTCATGTTACATTGATGGTGTTCATCCCCTTTCCAAACTCCCTCTGTTTTGTTATGGTTTAGTTTAGCTCCAGGGCCCCGTGCCACGTACGTGGCTGACTGAGTTAGCCGGATACTTTTCAGGATAAGATTACGTATATCAGGCTTTTCGGTTCCACGAAGCAAGTTCGGCAAAATCACCATGGCAACACATCCAAAAGCTTGAACCTGCTCCAGCGCAGGCTCAGTGAAGGTAGCTGGATAAGCTGGTCACTCCCCCGGAAAAAATGGCAGCTCCTGTCATATACAGTAGTCTAATGCGCTTGCGCATATACTGGGGGTTATACGGGAGTTCCAGAAATGCATGTAAAGTGAGACACACAGTGATCCTTAATACCAGCTGAGCAAACTAAGACGCCTCTATTGCATTAATGTACAGCTCCCTTCCTCATAGATCCCATTGATGAAGACATCCAGCTGGCCCGTCGCAACCGCGGAGAGCGAGCTTAAGCTGTCTGCTGATCCACAAACCACAACAGCTCTTTTAAGAGCCACCTCACTCTCTCTGAAGAGCTCATTCCTCTACTATTGCCATGTATAACACAATCATTTCGTTGTAGTCTATTGCAGGTTAAGACCAATGTGATAAAATGTCGGGCACTCAATGAATTTGAAATTGTGCTGATGAAATCTATACACAATGCTCCATAATGACAGAGTGGACTTATTTTTGTACTTTGAAATGACCCGAAAACAATTTTTTTTTGGACTTAGAACAAAGTATTAAGGTTGTGTTTTGGAATGCTGGACAGTCAATAGCTAACATACTGTATATTCAACACAATTGATTGAACTAACTTATGTCTTATTTTGGTGTTTCCCGTCCAAAGCTGCAACATGGTCATGTGGTTGGCAGGAACCTCTAATGGCTTGTGGGATTTTTTGACGAAAGTTAAAAAAGTTAAGGAAAACCGGTTCAGTACATAAATCAAATCATATATATTGTCAGAATGTAGAAAGTACAGTCAGAATATAAAAAAAAAACTGTGATAATGAGCTTTAGAGATAATGGTGTGTGTGTGTGTGTGTGTGTGTGTGTGTGTGTGTGTGTGTGTGTGTGTGTGTGTGTGTGTGTGTGTGTGTGTGTGTGTATAGTATGTGTCAGGAGACTGACATGATCAGTAAAGTTTTATGAATATTAAATTAACCTCAATATTCAACTTCAATAATTTTACGAACATACTTAGAAACGCAATGTAAATAGTCTGTCTGCTGTCAATGACAAATGCTCTTAGTGGATTTATTTTCGCTACGTTATTCACCTCCTGTATGTACGTTTAGATTTGTTACTTTTTGATACTTTAGTATAGTGTGTAACTATATGAGCAATGGGACGTCCTTAAATGTTTACATTTTCCCTCTCCAATAAGTAAGCATTATTCCTGCTCTTAATAACTTCTCCTGAATCATCTTGTGGGCCTTAACTAAACAGTCTTTACTTAAGAAATAGTTTTCATGGAGGATTTTTATTTGCAACAGAATATTTCTACACTGGTGTAGTAAACTCCGAACATATCAACTTGTGAGATTCTGATGTTAGTCTTGACTTCCTGTCTTCAGTCACTAAAACATGAGTCTGCTCACAGAAACGGTGACCTGTTCAGCGCATGCTCAGTCCCGCTCAGACTGTAGCCAATCCAGTGCAAGCAACAGCACAGTGTAATTTGCATCAAGTTGGTATATATAGACCGCCCTGTCCTTCTGGAAACAGCCACAGACTCTAAGCGAATCTGAAACCATGCCTGACCCCATCGTCAAAGCGCCCAAGAAGGGCTCCAAGAAAGCCGTCTCTAAGACCGCAGCCAAGACCGGCAAGAAGAGGCGTAAGCGCAGGAAGGAGAGCTACGCCATCTACGTGTACAAGGTGATGAAGCAGGTCCATCCTGATACCGGCATCTCCTCCAAGGCCATGGGCATCATGAACTGCTTTGTGAGCGACATCTTTGAGCGCATCGCCGGTGAGGCCTCTCGTCTGGCTCACTACAACAAGCGCTCCACCATCACGTCCAGGGAGATCCAGACCGCTGTCCGCCTGCTGCTGCCCGGTGAGCTGGCCAAGCACGCGGTGTCTGAGGGAACCAAGGCCGTGACCAAGTACACCAGCTCCAAGTAAACACCTGATGGAGACCAACAACACAAAGGCTCTTTTAAGAGCCACCCACTTCATCTAAAGACGTTTCCTCTGAATACCAAAAGTGTTTTGTTTGTAAACTGAGACAAAGTGATATTAGCTGCTGTTTGCGTAGGAGTCAAATGGTTATATTTTTGATGTTATTCAGGTATTTAATCTATTTATATACAGCAGGAATGCACTCTCAGTGCGTTTGTCCAATTTTTATTTTGTTGTACTTTTCAAAGTGTCTCTCAGGGCTCTCCTTGAATTGAGTGGAACACAGTTCTAGAACTGGAATGCTAAAAGTGTGTGTGTATGTATGTGTATATATGTCTGTGTGTGTGTGTGTATATATGTGTACGTGTACGTGTGTGTACATGTGTACATGTGTCACTTTGTTTGTGATTTGAGAGCAGTGTTTGATTTTGAGCACAGGTAAAACGTTTGAGGCGAAAGTTTCATTTTGCAAGAGGATTCAGAGGTTTTGTAAATAGTGCTTGAAGATGAGGTTTCGTGTTTACAGTTTTGAGAGAATGGGTGACCGTTTCAAGAAATGTGATTTAGCAATCGAGAAAAACTGTAGTTAATGCATCCATCTCCAACTGGTTTTTATGATGACAGTAATGTCATCAGCGTATGAGATGGCTGTAACTTTGGGCATATGACCTACACTTAAACCTGAAATTAGATGGTCAGAGTTTATTTTTTTAATTCGAGGATTTATGGCGAGGATGTATAGCGCAGCACTTAGGGGACAGCCCTGCTTCACTCCTCTCTCTACTTTAAAGGTTTTAGTTAAAACACTATTAACATTTGCACAGATGTTTGATTTAACATACAGACATCTCACCGTGTGAATAAAAGCATCGGGGAAGCCGTATGACTTCATCACAGCCCAGAGGTAATCTATGGAGATGTAATCAAAGGCCTTCTTCTGATCAAGCCCAACAACATAAAAACCTTTTTTATCAGGATCATGTAAGAGTTCTCTTAGTATGCACAAGTTGTCCGACATCAGTCGGCCTTTAATTGCACACATTTGTTCATCTATAATTTTGTCCAATATTTCGTTTAATCTATTCATAATCTATTTAATAAATCTGTATTTTTTTAGGCATTGAATATTTAGTTTCCAGAAGCCTCTACTAGCTGAGGTCCCAGAAGACACCGTTGTTTTTACTATGAGGTGATCCGAGAAGTCATTTAATAAGGTTCTATAGTTTATTGCTTTGAAGTGTGATGATACATAAATTCTGTCTAAATTCTGGTTTTTGTGTCAAATCTGGTGAATTCAAACCCTGAAGGGTTTACAGATCTACATCAACAATCTTTCATCAAAAACTGAGCAGCTGTTAGTTTTTTCTCCTGTGTGGATTCTCATGTGCATCTTTAAATTTGAAGACTGTTTAAAAGATTTCTTGCAAACAGAGCAGCTGAAACGTTTCTCTCCTGTGTGGATTCTCATGTGTCTCTGTAAATGTGAAGACTGGTTACAGTTTTTCTCGATTGCGAAGACACATTTCTTGAAACGGTCCCCCATTCTCTCAAAACTGGAAACACAAAACCTCATCTTCAAGCACTATTTACAAAACCTCTGAATCCTCTTGCAAAATGAAACTTTCGCCTCAAAACAGTTTTACCTGTGCTCAAAATCAAACACTGCTCTCAAATCATAAACAAAGTGATCAAAATAATATACACCATCAAGCAGTCAGTAAACAATACACCAATAAATAGAAAGCACATTGTTCAAAACGTATAGTTCTCAGGGAGAAGTAGATTTTTAATCTCAAAACAAATTTCATATGAACAAAAACATGTTTTATTACAGTCGCTCAAAATTGATCAGAAATTACTACTGTGCTTTGCTCTTTGCAATTTATTTTGTTCTTCCTCCTTGTACCCCTAATTTTGCAGTACTGTACCCTGCATCTCACAAACGTGTCCTTCGTCTCTGTGATACTGTAATTCTTGTTCTTTGTTGATATGAACCTGCAACCAGTCAAAATCTATTGAGCAGTCAGTGCTGTTACTGGAACAAATAGAAAGCACGACGTCCTCTCACATTGTTTCTTCTATCCACTCTCAGACTTTCTCCTTCCCACCTTCAACCACCTGTTTGCTCTCTAAACTGGCTAATATTGGTTGTGTCACATCATTTGATACAAGTGAAATCCATTTTGAGTGATTGTGTTTAATCAATGACATGTGTTCTCTATTTCTATTTGATTGTTGCCACTTGTGTTTACCAGTATGGATGACATGTGCATTAGAGTGCAGAATGTGTTTTGAGACTGAGAATGTGTTTAGAGTTTTGCTGAAAAGTCAAAGTGAGATCTGCAAATTGTGTTTCACCATGTGACACAGTTTAAGGTATTGACAACAGACTGCACAATTAGCTAAATGAGTTCAGGCAAATGAGAACTTTGTTCAGCTAATGGGTTTTAGTGTTTTAGCAATTGAGAAAAACTGTGAAAGATGCTTCCAGCAGAAGAACAGCGGGCGGGACACTATATTTTGGCGGACAATTTGAAAGCATTTTCCGCCAATGAGCAGCGGAGACTCGGCGGTGGGTCGCTGCTCTGGGCGGGGCTGAGCTCTAGGATGAGCCTCTCACCAATCAGGAGCCGGAGGTCTGACGCTGCGTCACCATTTCACAGCCGGTCCCACAGCTTAAGAGCAGCGTGTCTCCTCTTTGACTGCATGTTCCTCCTGATTAGAGAAAGAAGAAGTCATGGCAAGAACCAAGCAGACCGCTCGTAAATCCACCGGAGGCAAAGCCCCCAGGAAGCAGCTGGCCACCAAGGCTGCCCGTAAGAGCGCCCCGGCCACCGGCGGCGTGAAGAAGCCTCACCGTTACAGGCCCGGTACCGTGGCTCTGAGAGAGATCCGTCGCTACCAGAAATCCACGGAGCTGCTGATCCGCAAGCTGCCCTTCCAGCGTCTGGTGAGAGAAATCGCTCAGGACTTCAAGACCGACCTGCGCTTCCAGAGCTCCGCTGTTATGGCTCTGCAGGAGTCCAGTGAGGCTTACCTGGTCGGCCTGTTCGAGGACACCAACCTGTGCGCCATCCACGCCAAGAGGGTCACCATCATGCCCAAAGACATCCAGCTGGCCCGTCGCATCCGCGGAGAGCGAGCTTAAGCTGTCTGCTGATCCACAAACCACAACGGCTCTTTTAAGAGCCACCTCACTCTCTCTGAAGAGCTTATTCCTCTACTATCGCCATGTATAACTCAATTTCGTTGTAGTCTATTGCAGGTTAATACCAGTGTGATAAAATGTCGGGCACTCAATGAATTTGAAATTGTGCTGATGAAATCTATACACAATGCTCCATAATGACAGAGTGGACTTATTTTTGTACTTTCAAATGACCCGAAAACAATTTTTTTTGGACTTAGAACAAATTATTAAAATGCTGGACAGTAAATACCTACTATACTGTATATTCAACACAATTGATTGAAGTAACTTATGTCTTATTTTGGTGTTTCCCGTCCAAAGCTGCAACGTGGTCATGTGGTTGGCAGGAACCGCTAATGGCTTGTGGGATTTTTTGACTAAAGTTAAAAAAGTTAAGGCAAACCGGTTCAGTACATAAATCAAATCATATATATCGTCAGAATGTAGACAGTGCAGTGAGAATATTAAAAAAAACTGATAATGAGCTTTAGAGATAATTGTGTGTGTATAGTTTGTGTCAGGAGACTGACATGATCAGTAAAGTTTTATGAATATTAAATTAACCTCAATATTCAAATTCAATAATTTTACGAACAAATACATAGACACGCAATGTAAATAGTCTGTCTGCTGTCAATGACAAATGCTCTTAGTGGATTTATTTTCGCTACGTTATTCACCTCCTGTATGTACGTTTTAGATTCGTTACTTTTTGATACTTTAGTATAGTGTGTAACTATATGAGCAATGGGACGTCCTTAAATGTTTACATTTTCCCTCTCCAATAAGTAAGCATTATTCCTGCTCTTAATAACTTCTCCTGAATCATCTTGTGGGCCTTACAGTTTTTCTCAATTGCTAAAACACTAAAACCCATTGGCTGAACAAAGTTCTCAGTTGCCTGAACTCATTTAGCTAATTGTGCAGTCTGTTGTCAATACCTTAAACTGTGTCACATGGTAAAACACAATTTGCAGATCTCACTTAGACTTTTCAGCAAAACTCTAAACACATTCTCAGTCTCAAAACACATTCTGCACTCTCATGCACATGTCATCCATACTGGTAAACACAAGTGGCAACAATCAAATACAAATAGAGAACACATGTCATTGATTAAACACAATCACTCAAAATGGATTTCACTTGTATCAAATGATGTGACACAACCAATATAAGCCTGTTGAGAGAGCAAACAGGTGGTTGAAGGTGATGTCGACGAAGTGCTCTGGCCTGACTCAGCCCAAAGACAAGAAGAAGCACATTGATGACATGTTGACTCCTTTGATTTTTGTCCCTTTTACTGTAGTATTGTATGCTGTAGTAGGCCTACAGTGCATTGTAGGCTGTATAATGTACAACAAACAAATTGTATGGCCTTGAACATGGTGCTTTCTATTTGTTACAGTAACAGTACTGACTGCTCAATAGATGTTGACTGGTTGCAGGTTCATATCAACAAAGAACAAGAATTACAGTATCACAGAGACAAAGGACACGTTTGTGAGATGCAGGGTACAGTACTGTAACAAATAGGGGTACAAGGAGGAGGAAGAACAAAAGAAATTGCAAAGAGCAAAGCACAGTAGTCATTTCTGATCAATTTTGAGCGACTGTAATAGAACATGTTTTCGTTCATGTGAAATTAGTTTTGAGATTAAAAATCTACTTCTCCCTGAGAACTATATGTTTTGAACAATGTGTTTTCTGTTTATTGGTGTATTGTTTACTGACTGCTTGATAGTGTATATTATTTTGATCACTTTGTTTGTGATTTGAGAGCAGTGTTTGATTTTGAGCACAGGTAAAACTGTTTTGAGGCGAAAGTTTCATTTTGCAAGAGGATTCAGAGGGTTTGTAAATAGTGCTTGAAGATGAGGTTTTGTGTTTACAGTTTTGAGAGAATGGGTGACCGTTTCAAGAAATGTGTCTTAGCAATCGAGAAAAACTGTAACTAAACAGTCTTTACTTAAGAAATAGTTTTCATGGAGGATTTTTATTTGCAACAGAATATTTATACACTGTGGTGTAGTAAACTCCGAACATATCAACTTGTGAGATTCTGATGTTAGTCTTGACTTCCTGTCTTCAGTCACTAAAACATGAGTCTGCTCACAGAAACGGTGACCTGTTCAGCGCATGCTCAGTCCCGCTCAGACTGTAGCCAATTCAGTGCAAGCAACAGCACAGTCTAATTTGCATCAAGTTGGTATATATAGACCGCCCTGTCCTTCTGAAAACAGCCACAGACTCAAAGCGAATCTTAAACCATGGCTGACCCCACCGTCAAAGCGCCCAAGAAGGGCTCCAAGAAAGCCGTCTCTAAAACCGCAGCCAAGACCGGCAAGAAGAGGCGTAAGAGCAGGAAGGAGAGCTACGCCATCTACGTGTACAAGGTGATGAAGCAGGTCCATCCTGATACCGGCATCTCCTCCAAGGCTATGGGCATCATGAACTGCTTTGTGAGCGACATCTTTGAGCGCATCGCCGGTGAGGCCTCTCGTCTGGCTCACTACAACAAGCGCTCCACCATCACTTCCAGGGAGATCCAGACCGCTGTCCGCCTGCTGCTGCCCGGTGAGCTGGCCAAGCACGCGGTGTCTGAGGGAACCAAGGCTGTGACCAAGTACACCAGCTCCAAGTAAACACCTGATGGAGGCTAACAACACAAAGGCTCTTTTAAGAGCCACCCACTTCATCTAAAGACGTTTCCTCTGAATACCAAAAGTGTTTGTTGGTAAACTGAGATAATGCGATAATAGTGAAGTGATATTAGCTGCTGTTTGCGTAGGAGTCAAATGGTTATATTTTTAATGTTATGCAGTTATTTAATCTATTTATATACAGCAGTAATGCACTCTCAGTGCATTCGGCCAATTTGTATTTTGTTGTACGTCAGTGTCTCTCAGGGCTCTCCTTGAATTGAGTAGAACACAGTTCTAGAACTGGAAAGTTAAAAGTGTGTGTGTGTGTGTGTGTGTGTGTGTGTGTGTGTGTGTGTGTGTGTGTGTGTGTGTGTGTGTGTGTGTGTGTGTGTGTGTGTGTGTGTGTGTGTGTGTGTGTGTGTGTGTGTGTGTGTGTGTGTGTGTGTGTGTGGGGGCAAGTGTGGATGTGTGTGGGCAAGTGTGGATGTGTGTGGGCAAGTGTGGATGTGTGTGGGCAAGTGTGGATGTGTGTGGGCAAGTGTGTGTGTGTGTGGGCGGATGTATGTGGGCAAGTGTGTGTGTGTGTGTGGGCGGATGTATGTGGGCAAGTGTGTGTGGGCGGATGTATGTGGGCAAGTGTGTGTGGGCGGATGTATGTGGGCAAGTGTGTGTGTATGGATGGATGTATGTGGGCAAGTGTGTGTGTATGGATGGATGTATGTGGGCAAGTGTGTGTGGATGGATGTATGGATGGATGTATGTGGGCAATGGGCAAGTGTGTGTGTGTGTGGATGTATATATGGATGTATGTATATATATATGGATGTATGTATATATATATAGGTATGTATGTATATATATGGATGTATGTATATATAGGTATGTATGTATGTATATATCTGCTTTTGAGGGACAATATAAACTAATTCAGACTTTATTTTGGTATTCATGCTATGAACAGTGTTGACAGTTGGCCCAGGTAATGAATAATACATAACTAGAAAAAGCAGTTCCTGCTGAAAACTGAAATTAATCGCAAAAACATTGCTGAAAATAGATATCCAATTCAAAAACAAATTGCAAAAAGCTTAATAATTCAAAAAGTTTAAAGATTACAAATATGAAAAGTCAAATAACCCGTCTCCTGAAAGAGCTGAACATTTTGATATTTGAACAATTTCAAGTATTAGTAATTAGAAGAAGTAGTAGAAGACGTAGTGTCAGTAGTCATAGTAATAGCTGTAGTATTGGTCGTAGTATTTAATATCACAGTAGTAGTAGTAGTAGTAGTAGTACTAGTAATGGCAGTAGAAAATGTAGCAGTAGTAGTAGTACTAGTAGCAGTCGTACTAATAGCTGTGGTAGTATTACTACTTTTAGTAGCATGAATAGCAGTCGTAGTAGTAGCAGTTGTCGTACAAGTAATAGTAGTAGTGGTAGTAATAGCAGTAGTGGTAGTAATAATATTGATGTAGCAGTAATAGCAGTAGCAGTAGTAGTAATAGTAGCAACAGCGAAAGTTATAGTAGAAGTAGTAGGAGCAGTAGTAGTAATACTATATTAGCAGCAGCAGTAGTAGTTGTCGCAGTATTAGTAAGAGCATTCATTTTTTTAACAAAAAAGCCTAATTTTGAGCTTGTTTAAATACAGTTAATCCATGAGGCTTTTATTTTGAAAGGGTGGTGCTGGGGAAAGGGGGAGAGGAGAGATAATCATAATGTCTGACACACATAAACAGAGGTTATTAAATGCCTGGCTTCATCACAAGCATTTCAATTAGAATTCACTCTTTCGGGCTTTTATTTTGAATTGGGGTGTGTGTGTGGGGGGGTCCTCTAAAAGTCTCTAAGACCTGAATGACTGTATGAGAGAGAGACACAGACAGGGAGTGAGAGAGAAGAAAGAATTAGTGAGAGAGATAGCAAGAGAGGCTCTGATATCTCTGGCAAACTTTCTCATTTGGAGTTTGTACTATGTTTTATCTTTTACAGCTTACATGACTATTGTCCTGCGCTGCCATGTCTTTCCTCTTCTCTCCCTCTTGTGTCGCGGTGTGTGTAAATGTCACTCGAATCAGGAAACTTATCAGAATCCTCATATCTGATTGGCCGAGCTGCAACACGTAACAGCTGCAACAAATCATGTGTGTGCAGCTTTTATTTTAAGTGTGTGTGGGGTGTGTGTGGGGGGGGTCCTTTAAAAGACCTGAAATGAGTGAGTGAGTGCGTGCGTGCGTGCGTGTGAGAGAGAGAAAGAGAGTGCATGCGTGCGTGAGAGAGAGTGTGCATGCGTGCTTGCGTGTGAGAGAGAGAGAGAGAGAGAGAGAGTGAGAGAGTGTGCATGAGTGCGAGAGAGAGCGTGTGTGCGTGCGTGTGAGAGAGAGAGAGCGTGCATGCGTGTGAGAGAGAGAGAGTGCGTGCGTGAGTGAGTGAGTGAGAGAGGAGTGCATGTGTGTCTGTGTGTTTATCAACATCACTAATTGGTGCACTCTAAGCTGCGCAATACACACCCATTATAAAGTCAGAAAAGGGCTGAAAAATCATAAAAGTTAAATTGCTGCAGTTCAAAAAGTTTAAAAGATATCAGAAATTATGAATTATGCGGCAATAGTTCTCCATAGAAACCCATTAAAAAAATAAACAGAAGGGACTCACATGTTTATTGTAATACTTGCTTCTATATTATGATTGCTCTATTGGAATGATGTTAATAAGGTACCAGGATAAATGGTTTCATACTACTGTGCCGTGCTGTTGGAGGGCTTTTGACTGGCCTCTCAGCTTTACTGTCACACTTCAGACTAAATAGATGTGAAGATTTGCTTTTCAGTGTCATCCTGAACTTACAGAATGTCACGTTGAGATCCAGCTGCTAGCATTCATTTTTACCTGGATTTGAAACATTGTGGTCTTTGTACCGAGATAATATCTTAGATCTTAATTAAAAGGCCAATATAAATATTGTGATTCTTGTTAATGACAAGTATATGGATAAGACAGGAAGATGCTCTTAAAGACAGATGTTGGTGGCCACTGACTGTCTATTGAGATCTGGTTCAGAGTTATCTCTTTGCGTATTGTTTTTCCCACATTACACTTTTATGATGGTGTGAAACCGTTGAATAAAGTTAATGCTTTCACCAACCATCCATCCATCCATCCATTTTCCTCCGCTTATCCGGGGTCAGGTCGCGGTGGCAGCAGGCCAAGCAGGCTGACCCAGACTTCCCTCTCACCGGCAACATTTTTCCAGCTCATTCTGGGGGATCCCGAGGCGTTTCCAGGCCAGCTGGGAGATGTAATCCCTCCAGCATGTTCTGGGTCTTCCCCGGGGTCTCTTCCCAGTTGGACGTGCCTGGAAAACCTCCAGTGGGAGGCGTCCACAAATGATTTAATTTATTTAATGACTATATTACATAAATTATTTAAATTAATTGAGATATTTATTACTAATATTTTACATTATGTGCCTGATATGATTGCTTTAATTATATTGATTAGTTGCCTGGAAGAAAAATCTGGTTTTACAGCACAAAGTATTGTTTATTGTGTCGTTATAATTTATCCTTGGCCTTCTCCACCTTTGAGTCACCTTGTTCTGTCTCTACTGAAGCTTTGCAGCACATTTATCATGTTGTGCAGCTCACTCTTGGACTTCCAGACAGATAAATTGATGCAGCTGCTGACGTTTACTTTCAACTGGATTATAAAACACTGATATTTATGTCTCCACCTACAATCAGTCATACAGCTACAACTAAGCCCACCCATAGACCGCATCACACAGTATATAAAACGAATACAAACTAGCTATTGTCTAATATATGTCTGTCTCTGCTTATAATTGGATTCATATTTGCCACTTTATTCTCCTCCAGTATGCATGTTTAGATTTGTTGCTATTTGATACATAAGTATAATGTGTAAATATGAGCAATGTGACGTTCTTAAATGTATCATTTTTCTGTCTCAAATAAAAAGTAGCGAATTTCTGCTCTTGATAACTTCTGAATAAACAGGAAAATGCTCTCAAGGAAGATGTTGGTGGCTCTTAAAAGAGCCTTTTATAGGATAGGCTTATATAGCTCACTTCTTCTTGGGTGCTGCTTTCTTGGCTTTGGGCTTGGGAGCCTTCTTTGCGGGGGCTTTCTTGGCTGCAGGGGCCTTTTTGACCACCTTCTTGGGGCTCTTGGGGGCCTTTTTGACCACCTTTCTGGGGCTCTTGGCTGCCTTCTTTGGACTCTTGACGGGTTTCTTGGCCACTGCGGGCTTCTTTGCCTTCTTGGGTGATTTCTTAGCGGCTGCTGCTGGTTTCTTTACGGCCACTGTCTTTTTGGCCGCTGCGGGTTTCTTCGCTGCGGGCTTCTTGACTGTAGGAGCAACTTTCTTTGCCGGTTTCTCGACAACCGTCTTGCTCATCTTGAAGGAGCCAGAGGCCCCGGTCCCCTTGGTCTGGACCAGAGTTCCCTTAGTCACCAGGCTCTTGATGGCGGTGTTGACGCGGTTGTTGTTCTTCTCCACATCGTATCCATCGGCGGTCAGAGCCTTCTTCACGGCGGCAGCAGACACGCCGCTCCGCTCCTTGGATGCCGCGACAACTTTAACGATGAGCTCAGCGACGCTGGGACCAGCCTTCTTCGGCCTGGACAGCTTCTTCTTCGCTGCTTTGGCCGCCGCGGGGGCTGAAGCTGAAACTACTTCTGTCATTTTCTATCGTTGATGTGTTTGTAGTCACGAGAACACGAGAGTCTGACTGACTGTTGAAGAGCACAGAGCACGGGGCTGCACTTAAACACACCATGAGAACCGTGGAGACTCAACCCAGCCCGGGACTCCTCAGTGCAGTCTGAAAGCAGAGTCACTTGTGTTTTCTCTTCACTGATAAAGACTCAAAACTAAATGTGGAAGAAGTACTGAACTCTGACGGTGAAGGGAGCCGATAGCGGACAAGTGTCTCTTCATATTGAAGTCATGTAGAGCTCTGATGGTCTCTGTGTTGTGTTTGAGGAGCCTCCAAACCTCACCTACTCACCGCCGTGGACAGCACTGATCAGCGGCTTTTCCCACTCATTTCTCTCTAAAGATGATTTAAAATGCATCAGAGCTCCATCAAAAGTCGTTTTCCAACTGGTCCACATGTTTCTTCAGAGTCTCGATGTAAAAACAACCATCTGATGTTGATCAGTGTTTAATAAACTGAAGGTATTCTGGGAGCAGCAAACACACTGATGGTCGAGGCTTATGGTGCAGTTCAGCCAGACTTCCTATCAGAGCTGCTCACTGTGAACATGTCCTCTGCTGATTATAACTTTTAATATAAATAGTTATACTATTGATGATCAAACATATTGACAAATAAATGTCACTTGTTTTGGGAAGCATGATTGGCTTTAAATGTTACAGTAACAATGTTTCACTGGTAGTTGATGTTCTGCTGGTGATTAAAGTGAGCACTGATGGAGATTTTTATTTTGATGAATAAAACTAATTATTATTGTTATTAATAGGATTCTAAATATGAGTATCATTATAATGGTTATAACATTCAATACATTCATCATTCAGTTCCAACTCTTGCAGCTTGTGTAAGACTGCAAACTTAATTAAATGCACATTATTCTACCCAGAGGTGAACTTATGCCGGCAATAGATTTCCTGTTTCGGAAAGTCAGTAAACACCCAGAGGTCTGTACTGATCAACAACACACTGCAACTATTTAGAAGCAATTAACAAGTAAACTTGGGAAACAGCATAAAATGGTGCATTCAGTGGCTCCTCACGTGATCCCATTGATGACCATGAGCTTTAAATTGTAATGTGGAAACAACATCAATACAAATAAGATGTATTTTATTGCTAAAAGAGTTAAAAGATCAGCAGCGCATATTTATTTACACTGTCACAACAATAACAACGCATCTGGTAAACTAACGTTACAATTTACATTTCTCTGGTGGATCAACTGTGAACAGCACATAAAACATGAGATCAATTAAAAACTCTTTCATGCTGCTAACAAAACATTCTGTCCTGCTGTGCTCTTCACAACAGTAAAACTCTCTCTTTGTTGTTCTTTGCAGTTGTTATGTCCTTAGAAAAAGCTTTATTCATGTACAACAAGTTTACAGGATGTATAAATACACATAGGCCTCACATATTACAGGCACAGTGATGTGACATGATGCGCTGTGTGAGGACACTGGTCTGGAGCTGAGACTCAGATCTTAAGTCCATTTCCCTCCAAGGATCTGATTTCTGTTCCTTCCTTTCATGTTTAACTTCCATGTCGCTGTGTGTCAGTCTGCTCGATGGTGCAGCTCATTCGCCACAGCTTGAAACTTACGTTACAGAGTTACAATTGTTGTTTTTGGTTGACAGACATCTGATGAAACAGACCATGTTACAAAGTGATCATTTACATTAAACTCCAGACCAAGGCCTTGGAGCCTGGACCAGACCCTCTGAGCTCTGTAACAGAAGTACATGTTTGTCATGATGATAATAAGTTATATGGTACGTTTTGTTGTTCTCTTTCACTACATTTTTAGTTACGTGACGTTAATTCATAAGAACCCAAACCCATGTTTCCTCAAAGGAATATTATAGGGGATATGAAACAGAATAAATGGACTACATGGAACACATTTCTGACAATATTTTTGAAATACTAACCCCTAGTGCCAGAGATCTGAAATGTAACATATATGTCACATTGGGCGTTCACATATAGATGTTTTCCTCATTTAAAAACGAATCAACTTGGCCTATTTTTTCATTGGTAGCAAATATATGATTTTTTATTTGCATTTCCACAACACATCTAAATTATAACTTTTATGGTTATTTAACCAAAAAATCGGTTTCAGATGTGTTTAACAAGACAAAATGTCTTCTCCTTGGATGATCTTCATCTTGTGTTTTATTTACTGATGTGTACATTTTTCTTCCATTTATTTCATAACTAATTTGACTAATATACTTATTTTTTGTTTAAATGTATTTATAATTCAACAACAGAACAGCAATCTGAGACAATTATAAGTTTAAAAGCCTGATGTGACGTATCTGTCACAATGTTTTCATAACTTTTTAAACAAATTAGTTTTATAAACATGGAGCTTAGATATAATGTAGGACGTGTTATCAAAGCATTAAGACCAGCCAGGCAGCCATTTTGGAAGTGATGTCATTGGTACACAAATGAACTCACGGTCACATGACCTCACCAGGATGTTCAGTCTGTGTCACCGTGGCTCCTTATTTAAGCAGTTTTCCCCCAAATTTCATGTTAAACTAACGAGAATATTAGAGACCCACACTTCGTATAATTATATTTTTTCCAGATGATTCATACAGAAATAAATTTGTCGAAGCATCTACAAGTTTTATTATTTGATAACAGTGATATCAGCAAAGACTTGAACCTGATCTATATCCTTAACATCTGCACCAGAATGTATGAAGCAGCGTTCACTTCTCTTGAACTAATGATTGTGAGGAATTTAAGTATTAAAAGCATTGTAAGCATGTTTAATAGCACCCCTAGTGGTGGATATTATATGTTACAGTATATTTACTTATATAAGTGTTAAACCATAAAAGCACTGTATGCATTGAACACTGCAAGTATAGTCAATGAACTTGAATTATTGAACTGTGAAAGAGATTAGATTGATGTTAAGTGAGGGACTTTCAGGTCGCAACCATTCAAGGACATGAGTAGAGTCTGCTGCAACGAAGGACGGTCGAGCGAGGATATGTGTGTATGCTGCTTTAAGGAAGGAAGAGGACTGACGAGCGGGTCAAAGGCCAAGGAGGGGCTTATCGGATTACAGCCAATCACTGAGCTGATAGACATTTTCAGACACACAGAACACAAAATGACTGATGAATTTAAAGAAGACCAGTGAGGGGCATGTTTAGTCTGTTTGATGAGACATATTAATAGTGTGATTCGCTTTGTAACAGTTTTTGCGTTAGTAGGATAATAAATCCTTTTGATTCTGACTTGGTGTAGTCATATTGTAGTTTATATATTGTTGCATTTGTTGTTTTTTTTTATACTATATGGACTCATGAGTCAGAAATAAAAGTTGATTAATTGAGCTGATTTAAACCAGCTGTTCCGTTGTTGGAGGTGGTTGAGGAGCACATGGCGTGGGGGGAGGGCGGATTCTCTCTTCGAACAGAAGTTCTGTTGCCCTAACATAATGCTGTAAAAGATACAATGTTTCAAATAACATGTGTGTTGTGAAAATAAAGCTGTCTTTCACACTTAGAGCGGATTTAAGAATGAAACAGAAGCTCTCAGAGGCGTATAGTAATATCAAAGCAATAGATTTATTTATCAACAGAGTTATTCAGCCCAGCAATCAAACAAGCTTGGGTGCTAATGGTTGAACTTCGCAGAGATTCACCATGAGACACGCTTGAACACATCAGCGTGAACCTTAATATAGGGGGTCCACCCCTTGATACACATTGGTCAAAGTCAAAGATGCAGGCGTGGCACGTTTGTACGTTATGGCGCCTGGATGGAGGCCGTGGATGTCCATCCACCTTGGCCCCTCCCAATAGGCGTTGGTTTCCATCAGTGTGAGTGAGGTGTTGCATCCTGCAAGACCTGAGAAAGAAGTGTGTGAAGAAGCCGGGCTCAGCTGGGGCGTTGTCCCTCGCTTGAATCTGACTGTCTTATCTATCTGAAGATGGCTGCCTGTTCCTTGTGGCGCAGTTAAATTAATAATCTCCCTCGTGCTTCTCCCTTGCCCTAGTGTATAAAGTGTGTAATGCGTGAGTGGTTAATAAAGCCTCATAAGTGTAATGATTATTAAAACTACTAATATACTAGTGATTAATTAAACTGTATATAAGTCAATTGCTACTTAAAGCTGCATATAAGCTAATTGCTGATTAAAGCTGTATATAAGCTAATTGCTGATTAAAGCTGTATATAAGCTAATTTTATCAACATGTGCATTATTAACAGGAAGTCAGCTCTCTTGAGTAAGTATGTGGCCCTTAAAAGGGCCTTTTTATAGTCAACGTGTGATTAGTTTAACCGCCGAAGCCGTACAGAGTGCGTCCCTGTCTCTTCAGAGCATACACCACATACATGGCGGTCACAGTCTTCCTCTTGGCGTGCTCGGTGTAGGTGACGGCATCACGGATCACGTTCTCCAGGAAGACCTTCAACACACCGCGGGTCTCCTCGTGATATCAGCAAAGTGATAGAAGTGATATCTCCACGTGATAGAAGATAGAGGTGGGGCTTCTCTTCTTCTTTGGATTTAACTGAAGGGTGATAATTAAACTCGTTAGCACCACCTGCTGTCTCCTACTGCTTGTTGCTGTAGCAATAACGTTGCAATAAGCAATAACATTGTGTACTCAAAGATGTACTTTATAATTACTGAAGTACAATATTGAGGACAATCATGATGTGACTCTGTGTAGACATATCAGCAGATATTAATTTAGTGTTCTGTCTGTATTATAGTTCCACGAGCATGAACACATGTTGAGAAGATCCAACTCAAAGTGAACCATGTTAACACAGTGTGACTGCAGAATAACAATATAAATGTGTGCAGTCAGTAACTTATGCAGTTTGAAGTTCAGACAATCTGCTGCCCTTCATGAGATGTTCGTAGAGGCAGATATTTTTAATCTGTTTTATTGTGTTTATTTGGATATCATCTTATATTAAAGCGTCAGTTTATATTCAGATATGACATCGTAACACCTCGTCTGGTTCTCTAAATCAGCGGTTCCCAAACTTTTTAGGCCGCCCACCCCCTTCTACATCCCAACCGGGTTCACGCTTCACGCACCCCCAACCACACCTTAAAAAAAATAAAATCAACAGAGCCTATTTATAGCCGTATAACAATCGGACCAATGAGAGAACAGTTTGCTCGCGCGTGGCGTTTGTTTACAAGATTTAGTCCGCTGGGCAAGTGCAACATTGTATCATATTAAACCCTGAATCGGAACAAAGCAAACGAACTACGGCTGTGAAAATGCCCTGAAACACTGCAACAAAGTTTCAAAACATTTCAGTTACACAAGGCGCCACTTTGGACACACGCACAGGCTCAGAGGCAGATTGAATCACATTTCATTTACAATAAACCACATAGCGGTTACATTAATCTGAATCGAATTACAATAAAGTTACTCTCTCCAATCATACATTCCACCATCTCTTTGGCAGTTGGCGACCACACGTCTTCGGCGATTGTGTGAGGTAGCCCCTTTCTCGCTATTCTGTAACTGACCAGATATGAAGCCCGTAGTGCGTGTTTTGTAGACCCAACACATGAATGAGACTGCAGCTGTTTTTGACAGCTGTTAGCCAGAACCTCACTGCACACCACGCACTGTGGCTTTGGGCAATCTGCATTGCCAATCCAAGTGAAGCTGAATGAATGAAGTTCGCTATTAAATTGTAAGTTTTTAATTTAAATGTTAGAAAGGGAATTTTTATAACTCATGTGATTGTTGTTTGTATTTATAATTTTTTTAAATTATATTTAATATTAATTATTACACCATTAGACCACCATTACATTTTTCCTCTTGCGCACCCCTAGAGCACCACACTTTGGGAATCCCTGCTCTAAGTTGTGTTTTCATTGTTTTCACATTTACTATTGTAATGTATTGTAATGTATTGTAATACAGACCATAGTTGTGAGCAGAAACATGTGCAGCCTGTTAGACTGCCTTAGTGAAAACATTATTTATAGTTTGTGTTGGCACTGTTCATTTGAGAACGCTTGAACGTGACTTTTATGAGGTGGAAAGTCATGATGAAGCACTCACACAGCCCAGAGGATAATCCTGCAAAAGGATTGTTATTATTCATTATTTTATGTAGAATAGTTAAAAGTGCAAACAGGAAATAAACTTGAAGGATTTCACATGTGATGCTTCGTGGTGTTACTGTCATGACAACACAGCCAGCAATAAAGTCAAAGTTCAGAGTAAATCAACTCGTTTTACAGTCAGACTCTCACATCTCAACACTACAGCCTGAAACGTTCACCCAAATACTTTAAAAGTAAGCCTTTATTTACATAAATAAATACAATTAATACATACAAATAATTCAGTGTTTACGACCACTGGCAGTTTATTCACGTTCAATTGTGGTAATGTGGCAGAAATAATATTTTATCACGATCATATATTATGTTCAATATTTAGGTGATTTGTTTATGCATTATTCATTCAGCATTCCTTAAATTGATTTCGACTCTGGACTTCCTTGACTCAACTTTCATTATTCAAGTACTACAATTTAACAAGCTGATGTTTTGGTGCACTGCACGTGTTCATGATATGAGACAACAGACAAAGCAGTAACCACGTTTAGGCAGCATCGGCTATTAACTACGAACTCACACGTAGCAGAGTATATTTAAATAAGACATATCGGGTAATAATCTCAAACTGACATTGTTCATTATACAACGTGAACAATGCAAATTAAACCAATTTTGTAGTACAGAAGGACTGAGTTTGTCCGTGGTCATTGATGGTAAAACACGTTTGCAGCAGAAGAGGAATGAGCTCTTCAGAGAGAGTGAGGTGGCTCTTAAAAGAGCCGTTGTGGTTTGTGGATCAGCAGACAGCTTAAGCTCGCTCTCCGCGGATGCGACGGGCCAGCTGGATGTCTTTGGGCATGATGGTGACCCTCTTGGCGTGGATGGCGCACAGGTTGGTGTCCTCGAACAGGCCGACCAGGTAAGCCTCACTGGACTCCTGCAGAGCCATAACAGCGGAGCTCTGGAAGCGCAGGTCGGTCTTGAAGTCCTGAGCGATTTCTCTCACCAGACGCTGGAAGGGCAGCTTGCGGATCAGCAGCTCCGTGGATTTCTGGTAGCGACGGATCTCTCTCAGAGCCACGGTACCGGGCCTGTAACGGTGTGGCTTCTTCACGCCGCCGGTGGCCGGGGCGCTCTTACGGGCAGCCTTGGTGGCCAGCTGCTTCCTGGGGGCTTTGCCTCCGGTGGATTTACGAGCGGTCTGCTTGGTTCTTGCCATGACTTCTTCTTTCTCTGATCAGGAGGAACATGCAGTCAAAGAGGAGACACGCTGCTCTTAAGCTGTGGACCGGCTGTGAAATGGTGACGCAGCTTCAGACCTCCGGCTCCTGATTGGTGAGAGGCTCATCCTAGAGCTCAGCCCCGCCCAGAGCAGCGACCCACCGCCGAGTCTCCGCTGCTCATTGGCGGAAAATGCTTTCAAATTGTCCGCCAAAATATAGAGTGTCCCGCCCGCTGTTCTTCTGCTGGAAGCATCTTTTCTGTTTGTCCGGAAACGTCCCACGCGCTCCGTGGATATTTAAAAGCGGGTTTCGGTTGTTGGTCAACATTCATTGCTCCAAAAACATCTAACGACCAGTGGCAGAGGAGAAACCGGATGCTTTCTGTGGTTTAGTGAACATGTCTAAAGTCCAAATGCTGAGATCTTTAGTCAACCAGCGACTAACTGCGGCTGCTGAAGAGATATTTGGTCTGTTTGAAGGAACGATAGCAGAGTACGAGGAGGAAGTTTCTGCTTTGAAAGAGGAGAACGAGCGAAAACAGAAACTACTGGACGCTGTTTTCAACCCTCAGCTTCGGTTACACGGAGCAGACGTCCAGCAGCTGTTGGTGGTTAAAGAAGAGGTTCCCCCTGATCAGCAGGAGTGGAGCTCCAGTCTGGACCAGGAGGACCCAGAGCCCCCACACATTAAAGAGGAACAGGAGGAACTCTGCACCAGTCAGGAAGGAGAGCAGCTTCAAGGGCTGGAGGAGGCTGATATCAAGTCCTCATTCACTCCTGTGAAGAGTGAAGATGATGAAGAGGAAGCTCAGTCCTCACAGCTTCATCAAATGCAAACTGAACAGATGGAAACAGATGCAGAGGACTGTGGAGGACCAGAACCAGACAGGAACTCAGATCCAGATAGACATCCAGAACCAGATACTGATGAGAAGACTGGAGAATCTTCTGACACTGATGATTGGAAGGAGACCAGAGAACCTCAGTCAGGTTTAAACTCTTTGAAACCTGATGAAGTCTGTCAGTGATTCAAGATGTAGTGCTGGTGAGAAACGTTTTAGATGCTCAGTATGTGAGAAATCTTTTAACCACCATTCACATTTACAAACCGTTCCCATTCCCTGGATGTTATCACGGAGCACTTTACGGTGCCGCTTAGCGCCTCCTTTACCGAGTCCTTTTCCTCCTTTGCCTCTTCCGCTCATTTTCAATGGTCGAAGTTTTTCAACAAGATGAAGAAAGCTGCTGGTTCACTGATACTTAAACCCTAACTGAGGACGTGATAGAAGACAATAGGGGGGGGGGGGCTTCTCTTCTTCTTAGGATTGTCATGAGGGTTGATTATTACAGTCTTTGCTGCATCAGCGCCATCTGTTGACCAAGAGCATTACTCAGGGACGCATGTCTCCTATAAGATAAAAGTTTGGTAGAAGACTCAATAAGGTACTTTAAGTTATACTAAAGTACAGTATCAATGACAACCATGCTGCGACTGTAGACATATCAGCAGCTGGTCTCCGCCAGGAGAATATGCAATCGGTCCCGTGTGAGCATGTTTGGAGTGTGCGCCTCTGTGTCTGTCCACGGCAAATCTCCCATTCTGCTGCAGCCAACTGCACAATATTTTGCGTTGCCAGTTATGGCTGCATGCTCAAGGACCTCTCATGGTTTCGACACACACTTTTTCTCAAAACACCTTTTATAGCCTGTTTCATAATGCCAATGACTTCCCACTCACCACCCTCAGCTGCCCCGGTTGGTGGAGGTAGTGATGACACAGCTGAGTGAGTCTACTACCCCCAGAGACACAGTGGGGTGGAAACAGTTTGCACACTGTTATTGTTGTTGAACTAGCAGACGAAAGACGAAGAGCTGGGTGAAAATACAATGAATGCATATAAAAAACAAAAACAAAACAAAAGCAGCACCCATCTGAGACACCCATTTGGTTCTTTTGGATCGTGTTTCTACATCATACAACATCGCATACATACGTTTCCACTCGTGCACTCACCTACACTGCTGAACTCGCTGACTCCACAAGCCGCAGTTAGTTTAAGCTTTCCTTTAATGTTGACTTTAAATGAATGAACAATGTGTTAATCGGCTTGGTTGTGTGCATCTCCCTCTTTTGTCATGGTTAGTGAGAACAAGTGCGGCCTCGTCCGTCCACATGTTAAAGACCGTGTTGACACAAGTGGACAGGTGTGAGCCTTCAGCAGTGATTGCATGGCCTTGAAAACACATCATGCAGTGCCCCTAACATGGATGAGTACTTTTGGAGATGTTCAACTGATGGTGTGGCTTCTTTCAGGGTTTGCAGATGGGTGAGTGTTACCTGCATCTGGCTTGAAAGAAACTGCAACTTTGTCATGAAAGCCTTCACCAGGCTGCATGTCATGTGCAAAGTTCCGAACATTCCCGGCGTCCCGAACGTTCCGGCGTTCCCGAACGTTCCCGGCGTTCCAAACGTTCCCGGCGGTCCGAACATTCCCGGCGTTCCCTTCATTCTGAACATTCCCGGCATCCCGAACGTCCTTTTGAACCCAGAACAATAACAAAAACAGCTGGGGCCGGCGTTCCGAACGTTCCCGGCGTTCCGAATGTTCCGGCGTTCCGAACGTTCCCGGCGTTCCAAATGTTCTGGCGTTCCAAACATTCCCGGCATTCCGAACTTTCCGAACGTTCCCGGCGTTCCGAACGTTCCCGGCGTTCCGAACGTTCTGGCGTTACAAACGTTCACGGCGTTCCGAACGTTCCCGGCGTTCCGAACTTTCCGAATGTTCCCGGCGTTCCGAACTTTACGAACGTTCCCGGCGTTCCGAACTTTACGAACGTTCCCGGCGTTGCAAACTTTACGAACGTTCCCGGCATTCCGAACGTTCCCGGCGTTCCGAATGTTCCGGCGTTCCAAACGTTCCCGGCGTTCCGAACGTTCCCGGCGTTCCGAACTTTCCGAATGTTCCCGGCGTTCCGAACTTTCCGAACGTTCCCGGCGTTCCGAACTTTCCGAACGTTCCCGGCTTTCCGAACTTTACGAACGTTCCCGGCGTTCCGAACTTTACGAACGTTCCCGGCGTTCCGAACGTTCCCGGCGTTCCGAACTTTCCGAATGTTCCCGACGTTCCGAACTTTCCGAACGTTCCCGGCGTTCCGAACTTTACGAACGTTCCCGGCGTTCCGAACTTTCCGAACGTTCCCGGCTTTCCGAACTTTACGAACGTTCCCGGCGTTCCGAACTTTCCGAACGTTCCCGGCGTTCCGAACTTTCCGAACGTTCCCGGCGTTCCGAACTTTACGAACGTTCCCGGCGTTCCGAACGTTCCCGGCGTTCCGAACTTTCCGAATGTTCCCGGCGTTCCGAACTTTCCGAACGTTCCCGGCGTTCCGAACTTTCCGAATGTTCCCGGCGTTCCGAACTTTCCGAACGGTCCCGGCTTTCCGAACTTTCCGAACGGTCCCGGCTTTCCGAACTTTACGAACGTTCCCGGCGTTCCGAACTTTACGAACGTTCCCGGCGTTCCGAACTTTACGAACGTTCCCGGCGTTCCGAACTTTCCGAATGTTCCCGGCGTTCCGAACTTTCCGAACGTTCCCGGCGTTCCGAACTTTACGAACGTTCCCGGCGTTCCGAACTTTACGAACGTTCCCGGCGTTCCGAACTTTACGAACGTTCCCGGCGTTCCGAACTTTACGAACGTTCCCGGCGTTCCGAACGTTCCCGGCGTTCCGAACTTTCCGAATGTTCCCGGCGTTCCGAACTTTACGAACGTTCCCGGCGTTCCGAACTTTACGAACGTTCCCGGCGTTCCGAACTTTACGAACGTTCCCGGCTTTACGAACGTTCCCGGCGTTCCGAACTTTACGAACGTTCCCGGCGTTCCGAACTTTACGAACGTTCCCGGCGTTCCGAACTTTACGAACGTTCCCGGCGTTCCGAACTTTACGAACGTTCCCGGCGTTCCGAACTTTACGATGTTCCCGGCGTTCCGAACTTTACGAACGTTCCCGGCGTTCCGAACTTTACGAACGTTCCCGGCGTTCCGAACTTTACGAACGTTCCCGGCGTTCCGAACTTTACGAACGTTCCCGGCGTTCCGAACGTTCCCGGCGTTCCGAACGTTCCCGGCGTTCCGAATGTTCCGGCGTTCCAAACGTTCCCGGCGTTCCGAACGTTCCCGGCGTTCCGAATGTTCCGGCGTTCCGAATGTTCCGGCGTTCCAAACGTTCCCTGGGTCCTTTTGAACCCAGAATAATAACAAAAAACAGCTGGGGCGAACGTTCCCGGCGTTCCGAACTTTACGAACGTTCCCGGCATTCCGAACGTTCCCGGCGTTCCGAACGTTCCGGCGTTCCAAACGTTCCCGGCGTTCCGAACTTTACGAACGTTCCCGATGTTCCGAACTTTAGGAACGTTCCCGGCGTTCCGAACTTTACGAACGTTCCCGGCGTTCCGAACTTTACGAACGTTCCCGGCGTTCCGAACTTTACAAACGTTCCCGGCGTTCCGAACTTTACGATGTTCCCGGCGTTCCGAACTTTACGAACGTTCCCGGCGTTCCGAACTTTACGAACGTTCCCGGCGTTCCGAACTTTACGAACGTTCCCGGCGTTCCGAACGTTCCCGGCGTTCCGAATGTTCCGGCGTTCCAAACGTTCCCGGCGTTCCGAACGTTCCCGGCGTTCCGAATGTTCCGGCGTTCCGAATGTTCCGGCGTTCCAAACGTTCCCTGGGTCCTTTTGAACCCAGAATAATAACAAAAAACAGCTGGGGCGAACGTTCCCGGCGTTCCGAACTTTACGAACGTTCCCGGCGTTCCGAACTTTACGAACGTTCCCGGCGTTCCAGAACAATAACAAAAAACAGCTGGGGCCGGTGTTCCGAACGTTCCGGCGTTCTGAACGTTCCGGCGTTCCAAACGTTCCCGGCGTTCCGAACGTTGCCGGCGGTCCGAACGTTCCCGGCGTTCCCTTCATTCTGAACATTCCCGGCGTCCCGAACGTCCTTTTGAACCCAGAATAATAACAAAAAACAGCTGGGGCCGAACGTTCCCGGCGTTCCGAACTTTCCGAACGTTCCCGGCGTTCCGAACGTTCCCGGCGTTCCGAATGTTCCGGCGTTCCAAACGTTCCCGGCGTTCCGAACTTTCCGAACGTTCCCGCCGTTCCGAACGTTCCCGGCGTTCCGAATGTTCCGGCGTTCCAAACGTTCCCGGCGTTCCGAACTTTCCGAACGTTCCCGGCGTTCCGAACGTTCCCGGCGTTCCGAATGTTCCGGTGTTCCAAACGTTCCCGGCGTTCCGAACGTTCCCGGCGTTCCGAACGTTTCCGGCGTTCCGAACTTTCCGAACGTTCCCGGAGTTCCGAATGTTCCCGGCGTTCCAAACGTTCCCGGCGTTCCGAACTTTCCGAACGTTCCCGGCGTTCCGAACGTTCCCGGCGGTCCGAACGTTCCCGGCGTTCCCTTCATTCCGAACATTCCCGGCGTCCCGAACGTCCTTTTGAACCCAGAACAATAACAAAAAACAGCTGGGGCCGGCGTTCCGAACGAATGAATTTAAAGCTGCAGGACAGTTCAGTGAAATTAGTTTACTTTATTTTAGTACTTTATTTTAAGATGCACATTTTTGAAAAGCTTTCTGTTGTATCAGTTATTCTTTAATTCAGACATTATTGTACTTGAAATGAGAAGAACATTTATTTATGTATTTCTATGTCTTATTTATAATCCATCAAGTTAAATTTGAAAACTGAGAATAATAATTTGTTAAAATATAATTAGTGTACTTTATTTGATTTGACAGTTGTTGACGACACAGAGACGTTACTACTACTAGACGTCTTGAATATATATATATATATATATATATATATATACATACATATATATGTGTATATATATATATTGTTAGATCCTGGGGTACTTCTGGCCCGATACGGGGCTACTTACTGATTCAGCTCTCTATTAAAAGATTGTCGAGCTGGTGTTCTTGCGAGGGAACTCGCCTGGCTCCGCTAACTGCCGTTACTCCCGACGTCTACCCTGCTTCCTCCGGTCTGAGCGCGCTCGGCCGAGAGACCAGTCCTGGCCCCGGGCGCTCCCACCAGTCGCGTCGGTTATGGCAGCTTCCCTCTTATGGATCCGTGCTCTTGGTAAATGCCAGGTTAGGTTTTAACGGCTAGGATCTCTTCTTTCTAAAACCGTAAGGGATTGTTAAGTGGATTCGGTCTCTAGGATAACCTTACAGAACTCAGTTGTTAGACATACAATGGCTTTAACTTTTTACTGCCACGAGGAACTTTTTACTACTTGAGCAAATAAATGCACTTGAGAATTTTACTTTAAATGCAGATTAGATATTTATTGCAGGTTATATTTAGTTAGTTTGCAAGGGTTAAGCTACAGCTCACATAAAACGTCACTACACTTGATACGTTACTTTAATTTTCTTCTTAGATTATACTCATTAGTTTTAGATGCCGAGACGGCTCGGTTGGAGCTGGATCTTCAATGGTGCGATGAAAAGGTTCTTTTGGAGTTCTTAGGAGCGAAGGTCTGGCCAGACCCTCGGTCCTCCTGCTCTGCAGCAGAGTCCGTTCAACAGTCCTCAAAACTCAGTACAAAGTCTTTCTATGGCTGCTGCGTCTTCTCCGTTGTTCAGTTGTTAAAGGCGAGCAGTGGGGAGAGGAAAATCTCCGTCTTTAAATCTTGTTGTCCACGAACAGCGGTCTTCTTTCCGTGAACAGAGACGAAGTCCTCAATACTTCAGTTACGATCGTCCGTATCTTCTCCTCAGAGCACTTGGACGGCTCTCGTGTAGAAATCCCCGTTTGGGGCTTGCAAGCGTCTCCTTTTATCCATGATTTGGGCTGTCTGTTCTGCCCCCTCCTATCCAACACATGATCTCATTCCCCCACCCACTTGAGTGGGCGTTTGGTTCTGGACATGTCCAGACTTATTCTATATTATATACATTAAGCCTGTATGACTCATCTTTTGCAACAGTCTTTTGCTGCCACGTCTGCTTTTCCGATCCACACCCAAAAACATCTGTTCCTAACTTCACTCTTTCTGCTGAGTCATCCTGACAAAACCCTTTTGCCATATCTCGGCTCCGGTCACATATAACATTATTATAATCAGTTTTTATATTTGTTAAATCACTCTATGCATTATAAATTCGTTACATATTGATTAAACATTTTGTTATATAATGATCATAAACCTTATCCTTTGATTACACTTTAACTATTGATTTCTGAGTATATAATTTGTGCTTTTTATATCCTGACTTTCCCTGAATGTGCAAGCATGTATCCGAGGCAGCTCTGTGGGCTCAACTCTTCTCGACAATATACATACATATATATGTGTATATATATACATACATATATATATATGTGTATATATATATACATACATATATATATGTATATACATATATATTAGGGGTGTAACAATACGCGTATTCATATTGAACCGTTCGGTACGAGGCTCACGGTTCGGTACGCATGACGAACCGAACAATACGTTTGAATAAAAAAGAATTTAAAAAAAAATGTTTAAACCTTTATTTAACCAGGTAGTCCCATTGAGATGAAAAATCTCTTTTGCAAGATGTAAGTAACAATACAAGATGTAAGCAAGATGTAAGTAACAATACTACATAACATTAAGGAGCAGTTTTTGTTTTTTATGCTTATGTGTTGCTAAGAAGACACCCCAGAAGATGAGACACTCAGGTATAGTTCCATCATTGTTCAAAGTCAAAGAATAACTTGATGTTAGTTAGTAGTTATATTTATATATATATATTTATATATTTATATATATATATTTATATATATTTATATATATATATTTATATATATATATTTATTTATATATTTATATATATTTATATATATATTTATATATATTAGATATAATATATATATATAGATTATATAATATATAGATTAGATATAATATATAGATTAGATATATTATATATAGATTATATATAATATATAGATTAGATATATTATATATAGATTATATATAATATATAGATTAGATATATTATATATAGATTAGATATATAATATATAGATTAGATATATTATATATAGATATAATAGATAGATAGATATAATAGATAGATATAATAGATAGATAGATATAATAGATAGATAGATAGATATCACGGGTTAGACATTATTGTAATGTTCCGGACCTTTGCCCGAGATGATTTTCTCAATCTGGACCGTTCGGAATTTTAGTTGAAGACCCCTGCTTTAGAGGAAAATAAATGTGCAATTGTAGTGATTACTACCGGTATTTCATTTCTAAATTGTGAAAAATGGGGTATGCAGCCCACTGCACAGTAGTTTAACATTGTGAGTGGGAAAAAATGCTTTTCTTGGCTTGAGGAAATTTTACAAAACATAAAACCTACATGGTCAAAAAAAAAAAAGTCACAACCGATACCCACAAGCCACTGGGTGACTGGACCGTAGGTAGGGGGACCGCGAGTGGCATTGAGGTTATTTCTCACGACACAGCAACTCCTGCATAGCCAATGGCAGAGCAACAGCTGAGATGGAGATTTTATGTTCATATTATGTCTGCCAATTTTCACACGAGTGCATTCCTTTAGTTATTTTTCCACTTCGTAGTTTGCACCATGACAATACATTCAGGAACAATCCCAGGTGAGAAACCTCATTAATCCAACCTAGAAAGTGTGTTCTCCTTCCCAAATGTCAGGCAAATTTGAGGTTTCATAACCCAAATACAGAATGGACCATACAAGCGCATTGTAGGAGCCAGGTGTGGCCTGTGTCATTTTTGTACGCCCTTTTTCGTCACTTCCGGTGATTGAGTCACGTAGTGCTGAGAATAGCCACAATGGGGGTTTATCAGCTGTCAGAGTTAGACTAGGGGAAGGATTGGAAGGAGAGGGGGTGAGAGAGGGAGCCTTATTTTTTGTTGACCGCTATTTCTACAAGTTATTCACATTAATACCGACAAATTATCGAGTTATGATTATATGCCATCTAGAATCAACGTTTATTTGTTACCCACAAATAAACACTCGAAACTCATCCACTGGATTCCGGAAGTCATTTAACGTTGCAGCCAGCGCGTCCGCAAGTTTAAATCTCCTCTACTTCGCCTCTCAGTGACTCAAGGAAATTTGACGATAGTCATCTACACGCATTGACAAATGATTTAATAGAAAACACACTATCTTCAACATTTCCATGTCAAGAACATAACAGCAAACATAGGTTATGTTGTCAAAGTAAGGACTGGAAATTGTAAAACAGAAAAGCAATGAACCGAGCAGTTATTGGTTAGAGCATCTCTCAGCTCTCTGACGGTGGGGGTGCAG
This sequence comes from Melanostigma gelatinosum, assembly GCF_949748355.1. Taxonomy (NCBI): domain Eukaryota; kingdom Metazoa; phylum Chordata; class Actinopteri; order Perciformes; family Zoarcidae; genus Melanostigma; species Melanostigma gelatinosum. Next base: position 21,579,013 of record NC_136634.1, read on the forward strand.
CCCTGCGCACAGCCCTGGACAGGGCTTGTTGGATGACCGGGTACAGTTTATAGCATCCCTCAATGCAGGTCCGCACCCCGGCTGTCAGAGTCTCTTCGGCCATTTCTCCATCCGACTGCAGCCCAGAAATCTGGTTCAGGCTGGGGAGGAAGGCGACGGTCAGACCGCCCTGGTTCTCGCCGCTGACTGAGCCGAAGCAGTTTTCCTCCGCGTAAGAAGGGTCGACCACGTAAGAGGCGCCATCCTGGTGTATGGAACAGCCGAGTACCAGATCGTACATTTCGATCCCTGCGTCTGCGAGGGCGAGCGAAGCGCACGTGACCGCGTGGGCCAGAACAGAACCGCTGTTCTCCAGAACCATCACGTTGACCTCGACCTGAGAGCGGGGGTATTTGTGGAGGCACACGGCTGGCTGCAGACTCTCGTGCAGCATCAGGGAGAGGTCCTTGTCCTGGCTCCCCTGAATCCAGGAGCCCCTCTCCGGGCAGGAGAATGGAGCGAAGCGCATGTCAGTAGTCAACCTGGATACACGGAGAAATACTATTATAATACAGCTTTGTTGTGTTCATGTACTCTCTTCCTGTAGAACCCCACAACAAACATCAGTGTCCACTTCAAATGCATAGTATAAGTAGGGATGAAAGCTGCTTGAGGGCAAACCTGGCTAAACTCAGTTTACAGACTTGCATGATTGAAAATGGCATTATATGTGACAGCATTATTAGTGGTAACGCTAGTGGTTTATTTTTTGTACAACGTTGGAAAGAAGTTCTTATTTTAAGCACGAGTATTTAACTTCTGTTGAATACTTGAACTGACTATCTGAAGTTTGCTAATGTGAGCTAACGTTAACGTTCAGCTAACATAAGCTGCTTGTCATACGAAACAGAGTGTTACTACTTATGAATTCAGGCAGAATGTGTACGTCTCTAGATTAATAAAGATAAATAAAATAAGTACATGAATGAAATCCCGACATACCTTCCACATTTCATATCGGTCTCATCTTTGCGCTCCGTTTCTCTGGGGCCATAAACGCAGCACATCAACTTGGTGTTTCCAGCCTCGATGTACGCGGAGCCTTTGGCCTGGCTCACCAGCCCGCACCGGACAAACACGGGCCGCACGTCCACTTGGTCCCGCTGACGACCGTCCGCTCTCGGGCCGCGCGTGTTCTGTCTGTATTATAGTTCCACGAGCATGAACACATGTTGAGAAGATCCAACTCAAAGTGAACCATGTTAACACAGTGTGACTGCAGAATAACAATATAAATGTGTGCAGTCAGTAACTTATGCAGTTTGAAGTTCAGACAATCTGCTGCCCTTCATGAGATGTTCGTAGAGGCAGATATTTTTAATCTGTTTTATTGTGTTTATTTGGATATCATCTTATATTAAAGCGTCAGTTTATATTCAGATATGACATCGTAACACCTCGTCTGGTTCTCTAAATCAGCGGTTCCCAAACTTTTTAGGCCGCCCACCCCCTTCTACATCCCAACCGGGTTCACGCTTCACGCACCCCCAACCACACCTTAAAAAAAATAAAATCAACAGAGCCTATTTATAGCCGTATAACAATCGGACCAATGAGAGAACAGTTTGCTCGCGCGTGGCGTTTGTTTACAAGATTTAGTCCGCTGGGCAAGTGCAACATTGTATCATATTAAACCCTGAATCGGAACAAAGCAAACGAACTACGGCTGTGAAAATGCCCTGAAACACTGCAACAAAGTTTCAAAACATTTCAGTTACACAAGGCGCCACTTTGGACACACGCACAGGCTCAGAGGCAGATTGAATCACATTTCATTTACAATAAACCACATAGCGGTTACATTAATCTGAATCGAATTACAATAAAGTTACTCTCTCCAATCATACATTCCACCATCTCTTTGGCAGTTGGCGACCACACGTCTTCGGCGATTGTGTGAGGTAGCCCCTTTCTCGCTATTCTGTAACTGACCAGATATGAAGCCCGTAGTGCGTGTTTTGTAGACCCAACACATGAATGAGACTGCAGCTGTTTTTGACAGCTGTTAGCCAGAACCTCACTGCACACCACGCACTGTGGCTTTGGGCAATCTGCATTGCCAATCCAAGTGAAGCTGAATGAATGAAGTTCGCTATTAAATTGTAAGTTTTTAATTTAAATGTTAGAAAGGGAATTTTTATAACTCATGTGATTGTTGTTTGTATTTATAATTTTTTTAAATTATATTTAATATTAATTATTACACCATTAGACCACCATTACATTTTTCCTCTTGCGCACCCCTAGAGCACCACACTTTGGGAATCCCTGCTCTAAGTTGTGTTTTCATTGTTTTCACATTTACTATTGTAATGTATTGTAATGTATTGTAATACAGACCATAGTTGTGAGCAGAAACATGTGCAGCCTGTTAGACTGCCTTAGTGAAAACATTATTTATAGTTTGTGTTGGCACTGTTCATTTGAGAACGCTTGAACGTGACTTTTATGAGGTGGAAAGTCATGATGAAGCACTCACACAGCCCAGAGGATAATCCTGCAAAAGGATTGTTATTATTCATTATTTTATGTAGAATAGTTAAAAGTGCAAACAGGAAATAAACTTGAAGGATTTCACATGTGATGCTTCGTGGTGTTACTGTCATGACAACACAGCCAGCAATAAAGTCAAAGTTCAGAGTAAATCAACTCGTTTTACAGTCAGACTCTCACATCTCAACACTACAGCCTGAAACGTTCACCCAAATACTTTAAAAGTAAGCCTTTATTTACATAAATAAATACAATTAATACATACAAATAATTCAGTGTTTACGACCACTGGCAGTTTATTCACGTTCAATTGTGGTAATGTGGCAGAAATAATATTTTATCACGATCATATATTATGTTCAATATTTAGGTGATTTGTTTATGCATTATTCATTCAGCATTCCTTAAATTGATTTCGACTCTGGACTTCCTTGACTCAACTTTCATTATTCAAGTACTACAATTTAACAAGCTGATGTTTTGGTGCACTGCACGTGTTCATGATATGAGACAACAGACAAAGCAGTAACCACGTTTAGGCAGCATCGGCTATTAACTACGAACTCACACGTAGCAGAGTATATTTAAATAAGACATATCGGGTAATAATCTCAAACTGACATTGTTCATTATACAACGTGAACAATGCAAATTAAACCAATTTTGTAGTACAGAAGGACTGAGTTTGTCCGTGGTCATTGATGGTAAAACACGTTTGCAGCAGAAGAGGAATGAGCTCTTCAGAGAGAGTGAGGTGGCTCTTAAAAGAGCCGTTGTGGTTTGTGGATCAGCAGACAGCTTAAGCTCGCTCTCCGCGGATGCGACGGGCCAGCTGGATGTCTTTGGGCATGATGGTGACCCTCTTGGCGTGGATGGCGCACAGGTTGGTGTCCTCGAACAGGCCGACCAGGTAAGCCTCACTGGACTCCTGCAGAGCCATAACAGCGGAGCTCTGGAAGCGCAGGTCGGTCTTGAAGTCCTGAGCGATTTCTCTCACCAGACGCTGGAAGGGCAGCTTGCGGATCAGCAGCTCCGTGGATTTCTGGTAGCGACGGATCTCTCTCAGAGCCACGGTACCGGGCCTGTAACGGTGTGGCTTCTTCACGCCGCCGGTGGCCGGGGCGCTCTTACGGGCAGCCTTGGTGGCCAGCTGCTTCCTGGGGGCTTTGCCTCCGGTGGATTTACGAGCGGTCTGCTTGGTTCTTGCCATGACTTCTTCTTTCTCTGATCAGGAGGAACATGCAGTCAAAGAGGAGACACGCTGCTCTTAAGCTGTGGACCGGCTGTGAAATGGTGACGCAGCTTCAGACCTCCGGCTCCTGATTGGTGAGAGGCTCATCCTAGAGCTCAGCCCCGCCCAGAGCAGCGACCCACCGCCGAGTCTCCGCTGCTCATTGGCGGAAAATGCTTTCAAATTGTCCGCCAAAATATAGAGTGTCCCGCCCGCTGTTCTTCTGCTGGAAGCATCTTTTCTGTTTGTCCGGAAACGTCCCACGCGCTCCGTGGATATTTAAAAGCGGGTTTCGGTTGTTGGTCAACATTCATTGCTCCAAAAACATCTAACGACCAGTGGCAGAGGAGAAACCGGATGCTTTCTGTGGTTTAGTGAACATGTCTAAAGTCCAAATGCTGAGATCTTTAGTCAACCAGCGACTAACTGCGGCTGCTGAAGAGATATTTGGTCTGTTTGAAGGAACGATAGCAGAGTACGAGGAGGAAGTTTCTGCTTTGAAAGAGGAGAACGAGCGAAAACAGAAACTACTGGACGCTGTTTTCAACCCTCAGCTTCGGTTACACGGAGCAGACGTCCAGCAGCTGTTGGTGGTTAAAGAAGAGGTTCCCCCTGATCAGCAGGAGTGGAGCTCCAGTCTGGACCAGGAGGACCCAGAGCCCCCACACATTAAAGAGGAACAGGAGGAACTCTGCACCAGTCAGGAAGGAGAGCAGCTTCAAGGGCTGGAGGAGGCTGATATCAAGTCCTCATTCACTCCTGTGAAGAGTGAAGATGATGAAGAGGAAGCTCAGTCCTCACAGCTTCATCAAATGCAAACTGAACAGATGGAAACAGATGCAGAGGACTGTGGAGGACCAGAACCAGACAGGAACTCAGATCCAGATAGACATCCAGAACCAGATACTGATGAGAAGACTGGAGAATCTTCTGACACTGATGATTGGAAGGAGACCAGAGAACCTCAGTCAGGTTTAAACTCTTTGAAACCTGATGAAGTCTGTCAGTGATTCAAGATGTAGTGCTGGTGAGAAACGTTTTAGATGCTCAGTATGTGAGAAATCTTTTAACCACCATTCACATTTACAAACCGTTCCCATTCCCTGGATGTTATCACGGAGCACTTTACGGTGCCGCTTAGCGCCTCCTTTACCGAGTCCTTTTCCTCCTTTGCCTCTTCCGCTCATTTTCAATGGTCGAAGTTTTTCAACAAGATGAAGAAAGCTGCTGGTTCACTGATACTTAAACCCTAACTGAGGACGTGATAGAAGACAATAGGGGGGGGGGCTTCTCTTCTTCTTAGGATTGTCATGAGGGTTGATTATTACAGTCTTTGCTGCATCAGCGCCATCTGTTGACCAAGAGCATTACTCAGGGACGCATGTCTCCTATAAGATAAAAGTTTGGTAGAAGACTCAATAAGGTACTTTAAGTTATACTAAAGTACAGTATCAATGACAACCATGCTGCGACTGTAGACATATCAGCAGCTGGTCTCCGCCAGGAGAATATGCAATCGGTCCCGTGTGAGCATGTTTGGAGTGTGCGCCTCTGTGTCTGTCCACGGCAAATCTCCCATTCTGCTGCAGCCAACTGCACAATATTTTGCGTTGCCAGTTATGGCTGCATGCTCAAGGACCTCTCATGGTTTCGACACACACTTTTTCTCAAAACACCTTTTATAGCCTGTTTCATAATGCCAATGACTTCCCACTCACCACCCTCAGCTGCCCCGGTTGGTGGAGGTAGTGATGACACAGCTGAGTGAGTCTACTACCCCCAGAGACACAGTGGGGTGGAAACAGTTTGCACACTGTTATTGTTGTTGAACTAGCAGACGAAAGACGAAGAGCTGGGTGAAAATACAATGAATGCATATAAAAAACAAAAACAAAACAAAAGCAGCACCCATCTGAGACACCCATTTGGTTCTTTTGGATCGTGTTTCTACATCATACAACATCGCATACATACGTTTCCACTCGTGCACTCACCTACACTGCTGAACTCGCTGACTCCACAAGCCGCAGTTAGTTTAAGCTTTCCTTTAATGTTGACTTTAAATGAATGAACAATGTGTTAATCGGCTTGGTTGTGTGCATCTCCCTCTTTTGTCATGGTTAGTGAGAACAAGTGCGGCCTCGTCCGTCCACATGTTAAAGACCGTGTTGACACAAGTGGACAGGTGTGAGCCTTCAGCAGTGATTGCATGGCCTTGAAAACACATCATGCAGTGCCCCTAACATGGATGAGTACTTTTGGAGATGTTCAACTGATGGTGTGGCTTCTTTCAGGGTTTGCAGATGGGTGAGTGTTACCTGCATCTGGCTTGAAAGAAACTGCAACTTTGTCATGAAAGCCTTCACCAGGCTGCATGTCATGTGCAAAGTTCCGAACATTCCCGGCGTCCCGAACGTTCCGGCGTTCCCGAACGTTCCCGGCGTTCCAAACGTTCCCGGCGGTCCGAACATTCCCGGCGTTCCCTTCATTCTGAACATTCCCGGCATCCCGAACGTCCTTTTGAACCCAGAACAATAACAAAAACAGCTGGGGCCGGCGTTCCGAACGTTCCCGGCGTTCCGAATGTTCCGGCGTTCCGAACGTTCCCGGCGTTCCAAATGTTCTGGCGTTCCAAACATTCCCGGCATTCCGAACTTTCCGAACGTTCCCGGCGTTCCGAACGTTCCCGGCGTTCCGAACGTTCTGGCGTTACAAACGTTCACGGCGTTCCGAACGTTCCCGGCGTTCCGAACTTTCCGAATGTTCCCGGCGTTCCGAACTTTACGAACGTTCCCGGCGTTCCGAACGTTCCCGGCGTTCCGAACTTTCCGAATGTTCCCGACGTTCCGAACTTTCCGAACGTTCCCGGCGTTCCGAACTTTACGAACGTTCCCGGCGTTCCGAACTTTCCGAACGTTCCCGGCTTTCCGAACTTTACGAACGTTCCCGGCGTTCCGAACTTTCCGAACGTTCCCGGCGTTCCGAACTTTCCGAACGTTCCCGGCGTTCCGAACTTTACGAACGTTCCCGGCGTTCCGAACGTTCCCGGCGTTCCGAACTTTCCGAATGTTCCCGGCGTTCCGAACTTTCCGAACGTTCCCGGCGTTCCGAACTTTCCGAATGTTCCCGGCGTTCCGAACTTTCCGAACGGTCCCGGCTTTCCGAACTTTCCGAACGGTCCCGGCTTTCCGAACTTTACGAACGTTCCCGGCGTTCCGAACTTTACGAACGTTCCCGGCGTTCCGAACTTTACGAACGTTCCCGGCGTTCCGAACTTTCCGAATGTTCCCGGCGTTCCGAACTTTCCGAACGTTCCCGGCGTTCCGAACTTTACGAACGTTCCCGGCGTTCCGAACTTTCCGAACGTTCCCGGCGTTCCGAACTTTACGAACGTTCCCGGCGTTCCGAACTTTACGAACGTTCCCGGCGTTCCGAACGTTCCCGGCGTTCCGAACGTTCCCGGCGTTCCGAATGTTCCGGCGTTCCAAACGTTCCCGGCGTTCCGAACGTTCCCGGCGTTCCGAATGTTCCGGCGTTCCGAATGTTCCGGCGTTCCAAACGTTCCCTGGGTCCTTTTGAACCCAGAATAATAACAAAAAACAGCTGGGGCGAACGTTCCCGGCGTTCCGAACTTTACGAACGTTCCCGGCATTCCGAACGTTCCCGGCGTTCCGAACGTTCCGGCGTTCCAAACGTTCCGGCGTTCCAAACGTTCCCGGCGTTCCGAACTTTACGAACGTTCCCGGCGTTCCGAACTTTAGGAACGTTCCCGGCGTTCCGAACTTTACGAACGTTCCCGGCGTTCCGAACTTTACGAACGTTCCCGGCGTTCCGAACTTTACAAACGTTCCCGGCGTTCCGAACTTTACGATGTTCCCGGCGTTCCGAACTTTACGAACGTTCCCGGCGTTCCGAACTTTACGAACGTTCCCGGCGTTCCGAACTTTACGAACGTTCCCGGCGTTCCGAACGTTCCCGGCGTTCCGAATGTTCCGGCGTTCCAAACGTTCCCGGCGTTCCGAACGTTCCCGGCGTTCCGAATGTTCCGGCGTTCCGAATGTTCCGGCGTTCCAAACGTTCCCTGGGTCCTTTTGAACCCAGAATAATAACAAAAAACAGCTGGGGCGAACGTTCCCGGCGTTCCGAACTTTACGAACGTTCCCGGCGTTCCGAACTTTACGAACGTTCCCGGCGTTCCAGAACAATAACAAAAAACAGCTGGGGCCGGTGTTCCGAACGTTCCGGCGTTCTGAACGTTCCGGCGTTCCAAACGTTCCCGGCGTTCCGAACGTTGCCGGCGGTCCGAACGTTCCCGGCGTTCCCTTCATTCTGAACATTCCCGGCGTCCCGAACGTCCTTTTGAACCCAGAATAATAACAAAAAACAGCTGGGGCCGAACGTTCCCGGCGTTCCGAACTTTCCGAACGTTCCCGGCGTTCCGAACGTTCCCGGCGTTCCGAATGTTCCGGCGTTCCAAACGTTCCCGGCGTTCCGAACTTTCCGAACGTTCCCGCCGTTCCGAACGTTCCCGGCGTTCCGAATGTTCCGGCGTTCCAAACGTTCCCGGCGTTCCGAACTTTCCGAACGTTCCCGGCGTTCCGAACGTTCCCGGCGTTCCGAATGTTCCGGTGTTCCAAACGTTCCCGGCGTTCCGAACGTTCCCGGCGTTCCGAACGTTTCCGGCGTTCCGAACTTTCCGAACGTTCCCGGAGTTCCGAATGTTCCCGGCGTTCCAAACGTTCCCGGCGTTCCGAACTTTCCGAACGTTCCCGGCGTTCCGAACGTTCCCGGCGGTCCGAACGTTCCCGGCGTTCCCTTCATTCCGAACATTCCCGGCGTCCCGAACGTCCTTTTGAACCCAGAACAATAACAAAAAACAGCTGGGGCCGGCGTTCCGAACGAATGAATTTAAAGCTGCAGGACAGTTCAGTGAAATTAGTTTACTTTATTTTAGTACTTTATTTTAAGATGCACATTTTTGAAAAGCTTTCTGTTGTATCAGTTATTCTTTAATTCAGACATTATTGTACTTGAAATGAGAAGAACATTTATTTATGTATTTCTATGTCTTATTTATAATCCATCAAGTTAAATTTGAAAACTGAGAATAATAATTTGTTAAAATATAATTAGTGTACTTTATTTGATTTGACAGTTGTTGACGACACAGAGACGTTACTACTACTAGACGTCTTGAATATATATATATATATATATATATATATATACATACATATATATGTGTATATATATATATTGTTAGATCCTGGGGTACTTCTGGCCCGATACGGGGCTACTTACTGATTCAGCTCTCTATTAAAAGATTGTCGAGCTGGTGTTCTTGCGAGGGAACTCGCCTGGCTCCGCTAACTGCCGTTACTCCCGACGTCTACCCTGCTTCCTCCGGTCTGAGCGCGCTCGGCCGAGAGACCAGTCCTGGCCCCGGGCGCTCCCACCAGTCGCGTCGGTTATGGCAGCTTCCCTCTTATGGATCCGTGCTCTTGGTAAATGCCAGGTTAGGTTTTAACGGCTAGGATCTCTTCTTTCTAAAACCGTAAGGGATTGTTAAGTGGATTCGGTCTCTAGGGTAACCTTACAGAACTCAGTTGTTAGACATACAATGGCTTTAACTTTTTACTGCCACGAGGAACTTTTTACTACTTGAGCAAATAAATGCACTTGAGAATTTTACTTTAAATGCAGATTAGATATTTATTGCAGGTTATATTTAGTTAGTTTGCAAGGGTTAAGCTACAGCTCACATAAAACGTCACTACACTTGATACGTTACTTTAATTTTCTTCTTAGATTATACTCATTAGTTTTAGATGCCGAGACGGCTCGGTTGGAGCTGGATCTTCAATGGTGCGATGAAAAGGTTCTTTTGGAGTTCTTAGGAGCGAAGGTCTGGCCAGACCCTCGGTCCTCCTGCTCTGCAGCAGAGTCCGTTCAACAGTCCTCAAAACTCAGTACAAAGTCTTTCTATGGCTGCTGCGTCTTCTCCGTTGTTCAGTTGTTAAAGGCGAGCAGTGGGGAGAGGAAAATCTCCGTCTTTAAATCTTGTTGTCCACGAACAGCGGTCTTCTTTCCGTGAACAGAGACGAAGTCCTCAATACTTCAGTTACGATCGTCCGTATCTTCTCCTCAGAGCACTTGGACGGCTCTCGTGTAGAAATCCCCGTTTGGGGCTTGCAAGCGTCTCCTTTTATCCATGATTTGGGCTGTCTGTTCTGCCCCCTCCTATCCAACACATGATCTCATTCCCCCACCCACTTGAGTGGGCGTTTGGTTCTGGACATGTCCAGACTTATTCTATATTATATACATTAAGCCTGTATGACTCATCTTTTGCAACAGTCTTTTGCTGCCACGTCTGCTTTTCCGATCCACACCCAAAAACATCTGTTCCTAACTTCACTCTTTCTGCTGAGTCATCCTGACAAAACCCTTTTGCCATATCTCGGCTCCGGTCACATATAACATTATTATAATCAGTTTTTATATTTGTTAAATCACTCTATGCATTATAAATTCGTTACATATTGATTAAACATTTTGTTATATAATGATCATAAACCTTATCCTTTGATTACACTTTAACTATTGATTTCTGAGTATATAATTTGTGCTTTTTATATCCTGACTTTCCCTGAATGTGCAAGCATGTATCCGAGGCAGCTCTGTGGGCTCAACTCTTCTCGACAATATACATACATATATATGTGTATATATATACATACATATATATATATGTGTATATATATATACATACATATATATATGTATATACATATATATTAGGGGTGTAACAATACGCGTATTCATATTGAACCGTTCGGTACGAGGCTCACGGTTCGGTACGCATGACGAACCGAACAATACGTTTGAATAAAAAAGAATTTAAAAAAAAATGTTTAAACCTTTATTTAACCAGGTAGTCCCATTGAGATGAAAAATCTCTTTTGCAAGATGTAAGTAACAATACAAGATGTAAGCAAGATGTAAGTAACAATACTACATAACATTAAGGAGCAGTTTTTGTTTTTTATGCTTATGTGTTGCTAAGAAGACACCCCAGAAGATGAGACACTCAGGTATAGTTCCATCATTGTTCAAAGTCAAAGAATAACTTGATGTTAGTTAGTAGTTATATTTATATATATATATTTATATATTTATATATATATATTTATATATATTTATATATATATATTTATATATATATATTTATTTATATATTTATATATATTTATATATATATTTATATATATTAGATATAATATATATATATAGATTATATAATATATAGATTAGATATAATATATAGATTAGATATATTATATATAGATTATATATAATATATAGATTAGATATATTATATATAGATTATATATAATATATAGATTAGATATATTATATATAGATTAGATATATAATATATAGATTAGATATATTATATATAGATATAATAGATAGATAGATATAATAGATAGATATAATAGATAGATAGATATAATAGATAGATAGATAGATATCACGGGTTAGACATTATTGTAATGTTCCGGACCTTTGCCCGAGATGATTTTCTCAATCTGGACCGTTCGGAATTTTAGTTGAAGACCCCTGCTTTAGAGGAAAATAAATGTGCAATTGTAGTGATTACTACCGGTATTTCATTTCTAAATTGTGAAAAATGGGGTATGCAGCCCACTGCACAGTAGTTTAACATTGTGAGTGGGAAAAAATGCTTTTCTTGGCTTGAGGAAATTTTACAAAACATAAAACCTACATGGTCAAAAAAAAAAAAGTCACAACCGATACCCACAAGCCACTGGGTGACTGGACCGTAGGTAGGGGGACCGCGAGTGGCATTGAGGTTATTTCTCACGACACAGCAACTCCTGCATAGCCAATGGCAGAGCAACAGCTGAGATGGAGATTTTATGTTCATATTATGTCTGCCAATTTTCACACGAGTGCATTCCTTTAGTTATTTTTCCACTTCGTAGTTTGCACCATGACAATACATTCAGGAACAATCCCAGGTGAGAAACCTCATTAATCCAACCTAGAAAGTGTGTTCTCCTTCCCAAATGTCAGGCAAATTTGAGGTTTCATAACCCAAATACAGAATGGACCATACAAGCGCATTGTAGGAGCCAGGTGTGGCCTGTGTCATTTTTGTACGCCCTTTTTCGTCACTTCCGGTGATTGAGTCACGTAGTGCTGAGAATAGCCACAATGGGGGTTTATCAGCTGTCAGAGTTAGACTAGGGGAAGGATTGGAAGGAGAGGGGGTGAGAGAGGGAGCCTTATTTTTTGTTGACCGCTATTTCTACAAGTTATTCACATTAATACCGACAAATTATCGAGTTATGATTATATGCCATCTAGAATCAACGTTTATTTGTTACCCACAAATAAACACTCGAAACTCATCCACTGGATTCCGGAAGTCATTTAACGTTGCAGCCAGCGCGTCCGCAAGTTTAAATCTCCTCTACTTCGCCTCTCAGTGACTCAAGGAAATTTGACGATAGTCATCTACACGCATTGACAAATGATTTAATAGAAAACACACTATCTTCAACATTTCCATGTCAAGAACATAACAGCAAACATAGGTTATGTTGTCAAAGTAAGGACTGGAAATTGTAAAACAGAAAAGCAATGAACCGAGCAGTTATTGGTTAGAGCATCTCTCAGCTCTCTGACGGTGGGGGTGCAGCCCTGCGCACAGCCCTGGACAGGGCTTGTTGGATGACCGGGTACAGTTTATAGCATCCCTCAATGCAGGTCCGCACCCCGGCTGTCAGAGTCTCTTCGGCCATTTCTCCATCCGACTGCAGCCCAGAAATCTGGTTCAGGCTGGGGAGGAAGGCGACGGTCAGACCGCCCTGGTTCTCGCCGCTGACTGAGCCGAAGCAGTTTTCCTCCGCGTAAGAAGGGTCGACCACGTAAGAGGCGCCATCCTGGTGTATGGAACAGCCGAGTACCAGATCGTACATTTCGATCCCTGCGTCTGCGAGGGCGAGCGAAGCGCACGTGACCGCGTGGGCCAGAACAGAACCGCTGTTCTCCAGAACCATCACGTTGACCTCGACCTGAGAGCGGGGGTATTTGTGGAGGCACACGGCTGGCTGCAGACTCTCGTGCAGCATCAGGGAGAGGTCCTTGTCCTGGCTCCCCTGAATCCAGGAGCCCCTCTCCGGGCAGGAGAATGGAGCGAAGCGCATGTCAGTAGTCAACCTGGATACACGGAGAAATACTATTATAATACAGCTTTGTTGTGTTCATGTACTCTCTTCCTGTAGAACCCCACAACAAACATCAGTGTCCACTTCAAATGCATAGTATAAGTAGGGATGAAAGCTGCTTGAGGGCAAACCTGGCTAAACTCAGTTTACAGACTTGCATGATTGAAAATGGCATTATATGTGACAGCATTATTAGTGGTAACGCTAGTGGTTTATTTTTTGTACAACGTTGGAAAGAAGTTCTTATTTTAAGCACGAGTATTTAACTTCTGTTGAATACTTGAACTGACTATCTGAAGTTTGCTAATGTGAGCTAACGTTAACGTTCAGCTAACATAAGCTGCTTGTCATACGAAACAGAGTGTTACTACTTATGAATTCAGGCAGAATGTGTACGTCTCTAGATTAATAAAGATAAATAAAATAAGTACATGAATGAAATCCCGACATACCTTCCACATTTCATATCGGTCTCATCTTTGCGCTCCGTTTCTCTGGGGCCATAAACGCAGCACATCAACTTGGTGTTTCCAGCCTCGATGTACGCGGAGCCTTTGGCCTGGCTCACCAGCCCGCACCGGACAAACACGGGCCGCACGTCCACTTGGTCCCGCTGACGACCGTCCGCTCTCGGGCCGCGCGAGGGAAGAACGGCCGCAGGTTTGCACAAAAACAGAGACGGGCTCTGAGACGCTTCTGGGCCGCGTACACGTTTGGTGTCAGTCGGCATGGCGCATGGATGTTCGGTGCAAAATGAGCAGCGTCTGAACAAGTCCGGCACAAATCCTGTCCTCAGGAAACACAGCAAGTCGAATAAAGGTTCCTCTATTGCGTGGTGGTGAAGGGAACTACAGTGATAAAAACAAATATGATGTGCTGTTGCAATAACAATGAGTGATATTTCACTATCATTATTATGTCACAAAATCACAAATTATTACACAACTCTTGGTGCATCTCATGACGACTTGGCTAGAACCTAAACACCTAAACTAACGCTCTGAAAGTATCATTGACAAGACATTTTAATGTAAATTTATATTTACAAACATGTGCACAACCACTTTTTTACTTTTATCCAGCGGATCAAAAATATTTATTGACACCCTCATCAACACCGATGTCTGTTGCATTGCATCAGCCAAACCAAGGAAGTTTGTACCATTCGTGTGCCGGGCTCTGCTGAGATTGACAGCAGGCTCGTCCAATAACAACTTCACCTTCCAATGTACCAGTGCGGACGGGCCAATGGGCGGCTGCCATGGGCGTGTCCACGTTCCTTTTGGTCGAGCAGCGTGGGATACAGCAGTGTGTCAGGGAGCAGGAACTGATTCATTCTGCGAGAATTGTGACCTCTGTGAGTATTATCCTTTGCTTAAAATGTTTAAAGTGTACCGTGACATTCGCTAAAGAAGATTTTCTGTTAGAGTCGTGGGCTGAAATCTGTCTAGACAGAGGGAGCCGGCTCTGGCTACCATTTCCATTGCTAACGTCAGCTCGTCGAGCTAGTTCGCCTCTGCCGTCCGAAGATCAGATAATGCTGCATTCCGGCTTTTAGGAGCAGTTTCAGAGGAACGATGTGCGGCATGACTTGCAGTATTTTGTGGCAACGATTTCTGAAGTACTTGTTTACAGCGAAGGTGCAATTGGGTGACCTGGGGGAACTTCTTTAGTCAGCAGGAGGAAAGAAAAGTAACCCTCTGAGACGTCATGTTACACCTGCGGATACAACTCATTTTAGTCATTCGTGGACCTCCCCAATGGAAAGTCACTATGTTTTTGAGAAACACGGAGCTGGTCCACTGACTGACCTGGAGTTTAACTCTGTGGACGTAAAGATGTTGGCTTCAGAACTTAAAACCCACCCGAGGTCTTTGTCAGTCACGTGATTACAGATGAGAACCAACACACATTGTGTTCATCCTTAAAAGTGCACGACTGTCCCTGGTGTCACTGTATTCTCCTGTTGTCAGTTATTGTATCCTGTTTGCTCTCCCTCCCATGTGTCCTTAGTTAAGTCTCATCTTCATCACAAGGAGCAATTATTTTCATTTATTTTTTTGCAATACACCAACAGTCTGTTCTTCACAGAGACCAACGTTTCCGTCCCATCACCCCAAGGTGTTTACTTTCCCTGGTTGCCAGCGGGGTGGTTTGGTAGTCCGGATGGGGACGGAGGCTCTCTGGAGCCAGCGAGCCGACGGCATCGGCTGTGTGGTTTCCTTTGCCAACTTGTTTACGAATGAGTCCACTGATGGGAATGTGCTGCCTTTTTAATTATAGACATCATTGGAACTGTAGCTATGGTGCTTGGTTATAAGACCAAAACAAACACATTTTTAATTGAATTCAGATCCTTGAAATCCTTAATGGCTTTAGTTTTCGGTGACCTGACTCCAGAATTGCTTCTTTACCGGCTGCTCCTATTGCTTTACGTTAACCCACATATTAAGGACATATATCGGGTTGTAACACACTATTAGGTGGTTGTAAGCAGATATAAGCGTTTAACTAATAGGCCAACTGCTTCTATGGGCTGCTGTTTAACTGTTGACAAATACTGTACAGATATAAAGACTTCAACATGTTCTCATCTGCATACACCTAAATAATATAATAATAAATCTTCTCAAAAAGCAACTGAGAAATTACAATAATGCAATTAAGGTTCAGGGTCCCACAACAAGTGAACTGGACATGGAGCTGAATTGTACAGTATTAATTTTTTGTGCATTGTTTTTGTTCAGACAGCTGATTCAGAATGGACTCCTCTTTGAGTGCAGCTCAAATCCGCGAGAAGTTCATCGACTTCTTCCGTCGGCATGAGCACAAGTACGTCCACTCGTCGGCCACCGTCCCGCTGGACGACCCCACGCTGCTTTTCGCCAACGCTGGCATGAACCAGGTAACCGAACACCCGTGCGCCTCTTTTTTATACCTACCCACTGCTTTTTTGCTGCAATTCCGAGATTCTCGACGGCTCACAAGTTTGCTTTTTGTGCCGCTTCGTCTTAGTTCAAGCCCATCTTCCTAAATACCATCGACCCATCCCACCCTATGGCCAGGCTGTCTCGTGCCACCAACACCCAAAAGTGTATCCGGGCAGGAGGCAAACACAACGACCTGGACGATGTGGGCAAAGACGTCTACCACCACACCTTCTTCGAGATGCTGGGGTCCTGGTCCTTTGGGGACTACTTTAAGGTACTACGCTGTCATACTCTTCAGCCACCGTACAGCAATGATACGACTGACATTGGCATTTTGAGGCAGATACTAATGTTGATGTTTCATAACGATATAGGCGTTTTCTTTTCATTTTTTTTATTAAACACATAACTTACAGATCCCATCAATTTTATTTCATAATTTTTTTTGTTAAAATTTACAGTTGGAAACTACTTATCACTGCATTCTAAATGACCTCACACCTAGTTTTCTGTATCATGTGCACCAATACTGATTTATGTGCAATAAGCTAATATTGACTGATGCGTCAGTCTTGCAGACTTATTGGTCGAGCTCCACTTGCACCTTCTATCTGCTGCAGTGCCCTTCATTTTGACTTGAAGATAAAGCGGTAAGCTATAGCTTTGCTTTTACTGTGGCCGAGTATGTGTGGAGAAATGTGGTCTAATGTAGCTACAAGTTTATTTCTGCTGAGTCACATCAAGTTTCTTTTTCGCAGCAAAGATCAAAAAAATTGTCTTTTCTGTGCCGTCGACATGGCTGATTCAACGAGGGGAAACCGTTAATGAACTTGATTATCATATGAACCAGTTTCTTCACTTGTTGAACTTTTCTGTCTCGTTGTCCTCTTGCATCTCGTCTCGTTCTTCCCTCTGCTCATTCGGCCTCTTCCCACTTGCCCCTGCAGCACCTGGCCTGTACGATGGCCTTGGAGCTGCTGACCCAGGAGTTCGGTATTTCCATAGAGCGTCTGTACGTCACCTACTTCGGGGGTCAACCCGACGCGGGCCTGGAGCCGGACCTGGAGTGCAAACAGATCTGGATCGACCTGGGGTGAGCCTAGCTTGTGAACTAGAGATGTGTCGGTGTACGCACCAGATGAAGGCATTTGTACAGGTCCTAATTGTCACACAACTGCATTTTCTTTTTTTTTACCAATTAACAGAATTTATTTAATTGAATCCCCCCTCCCCCCCCTCCTCTCTCTCTGCTCGCTGTATTCCTCTCAGGGTGGATGAGGCTCGCGTCCTGCCGGGCAGTATGAAGGACAACTTCTGGGAGATGGGGGACACCGGGCCCTGCGGCCCCTGCAGTGAGATCCACTACGACCGCATCGGAGGGAGGGACGCCTCTCACCTGGTGAACATGGACGATCCCAATGTCCTGGAGGTCTGGAACCTGGTGTTCATCCAGTTCAACAGGTAACGGAAGGAAACACACACACACACACACACACACACACTAACAGAGACAGCCAATAATCGGAGTATCGGTAAATCTTCAATGCAATTCCTCGCAAATCCTTCTGCTTCATTGCGTTTGCTTACACCTCCTGTCGAACGCCTCACGGCTGTCCGGTTGACAGCTAACTAGTTCAGTGAGTTATATGAAGAGCGTTCAACTGATCAGAAGCTTTATGTCGGCATCACACCTAACTGCACCCAGTCATACATTTGGATCGGGTGTTGTTGGAATTTGGACACACCTTTGTTTTATTGTCATCTGTTTTGTACAATAGGCAGAGCAACTGCTGAATCATACGTACTCACTGTCTCTCCACACCTCTTCACAGTCCTTGCTATTGTATGTGCAGTACATGTTTTACAAATGAAGAAATCGGACCACTTGGCCGTGTAAACTGATAATCTGGTTTCTGAAAGGGTTTAAAATGTGTGACCCTGGAAAGAAATGGTGTCGGGATAGAAAGCTGAATAATTTCTCGTATCCAAAATAATTCAATGTTTGACGTGAACTGAACAAAACTGTATGATCCTCCCTTGTGAGAAAAACCTGCGTGCTCTCCCACTACGAGGCGGCCTCGTCAAAAGTGCTTACTCAGTGACACTGTGTTTTTAACGCTTGCTTCTCGGTCCACCCTGCGCAGAGAGTCAGAGACCGAGCTGAAGCCCCTGCCCAAGAACAGCATCGACACAGGGATGGGCCTGGAGCGCCTGGTGTCCGTGCTGCAGAACAAGATGTCCAACTATGACACTGACCTCTTCGTCCCGTACTTTGAAGCCATTCAGAAGGTACTGAAACGCACCCCAAGTGCAGAAACATCTCACCTGTCAGGTGTGTGAGCTGCTGAATTCAGCAGCACGCACACGATTGTGATCCAGATTATGTACTTTTGAAAAATATTATGCTTTTTTAAAAACGTTTTCTTACAATGGGAGACATTTTCAAATCCTCTTAAACCTACCTCGAAATGCTTGTAAACTTTAAACAGTTTTCAAGGCCTTGCACTATTTCAGTACACGTCAGCTTTTTGACATCTTTTTAATATAGGGTTGCTGAGAGTGGGTGACATCACCGCTAGAGTGCAGAGAATCTTTTTAAATCTTGAGAGACGCTGTTGGTCACAGACGTATTACTACAGACGCAAACAGACTTACGCATTTGGTCACACAAGCATGAAAGTAACAGGACCGCCTAGCAAACACCGCACAGGCACTCATGTTTACACTGACCAACAATAACTGTAGCATATTTCTAACCTGCTCCCATTGTTTTGACACTACACACACAATGTGTGTTCATCAGTGGGGCCTAACTCTCCAGGAGACTTGTGTTTTTGCTTGCTGCTGGACAGACAGAGTTCTTGTGTTTTGTTTCAGGGTACAGGTGCTCGACCGTACACTGGTAAAGTGGGCGCCGAGGATTCTGACGGTGTTGACATGGCCTACCGCGTGCTGGCCGACCACGCCCGCACCATCACCATCGCCCTATCAGACGGCGGCCATTGTGAGCGACATCTTTGAGCGCATCGCCGGTGAGGCCTCTCGTCTGGCTCACTACAACAAGCGCTCCACCATCACTTCCAGGGAGATCCAGACCGCTGTCCGCCTGCTGCTGCCCGGTGAGCTGGCCAAGCACGCGGTGTCTGAGGGAACCAAGGCTGTGACCAAGTACACCAGCTCCAAGTAAACACCTGATGGAGGCTAACAACACAAAGGCTCTTTTAAGAGCCACCCACTTCATCTAAAGACGTTTCCTCTGAATACCAAAAGTGTTTGTTGGTAAACTGAGATAATGCGATAATAGTGAAGTGATATTAGCTGCTGTTTGCGTAGGAGTCAAATGGTTATATTTTTAATGTTATGCAGTTATTTAATCTATTTATATACAGCAGTAATGCACTCTCAGTGCATTCGGCCAATTTGTATTTTGTTGTACGTCAGTGTCTCTCAGGGCTCTCCTTGAATTGAGTAGAACACAGTTCTAGAACTGGAAAGTTAAAAGTGTGTGTGTGTGTGTGTGTGTGTGTGTGTGTGTGTGTGTGTGTGTGTGTGTGTGTGTGTGTGTGTGTGTGTGTGTGTGTGTGTGTGTGTGTGTGTGTGTGTGTGTGTGTGTGTGTGTGTGTGTGGGGGCAAGTGTGGATGTGTGTGGGCAAGTGTGGATGTGTGTGGGCAAGTGTGGATGTGTGTGGGCAAGTGTGGATGTGTGTGGGCAAGTGTGTGTGTGTGTGGGCGGATGTATGTGGGCAAGTGTGTGTGTGTGTGTGGGCGGATGTATGTGGGCAAGTGTGTGTGGGCGGATGTATGTGGGCAAGTGTGTGTGGGCGGATGTATGTGGGCAAGTGTGTGTGTATGGATGGATGTATGTGGGCAAGTGTGTGTGTATGGATGGATGTATGTGGGCAAGTGTGTGTGGATGGATGTATGGATGGATGTATGTGGGCAATGGGCAAGTGTGTGTGTGTGTGGATGTATATATGGATGTATGTATATATATATGGATGTATGTATATATATATAGGTATGTATGTATATATATGGATGTATGTATATATAGGTATGTATGTATGTATATATCTGCTTTTGAGGGACAATATAAACTAATTCAGACTTTATTTTGGTATTCATGCTATGAACAGTGTTGACAGTTGGCCCAGGTAATGAATAATACATAACTAGAAAAAGCAGTTCCTGCTGAAAACTGAAATTAATCGCAAAAACATTGCTGAAAATAGATATCCAATTCAAAAACAAATTGCAAAAAGCTTAATAATTCAAAAAGTTTAAAGATTACAAATATGAAAAGTCAAATAACCCGTCTCCTGAAAGAGCTGAACATTTTGATATTTGAACAATTTCAAGTATTAGTAATTAGAAGAAGTAGTAGAAGACGTAGTGTCAGTAGTCATAGTAATAGCTGTAGTATTGGTCGTAGTATTTAATATCACAGTAGTAGTAGTAGTAGTAGTAGTACTAGTAATGGCAGTAGAAAATGTAGCAGTAGTAGTAGTACTAGTAGCAGTCGTACTAATAGCTGTGGTAGTATTACTACTTTTAGTAGCATGAATAGCAGTCGTAGTAGTAGCAGTTGTCGTACAAGTAATAGTAGTAGTGGTAGTAATAGCAGTAGTGGTAGTAATAATATTGATGTAGCAGTAATAGCAGTAGCAGTAGTAGTAATAGTAGCAACAGCGAAAGTTATAGTAGAAGTAGTAGGAGCAGTAGTAGTAATACTATATTAGCAGCAGCAGTAGTAGTTGTCGCAGTATTAGTAAGAGCATTCATTTTTTTAACAAAAAAGCCTAATTTTGAGCTTGTTTAAATACAGTTAATCCATGAGGCTTTTATTTTGAAAGGGTGGTGCTGGGGAAAGGGGGAGAGGAGAGATAATCATAATGTCTGACACACATAAACAGAGGTTATTAAATGCCTGGCTTCATCACAAGCATTTCAATTAGAATTCACTCTTTCGGGCTTTTATTTTGAATTGGGGTGTGTGTGTGGGGGGGTCCTCTAAAAGTCTCTAAGACCTGAATGACTGTATGAGAGAGAGACACAGACAGGGAGTGAGAGAGAAGAAAGAATTAGTGAGAGAGATAGCAAGAGAGGCTCTGATATCTCTGGCAAACTTTCTCATTTGGAGTTTGTACTATGTTTTATCTTTTACAGCTTACATGACTATTGTCCTGCGCTGCCATGTCTTTCCTCTTCTCTCCCTCTTGTGTCGCGGTGTGTGTAAATGTCACTCGAATCAGGAAACTTATCAGAATCCTCATATCTGATTGGCCGAGCTGCAACACGTAACAGCTGCAACAAATCATGTGTGTGCAGCTTTTATTTTAAGTGTGTGTGGGGTGTGTGTGGGGGGGGTCCTTTAAAAGACCTGAAATGAGTGAGTGAGTGCGTGCGTGCGTGCGTGTGAGAGAGAGAAAGAGAGTGCATGCGTGCGTGAGAGAGAGTGTGCATGCGTGCTTGCGTGTGAGAGAGAGAGAGAGAGAGAGAGAGTGAGAGAGTGTGCATGAGTGCGAGAGAGAGCGTGTGTGCGTGCGTGTGAGAGAGAGAGAGCGTGCATGCGTGTGAGAGAGAGAGAGTGCGTGCGTGAGTGAGTGAGTGAGAGAGGAGTGCATGTGTGTCTGTGTGTTTATCAACATCACTAATTGGTGCACTCTAAGCTGCGCAATACACACCCATTATAAAGTCAGAAAAGGGCTGAAAAATCATAAAAGTTAAATTGCTGCAGTTCAAAAAGTTTAAAAGATATCAGAAATTATGAATTATGCGGCAATAGTTCTCCATAGAAACCCATTAAAAAAATAAACAGAAGGGACTCACATGTTTATTGTAATACTTGCTTCTATATTATGATTGCTCTATTGGAATGATGTTAATAAGGTACCAGGATAAATGGTTTCATACTACTGTGCCGTGCTGTTGGAGGGCTTTTGACTGGCCTCTCAGCTTTACTGTCACACTTCAGACTAAATAGATGTGAAGATTTGCTTTTCAGTGTCATCCTGAACTTACAGAATGTCACGTTGAGATCCAGCTGCTAGCATTCATTTTTACCTGGATTTGAAACATTGTGGTCTTTGTACCGAGATAATATCTTAGATCTTAATTAAAAGGCCAATATAAATATTGTGATTCTTGTTAATGACAAGTATATGGATAAGACAGGAAGATGCTCTTAAAGACAGATGTTGGTGGCCACTGACTGTCTATTGAGATCTGGTTCAGAGTTATCTCTTTGCGTATTGTTTTTCCCACATTACACTTTTATGATGGTGTGAAACCGTTGAATAAAGTTAATGCTTTCACCAACCATCCATCCATCCATCCATTTTCCTCCGCTTATCCGGGGTCAGGTCGCGGTGGCAGCAGGCCAAGCAGGCTGACCCAGACTTCCCTCTCACCGGCAACATTTTTCCAGCTCATTCTGGGGGATCCCGAGGCGTTTCCAGGCCAGCTGGGAGATGTAATCCCTCCAGCATGTTCTGGGTCTTCCCCGGGGTCTCTTCCCAGTTGGACGTGCCTGGAAAACCTCCAGTGGGAGGCGTCCACAAATGATTTAATTTATTTAATGACTATATTACATAAATTATTTAAATTAATTGAGATATTTATTACTAATATTTTACATTATGTGCCTGATATGATTGCTTTAATTATATTGATTAGTTGCCTGGAAGAAAAATCTGGTTTTACAGCACAAAGTATTGTTTATTGTGTCGTTATAATTTATCCTTGGCCTTCTCCACCTTTGAGTCACCTTGTTCTGTCTCTACTGAAGCTTTGCAGCACATTTATCATGTTGTGCAGCTCACTCTTGGACTTCCAGACAGATAAATTGATGCAGCTGCTGACGTTTACTTTCAACTGGATTATAAAACACTGATATTTATGTCTCCACCTACAATCAGTCATACAGCTACAACTAAGCCCACCCATAGACCGCATCACACAGTATATAAAACGAATACAAACTAGCTATTGTCTAATATATGTCTGTCTCTGCTTATAATTGGATTCATATTTGCCACTTTATTCTCCTCCAGTATGCATGTTTAGATTTGTTGCTATTTGATACATAAGTATAATGTGTAAATATGAGCAATGTGACGTTCTTAAATGTATCATTTTTCTGTCTCAAATAAAAAGTAGCGAATTTCTGCTCTTGATAACTTCTGAATAAACAGGAAAATGCTCTCAAGGAAGATGTTGGTGGCTCTTAAAAGAGCCTTTTATAGGATAGGCTTATATAGCTCACTTCTTCTTGGGTGCTGCTTTCTTGGCTTTGGGCTTGGGAGCCTTCTTTGCGGGGGCTTTCTTGGCTGCAGGGGCCTTTTTGACCACCTTCTTGGGGCTCTTGGGGGCCTTTTTGACCACCTTTCTGGGGCTCTTGGCTGCCTTCTTTGGACTCTTGACGGGTTTCTTGGCCACTGCGGGCTTCTTTGCCTTCTTGGGTGATTTCTTAGCGGCTGCTGCTGGTTTCTTTACGGCCACTGTCTTTTTGGCCGCTGCGGGTTTCTTCGCTGCGGGCTTCTTGACTGTAGGAGCAACTTTCTTTGCCGGTTTCTCGACAACCGTCTTGCTCATCTTGAAGGAGCCAGAGGCCCCGGTCCCCTTGGTCTGGACCAGAGTTCCCTTAGTCACCAGGCTCTTGATGGCGGTGTTGACGCGGTTGTTGTTCTTCTCCACATCGTATCCATCGGCGGTCAGAGCCTTCTTCACGGCGGCAGCAGACACGCCGCTCCGCTCCTTGGATGCCGCGACAACTTTAACGATGAGCTCAGCGACGCTGGGACCAGCCTTCTTCGGCCTGGACAGCTTCTTCTTCGCTGCTTTGGCCGCCGCGGGGGCTGAAGCTGAAACTACTTCTGTCATTTTCTATCGTTGATGTGTTTGTAGTCACGAGAACACGAGAGTCTGACTGACTGTTGAAGAGCACAGAGCACGGGGCTGCACTTAAACACACCATGAGAACCGTGGAGACTCAACCCAGCCCGGGACTCCTCAGTGCAGTCTGAAAGCAGAGTCACTTGTGTTTTCTCTTCACTGATAAAGACTCAAAACTAAATGTGGAAGAAGTACTGAACTCTGACGGTGAAGGGAGCCGATAGCGGACAAGTGTCTCTTCATATTGAAGTCATGTAGAGCTCTGATGGTCTCTGTGTTGTGTTTGAGGAGCCTCCAAACCTCACCTACTCACCGCCGTGGACAGCACTGATCAGCGGCTTTTCCCACTCATTTCTCTCTAAAGATGATTTAAAATGCATCAGAGCTCCATCAAAAGTCGTTTTCCAACTGGTCCACATGTTTCTTCAGAGTCTCGATGTAAAAACAACCATCTGATGTTGATCAGTGTTTAATAAACTGAAGGTATTCTGGGAGCAGCAAACACACTGATGGTCGAGGCTTATGGTGCAGTTCAGCCAGACTTCCTATCAGAGCTGCTCACTGTGAACATGTCCTCTGCTGATTATAACTTTTAATATAAATAGTTATACTATTGATGATCAAACATATTGACAAATAAATGTCACTTGTTTTGGGAAGCATGATTGGCTTTAAATGTTACAGTAACAATGTTTCACTGGTAGTTGATGTTCTGCTGGTGATTAAAGTGAGCACTGATGGAGATTTTTATTTTGATGAATAAAACTAATTATTATTGTTATTAATAGGATTCTAAATATGAGTATCATTATAATGGTTATAACATTCAATACATTCATCATTCAGTTCCAACTCTTGCAGCTTGTGTAAGACTGCAAACTTAATTAAATGCACATTATTCTACCCAGAGGTGAACTTATGCCGGCAATAGATTTCCTGTTTCGGAAAGTCAGTAAACACCCAGAGGTCTGTACTGATCAACAACACACTGCAACTATTTAGAAGCAATTAACAAGTAAACTTGGGAAACAGCATAAAATGGTGCATTCAGTGGCTCCTCACGTGATCCCATTGATGACCATGAGCTTTAAATTGTAATGTGGAAACAACATCAATACAAATAAGATGTATTTTATTGCTAAAAGAGTTAAAAGATCAGCAGCGCATATTTATTTACACTGTCACAACAATAACAACGCATCTGGTAAACTAACGTTACAATTTACATTTCTCTGGTGGATCAACTGTGAACAGCACATAAAACATGAGATCAATTAAAAACTCTTTCATGCTGCTAACAAAACATTCTGTCCTGCTGTGCTCTTCACAACAGTAAAACTCTCTCTTTGTTGTTCTTTGCAGTTGTTATGTCCTTAGAAAAAGCTTTATTCATGTACAACAAGTTTACAGGATGTATAAATACACATAGGCCTCACATATTACAGGCACAGTGATGTGACATGATGCGCTGTGTGAGGACACTGGTCTGGAGCTGAGACTCAGATCTTAAGTCCATTTCCCTCCAAGGATCTGATTTCTGTTCCTTCCTTTCATGTTTAACTTCCATGTCGCTGTGTGTCAGTCTGCTCGATGGTGCAGCTCATTCGCCACAGCTTGAAACTTACGTTACAGAGTTACAATTGTTGTTTTTGGTTGACAGACATCTGATGAAACAGACCATGTTACAAAGTGATCATTTACATTAAACTCCAGACCAAGGCCTTGGAGCCTGGACCAGACCCTCTGAGCTCTGTAACAGAAGTACATGTTTGTCATGATGATAATAAGTTATATGGTACGTTTTGTTGTTCTCTTTCACTACATTTTTAGTTACGTGACGTTAATTCATAAGAACCCAAACCCATGTTTCCTCAAAGGAATATTATAGGGGATATGAAACAGAATAAATGGACTACATGGAACACATTTCTGACAATATTTTTGAAATACTAACCCCTAGTGCCAGAGATCTGAAATGTAACATATATGTCACATTGGGCGTTCACATATAGATGTTTTCCTCATTTAAAAACGAATCAACTTGGCCTATTTTTTCATTGGTAGCAAATATATGATTTTTTATTTGCATTTCCACAACACATCTAAATTATAACTTTTATGGTTATTTAACCAAAAAATCGGTTTCAGATGTGTTTAACAAGACAAAATGTCTTCTCCTTGGATGATCTTCATCTTGTGTTTTATTTACTGATGTGTACATTTTTCTTCCATTTATTTCATAACTAATTTGACTAATATACTTATTTTTTGTTTAAATGTATTTATAATTCAACAACAGAACAGCAATCTGAGACAATTATAAGTTTAAAAGCCTGATGTGACGTATCTGTCACAATGTTTTCATAACTTTTTAAACAAATTAGTTTTATAAACATGGAGCTTAGATATAATGTAGGACGTGTTATCAAAGCATTAAGACCAGCCAGGCAGCCATTTTGGAAGTGATGTCATTGGTACACAAATGAACTCACGGTCACATGACCTCACCAGGATGTTCAGTCTGTGTCACCGTGGCTCCTTATTTAAGCAGTTTTCCCCCAAATTTCATGTTAAACTAACGAGAATATTAGAGACCCACACTTCGTATAATTATATTTTTTCCAGATGATTCATACAGAAATAAATTTGTCGAAGCATCTACAAGTTTTATTATTTGATAACAGTGATATCAGCAAAGACTTGAACCTGATCTATATCCTTAACATCTGCACCAGAATGTATGAAGCAGCGTTCACTTCTCTTGAACTAATGATTGTGAGGAATTTAAGTATTAAAAGCATTGTAAGCATGTTTAATAGCACCCCTAGTGGTGGATATTATATGTTACAGTATATTTACTTATATAAGTGTTAAACCATAAAAGCACTGTATGCATTGAACACTGCAAGTATAGTCAATGAACTTGAATTATTGAACTGTGAAAGAGATTAGATTGATGTTAAGTGAGGGACTTTCAGGTCGCAACCATTCAAGGACATGAGTAGAGTCTGCTGCAACGAAGGACGGTCGAGCGAGGATATGTGTGTATGCTGCTTTAAGGAAGGAAGAGGACTGACGAGCGGGTCAAAGGCCAAGGAGGGGCTTATCGGATTACAGCCAATCACTGAGCTGATAGACATTTTCAGACACACAGAACACAAAATGACTGATGAATTTAAAGAAGACCAGTGAGGGGCATGTTTAGTCTGTTTGATGAGACATATTAATAGTGTGATTCGCTTTGTAACAGTTTTTGCGTTAGTAGGATAATAAATCCTTTTGATTCTGACTTGGTGTAGTCATATTGTAGTTTATATATTGTTGCATTTGTTGTTTTTTTTTATACTATATGGACTCATGAGTCAGAAATAAAAGTTGATTAATTGAGCTGATTTAAACCAGCTGTTCCGTTGTTGGAGGTGGTTGAGGAGCACATGGCGTGGGGGGAGGGCGGATTCTCTCTTCGAACAGAAGTTCTGTTGCCCTAACATAATGCTGTAAAAGATACAATGTTTCAAATAACATGTGTGTTGTGAAAATAAAGCTGTCTTTCACACTTAGAGCGGATTTAAGAATGAAACAGAAGCTCTCAGAGGCGTATAGTAATATCAAAGCAATAGATTTATTTATCAACAGAGTTATTCAGCCCAGCAATCAAACAAGCTTGGGTGCTAATGGTTGAACTTCGCAGAGATTCACCATGAGACACGCTTGAACACATCAGCGTGAACCTTAATATAGGGGGTCCACCCCTTGATACACATTGGTCAAAGTCAAAGATGCAGGCGTGGCACGTTTGTACGTTATGGCGCCTGGATGGAGGCCGTGGATGTCCATCCACCTTGGCCCCTCCCAATAGGCGTTGGTTTCCATCAGTGTGAGTGAGGTGTTGCATCCTGCAAGACCTGAGAAAGAAGTGTGTGAAGAAGCCGGGCTCAGCTGGGGCGTTGTCCCTCGCTTGAATCTGACTGTCTTATCTATCTGAAGATGGCTGCCTGTTCCTTGTGGCGCAGTTAAATTAATAATCTCCCTCGTGCTTCTCCCTTGCCCTAGTGTATAAAGTGTGTAATGCATGAGTGGTTAATAAAGCCTCATAAGTGTAATGATTATTAAAACTACTAATATACTAGTGATTAATTAAACTGTATATAAGTCAATTGCTACTTAAAGCTGCATATAAGCTAATTGCTGATTAAAGCTGTATATAAGCTAATTGCTGATTAAAGCTGTATATAAGCTAATTTTATCAACATGTGCATTATTAACAGGAAGTCAGCTCTCTTGAGTAAGTATGTGGCCCTTAAAAGGGCCTTTTTATAGTCAACGTGTGATTAGTTTAACCGCCGAAGCCGTACAGAGTGCGTCCCTGTCTCTTCAGAGCATACACCACATCCATGGCGGTCACAGTCTTCCTCTTGGCGTGCTCGGTGTAGGTGACGGCATCACGGATCACGTTCTCCAGGAAGACCTTCAACACACCGCGGGTCTCCTCGTAGATCAGACCGGAGATACGCTTCACTCCACCGCGGCGAGCCAGACGGCGGATAGCGGGCTTGGTGATTCCCTGGATGTTATCACGGAGCACTTTACGGTGCCGCTTAGCGCCTCCTTTACCGAGTCCTTTTCCTCCTTTGCCTCTTCCGCTCATTTTCAATGGTCGAAGTCTTTCAACAAGATGAATAAAGTTGATGGTTCACTGTTATTTAAACCCTGACTGAGGACGTGATAGAAGATAGAGGTGGGGCTTCTCTTCTTCTTTGGATTTAACTGAAGGGTGATAATTAAACTCGTTAGCACCACCTGCTGTCTCCTACTGCTTGTTGCTGTAGCAATAACGTTGCAATAAGCAATAACATTGTGTACTCAAAGATGTACTTTATAATTACTGAAGTACAATATTGAGGACAATCATGATGTGACTCTGTGTAGACATATCAGCAGATATTAATTTAGTGTTCTGTCTGTATTATAGTTCCACGAGCATGAACACATGTTGAGAAGATCCAACTCAAAGTGAACCATGTTAACACAGTGTGACTGCAGAATAACAATATAAATGTGTGCAGTCAGTAACTTATGCAGTTTGAAGTTCAGACAATCTGCTGCCCTTCATGAGATGTTCGTAGAGGCAGATATTTTTAATCTGTTTTATTGTGTTTATTTGGATATCATCTTATATTAAAGCGTCAGTTTATATTCAGATATGACATCGTAACACCTCGTCTGGTTCTCTAAATCAGCGGTTCCCAAACTTTTTAGGCCGCCCACCCCCTTCTACATCCCAACCGGGTTCACGCTTCACGCACCCCCAACCACACCTTAAAAAAAATAAAATCAACAGAGCCTATTTATAGCCGTATAACAATCGGACCAATGAGAGAACAGTTTGCTCGCGCGTGGCGTTTGTTTACAAGATTTAGTCCGCTGGGCAAGTGCAACATTGTATCATATTAAACCCTGAATCGGAACAAAGCAAACGAACTACGGCTGTGAAAATGCCCTGAAACACTGCAACAAAGTTTCAAAACATTTCAGTTACACAAGGCGCCACTTTGGACACACGCACAGGCTCAGAGGCAGATTGAATCACATTTCATTTACAATAAACCACATAGCGGTTACATTAATCTGAATCGAATTACAATAAAGTTACTCTCTCCAATCATACATTCCACCATCTCTTTGGCAGTTGGCGACCACACGTCTTCGGCGATTGTGTGAGGTAGCCCCTTTCTCGCTATTCTGTAACTGACCAGATATGAAGCCCGTAGTGCGTGTTTTGTAGACCCAACACATGAATGAGACTGCAGCTGTTTTTGACAGCTGTTAGCCAGAACCTCACTGCACACCACGCACTGTGGCTTTGGGCAATCTGCATTGCCAATCCAAGTGAAGCTGAATGAATGAAGTTCGCTATTAAATTGTAAGTTTTTAATTTAAATGTTAGAAAGGGAATTTTTATAACTCATGTGATTGTTGTTTGTATTTATAATTTTTTTAAATTATATTTAATATTAATTATTACACCATTAGACCACCATTACATTTTTCCTCTTGCGCACCCCTAGAGCACCACACTTTGGGAATCCCTGCTCTAAGTTGTGTTTTCATTGTTTTCACATTTACTATTGTAATGTATTGTAATGTATTGTAATACAGACCATAGTTGTGAGCAGAAACATGTGCAGCCTGTTAGACTGCCTTAGTGAAAACATTATTTATAGTTTGTGTTGGCACTGTTCATTTGAGAACGCTTGAACGTGACTTTTATGAGGTGGAAAGTCATGATGAAGCACTCACACAGCCCAGAGGATAATCCTGCAAAAGGATTGTTATTATTCATTATTTTATGTAGAATAGTTAAAAGTGCAAACAGGAAATAAACTTGAAGGATTTCACATGTGATGCTTCGTGGTGTTACTGTCATGACAACACAGCCAGCAATAAAGTCAAAGTTCAGAGTAAATCAACTCGTTTTACAGTCAGACTCTCACATCTCAACACTACAGCCTGAAACGTTCACCCAAATACTTTAAAAGTAAGCCTTTATTTACATAAATAAATACAATTAATACATACAAATAATTCAGTGTTTACGACCACTGGCAGTTTATTCACGTTCAATTGTGGTAATGTGGCAGAAATAATATTTTATCACGATCATATATTATGTTCAATATTTAGGTGATTTGTTTATGCATTATTCATTCAGCATTCCTTAAATTGATTTCGACTCTGGACTTCCTTGACTCAACTTTCATTATTCAAGTACTTCAATTTAACAAGCTGATGTTTTGGTGCACTGCACGTGTTCATGATATGAGACAACAGACAAAGCAGTAACCACGTTTAGGCAGCATCGGCTATTAACTACGAACTCACACGTAGCAGAGTATATTTAAATAAGACATATCGGGTAATAATCTCAAACTGACATTGTTCATTATACAACGTGAACAATGCAAATTAAACCAATTTTGTAGTACAGAAGGACTGAGTTTGTCCGTGGTCATTGATGGTAAAACACGTTTGCAGCAGAAGAGGAATGAGCTCTTCAGAGAGAGTGAGGTGGCTCTTAAAAGAGCCGTTGTGGTTTGTGGATCAGCAGACAGCTTAAGCTCGCTCTCCGCGGATGCGACGGGCCAGCTGGATGTCTTTGGGCATGATGGTGACCCTCTTGGCGTGGATGGCGCACAGGTTGGTGTCCTCGAACAGGCCGACCAGGTAAGCCTCACTGGACTCCTGCAGAGCCATAACAGCGGAGCTCTGGAAGCGCAGGTCGGTCTTGAAGTCCTGAGCGATTTCTCTCACCAGACGCTGGAAGGGCAGCTTGCGGATCAGCAGCTCCGTGGATTTCTGGTAGCGACGGATCTCTCTCAGAGCCACGGTACCGGGCCTGTAACGGTGTGGCTTCTTCACGCCGCCGGTGGCCGGGGCGCTCTTACGGGCAGCCTTGGTGGCCAGCTGCTTCCTGGGGGCTTTGCCTCCGGTGGATTTACGAGCGGTCTGCTTGGTTCTTGCCATGACTTCTTCTTTCTCTGATCAGGAGGAACATGCAGTCAAAGAGGAGACACGCTGCTCTTAAGCTGTGGACCGGCTGTGAAATGGTGACGCAGCTTCAGACCTCCGGCTCCTGATTGGTGAGAGGCTCATCCTAGAGCTCAGCCCCGCCCAGAGCAGCGACCCACCGCCGAGTCTCCGCTGCTCATTGGCGGAAAATGCTTTCAAATTGTCCGCCAAAATATAGAGTGTCCCGCCCGCTGTTCTTCTGCTGGAAGCATCTTTTCTGTTTGTCCGGAAACGTCCCACGCGCTCCGTGGATATTTAAAAGCGGGTTTCGGTTGTTGGTCAACATTCATTGCTCCAAAAACATCTAACGACCAGTGGCAGAGGAGAAACCGGATGCTTTCTGTGGTTTAGTGAACATGTCTAAAGTCCAAATGCTGAGATCTTTAGTCAACCAGCGACTAACTGCGGCTGCTGAAGAGATATTTGGTCTGTTTGAAGGAACGATAGCAGAGTACGAGGAGGAAGTTTCTGCTTTGAAAGAGGAGAACGAGCGAAAACAGAAACTACTGGACGCTGTTTTCAACCCTCAGCTTCGGTTACACGGAGCAGACGTCCAGCAGCTGTTGGTGGTTAAAGAAGAGGTTCCCCCTGATCAGCAGGAGTGGAGCTCCAGTCTGGACCAGGAGGACCCAGAGCCCCCACACATTAAAGAGGAACAGGAGGAACTCTGCACCAGTCAGGAAGGAGAGCAGCTTCAAGGGCTGGAGGAGGCTGATATCAAGTCCTCATTCACTCCTGTGAAGAGTGAAGATGATGAAGAGGAAGCTCAGTCCTCACAGCTTCATCAAATGCAAACTGAACAGATGGAAACAGATGCAGAGGACTGTGGAGGACCAGAACCAGACAGGAACTCAGATCCAGATAGACATCCAGAACCAGATACTGATGAGAAGACTGGAGAATCTTCTGACACTGATGATTGGAAGGAGACCAGAGAACCTCAGTCAGGTTTAAACTCTTTGAAACCTGATGAAGTCTGTCAGTGATTCAAGATGTAGTGCTGGTGAGAAACGTTTTAGATGCTCAGTTTACTTTCCGAACGTTCCCGGCGTTCCGAACTTTCCGAACGTTCCCGGCTTTCCGAACTTTACGAACGTTCCCGGCGTTCCGAACTTTACGAACGTTCCCGGCGTTCCGAACGTTCCCGGCGTTCCGAACTTTCCGAATGTTCCCGACGTTCCGAACTTTCCGAACGTTCCCGGCGTTCCGAACTTTACGAACGTTCCCGGCGTTCCGAACTTTCCGAACGTTCCCGGCTTTCCGAACTTTACGAACGTTCCCGGCGTTCCGAACTTTCCGAACGTTCCCGGCGTTCCGAACTTTCCGAACGTTCCCGGCGTTCCGAACTTTACGAACGTTCCCGGCGTTCCGAACGTTCCCGGCGTTCCGAACTTTCCGAATGTTCCCGGCGTTCCGAACTTTCCGAACGTTCCCGGCGTTCCGAACTTTCCGAATGTTCCCGGCGTTCCGAACTTTCCGAACGGTCCCGGCTTTCCGAACTTTCCGAACGGTCCCGGCTTTCCGAACTTTACGAACGTTCCCGGCGTTCCGAACTTTACGAACGTTCCCGGCGTTCCGAACTTTACGAACGTTCCCGGCGTTCCGAACTTTCCGAATGTTCCCGGCGTTCCGAACTTTCCGAACGTTCCCGGCGTTCCGAACTTTACGAACGTTCCCGGCGTTCCGAACTTTACGAACGTTCCCGGCGTTCCGAACTTTACGAACGTTCCCGGCGTTCCGAACTTTACGAACGTTCCCGGCGTTCCGAACGTTCCCGGCGTTCCGAACTTTCCGAATGTTCCCGGCGTTCCGAACTTTACGAACGTTCCCGGCGTTCCGAACTTTACGAACGTTCCCGGCGTTCCGAACTTTACGAACGTTCCCGGCGTTCCGAACTTTACGAACGTTCCCGGCTTTACGAACGTTCCCGGCGTTCCGAACTTTACGAACGTTCCCGGCGTTCCGAACTTTACGAACGTTCCCGGCGTTCCGAACTTTACGAACGTTCCCGGCGTTCCGAACTTTACGAACGTTCCCGGCGTTCCGAACTTTACGATGTTCCCGGCGTTCCGAACTTTACGAACGTTCCCGGCGTTCCGAACTTTACGAACGTTCCCGGCGTTCCGAACTTTACGAACGTTCCCGGCGTTCCGAACTTTACGAACGTTCCCGGCGTTCCGAACGTTCCCGGCGTTCCGAACGTTCCCGGCGTTCCGAATGTTCCGGCGTTCCAAACGTTCCCGGCGTTCCGAACGTTCCCGGCGTTCCGAATGTTCCGGCGTTCCGAATGTTCCGGCGTTCCAAACGTTCCCTGGGTCCTTTTGAACCCAGAATAATAACAAAAAACAGCTGGGGCGAACGTTCCCGGCGTTCCGAACTTTACGAACGTTCCCGGCATTCCGAACGTTCCCGGCGTTCCGAACGTTCCGGCGTTCCAAACGTTCCCGGCGTTCCGAACTTTACGAACGTTCCCGGCGTTCCGAACTTTAGGAACGTTCCCGGCGTTCCGAACTTTACGAACGTTCCCGGCGTTCCGAACTTTACGAACGTTCCCGGCGTTCCGAACTTTACAAACGTTCCCGGCGTTCCGAACTTTACGATGTTCCCGGCGTTCCGAACTTTACGAACGTTCCCGGCGTTCCGAACTTTACGAACGTTCCCGGCGTTCCGAACTTTACGAACGTTCCCGGCGTTCCGAACGTTCCCGGCGTTCCGAATGTTCCGGCGTTCCAAACGTTCCCGGCGTTCCGAACGTTCCCGGCGTTCCGAATGTTCCGGCGTTCCGAATGTTCCGGCGTTCCAAACGTTCCCTGGGTCCTTTTGAACCCAGAATAATAACAAAAAACAGCTGGGGCGAACGTTCCCGGCGTTCCGAACTTTACGAACGTTCCCGGCGTTCCGAACTTTACGAACGTTCCCGGCGTTCCAGAACAATAACAAAAAACAGCTGGGGCCGGTGTTCCGAACGTTCCGGCGTTCTGAACGTTCCGGCGTTCCAAACGTTCCCGGCGTTCCGAACGTTGCCGGCGGTCCGAACGTTCCCGGCGTTCCCTTCATTCTGAACATTCCCGGCGTCCCGAACGTCCTTTTGAACCCAGAATAATAACAAAAAACAGCTGGGGCCGAACGTTCCCGGCGTTCCGAACTTTCCGAACGTTCCCGGCGTTCCGAACGTTCCCGGCGTTCCGAATGTTCCGGCGTTCCAAACGTTCCCGGCGTTCCGAACTTTCCGAACGTTCCCGCCGTTCCGAACGTTCCCGGCGTTCCGAATGTTCCGGCGTTCCAAACGTTCCCGGCGTTCCGAACTTTCCGAACGTTCCCGGCGTTCCGAACGTTCCCGGCGTTCCGAATGTTCCGGTGTTCCAAACGTTCCCGGCGTTCCGAACGTTCCCGGCGTTCCGAACGTTTCCGGCGTTCCGAACTTTCCGAACGTTCCCGGAGTTCCGAATGTTCCCGGCGTTCCAAACGTTCCCGGCGTTCCGAACTTTCCGAACGTTCCCGGCGTTCCGAACGTTCCCGGCGGTCCGAACGTTCCCGGCGTTCCCTTCATTCCGAACATTCCCGGCGTCCCGAACGTCCTTTTGAACCCAGAACAATAACAAAAAACAGCTGGGGCCGGCGTTCCGAACGAATGAATTTAAAGCTGCAGGACAGTTCAGTGAAATTAGTTTACTTTATTTTAGTACTTTATTTTAAGATGCACATTTTTGAAAAGCTTTCTGTTGTATCAGTTATTCTTTAATTCAGACATTATTGTACTTGAAATGAGAAGAACATTTATTTATGTATTTCTATGTCTTATTTATAATCCATCAAGTTAAATTTGAAAACTGAGAATAATAATTTGTTAAAATATAATTAGTGTACTTTATTTGATTTGACAGTTGTTGACGACACAGAGACGTTACTACTACTAGACGTCTTGAATATATATATATATATATATATATATATATACATACATATATATGTGTATATATATATATTGTTAGATCCTGGGGTACTTCTGGCCCGATACGGGGCTACTTACTGATTCAGCTCTCTATTAAAAGATTGTCGAGCTGGTGTTCTTGCGAGGGAACTCGCCTGGCTCCGCTAACTGCCGTTACTCCCGACGTCTACCCTGCTTCCTCCGGTCTGAGCGCGCTCGGCCGAGAGACCAGTCCTGGCCCCGGGCGCTCCCACCAGTCGCGTCGGTTATGGCAGCTTCCCTCTTATGGATCCGTGCTCTTGGTAAATGCCAGGTTAGGTTTTAACGGCTAGGATCTCTTCTTTCTAAAACCGTAAGGGATTGTTAAGTGGATTCGGTCTCTAGGATAACCTTACAGAACTCAGTTGTTAGACATACAATGGCTTTAACTTTTTACTGCCACGAGGAACTTTTTACTACTTGAGCAAATAAATGCACTTGAGAATTTTACTTTAAATGCAGATTAGATATTTATTGCAGGTTATATTTAGTTAGTTTGCAAGGGTTAAGCTACAGCTCACATAAAACGTCACTACACTTGATACGTTACTTTAATTTTCTTCTTAGATTATACTCATTAGTTTTAGATGCCGAGACGGCTCGGTTGGAGCTGGATCTTCAATGGTGCGATGAAAAGGTTCTTTTGGAGTTCTTAGGAGCGAAGGTCTGGCCAGACCCTCGGTCCTCCTGCTCTGCAGCAGAGTCCGTTCAACAGTCCTCAAAACTCAGTACAAAGTCTTTCTATGGCTGCTGCGTCTTCTCCGTTGTTCAGTTGTTAAAGGCGAGCAGTGGGGAGAGGAAAATCTCCGTCTTTAAATCTTGTTGTCCACGAACAGCGGTCTTCTTTCCGTGAACAGAGACGAAGTCCTCAATACTTCAGTTACGATCGTCCGTATCTTCTCCTCAGAGCACTTGGACGGCTCTCGTGTAGAAATCCCCGTTTGGGGCTTGCAAGCGTCTCCTTTTATCCATGATTTGGGCTGTCTGTTCTGCCCCCTCCTATCCAACACATGATCTCATTCCCCCACCCACTTGAGTGGGCGTTTGGTTCTGGACATGTCCAGACTTATTCTATATTATATACATTAAGCCTGTATGACTCATCTTTTGCAACAGTCTTTTGCTGCCACGTCTGCTTTTCCGATCCACACCCAAAAACATCTGTTCCTAACTTCACTCTTTCTGCTGAGTCATCCTGACAAAACCCTTTTGCCATATCTCGGCTCCGGTCACATATAACATTATTATAATCAGTTTTTATATTTGTTAAATCACTCTATGCATTATAAATTCGTTACATATTGATTAAACATTTTGTTATATAATGATCATAAACCTTATCCTTTGATTACACTTTAACTATTGATTTCTGAGTATATAATTTGTGCTTTTTATATCCTGACTTTCCCTGAATGTGCAAGCATGTATCCGAGGCAGCTCTGTGGGCTCAACTCTTCTCGACAATATACATACATATATATGTGTATATATATACATACATATATATATATGTGTATATATATATACATACATATATATATGTATATACATATATATTAGGGGTGTAACAATACGCGTATTCATATTGAACCGTTCGGTACGAGGCTCACGGTTCGGTACGCATGACGAACCGAACAATACGTTTGAATAAAAAAGAATTTAAAAAAAAATGTTTAAACCTTTATTTAACCAGGTAGTCCCATTGAGATGAAAAATCTCTTTTGCAAGATGTAAGTAACAATACAAGATGTAAGCAAGATGTAAGTAACAATACTACATAACATTAAGGAGCAGTTTTTGTTTTTTATGCTTATGTGTTGCTAAGAAGACACCCCAGAAGATGAGACACTCAGGTATAGTTCCATCATTGTTCAAAGTCAAAGAATAACTTGATGTTAGTTAGTAGTTATATTTATATATATATATTTATATATTTATATATATATATTTATATATATTTATATATATATATTTATATATATATATTTATTTATATATTTATATATATTTATATATATATTTATATATATTAGATATAATATATATATATAGATTATATAATATATAGATTAGATATAATATATAGATTAGATATATTATATATAGATTATATATAATATATAGATTAGATATATTATATATAGATTATATATAATATATAGATTAGATATATTATATATAGATTAGATATATAATATATAGATTAGATATATTATATATAGATATAATAGATAGATAGATATAATAGATAGATATAATAGATAGATAGATATAATAGATAGATAGATAGATATCACGGGTTAGACATTATTGTAATGTTCCGGACCTTTGCCCGAGATGATTTTCTCAATCTGGACCGTTCGGAATTTTAGTTGAAGACCCCTGCTTTAGAGGAAAATAAATGTGCAATTGTAGTGATTACTACCGGTATTTCATTTCTAAATTGTGAAAAATGGGGTATGCAGCCCACTGCACAGTAGTTTAACATTGTGAGTGGGAAAAAATGCTTTTCTTGGCTTGAGGAAATTTTACAAAACATAAAACCTACATGGTCAAAAAAAAAAAAGTCACAACCGATACCCACAAGCCACTGGGTGACTGGACCGTAGGTAGGGGGACCGCGAGTGGCATTGAGGTTATTTCTCACGACACAGCAACTCTTGCATAGCCAATGGCAGAGCAACAGCTGAGATGGAGATTTTATGTTCATATTATGTCTGCCAATTTTCACACGAGTGCATTCCTTTAGTTATTTTTCCACTTCGTAGTTTGCACCATGACAATACATTCAGGAACAATCCCAGGTGAGAAACCTCATTAATCCAACCTAGAAAGTGTGTTCTCCTTCCCAAATGTCAGGCAAATTTGAGGTTTCATAACCCAAATACAGAATGGACCATACAAGCGCATTGTAGGAGCCAGGTGTGGCCTGTGTCATTTTTGTACGCCCTTTTTCGTCACTTCCGGTGATTGAGTCACGTAGTGCTGAGAATAGCCACAATGGGGGTTTATCAGCTGTCAGAGTTAGACTAGGGGAAGGATTGGAAGGAGAGGGGGTGAGAGAGGGAGCCTTATTTTTTGTTGACCGCTATTTCTACAAGTTATTCACATTAATACCGACAAATTATCGAGTTATGATTATATGCCATCTAGAATCAACGTTTATTTGTTACCCACAAATAAACACTCGAAACTCATCCACTGGATTCCGGAAGTCATTTAACGTTGCAGCCAGCGCGTCCGCAAGTTTAAATCTCCTCTACTTCGCCTCTCAGTGACTCAAGGAAATTTGACGATAGTCATCTACACGCATTGACAAATGATTTAATAGAAAACACACTATCTTCAACATTTCCATGTCAAGAACATAACAGCAAACATAGGTTATGTTGTCAAAGTAAGGACTGGAAATTGTAAAACAGAAAAGCAATGAACCGAGCAGTTATTGGTTAGAGCATCTCTCAGCTCTCTGACGGTGGGGGTGCAGCCCTGCGCACAGCCCTGGACAGGGCTTGTTGGATGACCGGGTACAGTTTATAGCATCCCTCAATGCAGGTCCGCACCCCGGCTGTCAGAGTCTCTTCGGCCATTTCTCCATCCGACTGCAGCCCAGAAATCTGGTTCAGGCTGGGGAGGAAGGCGACGGTCAGACCGCCCTGGTTCTCGCCGCTGACTGAGCCGAAGCAGTTTTCCTCCGCGTAAGAAGGGTCGACCACGTAAGAGGCGCCATCCTGGTGTATGGAACAGCCGAGTACCAGATCGTACATTTCGATCCCTGCGTCTGCGAGGGCGAGCGAAGCGCACGTGACCGCGTGGGCCAGAACAGAACCGCTGTTCTCCAGAACCATCACGTTGACCTCGACCTGAGAGCGGGGGTATTTGTGGAGGCACACGGCTGGCTGCAGACTCTCGTGCAGCATCAGGGAGAGGTCCTTGTCCTGGCTCCCCTGAATCCAGGAGCCCCTCTCCGGGCAGGAGAATGGAGCGAAGCGCATGTCAGTAGTCAACCTGGATACACGGAGAAATACTATTATAATACAGCTTTGTTGTGTTCATGTACTCTCTTCCTGTAGAACCCCACAACAAACATCAGTGTCCACTTCAAATGCATAGTATAAGTAGGGATGAAAGCTGCTTGAGGGCAAACCTGGCTAAACTCAGTTTACAGACTTGCATGATTGAA
Source organism: Melanostigma gelatinosum (assembly GCF_949748355.1). Lineage (NCBI taxonomy): Eukaryota > Metazoa > Chordata > Actinopteri > Perciformes > Zoarcidae > Melanostigma > Melanostigma gelatinosum. The sequence goes on from NC_136634.1 coordinate 21,618,578, forward strand.
AATGGCATTATATGTGACAGCATTATTAGTGGTAACGCTAGTGGTTTATTTTTTGTACAACGTTGGAAAGAAGTTCTTATTTTAAGCACGAGTATTTAACTTCTGTTGAATACTTGAACTGACTATCTGAAGTTTGCTAATGTGAGCTAACGTTAACGTTCAGCTAACATAAGCTGCTTGTCATACGAAACAGAGTGTTACTACTTATGAATTCAGGCAGAATGTGTACGTCTCTAGATTAATAAAGATAAATAAAATAAGTACATGAATGAAATCCCGACATACCTTCCACATTTCATATCGGTCTCATCTTTGCGCTCCGTTTCTCTGGGGCCATAAACGCAGCACATCAACTTGGTGTTTCCAGCCTCGATGTACGCGGAGCCTTTGGCCTGGCTCACCAGCCCGCACCGGACAAACACGGGCCGCACGTCCACTTGGTCCCGCTGACGACCGTCCGCTCTCGGGCCGCGCGAGGGAAGAACGGCCGCAGGTTTGCACAAAAACAGAGACGGGCTCTGAGACGCTTCTGGGCCGCGTACACGTTTGGTGTCAGTCGGCATGGCGCATGGATGTTCGGTGCAAAATGAGCAGCGTCTGAACAAGTCCGGCACAAATCCTGTCCTCAGGAAACACAGCAAGTCGAATAAAGGTTCCTCTATTGCGTGGTGGTGAAGGGAACTACAGTGATAAAAACAAATATGATGTGCTGTTGCAATAACAATGAGTGATATTTCACTATCATTATTATGTCACAAAATCACAAATTATTACACAACTCTTGGTGCATCTCATGACGACTTGGCTAGAACCTAAACACCTAAACTAACGCTCTGAAAGTATCATTGACAAGACATTTTAATGTAAATTTATATTTACAAACATGTGCACAACCACTTTTTTACTTTTATCCAGCGGATCAAAAATATTTATTGACACCCTCATCAACACCGATGTCTGTTGCATTGCATCAGCCAAACCAAGGAAGTTTGTACCATTCGTGTGCCGGGCTCTGCTGAGATTGACAGCAGGCTCGTCCAATAACAACTTCACCTTCCAATGTACCAGTGCGGACGGGCCAATGGGCGGCTGCCATGGGCGTGTCCACGTTCCTTTTGGTCGAGCAGCGTGGGATACAGCAGTGTGTCAGGGAGCAGGAACTGATTCATTCTGCGAGAATTGTGACCTCTGTGAGTATTATCCTTTGCTTAAAATGTTTAAAGTGTACCGTGACATTCGCTAAAGAAGATTTTCTGTTAGAGTCGTGGGCTGAAATCTGTCTAGACAGAGGGAGCCGGCTCTGGCTACCATTTCCATTGCTAACGTCAGCTCGTCGAGCTAGTTCGCCTCTGCCGTCCGAAGATCAGATAATGCTGCATTCCGGCTTTTAGGAGCAGTTTCAGAGGAACGATGTGCGGCATGACTTGCAGTATTTTGTGGCAACGATTTCTGAAGTACTTGTTTACAGCGAAGGTGCAATTGGGTGACCTGGGGGAACTTCTTTAGTCAGCAGGAGGAAAGAAAAGTAACCCTCTGAGACGTCATGTTACACCTGCGGATACAACTCATTTTAGTCATTCGTGGACCTCCCCAATGGAAAGTCACTATGTTTTTGAGAAACACGGAGCTGGTCCACTGACTGACCTGGAGTTTAACTCTGTGGACGTAAAGATGTTGGCTTCAGAACTTAAAACCCACCCGAGGTCTTTGTCAGTCACGTGATTACAGATGAGAACCAACACACATTGTGTTCATCCTTAAAAGTGCACGACTGTCCCTGGTGTCACTGTATTCTCCTGTTGTCAGTTATTGTATCCTGTTTGCTCTCCCTCCCATGTGTCCTTAGTTAAGTCTCATCTTCATCACAAGGAGCAATTATTTTCATTTATTTTTTTGCAATACACCAACAGTCTGTTCTTCACAGAGACCAACGTTTCCGTCCCATCACCCCAAGGTGTTTACTTTCCCTGGTTGCCAGCGGGGTGGTTTGGTAGTCCGGATGGGGACGGAGGCTCTCTGGAGCCAGCGAGCCGACGGCATCGGCTGTGTGGTTTCCTTTGCCAACTTGTTTACGAATGAGTCCACTGATGGGAATGTGCTGCCTTTTTAATTATAGACATCATTGGAACTGTAGCTATGGTGCTTGGTTATAAGACCAAAACAAACACATTTTTAATTGAATTCAGATCCTTGAAATCCTTAATGGCTTTAGTTTTCGGTGACCTGACTCCAGAATTGCTTCTTTACCGGCTGCTCCTATTGCTTTACGTTAACCCACATATTAAGGACATATATCGGGTTGTAACACACTATTAGGTGGTTGTAAGCAGATATAAGCGTTTAACTAATAGGCCAACTGCTTCTATGGGCTGCTGTTTAACTGTTGACAAATACTGTACAGATATAAAGACTTCAACATGTTCTCATCTGCATACACCTAAATAATATAATAATAAATCTTCTCAAAAAGCAACTGAGAAATTACAATAATGCAATTAAGGTTCAGGGTCCCACAACAAGTGAACTGGACATGGAGCTGAATTGTACAGTATTAATTTTTTGTGCATTGTTTTTGTTCAGACAGCTGATTCAGAATGGACTCCTCTTTGAGTGCAGCTCAAATCCGCGAGAAGTTCATCGACTTCTTCCGTCGGCATGAGCACAAGTACGTCCACTCGTCGGCCACCGTCCCGCTGGACGACCCCACGCTGCTTTTCGCCAACGCTGGCATGAACCAGGTAACCGAACACCCGTGCGCCTCTTTTTTATACCTACCCACTGCTTTTTTGCTGCAATTCCGAGATTCTCGACGGCTCACAAGTTTGCTTTTTGTGCCGCTTCGTCTTAGTTCAAGCCCATCTTCCTAAATACCATCGACCCATCCCACCCTATGGCCAGGCTGTCTCGTGCCACCAACACCCAAAAGTGTATCCGGGCAGGAGGCAAACACAACGACCTGGACGATGTGGGCAAAGACGTCTACCACCACACCTTCTTCGAGATGCTGGGGTCCTGGTCCTTTGGGGACTACTTTAAGGTACTACGCTGTCATACTCTTCAGCCACCGTACAGCAATGATACGACTGACATTGGCATTTTGAGGCAGATACTAATGTTGATGTTTCATAACGATATAGGCGTTTTCTTTTCATTTTTTTTATTAAACACATAACTTACAGATCCCATCAATTTTATTTCATAATTTTTTTTGTTAAAATTTACAGTTGGAAACTACTTATCACTGCATTCTAAATGACCTCACACCTAGTTTTCTGTATCATGTGCACCAATACTGATTTATGTGCAATAAGCTAATATTGACTGATGCGTCAGTCTTGCAGACTTATTGGTCGAGCTCCACTTGCACCTTCTATCTGCTGCAGTGCCCTTCATTTTGACTTGAAGATAAAGCGGTAAGCTATAGCTTTGCTTTTACTGTGGCCGAGTATGTGTGGAGAAATGTGGTCTAATGTAGCTACAAGTTTATTTCTGCTGAGTCACATCAAGTTTCTTTTTCGCAGCAAAGATCAAAAAAATTGTCTTTTCTGTGCCGTCGACATGGCTGATTCAACGAGGGGAAACCGTTAATGAACTTGATTATCATATGAACCAGTTTCTTCACTTGTTGAACTTTTCTGTCTCGTTGTCCTCTTGCATCTCGTCTCGTTCTTCCCTCTGCTCATTCGGCCTCTTCCCACTTGCCCCTGCAGCACCTGGCCTGTACGATGGCCTTGGAGCTGCTGACCCAGGAGTTCGGTATTTCCATAGAGCGTCTGTACGTCACCTACTTCGGGGGTCAACCCGACGCGGGCCTGGAGCCGGACCTGGAGTGCAAACAGATCTGGATCGACCTGGGGTGAGCCTAGCTTGTGAACTAGAGATGTGTCGGTGTACGCACCAGATGAAGGCATTTGTACAGGTCCTAATTGTCACACAACTGCATTTTCTTTTTTTTTACCAATTAACAGAATTTATTTAATTGAATCCCCCCTCCCCCCCCTCCTCTCTCTCTGCTCGCTGTATTCCTCTCAGGGTGGATGAGGCTCGCGTCCTGCCGGGCAGTATGAAGGACAACTTCTGGGAGATGGGGGACACCGGGCCCTGCGGCCCCTGCAGTGAGATCCACTACGACCGCATCGGAGGGAGGGACGCCTCTCACCTGGTGAACATGGACGATCCCAATGTCCTGGAGGTCTGGAACCTGGTGTTCATCCAGTTCAACAGGTAACGGAAGGAAACACACACACACACACACACACACACACACACACTAACAGAGACAGCCAATAATCGGAGTATCGGTAAATCTTCAATGCAATTCCTCGCAAATCCTTCTGCTTCATTGCGTTTGCTTACACCTCCTGTCGAACGCCTCACGGCTGTCCGGTTGACAGCTAACTAGTTCAGTGAGTTATATGAAGAGCGTTCAACTGATCAGAAGCTTTATGTCGGCATCACACCTAACTGCACCCAGTCATACATTTGGATCGGGTGTTGTTGGAATTTGGACACACCTTTGTTTTATTGTCATCTGTTTTGTACAATAGGCAGAGCAACTGCTGAATCATACGTACTCACTGTCTCTCCACACCTCTTCACAGTCCTTGCTATTGTATGTGCAGTACATGTTTTACAAATGAAGAAATCGGACCACTTGGCCGTGTAAACTGATAATCTGGTTTCTGAAAGGGTTTAAAATGTGTGACCCTGGAAAGAAATGGTGTCAGGATAGAAAGCTGAATAATTTCTCGTATCCAAAATAATTCAATGTTTGACGTGAACTGAACAAAACTGTATGATCCTCCCTTGTGAGAAAAACCTGCGTGCTCTCCCACTACGAGGCGGCCTCGTCAAAAGTGCTTACTCAGTGACACTGTGTTTTTAACGCTTGCTTCTCGGTCCACCCTGCGCAGAGAGTCAGAGACCGAGCTGAAGCCCCTGCCCAAGAACAGCATCGACACAGGGATGGGCCTGGAGCGCCTGGTGTCCGTGCTGCAGAACAAGATGTCCAACTATGACACTGACCTCTTCGTCCCGTACTTTGAAGCCATTCAGAAGGTACTGAAACGCACCCCAAGTGCAGAAACATCTCACCTGTCAGGTGTGTGAGCTGCTGAATTCAGCAGCACGCACACGATTGTGATCCAGATTATGTACTTTTGAAAAATATTATGCTTTTTTAAAAACGTTTTCTTACAATGGGAGACATTTTCAAATCCTCTTAAACCTACCTCGAAATGCTTGTAAACTTTAAACAGTTTTCAAGGCCTTGCACTATTTCAGTACACGTCAGCTTTTTGACATCTTTTTAATATAGGGTTGCTGAGAGTGGGTGACATCACCGCTAGAGTGCAGAGAATCTTTTTAAATCTTGAGAGACGCTGTTGGTCACAGACGTATTACTACAGACGCAAACAGACTTACGCATTTGGTCACACAAGCATGAAAGTAACAGGACCGCCTAGCAAACACCGCACAGGCACTCATGTTTACACTGACCAACAATAACTGTAGCATATTTCTAACCTGCTCCCATTGTTTTGACACTACACACACAATGTGTGTTCATCAGTGGGGCCTAACTCTCCAGGAGACTTGTGTTTTTGCTTGCTGCTGGACAGACAGAGTTCTTGTGTTTTGTTTCAGGGTACAGGTGCTCGACCGTACACTGGTAAAGTGGGCGCCGAGGATTCTGACGGTGTTGACATGGCCTACCGCGTGCTGGCCGACCACGCCCGCACCATCACCATCGCCCTATCAGACGGCGGCCGGCCTGACAACACAGGAAGAGGGTGAGACATTGGAGTGTCCTGTAGTTTGTGATTACAGTTGATATATTTCGAGACGGCGTGGTTTTGAACGCAGCCTTTTTTTCACACGTCATTGTGATGTTTCGCTGTTTCCGTCATGCTCAGCTACGTGTTGCGGAGGATCCTGCGTCGCGCCGTCCGTTACTCTCACGAGAAGCTGGGAGCTCAGAGAGGCTTTTTTGCCACTCTGGTGGATGTGGTGGTCGATTCCCTGGTGAGAAGAACTTTTATTTCTTTTGTCTGGTAATGACCTCAGCAAGTGTTTTCTCATTTAATGAACTGTTAAAGTGGACAAAGGGTTAGCACAGATATGTCTCCTGGCACTACTGATATGTAAAATGATACCCACCAACTCTATGCGTTATAGCAGCCCAATTGTCAGGACTGAGGTGACCCAGTCTCTACATTCCCTCTTTTACCGTGTCCCCATCTTCTTTCACTCTCACACCTCCAGGGCAATGCCTTCCCGGAGCTGAAGAAAGACCCAGAAGTGGTGAAGGACATCATTAACGAGGAGGAGGAGCAGTTCCTCAAAACCCTCAGCAGGGGGCGCCGTATCCTCGATAGGAAGATCATGAGTCTGGGAGACAGCAAGACCATTCCAGGTGAGATGCAGGTGAAGGGAAGCTTTGCCGCTTGCATGTGCACGCGTGTAAAGAGTTCAGGTTTGCTGTTGGATATCATGTGTTGGAAGGGTTTTAAAACATTTCATCTGAACAGGTTTATTTTCTAAAAGTCATGTCTTTGCATCGAACTTCTCCCTGATTGATCAAAGTGATGACTGCATTTGGATGGAATTAGTTTTCTGTTTGACTCGAGGAGTCTTTGAGCATTACTGCTTCAGACAGACATATCAAGCAGCCTTTTTTTTTCACCCCCTCTCTGCGTCCAGGTGACACAGCATGGCTGTTGTATGACACATACGGCTTCCCCCTGGACCTGACCTCCCTCATCGCAGAGGAGAAAGGCATGGCGGTGGACGTCGCTGCCTTCGAAGAGGAGAAGAAGGCCGCACGGGTGAGGAGATGGAGGGAGAGGGGAAGGAAACTTTCTTCCTGTTTGATTTGTTGTCCTTGACTGCTCTGCGGCAGGAAACTCCACTGAGCAGTGTTTTGTTTCCACGCCCGTGGGAACACCATTTTACCTTGTGTCAGCGCTCTCCACTATCGCACTGTAAGTCAGAATCAGCAGCTGTGCACCTGCTGTTTTTAAATAAACCCTTTTTTACTGGACAGCGCTGTGAGGGGGGGGGAAACCTATGACTAGCCTATGACTGCTGTACAACACATCAATGAACTAACTGTCTTGATACATACTGGCACTAAAGACAACTACTATCGGTTGCTTTATTTATGCAGTAATATTGTCAGTTTGTCAATGAATGTGTCATGAATTAAGAGGTCCACTAAGCTGGGCATGTGTTCCCGTGTAGTTAAAGTCCCAGGGCAAGGGCGCAGGAGACGTGGACCACATCATGTTGGACATCTACGCCATCGAGGAGCTGAGAGACAAGAACATACCCGCCACAGACGACTCCTCCAAATATAAATACACCTCCGAGGAAACCGGCAACTACAGTCAGTGATCCGCACGCTCACCATGCAGACTTTTAAGCGGTGTTTTCAGGACATTGGCGCACTAACTCTCCCCCCGGCCTGCGTGTCTATAGAGTTCGATCAGCCCTCGGCCACGGTGCAGGCCCTGCGTTGCGACCGCGCCTTCTGTGACAGCGTGAGCACTGGTCAGGAGTGCGGCGTGCTGCTCGACCAGACGTCCTTCTACGCCGAGCAGGGCGGGCAGACATTCGACGAGGGCTACATGGTTCGAGAGGACGACAGCACGGGGGACGTAAGTGAAACGCAAATCAAGGAAACTGACGAAAAGTGGAGGCGGGTGCTTCTCGGCACGAGCTCCGCTGATGCTGTTTGAGTGTTTTTGGAAAAGCATCATCAGGCAGGAGGTGTTAAAGAGTCATTAGAGTATTTTCCCAAACGACACAGTGGTCAAATACCCAGGTTTGTGCTGAATTTGTTGACTTGAGAAATGACACCATCACTTAAACATAAGAGGTGAAATAACGGCTGCAGGCAAAAAGTCCCTCTGTTAGATGAGAATAATTGATTTTCTTTCATCTGTTGTCCTTTTTGAAGTTAAAAAAAGTGTTGTGTGTATTTTGCTCGAGCAAAATACACACAACACACCAGCGTTCTGACTAAACTTTCTGTAGAACAACAACCTGTCCATTCATTCCATCTCCCCGTCTTTCTTCCCCGTCAACGCAGCGGATGGAGTTCACGGTGAAGAACACGCAGGTTCGAGGAGGTTACGTTCTTCACCTGGGGACGGTCTATGGCGTTCTGAAGGTTGGAGACCGCGTTACATTACGCGTCGATGAGGTGAGAACCGTCTGCGTCCAACCATAGAATCAAGTTCCATACATGATATTGAAAATCTCTTTCTGACCTCTTCCCTCCGCTCGGTCTGTTTTTATTGCCTCTGGGTGAAGCTGTGCTTTAATCTACGTATCTGTTCACATCGTCTTTCCAGGTTCGTCGCAGGCCCATCATGAGCAACCACACCGCCACGCACATCTTGAACTTCGCCCTACGGGGGGTTTTGGGGGAGGCAGACCAGAGGGGCTCCCTGGTGGCCCCCGACCGCCTGCGGTTTGACTTCACTGCTAAAGGTGCCCTGAGCACGGGGGAGGTCCGCCGCACTGAGGAGATCGCTTGTGCCATGATAAAAGAAGCAAAGGTCAGCGGGAGAATAAGCACGAAACACCAACCGCACAGCAGATTGTAGTTCCTTTAAAGGGAAAATGTGGCCTTTTTGTCGATAATGATTCTGATGGAGGTTTACTATTAATATTGACTCCATCCAAAGCATCAGCTGACGGTGTTTTCCCTCCCGCGCTTTGCTCTCTCCAGCCGGTGTACGCCATGGACGCCCCGCTAGCAAAGGCCAAGGCCATTCAGGGCCTGCGCGCCGTGTTCGATGAGACCTACCCCGACCCCGTCCGAGTCGTGTCCATCGGCATCCCCGTCGAGGAGCTGCTGGAGAGGCCCGAGAGCACCGCTGGTTCTCTCACCTCCATCGAGTTTTGCGGGGGAACGTGAGTGTCGATGCTTTCTTCCGTTTTTCATGTCCGCTGACTTGCGACTAGGACTGCAAACCAGCACCGTAGTCCGCTTAACTGCAAAACGTTAAGTTAAGCGTGAAAACAATTCATTTAAATAATGTGTTTAGAACTTGTCGTCAAGTATTCCTGGTTTAAGAATGTAACATTTTTAATCCCGAATGTCAGTTGCTAGATAACAAATCTTGCCACATACACGTTGTACATGTGTTCATACATGTGGGAAGTTAAACATCCTGTTCCCAGTCTCAGCTGTCAGTCTAAATCAGAGATGACCATGTTACTGAAAAGACAATCCCTAAAGATAATAGTAGCATCTCACGTATTTAAGAATGTATCAGTATTAGGCCGTTACATTTCCATGACATGTTTTGTTAATCCTATAAGACTCACTGCACTAAAACAAGGGAGCTAAGAAAAGCTAGCTGGTGAGATCGCCACGGCTAGCTTAAGCAAAAACCAAATGAACAATGTTTCTCTAACTGTAATTTAAGAGAGTTTCCGCCTTGATGAGCTGAAATTCTATTGTGTTGGAGAATAAAGTTTTACACATTCCTTTTGAAGTTGGAAGGAGCATCCTGGGAAACAAACATCAATAACACAGGACCACAGTGGTGGACGACTCCAAGATAACAGGGAAGCAGTGGTACACTGAGATGCCTAAGCCTTCAGACGCGTTGTCGTCCTCGCCATCTGTTCTACGGTCCCTGTGTCGTTGAAAACAAACACCAGCAATAGGACGGGTACCTGCAACTTTGCGGGATTGAAACCAGCGGATGAACCTCTCTGTCTGCCGTTTTTCACTAAATGTTATCTGGAAAAGCAGAAATGCCTCAAAAGTATACACACGTGATGCTCAAAAAAGTAGCAAATGTCCTAATATGAATTCACTGCGAGTCACACTGCATCGCCGGTTTACATCCTCTCCTTTTGCCTCCAGCGATCGGTAGAAAACAATGTGACAAACAGTAAGAAGGGAAGAGCGGCAGGCATCTGGTCATGGACGCCGGTCTTCCTGAACTCTCCGGAGTAGCGGTTCTGTTCCCAGTAGTGGTGCCAATTTCCCCTGCTGTCTGCCCCGAAGCCAAACACATTCACCTAGAGGAGAGTCAAAGAGTGAGGGTTGGAAAACAAAGTGTGCGATTACAAATATGTCGAGTTGTACCAAGACCAGTATCCGAAATTCCTCCGATACAGCCTAAAATGCTGGATTGGGAATTGGCGAGTATGCGAGTCTATTTCATCGATCCAATATCACAATAATCATATCATATAATTTAGCTAACACAGGCACAACAACATGATTTACTCACTACCGGGTCCCTAGATCACTCGTTAGCTACTTCCATCAGCGATTTCGGACACAGTGTTTTTGTTCCCCAAGCTGATGATGGAAGTAGCTAACGAGTGTGCCGTCTCACGTCTTTCTCATCTCTGTTAGGAGTTGCATGTGTGGAGTACCGAGCAGGCAGGTGATAGCGGAGAGTGTAACGTGGACATGTTAGTACAGCTCCGATCAGCGATTAGCCTCGCTCTGCTGACTTTTACAGTGTCCGCTCCGGGCTGTAAAATCCACCCGAAAGACAAGATGCCCCAGCTCTCGCATAGAGTATAGCAAGACTTTCCATTTGATTTGATTGCCGTCAGTGTCAAAAGTGATTTCAAGCTGTATTTCGTGTGCATAGGTGTTGAAACTGGCCCTTGTGTGCATTGAGGTGGTTCTAATTCAAACTCTGGAGGAGACGTTTGCACTAAGCTTGCTCATGCCGCTTCAGGTTTTAAAATATTCCACTTTAGTGGAATATTTTTCCACTAAAACGACATATCCGATGTCGTTTTAATCTGCAGCCACTTTAAAGAACCCTTGTTCCTGCTGCTCTGCAATGTTTCTCCTCCTCCTCATGCTCCATAGTTGTGCAACGTTTTTGGTAATGTGCTGTTGGTTTCTGTTATGCGCAGCCATCTGCAGAACTCGGGTCACGCCGCGCCATTTGTCATCGTCTCGGAGGAGGCCATCGCTAAGGGCATCCGCCGCATTGTTGCTGTGACAGGAGCAGAGGCCCAGAAGGTCAGCACACACACACTCTCTCGCTCTCGCACACACACACTCACTCACACACACACACACTCGATGCCAAGCATTATGATCATCCCCAGAAAAGAGTTTGGCTGACATTTAGCGCATGTTTCCATCTAAAAAGAAATGAAAATAACTTGTTGCGGCGTGTCGATGGTCAAATAGTCGCAATGATTTTCTTTCCACTCGCAACAGAAAACCGAACGAAGTGAAAATGTGTCTCAGACTGAAAGACGACATGTCGAAAAAAGACAGTGATGAACCTTTCGTGAAGCTCGTTTCTCGTGTCTCATTCACATTCATCAGGCCCAGAGGAAAGCCGATTCCCTGCTCCAGGCTATGTCCGTGCTGGGAGACAAGGTGAAGCAGCAGACGGCCCCGAACAAGGACGTTCAGAAAGACATCGCCGACATGACTGAGGTAAATGGCTTTTTTTCTTATTTTGTGCTTCAAAGAACATCCCAATAGAGCGACCCTGTGCCGTGGTGCCAACATGTCCGTCCTTCCCTGCAGTTGATCGGCACAGCAGTGATCTCCCAGTGGAAGAAGGACGAGATGAGGGAATCCCTAAAGGGCCTGAAGAAGACCATGGACGACTTGGACCGCAACTACAAGGCGGACATCCAGAAGAGAGTCCTGGAGAAGACCAAGGAGGTGATAGAGAGCAGCCCGAACCAAGCGCTGCTTGTCATGGAGATGGAGACCGGAGCCTCAGCTAAGGTGAGAGTCGAGATGGTTTTGAAAGAGGGACTGAAATGACGCATTTACATTTTTTTTTAAATATATTTTGTGTTCTCTGAATTGACCCTACATGCTCATATAAGCGGAGATTTATAATCCAAACTCCAAGACTGCATCAGCATCCCATACAAAACTACATGGAGAGTACACACCGCATAAAATCGAGTTAATCTCTGCAGTATTGCACATTTTCCCTGCCAGTCTCATATTTTATCATATTGTGCTATCTGACACATCCATAGTGCTAAGTAGGAGACTACTTCTTCCCTCACTGTGTCTACTCTTTCCCTCCTTCTCACTCACTTGTTTTTCTCCTTATCCTCCCTCAGGCGCTCAACGAGTCACTGAAGCTGCTGAAGTCACAGTCTCCTCAGACCGCTGCCATGCTCTTCACCGTAGACCCCGACGCCGGCAAGATCACCTGCCTGTGTCAAGTCCCACAGGTAACGCGGTCATTCATTCAGTCAAACTGTGCGCCGGCAGCAATTCCGCGCCACGTTTTCTAAACCGATTTAAACCCTGATCGCCCTTCCTCTCCTCAGGATGTGGCCAAGCGAGGTCTGAAGGCCAGCGAGTGGGTTCAGGAGCTGTGCCCCCTGCTGGACGGCAAGGGAGGCGGCAAGGACATGTCGGCCCAGGCCACGGGCAAGAACACTCAGTGCCTGCAGGAGGCGCTGCAGATGGCCAACCAGTTTGCACAGCTTAAACTGGGGGAGAACTAAGAGCAGAGAGATGTTGGTGTGGTAGGAGGAGGAGGTTGCAAACATAAGTTCGGTCTTAATTGAGTTAGAAATCACCAAACATCCTATTTTCCTTTGTCCATTTCCTCTCCTCTTTTCTTCTCCCCTTGGGTCACAAAATATTAGAAAAACAAACAAAGCTCCCGGGTTTCTTGCTCACTATGTTGACGGATGACACTCTGCCAGCAGTAACCGAGCCGCTCATTTATTTATGAACGCTCTGTATAAATCGAGATCCTCTGATGCAGATAAGTGAAAGAGGGCAGCCGATCATTTGAGAAATCTTACTTCAGTGCGTCCACTGCACTGTTGCACACTTGTGACCGAGGGAAACAGACGTGCTTTTGATCGATTTTAGCCTCCGGCCAGGACTGCACCGCTCTGACGAAGCGACTAAAACGAATAGCTCCGTCCATCAGAGTGAGCAAAAGCCACAGTTCTCTCCTGTGATTGGTTGGACTTGACTTGAACGCGCACTAGCTGTATCTTGCTTTTCAAATAACAAGCCATTATCTGACATGTTAGAAGTCAACGGGTTTAATTTAGTAAATAAATAATTCATTAAACTGTATAAAATCATCATGAACGTGTCCAATAATGAATCAGTGTAACTTCATTTGCAGACATTTAATATCGATTGAATGCAGGATGTTGTCTGTTATCATTGTAGCTGTTCCATGTCTGATGTGTCACGTTATGATGGACTAAATACGACTGCTGTCTACTTTGCTTCTTTCAAATGTGTGATATGTTTGTATTGGTGATACATCTCAGGGAGGAAAGTGCAGACTCGAGGTTTGATGGATCACTGAGCAAAAAGCACTGCGGTGTAAATGTCTGTGTAAGTTGTAGACGCATCTATTATGAACACTTGGTTTAAAGAGAGTGAATATTACGTGCGTTGTTCGACAGTTGCAGATTTGTTAAATCATTCTTAACCTGCAATACCATTTTCCACTTGGGGGGGGGGGGGGAGTGGAAACAAGCTGTATATACACAACACTGACACGTTCTATCGCCATTGATCGGTTGAACTTGATAGCAAATAGTTGCCAATTTACATATCCTGCAGTAAATCCAATATCCACTGCGTCGTGTTATATTTCATCTTTCTTCACTATTGTAAGGAATGCATTACAATAAGTAAGTTTTTCTTCAGTGTATAATCACCTGAAAACAAGAATAGTTGTGTTTTCGTTTCCTCTTCACAGAGCCGGGGCCGCCATGATGTTGCTATCTGCTCGATGACGCCAAATCCCACACACTGGACCTTTAAGTATACGGCAAGCCATGTACTCGGCAACAGAACATCATGTGCCAAATTGAATCTATTTTCACGATTACTTGAACCCAAATTATTTTAGTAGCTCACCGTAAACCAAAACCGTAATCCCACAAACACGCAGTCAGACCTCATGTTCCATGAAGCTTTTATTTGTACAATAGCATAAGATACAAAGAGTTGGATCACATATCATACGGATGTGTCAATGTAGTGTGGTGTACTAGTCCAGAAGGTAGTCCTACTGACGAATGCGACATTAAAGCTTTAACTAGATGATGACAGATCCAGACAGCAGGAAAACCACCGGTATGGAACGATGTCACCCATCTCAACTGAGACAACAACCTTTCTCGATCCCTGGACGACTTCTCCTCCAGTATCTGCTAAGACGTATTCACTGAACAGCGTTTACTCCTACTTGATACGCTTTACTGGATTGAGAGTACGAGCACAATCGCTGACAGAGGTGAGAGTCGTCAGCGTAACGAGCGACAGTATATGTGCAGTCTGAAGCACAGAGACTGCTGCTAAAGAGCTGTTCTTGATCAACGCACACCAGTGAACTGGTGAGGAAGGAGCTGCCTGAGGCTGTCCTCACCTCGGCCTCAAACAGCTCAGCATGCTGGCAACGTCACGATGCCAACAGCCGCCTGGACCTGCAGTCGTTCTGATCAGGATGTGTTTGTTCCTTTAAGCTCTAACAGTCAGTCAGAGACTATGCTACTGCTGGAGGAAGCTCTTCTCAATAACCCGAGAACAAAACTGGGCCGCACCTATATTAAAGGGACATATAAGAAGACTCACCGCTGCCTAATAAAACAAAAAAACATGATTCAACAAGCCACTCAGATTTGACTCCCTGTCCTGTCACATATGCCAAGGTGCTGCATACATTTATTGAAAGCTAATCAGAGCAACTGGTCTTTTTTAGGGGCTTAAAACAGTGTTTGAGACATACTGTCAATACAGAGATAGTCGGATAGACAGTAAAGGAAAATTGTGTTTTTTGAAGGTAAAACATGGAAACATGTTCTAGTAGAAACCCCAACTTCAACAATGGACCTGAAAAAAAACCTGTCTCCTTTAAACCCAACAACCTGAAAGAAACAAATTGAGACTTTAAAAACACAGATATTGTCTTTTGTCACAACTCGAGACACTGTCTGGTCTGTTCCTCCCCTGCCAGACAACTGCAAATTGATCCAATTTTCTGATTTGCGTTAACTCTAGCTCAGTGAAGAGGTTCTGATTAATATGTTGCCGAGTCATGAAGTCGGCTAGAAAAACAACCCAATTTGGCTGTAACCTGAATATACTTTGGAGGGAAACTCTTCTTTGCTTTTCTTGCCAATAGTTGGATGAGGAAATTGATACAGCTCTCAAATCTGTATGTGAGCAGACGGTTAGCTTAGCTAGCCTAGCTCTGTTCAAAGGTAACGATTAGCCTTCTAGCGCTACTAGTACTTACTGAAAACGTTATGTCTTGGTTTTTTAATTTGTACAAAAACAGAAGTGTAAAAACAAGAGTTTGAAGAGGGTTATGTGATTGTGATACATCTGTACAGACTAGCTTGCTAGCTGTCAGAAAACATCAGTGTCCACTCTTTCTGAGCTGAGCAGATGTGCTTTCAGACTGTCTTCAATTACCCAATAAAAAGATGAATTTAATGACTTTAATGTGCCTTGTTTTCTATCAAAGAAAATGTTAATTGCAGTAAACTCCAGTGGTTTGTGTCTGCCACTTTGTGCAGCCGTACAAGCAATCAATAAATGGGGTTTGTGGCGTTTCTGAAATGTGAGTCAGAGCATAGCGTGAGAGACAAAACGGTGTAAAAATAGTCCTGGATGTGAAAGGAACCTGGATTCCACTGACAGCAGAGTAGAACAAAGGTGGTTTTAGTCTGGGGAGGTTTTTGCAAGAGTCTGGCCTGGAATTCCAAAAATAACACAACGCTTAAAAGAAAATCGGTCAAGTTTAAGTTGTGGCAGAAACACAACACTCAAGTCAGCTTTCATTTGACTCGTTTCCGTCAGCGTTGTGAGAGAACCAAACCCCCTGCGTTCAGATTTCACGTGAGAAAACATGCTGCTCCCTGGAACTCCAACCGTCACTAATCAAGGACCACGTTTCCCAAAAAATGCTCTCGACCGATGCACTGCTTTATTTCTTGATTGCTGTTATTGACGCTGCTTCCAATTCTTTTCAGGATCAACTCCAGAGGACACCGAGAAATCAGTTCATTGGGTCGGCGACAGGAGAACAGACCTACTTCAGCTCATATACAGGGAACACTGTCAGGCGAGATCTGTGTCGTGTACTGTAAAACCTCCACTCGTATTTAGGCCAGCAGAGAGGCATCACCCTGCTCACCCCTCCATCTGATCACAATGTTCTCGTGTAAGAAATCAAGGATGCTGATAACGGTTGCTGTGCTTGAACACGGCCCGACTCTGTTCAGCCTTTTCTACCCACTGCAGGCTGCGACAATGTGACAGGAATGCTGCCAGAGAGCAGAGTTATCTCCTAAACATTTTACACATTCCTTTTGAAGTTGGAAGGAGCATCCTGGGAAACAAACATCAATAACACAGGACCACAGTGGTGGACGACTCCAAGATAACAGGGAAGCAGTGGTACACTGAGATGCCTAAGCCTTCAGACGCGTTGTCGTCCTCGCCATCTGTTCTACGGTCCCTGTGTCGTTGAAAACAAACACCAGCAATAGGACGGGTACCTGCAACTTTGTGGGATTGAAACCAGCGGATGAACCTCTCTGTCTGCCGTTTTTCACTAAATGTTATCTGGAAAAGCGGAAATGCCTCAAAAGTATACACACTTGATGCTCAAAAAAGTAGCAAATGTCCTAATATGAATTCACTGCGAGTCACACTGCATCGCCGGTTTACATCCTCTCCTTTCGCCTCCAGCGATCGGTAGAAAACAATGTGACAAAGCAGTAAGAAGGGAAGAGCGTCAGGCATCTGTTCCCCGAGCAGAAGGCTGTGTGTGTGTGTGTGTGTGTGTGTGTGTGTGTGTGTGTGTGTGTGTGTGTGTGTGTGTGTGTGTGTGTGTGTGTGTGTGTGTGTGAAGCTCAGAAGGCACAGCTCTCAGTCAAAAGACATGAGAGTGTGTGTGACAAAAAAAAATGCAAAGGTAGCAGGCGTGTGTGTCTATTGCCGATGGAGCAGCTGTAGGCGAGATACCTCCAGCAGCAGGACAAGGCACGAAAGCGTGTGTGTGTGTGTGTGTGTGTGACAGAGAGAGAGCGAAAACGATATGTCCAGTTTCAGCCAAACGGACTCCTAAAGTGAGCCCGACACGAAAACCCCGATAAGATCTGTGATGTGCAAAGTAGGATAAAAACATTGAAAGCAGATTAAGTACAATGGCAGCACAAGAGAGTTACATGTGGTTGTTAAGATGATCCAATAATACAACAATAGAACTGATATCAGCAGAGTAGCAAACAGTTCTTCACATCACCTGCTGGGGGCGGTACAGCACTCCGACCCTCCAACATTGAGTGTGTGTGCGTGTGTGTGTGTGTGTCTGTGTCTGTCAACCTCAAACCTTTCTCAGTGTGAGCAATGTAAAAAGTGAAGTACACAATAAGAATGAGCGCTACAGGATTAAATCGCTTAACAACACACTCAGAGGGACTTGCGTTCAACAATGTCCTTTGGTGATCTCACACACACACACACACCGGTGTTATTTTGGATAAAAGAAGCATCTGCTGCAGCGGCGGGCACACGTAGTTCCTACACAGCTTCTATTCACATATGTAGATAGCACATCATGACTCACTAAAACAATACACCAACTCCTTCTGTGGGAGAGAAATATTGGTGAAGTTCTGGTAAACTTTAAGTTGTAACTCGTGTAGTTTTCTCATCGTTCTAAAGGAGCATTAAAGGCCCTGAAAACATGTTTTCTAAATGCCATTGAATAATTGTTTATTTATGTCTGTGCTCTTCTGCAGTGGGCGGGGCTGAGATGGAAACACGTTATGTCACGTATTTCTCTGCCCTAGTCCATTGTTTGCAGCATTTTAATTAAAATGAACCTGCTTCTCCATATTGTCCATACCTGTGTAGGAACCACGAGTACTCTTCCTCATCAGCCACCATCTGCTGCTTGATAAACACAACTCCGTCACAGCATCTTTGGATGGATTTACGGCCTCAAGTCAAACCAAATACTTTCCTTCCTCTCTGTGGCACAACATTCTCTGTCTTCCACCGACGCTTCTGTTTTTCATATATTTTTAGCAGCACTTCAACGACTATTTTGGGCCTCCTTGTTGCAGACATAAATAACCAACAATGGAGGCTATAAAGGGTGTAAATGGCCGTTATTTGAAGATACCAAATCATGATAAAAAAAACATGAACGAGCCGCCTGGGTGGAAAAGAAAATCTAGTCTGAGCCAATAATATAAATCCAGCCAATGGGGGAACTCAAGGCCAAACAGCACATACAACTAACAAATGGGGTTTTCTTTCACCCCATCATATGGGGCCTTAATCTGGGGTGAAATGCCCCAGACAGTCTCTAATCCCACAGGGATGCAGGAGTCAGGTCTGTGAAAAGGAAAAGAATCCATGCGAGGTCCGTTTCCGTTCCAGTCCTTTCAAAACCAAAGTGGTGAACCCAGTACAGTTTGTGTAGAAGCGTGAGTTTGCTGCACATTGGACCAACGTCTTATCTATTCACCCAGCAGCAAATTATGTGTTTCTCATGCTGCCTTTGTCAAACTGGTGCTTCGTGCCCCGGCTCTCTGTCTACAGTCCTCGTCTCCCAAATTAGAACCTGACAGACCACATGGGGATGAAACGCCGGGTCCAGATCCAGCGTGCATCCATCCAAACATGAAATCACAGGAGACGGACTTTCGGCCTCATCAGGCATCACGCAGTCAAACCAACGCTCCCTGTGTCTGGATGTGAATAGAGACTGTAGCATGGGCATGCGGTTTCTGTGTGTCTGCTGCAAGGTGTTCGAGGACAGTCGTACGATATCAACTCACAGCAATCGCCTACAGTCTTACAAGCATCACCGTCAGACAAAGTCCTTGTGACAGTGAGAAGTGGAAAGTGAGGCTTGGCCACGTATGGGACTTGAGAAGATCAATTCTTTCTCAAGGAAGTCATGACCCAGCAGCCAGCACTCTGGCTTCTGACAGCTCCACAGTTTGTGTCCGTAGTGTCAATCTTGTCTGGAGGCCTACAGTGCAGTACAGTACAGTACCTTGTGCTTAGAAGGTGAAGAACTGTGAGTTTAAACACTATTTGTTTCTGTCAGACATCACACTGCTGTAGAACAGTCGTCTACTAGATGCCGACGGTGCAGTTTCTGTGGCCCTTTCAGTATGTCGCATACTGAACGTTTGTTTATGGGTGAGTGTTGGGCACTCATCCAAGGTGTGTCCAGAAGTGGGATATATATATCTGTCTCTCTCTCTGCGCTGTACACAGCCAATGTCGGTATTTGTGGTGATGGGTTGATGTTTCCTGCTGACAGGCCTTCACTCGTTTTTCACTCCTGAGTTGAAGCTGCCCCTGGAAAAAGATATGTGGTCCCTCTCTGGACATTAGTGGTATAACCTTAAAAACTAAGAGCCAATTACTCTCTAGTGAGCAGAACTACGTTTGGATCTACATGTTCCCTGCTCCTGGTTCCTCCATGTTCTCCAATCAGAGCCTCTTCTGGTGGGGCAAATTCTCCAATATAAGGGAAGTGAATGGAATAGCATTGTTTGGTACCATTTCGTGAACCGTTTCGTCTCTCCTTCTGTAAGCATTCGGTTTACTTCAACCTGGGAACCCAAACTGGTGCAGGTAAGGGAATGCGAGGATATCTAACACGTTCTAAGGAGCCTCTATAGTGTCTGTTGCAGTACCAGAATTGGAACGTTAGATATACAGGGTGATCTGCTGGTTATTTTCCCGGGAATACAGTGATCTTGCCGGCCTTGGCCAGCCGTTGGATGATCTGGGCTTCGTAGTCGGCGTCATGGACGCCGGTCTTCCTGAACTCTCCGGAGTAGCGGTTCTGTTCCCAGTAGTGGTGCCAATTTCCCCTGCTGTCTGCCCCGAAGCCAAACACATTCACCTAGAGGAGAGTCGAAGAGTGAGGGTTGGAAAACAAAGTGTGCGATTACAAATATGTCGAGTTGTACCAAGACCAGTATCCGAAATTCCTCCGATACAGCCTAAAATGCTGGATTGGGAATTGGCGAGTATGCGAGTCTATTTCATCGATCCAATATCACAATAATCATATCATATAATTTAGGTAACACAGGCACAACAACATGATTTACTCACTACCGGGTCCCTAGATCACTCGTTAGCTACTTCCATCAGAGATTTCGGACACAGTGTTTTTGTTCCCCAAGCTGATGATGGAAGTAGCTAACGAGTGTGCCGTCTCACGTCTTTCTCATCTCTGTTAGGAGTTGCATGTGTGGACTACCGAGCAGGCAGGTGATAGCGGAGAGTGTAACGTTAGCCAGAGCTAGCAAAATGTCAGCAAATTGGCAATATTTTACACTCATCCCACCAGTAAAAGTGCTGTTTTTAACCCATGGTATCGGATCGGTACTCGGTATCGGGACGATTCGCAAAATTCAGGTACGGCATTGGTATTCAGAAGGAAAAATTGTCTGAGAACATCTCTACAAATATGTGTCTGTTCAGGATAAATATGATGTAACAGATGGATGTGTCGTTCAGCATGATGCCAGAATGTACAGCATCTGCGTTGTGTTAAAAACAGAGAAAGAAAGAGCGAGAAACTGACCTCATCACAGACATGCAGGGCAAAGAACAGCACAAGCATGCCGGTGGAGGGGTAGCGCCCATGATGTCTGGTCCAGTGGTCGTGGATGTATTTAAAGAATGCTGGGTTGAAGATCTGGACCTGGGTGGTGGACAGAGACGCAGAGGATGGGACATAGTGTAATATACCATCTACCGGAAGTGAATTTCACCAAGAATCAAACCCAAACTGTATCAGCAGAAAGATATTCAGAAAGATCCACAAATTCAGATCTCAAGCTTTCACTCAGATTATTTATACAGTAAGTAAAAAAAAAAAAACACAGCCGCTGCACATTCAAGAGGTCCAACCGCACAAGAAAAGATCTTATAATGCTCTCCGAGATTGTGATTTTTTTTATTTCACGGATTAAAGAGCAAGCAGAAGATTATTTAAAACAAAGGCAAGGTCTGTAATCTAACTGTAAGCCCTCATCAACAATGGGGAGGGGATAATATAATTGCAGCAAAGCGGGGTCACTCTGTGTGTGTGTGTGTGTGTGTGTGTGTGTGTGTGTGTGTGTGTGTGTGTGTGTGTGTGTGGGGCTGCAAATGTCTATGTGTTGGCGTATTACTGCGAGTGTGTGAGAATGGCCAAAAGTAATTGCAATGGGCGTTGAGAATACACACCTTGTCTTTATCTACACGCAGGAACTGCTTCACAGGAGCGTAGGTGCTGAGGGAGAGACAGAGAGAAATGGATTCAACACATTCAATCCACACGATGTGATTGCTATGAATTCTGGATGATTGACAGATTGTTTCAGCCAGCAACTCTCTTCTCACAACTCTGTGTGTGTGTATGTAAAATGAAGTGTCTTTACCAAACTATACTTGTGTGTTTGTGTGCCTTAAGATCAAACGGTGGATGCACTCTCTCATGTGTGTTAATCCGTGTTCATGCATATTTGTATGTATGCGTGTGTGTGTCTGTTATTACAATCGAATCTGGCCGGTGGACAGCGCGCTGGTGATCCAGACGAGATCCAGCGTCTTAAAGGGAACCAGGACGAAGCTGACGTTGGTCGCCAGATTCTTGGCGCTCTCCGGGTACATGAAGTGGTGAGTGGTGTGGCTGCCGGCGTCTTCTTCGTAGCCCACCGTGGGGGCCAGGTTTATTCTGGGAGTGAGGGAGGGACAGCATAAGAGGTGTAAGTCTTCGTGCGAGCTTCAACTGTCGTCAAATAGGTGCACGTTTCACTTGATAGCAGTTTCTGATTGTTTTTGGAACCAACTTTTAAAAGAGTAGCTCAACATTTTAGAAATTAGAAGATCCCCAGTTTCATTTGAATGTGTTACACCTGAATTTGGCCACATGGGGGCAGCTGTAAAAACTGAAATGACATCGGTGTCTTAAATTGACGTGGGCAAAATGTTAACACATAACGGTTTATGCACACGTCTAGCAGACACGGACCAACATTTGCATGAATTTGAATTTGCCGGCCACCCAACAGATAAAAGTGCACAGTCACTCTCCTTCTTGCTCTGTCTCCTCCAACTGCTGAGGGAAATGTCTGGCTCTCAAAAACGATCCACTATGTTCACCAGCTAGTTGCTAACTTAACTTGCTAACTGTTTTGGGGCTGAGCAGGTAATGGAGAGCGGGTTTTTAGAGCTTTTTCACTGATGTGAAGGCCTCTTTGTTCGGTTCCTGTTGTTTGTGCTTTCCATCTCCAGGGCTGCAGACCTGCTTGAGTGTAATCAGTGGCATTGGACACACTGGTCTCTCCCTATATATACACAGTGTCACAGGAGTTCACAGGTAGGACCCAAACGCAAGACCACAGGAGACAGAAGTTAATGGAAACAGGTTTTATTTAGCCTGACTAAGACAGGAAGGTGTGGAGCCCGTGGTCCGACACCCGAGTGGCAGATCGACGGTGTGAGGCCCGTGGCTCGACACCGGAGGGCTGGCAGCTTGACGGCGTGTGTAGTCCGTGTAACACAAGGAGGGCAGAGGATGCCACGGGGTTGAAGCGGGTGAAAGACGGTACGACCTGACAACCCCAGACTGCAGGCCCAGAGTTTATATAGAGACAGGGGAATCATTAGTGGGACCTGAGTCTGGTGTGTCAGGCTGCAGGAGGTGATCGGCTGGAGTGTCCTCAGCTGTGCACATATGTCAGTGAACAAAACAGATGTTTTTTTTAGATAGCGGGAGTAAAAAGGCAGACAGAGAGGAGGAGGTGGGCGGTGGTGGTGAGTGGTGAGTGAGAATCCAACCACAGCAATGAGCTACTGTAACAGGAGACAGAATTTGGAGGCTGCCCACACAGGTCTGCTGAGAGTGCAATGCTAATGGATGCTAACGCTAATGTGCACAGAAACAAAAAAAACTCGTCATCCCTGCCGAAGCTTTCCTGCCACAAGCACACGCCCGCTGCAGGAAGCAACATATAGCTGTGTGTTCATGCCAACTGACAACAATCAGGCACTGTGATCCATCACTGCTGCACGAATAAAAAGCCCGGGGGGGGGGGGGTGGAGTTTGATTCAGACAAATGGATTTATGTGCCTCTCTGCGCGGGTGTGTACGTGAGAGGCACAATCTATAAGTTTCAGCTTCTTAGGACAGAGGTGGTAAAGCCCTCTGTGGTGACCTCACACGAGTCAGGTGACCTCTCGGTCAGCCGGTTCGGAGAGCTGAATAGAGGACGGCTTATGCTGAAGATTACATTTCGTATCAAGACACACATCTGCTTTCTGCTTCTTTGGAAATATTTGCACACACAATATTATTTGATGTAACTTTAATGGCACATACTGTGTAGTGTGATGTCACAGTGTGCTCTCCTCCTCCTCCTCCTCCTCCTCCTCCTCCTCCTCCTTTCTTCATCTCTCAGTCCTCATCTCTTTCCATATCTCATAGCCTCGCTCTGTCTAATGCGTCCGGCATCTGGTCTCTGTCCCTCCCGTCCATCCATCACCCTCACCTCATGATGTAGTTGTGTCCGTCGATGGTCGCCCCGTATTCGGCCCCGCGGAGGTTTCCGGAGTTCCCCACCACGGCGCAGCGCAGGCAGCGCCCTGGATCCCACGAGCCGTACGGCGACCTTCCAGGAATCACCTGCGAGAGGAGAGCCGTGATTGAATCAATCCGACTGCATTGAAACGGCACGGGAAATTAAATAGGGCACTAGAACAGCAAGAGACATATAAACGACCCAACCGGCAGCTAAGACCTGATTGTAAAAAAGTACATCATGCTCTCACTACTGGTGTGAATTCTTAAAGAGGCCCTCCATGAAAAATACATGGGGCCCTTATGCCCTTAAGGAGCGAGACTGAGTTATAGAAACATACTGCCTTATGTGAAAGAACTGCGCTGCTTTGAGTCGGAATGAACACAAAATTTTTTTTTTTTTAATCCAGATAAATTGAAAAAAGAATGAGCCATATCACTGATAAACCCTACCGTCTAATAAAGACAATCGTTACCCTCAGCCTTTGCCCAAGAGAGTGAAGTAATGACTTGGCTGATCTGAAAGTGCTGCGATAATGGAAAGGTGAATTAATAATGTAACAGTACCTGGAACAACCTCAGCAGCACCTGCTGGATGCTGTGGGGTTTAAACTGGGGCTGTAACATCTAGAGAGAAAGCAGACAAAGAGAAAGTGCGGTTAGCATGTGTGGTTTCTCCTCTGCAGACAAACTGGATGTGACAACAGATTTTATATTGAGTTATTTTTCCGTGTGTCCGTGGACTTGTGTATGCATGCAGTTGCCTGCATTCATGTGCGAATAAGCAGGTGCCTGTGTGTGTGTGTGTGTGTGTGTGTGTGTGTGTGTGTGTGTGTGTGTGTGTGTGTGTGTGTACGTATCTGCGTGTGTTCAGGTAACAGACATGTGTCAGACTGACAGGATGCAGTCAGACTGGGTGAGCTGTCTTCAGAGGAGCAGACGCGCTGCTCTCCACATGTCAAAAACAAGTTGAATTAAAAAAGTAAATAAAATGAAATAACAGATGTGAGTGGAAGAAGGGAGGAAAATTGTTACAAACAAAGCTAGAGGTATTTACTCCTTGTGTAAATATACGGTTTATTACACCTACAGAGACAGTACAGTCCCAAAGGGGCTTTGTGTCTTTCCAGGAAAGTTTACTTTTACACTGTCCGTCACCAACAACAGTGAGTCGTCCAAAGTACCCAGAGTTCTGCTCAGCGGGATTAACAAAAGTGACAGCAGAGACGACAACAGAGACGACAACAGGTCTCTCCTGTCGGGCTGAACCACAAGAATAAATAGAAGGTGGACAAAAAGAAAAAAGTTAAAGTCATGTGTTGAATTTAAAGAAGGGAGGAGCAAAAAAACTAAAAGCAACTGTGAAATGAGAGCGTTGAAAGAAAGACAAAGAGGGGAGGAAGAGGATGCTGTAGGTGATTTAGCCTTTAAGTACCTGAGAGGATAAGTAACACCATGAATGAATCTAACCCTCCAGCATTTGGGCCCAGCCCCGTTTGGAACAAGTGACATCCATTGCACATAATTAGCTTAGCTTTGTATTGTATTGCGAACTTGAGAAAACGGATGACGGATTAAAAAAATAAAAAACGAAATACGAAAAATACAGATTGGGCTGGCACCACCTACTGTGGATTAAGACCCCGACTTACTTCCAAAGACAAAGAGATGTCCGATAAAAAAAAAAAAAAACGTGATCCAATTTTGGTATCTGCCAAAACACACAGGCAATGCACATAATTTACATGCATGTAAAGAGAATGCACATTAGAAAACACACATTAGAAAAAAATCCCCCAAAACAAATAAAAGCATACACACACACACAAAAGTTCCATCAGGATATTGGCTGGTCCTCTCCTCTCCTCTGTATAAGCATCGTTTCAATTCTCTCTTTCCCCTTTTCTCCGACACAGCAATCTTCATTTTCCCACTCCTTTGTCGCCACTTCCTTTTCACCCACCATCGGCCTTAATTCGCTTTTCCCGACACAGATCTCCTTCGCTTACATTTTCCTTCACGCATCCTCTCTCCAGCAGTCTCCTTGGCCTCATGTCTAATTCCTTCTCTTTAATTTCCCTGGCTCCCTCTTTGTTCCTCCTCCTCGAGCCTTTCTTCATCTCTTCGTCTCTCTGGGACGCCTCTGCGCCACGCAGCTCATCAGTGCTGATCAGAGGCCCCTAAATCTGTATTTGTCCTCCACTTTTACTCTCTGTGACTTTGCTGCTCATGCCGTTACCCCTCTGCATTCTTCTCCCTATACCTCTCTTGTTTTTCCAACCTCCTTGATCCCTCCATCTTTTGCCTTCTTCTGCCTCTGTCTCTCCGCATGAAGCCAGAGCCAGCTTGGCACGCTGTACCGCTGTTGTTCAGAGGCTTCTATTTTTTGGCACACGTTTATTTTTTTTGGCAACCATGCCAAATGGCGTCTTGCTTCCTTTGTCTCAGCTGTCCTCGGACTCCTAAAGTATAAGCCTCCTGGCACCGACTTTCAAGTGAATACCACTTTTCTTCAAAAACGCTCAATGAAAATCCAAGTGAATCAAAGTGACGGTTAACTTAATCAACGGAGTTTGTTGATTGGACTCGGTATTTAAAAAAATGTCAAGTGGGTAACTGACTGGGGAGCGCTGACACGGCTACGTCTCCGTGTGCATCAGTGACGTCTGCCTCTCAAACCCTTTGCCAGGAAATATCATCTTATTGTGTCTTCTGATTCCCAACAGAAAGAGCTTGAACTCCTCTTCCCCCTTTACACCATTGTGTCCTAAAGTATAAGACTATAAGCCAAATAAAGGCCTGGTTCTCTTTGCCACTGTTGAAGATAAAGTCGACAGGTATACCGTCACTAAATGTGGTAATAACTCCCAAAGTTGCTGCACTCTTTCAGCAACGTTGTCCATTTGTCCAAGACCTGTGTGGGAAAATTCAAAGTTGAAAACGTAAAACATCTCAAATTTGTTCAAACCCACTAACAGCTCAAAAAGCTTTGGAGTGACACGATGCGTTCATGGCCAGCATATTTTGAGGAGAAGAAAATAAAGTTCTGTGGAGTTGTTATTTGCATTGAGGCAACATGAAAGTACCAGATGGCTCTGTGCAGTTGGATGTGATGGTCTTTCCGATACGGAGTGATAGAAAGGCATCCCTCACGAGAAAGCACAAGGTCAAAAACAGAGAAACTAATATGTCTGCTGAGGCCAGTGAGTTCCTCTTGCTTGATATGGCCCCGTACCATTCTTCTGTTCGTTCTCTAGTTCCTTTCATTGTTTTATTCTACATGTTGTATATTCTTATTTTCCTCTTCTCCTTCCTCTCTGTATCTCTATTTCATTTTCCTACCGTCCATGTTTCCCCTTCACTTTGCTTTGCTCGGTACGTGATCTCTCCTATTGCTTTCCAATCAGAACCAATCTCATTTATGTCTCCTTCTTTGTCTCCCCCGGTTCGTCGCCTCCCTGTTGCAGTGTGACCTAATAACTTGGCAGCTGTTCGCATGTGTTTGCAGTTCTCTGCCATGTCAGAGCTGGACTGAGGGTACAGCTGCGAAACGGGAATAGAGACCGGACATTAACACTCGAGTGGACATACGCAGGCACGAAGACCAACACACACACACACACACACTGAGAATGGGGTTTTAAAGCGAGGTTGTGCTTCCTGTCTCTCTGAAGACGTTGTTCATTTCAGTTTTTCAGACACTACTCAGTCATGGTTTACGCCCGGGGGCCAACCATGTCGTGAGACAGTAACATACAACTGGCATGAGGAGCATGTAGTACTACTTGTAAGAGGGGATTGGTTGGCTCAGTGACGAGGGAGGATGAAGAGGATGGAGAGAAATCTGCGATGATGATGCATTACTCCCAACATAGTGGGAGTAATGCATCATCATCTAATATTCCATGCAACTGACTTCCCAACCTTTGCCATACAAATGGAAAGTGTTTGATGGTGCCGTATGCAAAAAAATGGAATGAAGTAATCGGCATAATACTTCTAAAATAAGTGGAAGCTGCAGCCCTACTTGTCACCACGCATAATTGTGTCACAACTCGATCATGTAAAGTGAATTGATATTGGTACTTACCACCCACCAGTAGTAGACATCAGAGGGCAGCTGGATGTTGTCTCTGGTCCAAACAGGCGAGATATCCGGGTCGTAGTTCTCATCGAACCAATCGGAAACGCCGGGGTCTCCGACGCAGCGCGGGCAGGCACATCTCTTCGGCTGCGACGTCTCGGGCAGCGTCAGCCTGTGCGCGCCCACGTAGCTGGGCACTAGCTTCACCCGCCTCGACTCCTCCCACCCGGGCGGCTCCAGGTAGTTGAAGCCGACGCCCCCGCGGAGCGAGACGGAGAAGAAGAGGGATGTGAGGAAGACGAGAACCAGCGAGCCGAGGAGGACCCAGACCCTGCGGGAACATCTCGCCTTGCTTCCTTTCTCCGCCCCGCCTCCTACCACAGAGCTACCGCCGCCTCCAGCCGCCTGGACCGTCCCTCCGCTCAGCCAAGGCCTGAGCTCGGCGAGTCTGGGGGCTCCCCTGGAAGGACCCCCACCCCAGGAGCCCCAGCCCCAGCGCCTTTCCCGGTGCGGGGTGGAGGACGGGATGCGGCCCCCCCACGGCCATGCTCCAACCCCTGGGCCTGCCACTGTCCACAGCCCACCACCACCACCCCCTGCGCTGCCGCCTCCACGCAACGACCCCCAAGGCCTGGTCAGCGTGATCGGGACGACCCCCCGGCTAACACTTTGGACCACAAGGCCACTCGCTATATCAGACTAGTAAAATCACACACATGCAATCTGGCGGAGGACGATATGTCGGAGTCAATTTGTCTCACAGTCAAGCTGTGCGCTCAGCGACGCTCCTACGCTTTCCGTCTCCCGCTAGAGATTCTCTGCCTCTCTCGTTTCACAGGTCTGAGCTTGTCTCACTACAGGCACACACTCCCTCCCTCTCCACTTTATAACTTTCCCCTCCCTGGCTTCCACTGCCTTGACGTGCGCCTCTCTCTTTCCCCTCCTGCTTTCCTTTTTGGGGATTAACTGCGGTGTCCATCTTCAGTGAAACCCAGTGCACGATGCGGCCAGATGCAGCAGGTCCTTCTCGCTTTGTCTGCCATCTGTGTGAATACTGAGCTCGGGCTCCAGCGCTCTGCCTTCTCTCCTCTTCTGTCTCTCTCTCTTCTCTCTCTCTCGTTGCACTGAAGCGACGTCGCCAAAGAAAGCTGGCAGACTAGTTGAGAGCAGCGGAGAGAGGGAGGGAAGATGGGAGGAGTGGTGGAAGGGGAGGAGGTCTAGCCTGAAGGGTGTTCCATCATGTCTCTAGTCATCCTAGACCGGAAAAGAAAAATACCTCTCTTCTTCTACTCTTTCCTCCTTCGCCCCTCGGTTGCTCCGTTATCTGCCGTTCTCTCAGTGTTGTCTCTTCTGTTTTTTTACCCTACTTACAGCTTTTCTCTCTCCCGGGTCTCTCTCTGTCTCAAGGTCTCTCCTCTTTTCACCCTCTGTCAGTCCATTGTCTGTGTTTCACTGAGGCTCTGAGAGCTACTTGGTATAAAAGAAACTCCGTTGTGTAGAGTTTAAAGTGCTCGTCTGATGCCGTTCTTCAGACACAAAGTTTTAAAGAGTTGGAATCAAAAAGCTTCAACTCTTTGTGATGAATTATGAAATGTGATAACAAAAGAAAATATCAACTCACTCATAGAGTTGCATGAGATTTTGTGACGCTGTTCCAATTAGTGTACAGCATTCGCCACCATCACCTTCTAGATGTCAGTCCTGTAGTTGAGGGCTTGTGCCAAACCTCGCTGAGAAGTCCTTGTATTGCTCCACTCTGTACCCAGAGAGATAGAAGAAAAAACAAAGATAACGGCAACAAAAAAAAACTTTGTAAGAAGTAATCAAAGCATCCCAAGCGGATTGTCTGACGTTCGGAAAAGCTTTTTATGACGATGGTTCATCCGGCGACGAAGCTGTGCTAAGGAAAAGGGGAAAGTGGTGGATGGAGCGATGTGCAAAGGCTGCAATGAAAAAAGAAAAAAAAAGACAAAACCAATCAGCCCCAAATCTCATCCTCTTTCCAGCTGGCTTTGCGAGGGCGACGGGAGGAAGGGTGGGGGCAGCATCTGTCCTGCATCCCAGAGGGTGTGTGTGTGTGTGTGTGTGTGTGTGTGAGCACGTCTTTGTGTCAGCGATTGAATGTGTGTACTTTGTTGAGTCAGGTAAGCACACCGTCTGCCAGTTGCACTAATTTAATTGTGTTCTACAGCTGTGTGTGTGCGTGTGTGCACGTGGCAGTGTAACTTTCATGAGACTGGTGAGCTTGAGGTGAGTGCTGCTTAGCTCTAATCTGCTCAACTGTAATCCGAGGGTAAAACCCCTTATGGTGCCCGCTTTATGCCAGCTGTCTGCCCATGTTCATCTTACGGCAAATAAACACCTTCACTCACCTGCACACACGCACGGTTGTCTTTCTGCTGCAATAACACCTACTTCTGATGTGTGTGTGTGTGTGTGTGTGTGTGTGTGTGTGTGTGTGTGTGTGTGTGTGGACCCCTAAGGCACAAACCACTGCTCCCAGTAAGGCTTTCTTTCTTTTTTTCTTTTCTATGTCATGATCAAATGACTGTGTGTTTGTGTGTCGTTGATGGATTTCTCGCCCGAAGTCCGGTAAACCTGTAGACAGAGAGAGAGAGAGAGAGAGAGAGAGAGAGAGAGAGATGTAAGACCTTATTGACCATATTGACATCTTTAATTCTCCTCTCCTTCTTCACTTTGATCTTCTTCCTCTTTCTTTTGTTCTCATTTCCTCTTTTCCCCCTCAGGTGTTTCAATTGCACCTGTTCTATTTACACATTTCTGAATCTTCTTTTCCTCCTTTACTCCTCTGGCTCAGTTTCTCTTTGACTGTGTCCATCACTAGGGACGAGGGTACACGGAGCACGTTTCTGCTCTGTGTCTGCCGGTCGGTACTGAAGGCAGAAATACACTGAATTGGGAATATTGAGGTACACTGACAGGATACGGTTGAGCGAGTCGGGGCAGAATACTGAGCAGAGAAACATGCTGCTGTGTCTATCGCTGCTGTTCCAGATGATCACGCATCTGAGGGGCATATTTGCTTAAAAAAAAACACTACAAAATGCCATCAGGTTGCAAAATGTTGCGTCACCGCGGTGTTTTAATGTAGCGAGGTATTCATTGATTTTCTGCTGCTGAACTTGGAACATTGGTTGTGGGACCAAACATGTTTGTGTGTGTGCGTCACACAAGAACAAAGCTGTGTGTGAGGAAATGTGACTTCAGTCGCCAAATGTCATCGGCTCAATAAAAAAAGTCAGTGATTGAATATGATGAGGCAAATCAATGTGGGTATTTGTGGTGAAACGTTGAGACTCCTTTGACTAGATTGTTGCTGAGAACAGATGAAGATGATTGAACAGACGTACTTAATAAGTGTTTCTGTCTCTCGGCAGAAAGATTATTTGCAACTATTTACATGAAAGACTGCTGCTGCTTTGGGTCCTTTGTCAGTCCAAAATGCAAAAGATGTAAGCGAGCGTTGAGCAGAGAGAACAAGCACTCCACAAGAAGTCCACTTTGGCTTTGGGGAATTTGGATGGACAATTTTTTTCAAATTATTTTTTGACATTAGGTAGTCACGACCAAAGCAATTTGACGAGTAAATATCTTTGTGTGCTGTTCTCAGTCAAACAACGATGAGTTGGGTACAGACGTCTGTGTCCCCTCCCCCTATGGGGATCACATTACATTACCAAGACAGTCTGCCGCTCTTTCTTGCCACCAACCTCAAGAATCAACAATGATTTTCCTCCACTACTCTATTTTTGAGGCATCGCCATGGCAGCCAGCACGAGCTGCAGCGTTGTTAC
This sequence comes from Melanostigma gelatinosum, assembly GCF_949748355.1. Lineage (NCBI taxonomy): Eukaryota > Metazoa > Chordata > Actinopteri > Perciformes > Zoarcidae > Melanostigma > Melanostigma gelatinosum. Next base: position 21,650,053 of record NC_136634.1, read on the forward strand.
GGCAACAAAAACCTCAGAAAGCCCAACCTTGACCCTTCTGATCCATGCTGGAGAAGTGGGACGGACTATAGCGTCCCTCGAGTTGACATATATCTTCCTCTTTATGTTCTATTCCTATAATTGCTGTATATATACACATCACTCCTTCCCTGACGGAGAGTTGCACACATGTACACCTGGAGCCACAGTCCTGGCTGTCCTGGTGGTTTTTCATAACTTTACTGTTGTCACTGGACGTCAGCCGGCTGTAAAAGTGACAAACAGCCACATGCACACGAACGAACGCACATGCAAAAGCTGACAAGAGCTTGTGACGCTACGACAGCTGCATTCTGGATCCTAACAAGCTGCAGGTTTACAATGTGAACTTTAGCCAGTTGCTTATTCTACATGTTACACTGAAACAGCTTGTTAGCATTCCTTCTGTTGTTTCGCTGAAGCCAATGGGGTACATATTATTTGAGCACAATGCCCGCCGCCTCTGTTCCTTTTGGTTTTAATAAGAAATGCTCCCCATTGGATTCTCTATCATTTGTTCCAGAGCGAAGGACAAAAGCAGATAATTGTTAACTGTGGCAGCAGTCAAGGGAAACAGCTGTCGGTATTTTTCCACCGTATCTCCCAGTGTTATCCACAATGTCCTTCAGGTTCCACACAGCTGTCAATGAAATCTTCTGTTAAAATGATTCGTCTCATCCCCGAATACAATTTATACATCTTGGGAGCATCCCCATGCATCCTGCTTTCAGGCACTCGTTGGGCACTTCCAGCCGCAGTTCGCTCAAGATTGCTGCAGAACAATGAGTAGCAGCTTTACTGACGCTGACAACCTGCCCTGGGGAGACTGACGGTTCTGCTCCAGGTCTGAAGGCCAAGAAGCCAAATAATAAACGAGTGTGAAGAGGGTTTTGTTGACACGATGGGAAATCGTTCAGATAGGGGAGGGCCAATGTATTAATATAGAACACGTCCTCCACCTGTTAATGTCAACGAATCCCATTAAGAGACTAAAACCAACATGAGTTGGTCCCACTAACGAGCATCGCCTGTGTTGCCTAAGACCGACATAAATTATATCTTTGTGCCACAGAGCTCCATTGTTGTCCAACAGGACAAAGGCCGCGTTCAGCCCTCTCATTCATCTGAATGAGGCCAGTCCGGCGGTGCAGTGGGGGGGGGGGGGCACCAATGCAGGGGGCACCGGCAGATATTTTCCCTCTTTTCTCCGACGCGGTATAACCAGGTAAATAAAATGAACGAATGTATCGTGTAGTAACATCTGCAGAAACGAATTAACATCCCGTGAAAACACTGAGAAGAAATGAAAGAAATTACCAACTTGGACAATTCCAACTTCCTGTTCTTACTCGCCTGGAGATGCTCGGTGACCAACAAAGCAATTAGCTGCTTTAGCCAGCCTGTATGTCTGGGTGCATACCTCTTCCAGGTTTAATTACCATCTTTAGTTCCTTTAATCACTCGCCGTAACTGTTGTTGTCACTGAGCACGCTGTTGCCGGCCTGCCATTAACCTGCGTGGATGAGCCAAATCCTGTTCTCAGTCGAGTCGTATTTTTCTCCATAGCCTGTCTTGTTTCCTCTCATCATCACAGTTTAAAAACAACAAGGCGTCAGAATAATTCTGCAGGAGAAACATCTGTTAGCAGCTGTTATTGTGGTACAGACCATTTTTATTTACTTTGTCCATCCACCCTTCCATAATCCACCCACTGATTCCTCTCTCTGCTACGGTCACCATTTGTTTCTGAATTTCCTACTCCCCTCATTCATCCGCATCTCCTCCGGTCACGACTATAACTCAAGTGTGTTTATGACGATGACAGATCGATGCCGACATTACAGGTGCATGACGTCCAGTGTGGCACATCCCCCACCACATATGATGGCTCCATCCCTCCTATCTCTGCCGTCCATCTTCTAAGTAGAAGCATCCGTCACAAGCAGTTGATCTCATTTATTTCCTTTAAGGGTTCAAACAGGCTTTAATAATTCTGCATCACTTGCTTGCTTCGAATGTTTCCCCCTTAACCTCGCTGTCTCGTTTGTCATTGTTTTTCACCGTTCCCCTCCACCACCCCTCCCTCTCTCTCTTTCCATTTCGATCACCGCTGCGGATGGCGCGAGTCAGAAACAATAAAATGGAGCCATTTTGGTTGTTGCAGGTGCCCAATATACCTCTGCCCTGGCTGTGTGTAGCGTTTGGCAATAACAACGCTTCACTGCAATTTCACAAACCAGAGGCCACCTTCACCGTCAACATGAATGAAGGAAGTAGGTTTCAATGGCCGATTGTAGTAAAACTCTATTTATGTCATGGAATCCTCTCTTATTCACCCTGCCTGCAGTTAGAGAGAAGCTGGTGGAATATTGAGACTGTAAACATCGTTATTTTGTGCACATTCTGTCTGTCTGAACTTCACCTGTCCATCCTCACTGCAGCTAAGATCAGTAACAGTGTAAGGATGACCCCACGGCTGCTGCTGAGCAACGCTTTTGTCACTTAATAACACCTTCTATTCTCTTTTCCTATCACAGTGCATACATACACCCTGCAGCTTCAATACACTGAGCCTGGATGACACACAAACACAGTATGGATACTATACATGATATTTTCTTTGGTAAACTTGGTCTTCCTCATGTTTGCTGGTTTAAGAGACTGCATTAACCATATATATATTTCTTTAAAGTCATCTGGGTGATGAAAGTGGCACAGCAAGAGGACTACTCCCAGGGCTAGGTGGTGACCTACTGTGCCTGGCGAGCTAACCAAGAACACTCTAGCCAGCCTAGTCAAAGTCCACCAAGGTTGTACAAAATGTCTACGTGGCAAATCCATCAATCGCAGTAAATATACTGGAATACATTGATTTTGCTGTGAAATTCCACTGATTTAAATGTCATGGAATCATGGCCTTTACTCTTTATATAGTCCGACTACTTTGCATCCTTTCATTCGTAAACGTTTGCATAAAACCTAGGTAGAAAAGGGTAGAAAAATCCCGCAAACATACCAAGAAAAAAAAAAAAAGCCTGTCACACTTCAATGTGAGGGGGGGGATGCCGCCCCCTTGTTAGCTAAAAGCAGCGGCGACAGAGTAGCGGCGACAGAGTAGCGGCGACAGAGCAGGAGCAACAGAGCACAGAGCAGCACATCACCAGCCTGTAGTGTGGTGTGAACTGCAGCTGAGACAGCGTGGAGGCCATCGGATCACACACACCTCCACGCCTTTCACTCGCCTACCTACATACATTTGTTTGTTTGTTTTTGTGAGAACTTCTGAGCAGAGCTATCACCTTTTCCCTCTCATTTCAGATAAACCGGAAGCAGGAACTTCCAACATGGCCACTTGGCCAGGTCTGTGTGGAGACTGCAAACTCGCATACTCACAGTTAAGGGACGATTTTCACCGCCTGGAGTCTGAAGTCCGGAAAAGGGAACAGCTGATCGACGGATTCGTATCCGTAGCAGCGGCCCAGGCAAAGCATATCTCTATGCAATCTCAACTGGTCTCGGATACTGCAGACACTATTCCCTGGCTACCCGGCCCTGCGTACGGGGAGTGTAGTCGGTCCTCCGACCACGAGCTGAGAGGACCTGCTATAGACCCGACCCATAGCTCCACTCCGAAACCATCCTGGACGGAGGTGGTACGCCGCGGCCTCCTGAGAAAACCAGCTGGGGAGTTTCCGTTAACCACCTCCAACCATTTTGCAGTCCTGACGGAGAATACTCCCTCCCGGGCTTCCTCTACCCTTCACCCCTACTCGTTGGCGCAGACGGAGGTAACGTTAACTCAATGGTTAGATGCAAGGCGTAGCGAGATAGAAGTACGGCTCCGCACCATGGAAGCTAAGACGCTGGTGACTGCGGGCGTAGCCGATGCGGCCCAAACAGATGTGGCTCCCGCTAACCGTCTCCCTGCAGCCCCCGAGCAGCCGGGGGGCCGGGTGACTGCTCCCGGGAGGCTTAAACCTGGGGCGAATCACTCGACTCGCCAGCAGCCACCTTGCGTTACAAACGGGTCTTCTGCACCCAGCAGAGTTCTGGTCATAGGTAGCTCTATTCTGAGAAACGTGAAGTTAGCAACACCAGAGGCTACAGTTACATGTATACCCGGGGCCAGAGCAGGCGACATTGAGTCCTACCTGAAAGTACTGGCTAAAGATAACCGTAAATACAGTAAGATTGTTATTCACGTCGGCGGGAATGACAGCCGGCTACGGCTCTCTGAGATCACTAAAGTAAATGTGGAATCTGTGTGTACATACGCAAAAGCCATGTCGGACTCCGTAGTTTTCTCTGGCCCCCTCCCGAATCTGACCAATGATGAAATGTTTAGCCGCATGTCATCGTTTCACCGCTGGCTGTCTTGGTGGTGCCCAGCAAACAATGTGGGCTTCGTAGATAACTGGGACACTTTCTGGGGAAAACCTGGTTTGTTTAGTAGGGACGGCATTCATCCTACTTTGGATGGAGCAGATCTCATCTCTGCAAATCTGACCCAGTTTCTGTATGGACCTGGTACATGACAACCCAGAGATCAGACCAGGAAGAAGAGTTGCAGTCTTACACACTCCTCTGAGCTTCCATTAGAGCAGTTACTCACGCAAAACCACATAGAGACTTTGTCTGCCCCACGGCCACTTAAATTAATTAAATCAAAAATAAACGATCGAGGAGTTAAACAAAATAACTGAATCCAAGTTAAAACTACCGCAACAGTACAACAAAATAGGATAATTAAATGTGGACTCTTAAATATCAGATCTTTGTCATCTAAAGCTCTACTAGTAAATGAGCTAATATCAGATAACCATATTGATTTATTTTGTCTTACTGAAACCTGGCTGAGTAATGATGAATATGTCAGCCTAAATTAATCAACTCCTCCAAGTCATATCAATACTCACATTCCTCGAGGCGCCGGCCGAGGAGGTGGAGTAGCAGCCATCTTTGACTCTAGCCTATTATTAAACCCTAAACTAGACTATAACTCATTTGAAAGCTTGGTTCTTAGTCTTTCACACCCAACCTGGAAAACAATACAGCCAGTTATATTTGTTATAGTGTACCCCAGGTCCGTATTCGGAATTTTTATCGGAATTTTTTCAGTTTTTATCAAGTCTAGTCCTTAAAACAGATAAATTAATTATTGTAGGTGACTTTAATATTCATGTGGATGTCGCGAACAATAGCCTCAGTACTGCATTTATTTCATTATTAGATTCGATTGGTTTCTGTCAGAATGTACAGAAACCCACTCACTGTTTTAACCACACTCTCGACCTGGTTCTGACTTATGGCATTAACATGGAAGATTTAATAGTCTATCCACAGAACCCTCTTCTATCGGACCATTATCTAATAACCTTTGAATTCTTACTAACGGAGTGTACACCATTAAGCAAGAGTTACTACACTAGATGTCTATCTGATGGTGCCGTAGCTCAATTTAAAGAAGTGATTCCATCTGTATTTAACTCAATACCATGCTTCGATGTGACGGAGGACTCCTGTGTTAACTTTAGTCCGACCCAGATTGATCATCTTGTCGACAGTGCTATAAGCTCACTGAGAAGGACACTAGACTCTATTGCTCCTTTAAAAAAGAAGTTGGTAAAACAAAGGAGGTTCGCTCCATGGTATAACCCTGAAACCCGCAAATTAAAGCAAACATCGCGAAAACTTGAAAGAACATGGCGTTCCACTAACTTGGAAGAATCTCGGTTACTCTGGCGAGACAGTCTTAAGACATATAAGAAGGCCCTCCCTAATGCCAGAGCAGCTTTTTACTCATCGTTAATAGAGAAAAACGTAAAAAGAGAGTCACAGCTCTGTTGTGCCGAGTATCCCTATAGACCTCAGTAGCAATGACTTCATGAACTTCTTTAATGATAAAATTATAATTATTAGAGAGAACATTAATAATCTCCTGCCCTCGACCGATCTTTCCACAAATAGAGTAACCTTAGAAACAGCTGTAAACCCTGATATATGTTTAGATGGCTTTACTCCCATTGACCTTGACAAACTGACTTCAACAATTTTTACATCTAAACCTTCCACCTGTCTCTTAGACCCTATACCGACTAGGCTGCTTAAAGAAGTGCTACCATTAATTAGCACAACTTTATTAGATATCATCAACCTGTCTTTAGTAACAGGTCATGTACCACAGTCCTTTAAAGTAGCTGTGATTAAACCTCTTCTTAAGAAGCCCACTCTGGATCCAGAGGTGTTGGCCAACTATAGACCGATCTCTAACCTTCCCTTCCTCTCTAAGATCCTTGAGAAAGCAGTTGCAAATCAGTTGTGTGACTTTCTGTGTAACAATAGTTTATTTGAGGATTTTCAGTCAGGATTTAGAAAGCATCATAGCACAGAGACAGCTCTGGTAAAAAATAACTAATGGCCTTCTAATCGCATCAGACAAAGGACTCGTCTCTGTTCTTGTCCTGTTAGACCTTAGTGCTGCGTTCGACACTACATCCTGTTGCAGAGACTGGAACATTATATTGGCATCAAAGGAACCGCACTGAACTGGTTTGGATCCTATTCATCGGATCGATCTCAGTTTGTTTATGTAAATGATGAAGCCTCGATGAAGAACAATGTCAGTTATGGAGTTCCACAAGGTTCTGTGCTTGGACCAATCTTGTTCACCTTCCTTTAGGCAATATTATCAGAAAACACTCTATAACCTTTCATTGTTATGCAGATGATACTCAATTATATATATGGATCAAACCAGACGAAACCAACCAGCTTGCTAAACTGCAAGCGTGTCTTAAGGACATTAAAACATCTGGATGACCTGCAACTTCCTGATGTTAAACTCAGACAAAACTGAAGTTATTCTACTAGGCCCAGAACACCTCCAAAATCAGTTATCTAATGATATAGTTTCTCTAGATGGCATTGCGCTGGCATCCAGCAGCACCGTCAAGAATCTTGGAGTTACCTTTGATCAGGATTTGTCTTTCAACTCTCAGATAAAACTTATTTCCAGGACTGCCTTTTTTCACCTACGTAATATTTCAAAAATCAGGCACATCCTATCTCAATGCAATGCAGAGAAATTAGTTCATGCATTTGTTACCTCTAGACTAGATTATTGCAATTCCTTATTTTCAGGCTGCTCTAATAAGTCTCTTAAATCTCTCCAGCTGATCCAGAATGCTGCAGCTCGTGTACTAACAAGAACTAAGAGGAGAGATCATATTACTCCTGTATTAGCTTCTCTGCACTGGCTCCCTGTAAAATCTAGAAGAGAATTTAAAATCCTTTTACTTACCTACAAAGCCCGAATTGGTCAGGCTCCATCATATCTTAAAGCGCTTATAGTACCATACTGCCCTACTAGAGAGCTGCGATCCAGTGATTCAGGGTTACTTGTGGTTCCTAGAGTCTTAAAAAGTAGGATGGGAGCCAGAGCCTTCAGTTATCAAGCTCCTCTTCTGTGGAACCAGCTTCCCGTTTCAGTCCGGGGGGCAGACACACTCACCACATTTAAGAGTAGGCTTAAGACTTTCCTCTTTGATAGTGCTTATAGTTAGGGCTGGCTCTGGCTTGCCTTGGACCGGCCCATGGACAAACTGGTACAGGCAAAAACTACAGGGGGACTTCCTACACTGAGCACCTCTCTCCTCCTCTTCTTCACCTCCGTCCGTATGCATTGATGTCCCATTAATGCTCATTACTAACTTTACTTCTTCCCCGGAGTATTTGTGCTTTCTCGCCTCACAGGATGACCGCAGTTTTATCTGGACACTGCCATGGCCCTGCTGACACCTACTACAATCTTCATTATTAACATTAATAATCCTATTACCGACACCATTAATGCACAGTGCTGATTTTGTCTCTTCCCCGGAGTCCTTGTGCTTCCTCTCCTCACAGGTTCCTGTGTATCCGGGTTTACCTGGACCAGGTGTTGCCTCCTGTCGTGGTTGTGTCATACATTGAATGTGCTGTAATTACATTGAATGTGTTGTAATTCACTATCCTGTTCTACACATGACATCATGACTTCTGTCCATCCTGGGAGAGGGATCCCTCCTCTATTGCTCTCCCACAGGTTTCTTCCTCTTTCCTCCCCGTTAAAGGGTTTTTTTGGGGAGTTTTTCCTGTTCTGATGTGAAGGTTCCGGGACAAGAGGATGTCAAATGTGTACATATTGTAAAGCCCTCTGAGGCAAATTTGTAATTTGTGATTTTGGGCTACACAAAAATAAATTGAATTGAATTGAAATGACAAACTGCGTGCCCCTTGTTAACCAGCCATCCCCACTCTCCATCCCCTAGTAGCAGAGAGAGAGAGGGAGTGCAGGGGCAGAGGGGGTGTTTAGTTGAATATGTTACTTTAGTCAGCCTGACTCATTGATCCTTCATCTGACTGAGGTTTGTGCAAGTATGAATCTATTGACCTCGACCATGGCTCTGAAATATCAGCAACCTCACCGTGCTGCGTATCGATAAACCCATGGCGCTGTCCGTGGTGCTGAAGAAGCAACCTGATTTGTAATTTGCTAATTTTGTACTTTTATCAGCTTCGTCTTGGATCTAAACTATACAGCTTGGGAGTATTAAAAGAATATAGAACCAAACGAGTGGTTCATGGGGAAGTTTGCTTGACGTGCTTGAAGGAAATGAACCGCCTCTGGTAAAAATGAATACATCGCCTACTGGTTGGGGGGGTATTTCAACCTCTGAGCTTTGCTTAAAGTCACAATCACCGCCTTTCATACCCGAGACGTTGCTAAACACCTTTCTGGACTGGTCTGACAGAAAGAAAAAAATAATTTAAGAAAGACCTTCAGCTACAAAGTGGAGCTTATGTCTCCGCTTCCACGTATCTGAGACAAATGCCCCTGACTTTGAAGGTATACTCACCATCTGGAAACAGAAAGAAAGTCACGACCAGCCTCGAGCGACGCAGTAAAAAGAGAGAAAATGAAAACGATGGAATGAAATACAGCAAGAGAGAATAATACTAGACACAGTCAAAGAGCAGCCAATTTGAAAAGAAGATCGTGGGTTATTTATCACAGAATTCAAGAGTCTCCATTTTTATAAACTGCGAGCAGAAAGACTGGCTCTTCAACTGGGCTGTAGCCATGGGAACCCGCTATCTGTGTCCTCTGGGAAGTGATCATTCTTTCATTCCTGCCTTCAGTTAATTGTGTCATACCGCCACTCTGATTACACAAAATTACTGTTACAAATCTGCTACATAAAATGTAAATGTCAAAAACAGCTTTATTGTGCAATTTCACAATTCATGTTCCTCCTACATCTTGAGTCTTAAGCAGCCAGCATGGTCACATTCTTCAGTGTATTTACGGATATATTCACACATCTGGAATTGTACTTTCCAAAGAGTGACTGATGTTACCTGCTGCAAGGAAACAGTTGTGTTTTAGAATAAAGGAAAGCTTACATGTTGTTTTTGAATGTAGCAGCAAGTTTGTTTCACGTGTTTTAATTTGCACAATCATTTATTGGTTGGGGGCATGAATCCTTTGCTGGGCTTCAAAAGGGGGGCATGACAGAAAATGTTTGAGAAACACTGATGTAGCAAATTCTACATGTTGTCGAATTTGGTTGCTCAGTGGACTGTAACTCTTCCCTATTTACTAAAATCCAAAATGGAGTTCTTGGATTTTTTGTCATGACATTTAAAAACATTTTGATACATAAACAGACTTTATGGAACAAAATGTTAATTAATGGTAATGATCAATAAAGTAGTGATGGGAATCAATATCATATTATGGATTTTGTTAAAGTATGAAATCCACCAATGGAAATTCAAATTGTTATCAATGCCACTGACGTTCACTTTCAATATTAATTAATATGCCAATTTATTTTTTTAAATACTTGTTTGATCTGTAAACACAGTTTCCCATAGTCATTAAGATATCTTGTATCCAACCATTAGTCAGAAACCCAAAGATTATATAAATGGGGAAAAGCAACAAATCCTCACATTGGAGAAGATGGACCCAACCAATCAACCAACAAATAAATGATGAACTGCTTTAGCTTTTTCACCAGTTTGTCTTGTCACGGAGACAATTTCATATTTAAGCAAAAGGAAGCCGTGCATTCACTTGATTGCAAAAACAATTTAATTGTATAAAATATAAGAAGTAAAGCTTTTATTTGAGTTGTCAAACATTACAATAAACAGATAAGAATTTAAAATCGGATGATTCAAAGAGCATTCAAATGAATTCAAAGCTGACACAAGAAGCCACTATAAATCACATAGTGTTTCGTGGTCTCTCATTTTTGTCTTTTTTGGGAGCAGCATATTGCATAATTTGGAGTTCTGCATTTGCTGAGTGCAATTTCTTAGTTTAGTGCTGTCAGCATGACTATAATTAGAAGAGCCCAGGTCCTATGGCAAACGATCACTTCAGAATAAATCTGACCTGAAAACACCGTACGAATGTAAGTCTGGATCCTTAGACAACAATGACAGTTCTGTAAATGTCATATGTTATATTCGTCATATACACTCAGTTGCCAATTTATTATAGACACTTAGCCAAAGCTAATGCAGTCTAACACAACAGTCATCTATGTTCATGAAGGTGATAAAATTCAGGTTGTGTTGAAACGGTTTCAGAGAGGTGTTGATTCAACTTCATGTAAAGCTAAATCATCCAGAAAATTGTTCCACATTTTACATATATTTCTGTATGCACTTTAATGAAGCTGCTCTGTATAATGCCTAACCCAAGTAAAATATTGAAACTAGTGCTGGGCAAGTTAACGCGTTAATTTTGCGTTAACGCATTCATTAATTAACGCTGCCAATTATTTTATCGCGCGTTAACGCATTTTTTAAATAATAAAAAAAATTATATATATATATATATTTTTTTTAAACTGAAAGACAAGAGACAACACATATACATAACAACAAGAGGATGACAAGAACAGTGGGATAAAAGCCAGCAAACATCCTATAGTCAGACTGTCTCATGTTTATCGTTTTGTATTAGAGATATGATGTCCCTTCAGGGTTGCCGTAGAGAAAAGGCAACTTCCGCTGCTCTCCCTGGAGACTACTGGACATCGCTGCGGTAAAGTCAGCAGACACTCCGATCTCCGTGGTCAACTCAGCAGACACTTAGTCTGCACCTATAGTGCACCTATATGCTGAAATTCACGGTAAACGCATTTAAAGGGCACAGATCGGGAGAGAGCGAAGGACTTTGAAAGTTAGCGGAAACATTAACGTGAGACAACATCAGGTTTCTTCAGACGAACATCCGGTTTTCAGAATAAGATGCCAACAAAGTATGAATTATATTCACATTAAGTATGAAACATGCTACCTGCATCTCGTGAACCAAATGTTATTGCCCTTTTGTTCATATAGCAGTACTTTTAAAATAAAAGTGCGCAATACACTACTTTTGAATTCATTATTGAACTTTGCCATAACAATGCGATTAATCGTGATTCATCGCAAAAAATCCATGCGATTAATCGCGATTAAATATTTGAATCGTTGCCCAGCACTAATTGAAACACTAGAAACTGCTTTTATGGCTACACCGTTACATTAAGTTTAATGGTTTAGATGAATATTCTGGGTGTCCCTGGCATCCTTTTAAAAGCACCTTCCCTGAAGTTCATCCAGACATTCTGAATCTGAGGGAACTTTTTGTGGACACTTTATAATTAGAAATTAGTATACAGTATGGTAGGGTTGCTTAACCGAGGTTGTTAGAGGTTAACAAAGTAACTTTTTGGGATTGGAGATGGAGGAACCAAGGATTTTGTTTTCCCAGAGGTCTCGGAAAACTGACAGAGAGTCACAGAGATAATGACACCAGATGGGAATTTGCATATTGAGGAACGATGAAAAAAGGTTCACAGGAGCAGCATGTTCCCAGCATAGGAAATTAAAAAATGGTGAAGACATACAGGAATGACATTGTCAGTGACATTTTTGTAACCGGGGTCACTATGCACTAAGCACTATGGTTCAATTTAGTTCTTTAAAAGATGAAAGTAAAAAGACAAAGAGGTATAATTTGCAAGTAGTTAGTTTTGTATGTTCAAAGCAAATCTGACCTCTATTGAAAGATGCATTTACTTGTATATTGGATATACAAATGCAATTTACCTCATGAAGCAACAGCAGCATAAACTGTTTATGTGTCAATTTGAGGATAATACATTCCCAATAGTTCCCAATATTGCAAGTGACATATTTAAATTGGAAAGTCAGAGACAATTTCCCGACGGAAATTATTTTCAGATGTCAATCTACTTTGAATTACGAGATTGGAATGCATTGTATTCGCGAAAGAGAGTGAGAGAGAAAAGTCCACCAATAGAAATAGAATAGGAGTAGAACGGACGTTGCCGTTCAAATCAACACAGCAGGATGTGTCAGAGTGGCGTCCATTTTTCAACTATTGAGAGCACCACACTGTAGGAGGTACCAAACAGGTAACAGATATGGCATTTCTTGAATTACTGAATAGTTCTAAACACCGTTGTAGCTACACTGGTCCAGCAAAAATGGCGACGCTTCGTACTGATGTCTTTGATGGACTTTATTTGCCGCGTAAACATTTTTACATAAATTGCGAGCTCTTCCTGGAGCCTCTCAGGCAAATGTCCGTTGCCAAACAGGCTAGCACATATTAGCACATTAATGACATGAACTACAAACTACGATCTCAAAAAATTTCCAGTGCTATCATTGGCATACTTTTAGAGGTACAATTCTGCGCTTTCGATAGCAATCAGTCTGATAAACCTACTCTAAAATACTTGTTCAGCACTAAGACTGACAACGGCCACCTGGTGAACATTGTGGAGTATTTCGGAGCTCTTGGTGGAGAACAAAACAGAGCTACGAGGAGAGCAAATATTAGATTTATATTCACATGTCAAATGGCAGGAAACGTGAAAAGGCTAATGGCGCTAACGCTCCTGTTGGATCTGTAAAGAGGCAACTGCTTGCTAGCACATTCGACACATAAACGTTATGAGTTGATAATATGCCAGTTACAGTTACAACAGATTACTCCACAATAACCAGTAAACTGAGGTTTTGCCATTTTGCATTATTACAGACAGGTGCAGAGTCAGCATTTAGACACTCAATATGCACACTCGTCATTAGAGACTGATTTCAGACACAGACTGTGTTTTGTTTACAGCTTGCTCCACTTCCCCCAAATGGCCCAAAAAAAAAAAAAACCTGCTTCAAGGCACCTTTTCCTCACAGAATGTAGAGCCATAAACTAAATTACCAAACTTGTGTGCTTTTATTCCCTTGCAACAATGTTATCAGCCAGGAGAGTAGTTGCACAGGGACTAGCTTGTGGCTGCCTGCCCGAAGCCAATTCACACAGCGACAGACACACACTTTCAAACACAAAAAGGTCTGATAAACAGAAGCCGTTAACTCACCGAGCTTCAATTTAGGCCACAGTAATGCCTCATGCGGACGAGGAGATGTTTGGTCTGAGGCCATGTCCCATTTACTGAACATAATTTACACCTTGATGCAAGAACAGTGGGCACTCAAGATGAGTTATCATCACAGGATAGCACATTACAGGACACACTTTATTTGTGGGTGCAGAGGTTTATTAGAACAACATGAATGTTTTTCATCAGGCCTGACCCTCATTTTCACACCACAGCAGTGAACTTCTGTATGTGTCTGTGAGTATCCTGTGAAACCGTTCTATTAAGAAAGGTAAGGCCATTAAAGCGAAATTTTCCTGATTCATAATGTGGACATTCAGTCTGGTTTAAATCATCAACTGCTGATTAAGCGCAGTTATATGGTAAACTATTCAAGCTTCAACAGGTGAAGTATTGCATTCAAATAACTTGTTACACAGTTATAAATGGTTGCATCGTGACTCATTCAGTCAGCCTCATCAAGAGTAACGAAACACAATGAACAACAAATCATGCTAAATGAGAACCCAACCAGCCACTTGTGGTCTTTTCTTTATTTTGCCGTTTATCAGTTTCTGTTACTCTACAACACTTAACAGGGGAGTTACACTATTATTGAAATAATAACGATGAGTGAGGGTCTAAAGCAACAGAGCTAATGGGGCATCTCCAGACAAGAAAGAAGGTAAACTCCTTTCTTTCATCATGTCTCTCCTTCTGTTTGTCTATTATAATTAGTTTTTGGTTTATTGTTTACTTCAAACTAACAAAAGTAAATCTAGCAGCTTTTGCTGGACTACTCACAGGGGTGGCATATAAACACATATACCAGTACGACCAGTGGGCCACAGCAGTAGATGCAGCTGTGAACCACAGAGAAATGATATCGAAGCATTTATTCTCACAAATAGATTTTACTGTATCAGTAAAGGGAAATGTCACTGGGAGGATTACCAGGCATAAACAGGCTTAACCATGCCTATATATTCCATAAGCCCCTGGGTTGTACTGTAATTTTGCCAAAACCTTGTGAGTATTTTTCTGGTGAGTTGCTGGTGAAAATAATTTTAAAGGTTTAGGCTAAAACCAGAACCTTCTTTGAAAAATGTTTCTAGATGTTTGTGTCCTAGTGGTGGTCAAATTCAGACTTTTGATTTGAAACAATGCTCACTACACACAACACAGAGAAACGGCAGAGTAAACAGTAAAGTAATGATCTACCTGAAAGAAAACAAAGAACATAAAACACTACACTAAGTACTAGACAAACCACAGGAGACCGCACTAGAGTGCAGATCTCCAAGTCATTGAGCATACATCTTTTTAAGAACATGGGTCCAGTAGTATGTGAGATTAGCTGCAGACAGACAGACAGACACACATATGCAGGCACACGACTGAATGCATGATCCCGTCCTGGCGGAGATAATAATAATAATGGGCATCGCCACAGGTGAATAGCAGAAACAATGTTTCACACAAAGCTGGCTTAATTTAACTAGCCTAGCAGGAGCTGGAAATGCAGCATTAATCAGCACATTTAATGGCAATCTGCAGTTTTCTTGTAAACACACGAAGGGTATATGTTTTTATGTCTACAAATATACATCTATATTTACAAGCTAGCAGTCTTCTTTGTCGCAGTATTTCTACACTGAGCACATTACCGCCTCCAACATTTTTGTCTAGTTCTGGGTATGATGTGTATCAGTTTGTATTTTACTCTATTCTGCCAAGCAATGCGGCTAAAATGTGAGGTTTTTAATTTGTGGACATTTTTGTTGTCCGTAAACAAGCGGCGCTGCCTCGTCAGGGATGGATTAAAATCAACGCCCTGTTTCTTGCAGCATACTGTGCATCCGGTGGTCAAAAAGCTCTTGTCCATTTTCTGACCCCAGCATTCTGCTCAGCAACCCTTCGTTATGCAGAGCTCATTCCAGGATCTGCCTTCTCTCGCCACCAAGGATCAATAATCACCCTTCCTTCTATCTCACTCTATATTTATGTGACTGCCTCGCCAACTTATTCTGGTCCTCCCCTTAGTATTCGTCCTTTGATTCATTTTCATCCTTCCCTCCTCTCTCTCTCAGTGCTTCCTTACTGTCTTACATCTGACAGCAGAGATATATACTTGACCAGCGAGTCAGTAAAAGGACATGGCTTTCTCTCTTGAGTTGGTCACTCGCCTTTCTTTTTCTTTTGCCAGGCGGCATTTACGAGTTGTCGTGCCCTGTATCTGAATTAGATAGCATCGCATTTGTCCAATCACTGGAAAAAAATGGGTGCACTTTAAGAGCACTTACAATATTTCTTCTCCGACAGCTGAATAAAAGGCAGCGCGAAGAGGCCTATCACCAGAAACAATCACTTCTTTCTCCCGCTTTCATTTCCCAGCTCCATTCTTCCACCCTCTTCTTTTTCTTCATCTACCTTAAATCATCTTCCCCCAATTTCGCGCACTTTCAGCCATTTCAATCTTACCAAATCCTCTCCTTCTATTGTCTTCCATGGATATCAAATATTTGTTCTTAACACTGCTCACACTCTCACATTACTGTCTCACACATACGCACGTCTCACACACAGTCAAGCGCTCCTTTGTCATATCTGTTATGCATAATGCCTACATTTAGGTCTCCATTTATCCCTGCATCTCAGTACCTCCGCTTCTTCTCTCGGTCCCTCACCTTTATCATTCAAACCCCTGCTGTCACACGCAGAATTCTCTCACTCCCTCCCCGCTCGCTTTTTTAATCTTTGCTCTATGCTGTCATTTTCTCTGTGATTTGCATTTGGCCGAGTGCCGCGTGACCCATATGCAATTTACAACAAGACCGATCATTTCCAATCCTTTTAAACTGACCTGATCATGGCTCCCATACTGTCATGACGTAGTCTGGCTACAGTGGCAGAAACTGTATTTCATTCACTGTGAGCGTGAAATCCCAGTTGGTGTTATTATATAACTGTTAAGCGGTGGGACATTTGGTGCTTAACATCCCTGATGTCCAACAGAAATTGCTGTTGACAAAATTGAGCTGGAAAACAGTTTTTTGGCTATTGAGGAAATGGAAACAGCACTCACACTTGCTCTGTTGCATGTGAAATTGAGTACCATCTAAACCTTGAAAAGTTGCCTCTTACTAGGACTGGCTTAACAAGAACTAAAATTATAGAGGCCAACTGTCCAACTGTCTGCTCGCTAAACGCCTGCAGAGGTTGGCCTCTATAATAAAGCATGCTCCAAACAGAAATTTGTCCAATCTTAGCAACCCTAGCTAGGCATGTTGAAGTGACGTATAGCGTTTATCTGCTTTAACGTAAGCTGCAATCATTAGCATGTTTGGCTAACTAGCTTACTCCATCCAGAAGTAAGCTAGTGCTACTTAATTAAGGCCAAGGAGCATGCTCAAGCAAACTTAATATGTTTGCGGCATTCCAGGTTATGTAAAACAAAAGGGCTAACGTTAGCATTCTTAGCATCTTTATTGTCTTTCATATCATATGCTGCAATACAAGAATAATGCTATCTCTTTAGCTCCATGTCTAAACAGACCATTACCTGGTGAGGATTTGTATTGTTTGCCCGGGAAAGTGTTTTTGTACCGTATGTAGCGATCAGACGCGTATTTAAGACCCATTCGACAACATTCTCATTTTAAAAGGCGTCCGGTGGAAATATTATGAAGCTTAAATGGAGAGCTTCTCATAGCAACGGTAATTAAAGGGGGTCAGGAACAGTCAGTTATGGGAGATAGAGCTGGATTTCCTTACGGCAGCACTTACACACTCAATTTTTCAGGTTCTCAATCATCATGGGAGGTGCAAGAACAAAGACTGCCAAAGTAAAGATGGTGTCTGCATTGGTATGGTGCTCCTTCATTTTTAGCTGCACAGGAAGCATGAACCGACCACTTGTTTCTCTTCCCTCTCGTCTCCCTGCCAGCCCTGCTAGTGTCTCTGGGCTTCGCCTTAACTCCCCTCCCTTCCTTTTCTCTCCATTAGTCTTCGGTCCTGAAGAGAGAGGCGAGGGGAATACAAAAGTGAAGATGAGGAGGAGAGTCCTCCGTCCTGAGGCCCGGTGCCAGCTGCTGCTGCTGCTGCAGAGACGATCCATCCAAACACAGCCAGGCACGGATGACACTGCTCTGGAATTCAGCCCTCGACGCAAACTCTGGGTGCAATGTGTGACGCTCTGCCCAAATAGTGATGACAGAAGGTGCCCCAGTCTACGCTCTATAAATAATGCTGCTATTGCAACAGATGGCAAGAAGTATTTTCATCTTTCCTCCATACATTCACATCAATGTGTACAGCCGAAGTAATAAAATACATGTACGTATGCATGGACTACTCTGTCCACTCAGCTCAGTAGTTCTTGTCATTCTGCTGATTGTTTATCAACAAGATGAACTTGAGTCAGCACATCTGTTGTTTGTGTGCACGTCCACCACTCACATAAGCAAAAACCATGTGCACAAATTTATTGAGGAGACAACGCGGCGAATCTTGTCCATGAAGCAATGAAACAGTGTTTAATTTCAAACAGACGAACTTCCACGAGTGGTAGTGTCATCAATCAGCTTTCTCATCAGCCGGCCACAACGTAGAAGCTGCACTCGTTAACAGAAAACGTCTGTATCAGTCCAATCTAACGTAAATAGATGCGGGGAGAGAAAAGCAGCTTTAGATTAAAAGCGGCAATTAGCAAGAATGAGCTCTGTGAGCCGGCAGCAGTGTCAGCAAGTGAGAGAATATATTCCTTCCTGCAGTACATAAATTGAGGGAGGGACAACGTGTTGTGGTGTTGATGCACAGACAGACAATGGACCGTTTTTAAAGGCCAGTCTCAATGGAGGAGAGTGTACAGAGCATCTCCTGCACTTATACACCGGGGCATGGCTGATATTATATTGTTATAGTATATTCAAAGAAATAAAACAACATTCGGTCCCAACAGACATATTGTTTCTAACAATCTAACAACTGTGGTTACCAGAACACAAAGGAATATAACAAACAAGTCACATTAAGTGTGAAAACGGGGTTTAATATGCAAAAGCTATACGACTTAATTGCTAAAATAAAATCAACAATGGCTATTACTGTAAGTGCATGCCTCAAATCATGTGTGAGCGGCAACAAGCTGCATTTCGGAGACTGCATGTGTTACATTCAGACTCAAAGTTTCTAATTGGAAACCAGTGTTGCCGTGACAATAAATAATCCTTAGATCACTTGTCAATCTTTTGGAGGAGGGGAAACCTGGTTGAACTATTGGGCAACAGAGAGTTACGCTGGTCATGAGTGGTTACCGTTGGTTTCTGCAGGAACACGTCGAGCTGTGTGAACTAGACGGGTCTGACTGACCCGTCTACATTCATGGTTCAACATGGTTGAAATCGCTACAGCTCTCATGTCAAGCATGCTCCCCCCCCCCCCCAAACACGGCAAACTAATGAGTGCGTCTTAAATTCAAGTCAGCCGGTGGTTCAGAGTGTTCGGGGGGGAGGTGGATTAACGAGGCCTCGGCTTCTACACATTTCTTGAAAAGAGAGCAGGAGGGATCCTTTTCCTCTTCGTCTCTCCCTCCCTTGGGTGCTCTTTCTTGCTCCGCGGAGGGATGTGAGGGGCGAGAAGAGACAAAGAGATGAGAGGGTTTCCTGGAGACGGAGGAGATGAAGTGAACACTTGACAGACAGCGGCACCTGGAAACCGCTCCTGTCTGTGTTGCCGTACAACAGAGAGACAGAAAGAAAGTACTTTTTCTAAACTCCTAAAGAACAGAGCCACGGCTTGTTCTTTAGGAGTGGGATTAACTGAAAAGCACCAGAGAGGATGCCATAGAAATCAGTGACATGAGCATTTCCGGTGGCAATATCTTCATAAGTGATCAGAGCAGGGCCATGGTACCAGTAATGACAGAAACTGTGGAGCTGTTACCAAAATAGCAACAGACACGTCAGCTGCTTGCTAGCTGGAGCGCCGGGATAGGGCGTTTTCTGAGTACTAAATCTGATCGTCAGTGAGGTGAAAGTGTTACGATGGCTTTCTGTACGTGCGCTCCCAGCCGACCACGGGACATTTAAAGATGGTACCATGATCCAGAGAGAAAAAACGCCCTCAGATCACCAGTAAACTTGTGATGGTGATGGATGGCTGTCTGACTTATTCATTCTGAAGTAGTCCCTGTCACACTCAGCCTCCCAAACTGATACCAGAGCAGCTTCTTTATACACCCACAGTGACATATTACGAACACCTGCCTGAATATTGCACCGCATTGTAAAACAGCTACTTTGCCGCAGGTTGATACGCAAATGGTTGGTTGCTCTTGCTCAGGGGCTACTTGGGGGTGAGGGGGGGGGACTGTCACCACGTTGAACTCAAACCACTACATGGAGACTGTCCTCATCATTGTCCTCGTCTTACGATGACGTGCCAGCAGAAACGACTACACACAGATGTGATCAGAGAGTGAGATACAACACTGTCTGGAAGTTTTTACAAAAATTGGGTCCGATAATCTTTGTTCAGGCAGAATATGTGTGATATCTGTTGTACTGGATTGCATGAGTCAATGTAACTGTCATAAATATATTAAAGTTATAAGCCTAAAGATTGTTGTTATTCTAAACTCCATACTATTTATGATCTACATTTGTTCATGCAATAGCTATTCACTTTAACTGCTAAGTGTTTAAGAAACACTGCTGTTTTCAAAACTTAATGACAGAACTTACATCCATTAAAAAAAGAATTATCAAAAATGTACATGAATGTACAAAGATTGTAGAACAGCTATTACAATCAGTACCGTCTTCTCACAATCTGTAATAATAACTTTCACTGCACTAGCAGCTCCAACCTTCAGCATCAGGTATTACATAGTACGCAGGCTTTTTAAACGACTCATCACTTTTAGCACCAAGTCAACGATCAACTCACTCTCACACTGGACTGTTGCATCACTCTTACCCCACAACTCTGTACACCAGGTGGTTTATAACTCCCCCCTTCCAAAATTGTCCTCACCGCCTCAATGATCGCCAAAAAGACCTTATTCCTAAACTGGAAATACAAAAACTGACACTTTGTTGTGATGCTTTTTTGGCCACTAATGACCAGTTGCATATGTAGTGACAAAGACTATCTGTGAAAATACAATAACATAGTGAGGATTACCATACAGATTCTGTCGGATTAAGTAAAAATAATTTTTTAACACAAGGACAGAGAAGAGCCGGTACTTTGTGGATCCGTCAGTCCAAGCGTTGCACCTATTAGACCAGTGATTCTCAACTGGTGGGTCGCGACCCGAAAGTGGGTCGCGGACCGGTTTTCAGTGGGTCGCGGGCCTTTGCCTGACAAGGCATTTTTTATGCAGCGGAATTATTCCAGCATTTACGGCACTTGTTCAGCGGTGCAGGAAAAACACCGAACGATGAAGGTCAGCCAATCAAATATGGGCATTCTGACAAGTTTCCTGACTTGAGTGAGATGTACACACACCGTGACACATGGGGGAGAGACGAGGATACAGAGAGCAGAGCAGGACTACATGAGAAGAACATTTATTCATGTATGTCTATGTATTATTTATAATCCATCCAGTTAAATTTGAAAAATGAGAATAATATTTGTTAAAATATAATTGATGTGTACTTTATTTGATTTGACAGTTGTTTACTACACAGAGACGTTACTCCTACTAGACTTCTTGAATATAGATATACCCAAATTATATATAATTTGGGTTGCGTGTCCCGGCTTGTCATTAAGGGGTGATGTTGGGTCCCGCAGCCAGACCAGTTGAGAATCACTGTATTAGACCCAGTGGCGGGCCGTCAGGGCCTGCAAGGCCTTCTCTGCTGGCCTAAACAGAATCACAAAGCTATTTATATTTTTAAAAATTATGATTTATTTTATAATTTAATCATTTTTCTTAAATACATGTATTGTAATTTACAAAAATATTTTTCCCATTATCTTATTTTCTCATTGCACAGCTACTGTCTTCCTCAGTTGCTCTCAGTTGCTCTCAGATCTCACCTCTGTGTCTCTATATAAGAACAGCCAGATGCCTGCATACTCGGCTCTGCCGCCAGTGCAGATTAAAGTACATGGGGACGATATTGTTGATTGTCATAGTGTTCAACCAATCAGATCTTTAGTTTCACATGTTGGCCGTATTCTTTGACGTGTCAGCGGCCGCTAGCGGCCTATAATGACGTCAGCATTACGTGCCGCTCAGTGTTCATCTGTAGCTTTCCCCCTCGGTGCAGGGTGCTGTGATTGGTCAGTGGGCGAGCACGTGACTATCACGAAATTTAACAGCCCAGCGAGGCTGATGGGCAGTGAATCACATCACGTGATTTAGGTCAACCAATCAAAATGCATTCTGACTGAGTTGAGCTGCACCATGACACAAGGTGCTGAGAGGAGGAAAGACACTGCAGAGAGGTGCGTTCACTGTTCATGTTGTGAAAGTAAAATGTCAATCTCTTTGGGTTGCAGCTTGTTATTAAGGAATGATGGTGGATCCCACAGCCAGACCAGCAGAGAACATTCTATTTTCCTGAATTTAGGCTTTTGCATTCTCTAAATGCTTGAGCGTTATTCAAATGACTCGTACTGAACGGTGTAATACGACAACATAGTTACAGCCTTAAAAATGAGCTGTGGCGCCACAATGTGGTTATAAGGTGGTATTTCAGCTGCAGGACAGCAGTGAAGGCCCAGGTATAACATGCACGGCCCGCCACTGATTAGACCACACCTGTTTGTTGATCGACATCATGTTTGGTTTGCCTTTTTCCATCTATGAACGCCCTCTGCATCTGTCACCAAGCCCATCTGTCTTACAACCACTGTGTCTGTCACCAGAGAGAGAGAGTAACCTTTTTTGAGGCACAATAGGATGACCTGTGTATTAACCCAGTTTGAAAACCCCTCTGGAACAGAGGGACTGTATTATCTAAAATTTCAGAGAGGGAGGAGGCAGAGGAGAGGAGAGGGGGAAAGCAAAGAGGCGAGAAGAAAAAAGGCTTGTGTAGCTCTATTAAACCTCTGCTCCCTAGGTATCAGATGAACCTAGTTGAAGCTTCTCCTGCTGAGTTATTTAGACAAGATTGGAAAAGGCTTCTGAGTCCCACCGATGCAGATTTACTAATGATGTGTTGAACGTCAACAGCTCTGGCTCTGGTGTGCGAGCTGGACGGCGATCTATGTCATTCGGCTGCGTTCGAATTACAAAGTACCCTCTGCGGTGCAAAGCATGTGACAGCCCGGAAGTCTAATCTGGTATTTGGGCATTGATTTCATCAAGCGGGGAAAACGCTGGAGCGCTCGCCGTGTTTTGCTGAATGTGTTTCGATGTTGAGGGGCAGCTGTGAACTGACTGGATTTTAAGAATATTTAATGGGGCTTTTGGTCCACTTGCTTTCCTTGACCCCTTCATGAAATACATCAAACCTTAACCTTTTTTCACTTGCCTCCAGTCTGCTTTTAAAAAACCACAGAGAGAGACAGAGGACCGGAGCAAACGGTGGAAATAGAAGACAAAAAAAGAATTATACTTTAACTTCTGACGTGTTCGTGCATATTAATAGTTTAGGACAAACAGCTGACAAAGCTGAAACTTCTGTGGAAATAAGATGACAGCGGGATCAACGATATGATCAAATATATCAAGACTGCCAAACTGAAAAAAAAAAATGTTAAACCTATGGACAAGTCCAAGGCCAATCTTGTGACTAACGGACGACCCGCTCTACTTCCAGAGCCACAGTCGCCCCCAATAGTAATAGGCATAGTAAAAAATACGAAACCAATTGTTCAAATTGTTCTAAAAGCACCAAAATTGGCACACATGTAGATTAATACATTCTGAACAATTTTGGATATGGAGGCATTCAAGATTCTCCCCGTAGCACATTTGGCGGCCATTTTTCAAAATGGCCGCTATTTACCATTAGCGTCATTGAATATGTACCATAATTTGTCTTTTTGTGGATGCTAGAGGTGATAAGTGTGCTAGAGGTGATAAGTATTGTACAATTACACATACTTGTGTGCTTACCAAATAGAATGGCTACCATTTTACAAGAAAAATTAGTTTTACTTTGCAGCGGCAGCGGTGGTGGCAGTGACGGCGGCTGCAGTAATAGTATAGTGTTGAGTGTTGATAGTCATGGTACTTGTAGTAGTAGCTTGTGTTAACATGGTGTTGTTTTGTGTCTTTGCAGGTGAGGCGTTGATACAGCAGCAGCAGCAGCAGCACCACCTTACAGCAGCAGCAGCACCACCACCTGACATCAGAGACGCGTTGTTCCAGACTGCAGCCATGGCAAAGAAGTTCCAACTGGTCGATACTTTTGAGCGACGTACTCCCACAACACCTACTGAGACAAACTGGAAGCTGTGTCTTGTATGTCAAGAGGAGACATCAGAGTCACTTGTCTGCCCAGTACTGTCTAAACGCCAAGACCCTGGGAGTGGATACACGACAATGGCTGCAAACTTGGTCAAGTTTGATGAACTAGGAAAACTGCCAAGAACTGTTCAGTTACAGAGACTAGATGAAGGACAAGGTGTTGAGGCGACAATGGTTGCCCACCAGGCCAAGTGGCATAAAACATGTATGCTCAAATACAATAACACAATGCTACGAAGAGCAGAGAAGAGACTCATCGCAAGCAGCTCAGCATTTGGTAGTACTGACAATGTCCCAGGCAAGCGCGCCAGAACACACTCTTCAGAAGCTACTACCAGCGACACCTCCTGCTTTTTCTGTGGAAAGTCTGGCACAGAGACCCTACATGAAGTAGCAACCTTCCAGGTGGACACACGCGTACGGAAGTGTGCAGCGCAAGTTGGGGACAATGAACTCATGGCCAGGCTCAGCATGGGTGATATGGTGGCTCTGGAGGCCAAGTACCATTCCAAGTGTTTGTTGGCTCTTTACTATCGTGCAAAGACCACTGTAGAAGCCGAGCAGAAAACTGACCATGAAGGTGTGATGTCAAGAATCGTACTGGCTGAACTGGTCCTGTATATCGAGGAAACCCACCTAGAAGAGGGCACCGCCCCAGTCTTCAGACTCGCAGATCTTGCAAAGCTATACACGACAAGAATGGAACAGCTCGGGGTTGCTTTGTGCAAGAAAGTTAATAGCACAAGGCTGAAAGAGCGCCTGTTAGCCCAGTTACCAGGCCTGAGATCCCAGAGCAAAGGCCGGGATGTTCTACTAGCGTTTGATGAAGACATTGCTGAAGCGCTAGGCAAAGCCTGTGAGCAAGACTGTGACACTGAGGCAGTTCACCTTGCGCGTGCTGCACAGATAGTTTGTCGATATATGTTTGAAGACACTGGCCGATTCCGTGGATCATTCCCGGGCGGTTGTCAGGAGGACTCTGTGCCAAACGTACTAGTTGCAATGGTAAATATGGTGCTGGATGGCCCCAACATCAAGAACCAAAGCCATTCCTCTTCGACACAAGCAGCTCTTTCCATTGCGCAGCTTCTCAAGTTCAACAGTGTCAAACAAAGTCGGAAGCAGGGAGCAACCAAGACACAGGAGCCTCCATCTGTCAGACACAGTTCGTCTCAAGAAACTCCCCTTCCAACCTATGTTGGGCTGATGCTGCATGCTGAAACACGCAAGAGAGGACTTGTGGACAAGCTCTTCTCTCTGGGCCTAAGCATCTCATATGACAGAGTCCTGCGTCTTTCTGCACAGATGGGAAACAGCGTGTGTCAGCTGTACCGCATAGAGCAAGTGGTCTGCCCGCATATCTGTTAAACACTTATTGATGTTAATTCTGATGTAAAAAAAGGAATTATGTAAAAAAAAAAGGAATATGTAAAAAAAAAAAAGTAAATGGCGGCCATTTTGAACAATGGCCGCCATATCTTCCACATGGCTAATCTTGAATGCCTCCATATCCAAAAATGTTTAGGATATATTAATCTACATGTGTGCCAATTTTGGTGCTTTTAGAACAATTTGAACAATTGGTCTGCTATGCCGCAGGACTATAACAATTAGTGATGGTGCTTTATTCACTTCTGCTTACTTCCTCAGAGTCAACGTGGCTTCAAGCGATTTCACTTTAAAAATGTGTCGTGGAGCAACATGCCGCGTAAAAAGAAATGTCACTCTTTTGGATCAAAGGAATAGTTTGACATTTTTATCTTGGCTTCCGCTATGTTGTCAAGAGTTTGACGACAAGATACCACTCTTATATCGAAATCTGTAGGGAAAGAATTGTCATATCGCATGTAAATGAAGGAGCTTTAGATGTGTTGATTGTTCTTTTTTCGCCTCCAGAAAGCCAGTCAGTCTTTATGCTAAGCTAAGCTAACCAGCTCCGGCTTCATATTGAACGGACAAGTATGAGAGTGGTGTCTTCTGATCAAACTCACCTTGACGGGGAATTTATTTCCCAAAATGTCGAACAAAAGTTAGTAAAGGCAACACCAGAAATGTAGAAACTGTTGTCTGCAAATTCCATTGATAATTCCACTCAAGAGCTGTGTGGAAGAGGACACCGAAAACAGTATTTGTGTGACTCAACGAGTTTGTGTGAAATAACACAAAACGTTATCTATTCAGCCTCTTAAGTTTAATTTCGACGTGGTTTGATTTTAATGGCGTTTTCCTCTTTCCGCTTCGTGAGAACAAAGGGGTACAAATGTCCCCCGTCACCCGGCGGCGATCGTGTGTGCTTTTATCGGCCGTAACAGAAACCATTGATTAGTAACCAGACCAACAGAGTGGAAATAAACGGGCTGACATCGCCCGTGTTATCTAGTCTAACGGACCAACTTTGTGATTTCCATTGGAGAACCAATTAGAGATTAACAACAATACCAGACAGCCGTCAATGATGTGGCAGACAAACGAAGATTAACACGAACTAAAGTCAGACAGAATTGATTTCCAGTAATTCACATAAATAGCAGTACAGTACACTGCAGGCTCTTTTGGATTTACACTGATTGGTTTTTAGTGTTGATTCAAATACTCGTGCGGATAAAGGAGTTCAATGTGTGTGAGAAAGTTAAGTAGTTTACAGTGATAGCATAGAGTGTGTGCACGTATGTGTGCGAGAGACAGAGAATTAAACACAGTCTCTGTAAGCAGTTTCAAATGATAGGATTACGCGTGCGTTTGTCCATGTGGGTGTTCGCGCATGCATGTGTGGAGAAAAAAAAGATATACTTTCTTTTAATTCCCCCTGTGCTCTGCATCTTGTCCTTCTCACTTTTTCCGCATAATACCCACAATAATGTCAAATCAGTCTGGTGCCTTTTCGTATCACGCGTCTTTAATGAAAACCCATAAACGTAACTTCACTGGAGGCTTTGGCTTTTACCTCAAGGCAGTGTTTAAACTGGATGCACATCACACCATTTATTCTGCTCATTAAGCACTCAATTAAGCACTCAAATGCCACAGCCAACTTTTGCACACAAACACACACACACACAAAAACACACACAGTGCCCCAAGAAAGCTTTCATGAAGAAGTTTGAAAACTGTTTCTCATTTTTTTTTTCATTAAAAAATGTAATCCTTTTCCTTTGGACATCCATCCACAGAATTGTTCCACACAGAACTACGTTTCATTGCAGCCAAAGTTTTTGGACACACACACACAAATTAACAGAAGCCACCTGCTGAACTCTGGTACGTTTTTAGTAGCAGCTGGTTTCTTGCCATAGCAGGCCGTCACTAAAACGTCCCCACGAGAAAGAAATATCTGACATATACAGCACTAAAGAGCAGCACCTAAGTTTGAATCACTCTGCGCTTGGACAAATCCAAGCTAACGCTGCAGACTACACGTGTGCGAACGTACCAGCATTGGTGCTCACATGTCAAACACTTGTATTCTCGTAGTCAACACATTAACAGCACGTTCGCCGTGTACCGACTGCTGTGGTTGGTCGGCCACCGACCCTGAAGACTCGTGGCATTCGACAGAGGGGATTTACATTTACATCTGTTCTCAGCATTCTCAGAATGTAGCGGCAGTATAATGTGTGTGTGTGTGTGTGTGTGTGTGTGTGTGTGTGTGTGTGTGTGTGTGTACAGTACGCCGGGTTTAAAAGGTAAGAATCCTATTAGCAGCCTAATTAGCACAAAACACAAAGTGGTCGTTTTGTCACGAACCGAAATAAAGGGAAAGCTTCTATTTTGACCTGATGATGGTGCTCAATGAGACATGAAGTGATCGCCAAAGTTTTTTGTTGTCCTCCAATAGTTGTTGAGACTAAACCCTCGCCTCATGTTGGGGCCAACATTCCTCATTTCACTGCCATGTGCTGATGACGACTGATGAAGACATGCACCTGAAAACTCAGAGAAAGCTCGTAGGTGGACCTGGAGTTGAGGTCATTTTGTCACATCATCCTAATTTCAGGGGGTTTAGGGGCGATTAACAGATATCGCAATACTCATTTGCATCGGGTGGTTTTGAACAGCTGTTATTCTGACGCCATTGTGGTGAGAGGATGCATAGCAGATAACCTGTCTGAAGCACGTGAAGTGGGTTTCGCCTCAACCTGTTTTCAATGAAATGGCCTCCAAGCTCATTGTCGCTTCGGAGTGTTTTATTGTGCGACACATTTATATACAGACCCCTTTGAATCGTACTGCCACTGGCACATTAAAAGCATTGTTGCCTGGAAGTTAGCTTGCCTCAGATCGTTATAACGGAAAGAATTCTGGTCTGAAGATAAATCATTTCCTCAGTCACTTCAAAGTATGTATTTCATGGATTAAACTTCAGAGAAAAGTATATTCTGTCATTACTTATCTTTCATCAGCAGTGTGTTGTTCTGCATCGTTGTGCTCAAACTTCCCACAGTACGTACGGGCACTAACTCTTGCTGTGTTATAATGTGAGTATGAAAAAATATTTAAAATGCAAAATATTAAATATAAGGGATTATTAATGGGCGTACTCGGCAGATCAGATATTTTTCGCTGATTTATACAATTCTCTGAGATGATGTATATCTTAACTGCAGAACAAAAGGCAGCATCATAAATTACTGTACGCTTGGGAGGAGCAGGCAGAGGGGAACAACCTTTTTTTGTGTCAGTAGTGTGACTTAACAACATCAGCATGGCTTTACTGTTGAGATCATTCGGTATAGAGGCTGATAAAACGCTCCAAGGACACCACAGGACAACGTTCCCTCTGGTTAAAGGGCAGATTTTAGGTTTCATGCCAAAATTTTAATTCAGAGAGCAGATTTAATGCAAAGAATTCGGACAAATTGATGAGTCTGCAGTGCCATGTTCGCCTGCGCCAGAAAGGCAGTGTCTATACAAGCATAACATTAGAATAGAAGGGGTTTGGCCATGATTACAAAACCAGGCGTGCTGTGTTGCTGCAGCATCTAAACCTCTTTTTAGAGCCAGGAAAAATCCAGAACGGAAATTCAAGCAATGTGCTCAAAGCAATGGATACTCATGGTGTGTTGGCAACTCGTGCATTCGTCACCACAGGAGGTACAACTACGCCGCACTGTTGAGATATTGAGGGTTGTTGTCGGCCGGTGGTTTGACTTCCACGTCTGCTGAGGTTTCTTTTTAACAGTTAGATGATGAAGGCAGGATGCCAGGTTAGAGGTGATGATACTTATTGCTAAGCTAAAGCTAGAGCTTACATTTAAGCTCCTTGGTTTTCTCAGAGGATGAAGTGTTGTCGTGATCTTTTCAAAGTATTTCCACATGGGATGAGACGGGGGAAGAGATCAGCCGGGACTTACCTAATGTACATGTCAATGGAGGTGTCAATATAAACAGGCAGGGACACATGTTGGGGACTGCTGTGTCATCATCAGCACAGTTAAACAGTGAGTTCGCTGCTTATCAAGAATACAACAGAAATGTTCTCCCTTAGCAGCTCCTGGACAGGTTTCTGTATTCCTCTGTGCTTATTATTTAGTCATTAATATGCTTTATAGAAACGCTTAAGATGTGAAGCTGAGATTTCACGGAATCTAAGAGAGCTCTATTCTATTCTATACAGGTTTGCTTCTCGACAGGTTGTGTGACTGTGTGTGTACATCACTGTGCTCGCCTACTATCGATGGATATCCACACATTACTTCATTTGTGTACACAAAGTAGGACCACTGATAAAAGGAAGTCATGTGACACACCTGCATGAATAATGTAATAGCACATCAATAACTTTGATAGTGATTTCATCATCTATTGGTATCTTTAACCCTTTAAACTTTAAGCATAGACGTCAATGAAAACAGTCGTTAGTTGCAGCCATATTTAACAATATGTCTGCTGCCCCTGTGTTGTGTTTTAGTTCCACGTTGGTCCACATTCCCTGCACAACCCACGAGCATTGTTCGACACAGCATCGCCGTTGAGCAGCTCACTCAACGGCCTTTGACTGCATCCACTTGAGAGAAATGAAGAGAATCTCCCCCTTGCGATCTTCACCTCTCCTCCTGAGCAGGCGAGGCTGCCCCTCCATCTACTCTATCCTTCGCGGCACTCAGGCTGCTGTGGTCTCTTAGCAACGACGGCAGGCAAATCGATGGAGGGGAAAAAGGGAGCGACAGGGAGATGAATGAGGGGGGTGAGAGGACAAGAAGGCAAAAAAAAGAAGTGGAGAGAGAAGTGGGGAGAAGGGCAAACAGGTGTCAAGTGTACAAAGAGAAAGAGGAGTGAAGTGGAGATGTAAGGGCGGGGGCACAGGCAAGGAAGATAGGAGAAAGAAGAAAGGGATGAAGGGGATTAGGGGAGGGAGACCGAGGAGGAGGCACAGTAGGAAATAAACTAGGGAGGGATGTGTAAATGTCAAGCTCTTACCAAGTCACATGCTTTGAATGTCATTTAGGACCAAAATGTCAAAAAAACAATAAAGTAGACTACATTGTGAGGGATAGTGCACGTTTTCTATACGCTGACTACATTTCTAGTGCAGTTCTTCAATACGAGTTATAAAATATACAGAAGGCTCACTTGCCCCGAGTGAATAAGATCCGGCTCCAAACTAAGTATGTCAGACATTTTCACTGACGGCCTCCGACACCACCAGCAGCAGCACCAGCAGCACCAGCAGCAGCAGCAGCAGCAGCAGCAGCAGCAGCAGCAGCAGCAGACACTGGAGGAGCAGAGCGACGCTTCCCTTCATCACTACACCACCAAGCACTGTTTGACCGACCGAGCTGTGTTCGCCTGCTCCCAAAAACATCCTGCGTTCAGACTATTTGGCTGCATGCAAACAATGTAGTCAAAGGCTCACCTTGTATTTCTGAAATCCCAAATCAGAATTGGTTTCAACCCCTCCGGTCCTTTTCAGTCTTGCTCGCTGCTGATTTCAGGCTCTCGTCGTTTGCGGCGTGCGGGCACGTTGTCTGAATCTCGATGTGTGTTCTCTCTCTGGATGCGGAGCAGGACGAGCAGCGGAATGTAAATGGACCTGCGATAACGAAAACAACAAGAAAAAAGGCTTGCGGAGTCAACCTAGCTATGCAAAGGCAGCGGGTAGCGGGTAGCGCGAGGCTACCGGGTGCTGAAGAGGCTAAACCCGCTGAATAGCAGCGCGTGATCGGGCAGCGTCCGATGAAAGCGGTGGATCGTGGACTGTTCTCCAGCACGGCCCTCAGCGACGACGCGGGAGGAGCAGGAGGCGGCGTCGGTCGGTGTCTTCCTGGGAGGGACGGTCCTCGTAAACCCCGGTGGCCACCGCTGTCAATAGATATAAATCTACAACTTCCTGTTATATCTTTTCACAATTAAAATACTGTGCGCGCCATAGACTGTACAGTCTTTGACACATGTATGTCATAAATATATCTATTTATTTTTGTATGATTATATTTTATCAAGCCATATGCAAATTATTAAAAAAACCAATATATCGACTAATTATTTAAAACCTTTCAAGCATATTTGTGTGTCTGTATACTGTATACATACCTCCATATACAGTGTGGCCGAACACATGCATACACACGGATTACGTGTATTCACATGCCATGTATTACATACACATTAATACACATGAAAAAATACATGATAATATATTATTTTTCGTTGCAGCAACACATCAATTTGTAGCACTAATGTACTTCAAAAGTCCAGCCTATCTGGTCACATAATGATCAGTCATCTCTCATTCTGAATGAGGTTTATTTGTTGTTATGTATAGGTATCTTTTTCCCCTTTTTTTGCCTTGCAGAATTAGCCATTCGTGAAAAGATGGTTAAATGTGTCCTCCAGCACCTAAAACCTGCTTTGCCACCAGAATGCTAGACTGGATCATAGCCTATCTGAAGGTCTAGTTTGCTAAAATAAGTGCATCACCTCCTAATGTATACAGTTTTGGATTGAAATCAAAATGATAACTTCAAAAATCATCAGTGAAATGAATGTCTATATCTATTTTTGGATGGGGTTCAATACAAATGATTTGGTATTTTAAACAGAATCAATCTAATAACATGTTTGCCTTTATTGAAACCAGTCATGAATAATATGAATACATGTTTAAGGGAAAATAAGAGGAAACATGCAATTCTAAAATCACACAAACCAAAACGGAGTCAATAGAGAGACATTAAAAACATTAGTTCACATTTACAAAATATATTTAGGTTACCCATTTGTCTTTCTGTCACGACTTTGGCGCTTTTACTTTGAAAAATAAAAGATAGCTTCTTAATCAAGTGAATTAGCTTCATGGTAACAATTGAATGAATCCCTCCAAGAAGAAATTCAGAAGAACAAAACCACTCCAGTTACAGAGTTCTCACTCCAAGGCTGCACAAACTGGCTGAAAACATCCCTGAAAACATTTAAATATTGATTATAGATTATTCACATTTATTGTTTTCCCATCCACTTAACAGGTGCACACGAAAGACTAACCGTATGCCTCCCTGATCCACATCAGTCATGAGCATATGAACCCACTTGAACTCACTTCATCCTCATTGTGTTTCCAGGACAGAGCTCATTCATCTCTGGGCCATGCTGTGGTAACAATGCCCCCTCCCCCTGCATTCCTCATGCATGCAAAGCATTTTGGAATTTGTAGTTTTTACACGTGCTGTGAGTCACTGCATTATCAGGGACTGGTTGAAAAGCTTTTTATTTTTTTTTGTACAAATATAAAGTGCAAAAAGTCCAAATATCAAACTGAGATGAAATCAAATAACCAGAGAATGAGAGTCATATTCTAATATCTGTTATATACTGGCACTAAAATGAGTTCCGAAAAAAAACAGTTGCTACACATTGTTTTGGCAAAAGAAAACACCTACATGAGTTACTATTGCAGAGATAAAACATAGAGGGTTTGACAGGTGTGTTTGCACTTTCTCAGTGAAGGTGGAAAATGGTTCGATGCAAACAATGAGGAACCTGGGTGGCAGAAAACCCAAAAGTTGAGTCTGGTGGGAAGTATTAAAAGTCTGACCTTTACTGTGAACAGTGGCGGCTGGTCAATAGAGGGCCATGGGGCCTGGCCCCACCTGGAGCCACACAAACAAACAAAAAAAAAAAAAATTATAATAATCATAAATTATACAAATTGTCAATATTTGTGTTTTTGAACTGTGGAATGTACCCAGTAATATGTGTAAAATATGATATCTGCGCAAAATATATGCTTTTCCTGCTAGTCCTCTCAGCCTGTCTGCTCTCTGCTCGTGCTCTCTGTCTGTGTGCACGACACTCTGAGAACGCGCAGCTTGGGGGGCCTGATCGTTTTGGCCCAAAAGAGACGGGGCTATAAAGCAGTTTAGCCAATTGCTGATTAAAGATATAAATGAGTGACATACAATTTAGCCAATCAGCGCCCTCAAATAGATTCAGCGTGGGGCCAGAACGATTCGGCCCCCCTAGCTGCGCGTTCTCGTCAGGAGAAGTCGCTACGCGCGAGCGCCAGCGCGAGCACTCCTCCTCCAGGTCTCGTTTGAGAGGAGAACTTTGGCGGAGATTCTGCAGCCAAAGAGCTGATATCAGATCAGCCTGACCTCACAATCAGACAGCAGACTCGCGGGAAAGGGAAGCAGTACATGTGAAGCTTCTGTACTAGCTGTACACCAGACAGGTTTGGCCAGCTGGATGATGTCATGCTCATCATTTATTTAGCTTTTTAAAACAACGGGGACGGATCCAGCACCGACAGTTACGGGAGTGAGGGATGAGGAGGTAAGGAAACATGAGAACACCAGGACACACATGAGAACTCTGTCAAGCTACATGTTAGACAAAGTTAACATATTTTCTTCTACATAGCTGTCCTCAGTCTCATCTGCTTAACTTGGTCATGGAGGCATCAACATGTAATAGAGATGTTAAATTAACAGTGAAAACTCATCATAGTTTAATTTAACATTCATAATTACACTTCATGTTACTTCTCCTGATCTTTATCTCCAATAACAAGGTCCATAGGGGCATCTCAATAAATGAACATGTTATATTATATTATATAAGTGTTATTTACTGCTTTTTTTCGTGTTGGAATAAATGTTAAATATTTAACTGCAAAGTAGTAATGCATGTTTGATACTTTCATTTTTTTTGCATTAAATCATACTGGGATGTTTGCTGAAATTGATAGGATGGCCCTACCTAGAAAATGTTCCACCACCCGCCACTGACTGTGAATGCCCTTATTGAGCGTAGTGTTCCTGAGGAATGAGTGAGAGACAAAATGATCCGATTACGGAAGATATGTCCGTTTTCTATGATGTTTTAGTCCAGTCCAGTGTTGTTGTCGCTGATACTGGTGTACATCCATAAGAGTTCGCTGTATACCTGTAGGTGTTAGCAGGTCACTGTGTTCACCATTTGTGTCTGTTGCCTTGACAGAGATGAGGGGATCTGTTTGACCTCTGAGACCCTCACAGTCACGTCATGTATCTTCTTGTCCTAGCATTTGCATGAAGCTGGGGATTCTTACACTGACTGAAATTTGGTATGATGATTTTTTTGTGCTGAACCATTCCATTAAATGCCAACATCAGTAACAGTATCGTGCACAATGTCATGACATGTTTGACACATTTGTTGACATAATTACAAATGAGGTAGAATTTTGCACACATTCGTTACACTATATTGTCAATGGATAACGTGTATAAAAGGGGGGGGGGCAACAATATAAAAAAACAAATGTAGAAAAAACGCTTTCAAACTCATCGCATACCCGGTTCTCTGACTTTAGATCCGTTATTGAGGTCTTTGTCGACATCTGCTGGACATTTGTCGATACTACAGCAAATCGCACATTTCTGTCAGGCACGGTGTGGGCGACCTAAGATGACGGCGTTTTAGCCGACGAAAGACCCCAGAACGGCGGCTCATCGTTGGCTTCCAGAGTTTCATGGAGATTGTTTGTGTAAATGAAGTCATATCCATCTGAAATCAGAAGCATCTTATCTAACACGCCGGTAAATATTGTATTGTGCAAATCTACAGCTTGTCAGTATGCAGATGGACGTTATATGCATGTAACGTGTGCACGGTGTTAAGTATTATAGCACGAAAATGGGGGATAGCGTCAGGCAAAAGTGGCGCTTTCTATGAATGGGCTCTCAGTCCGTTGAATACAATAAGTGAACTGTAAAGGCTAACTGTGTGCACAGTTTGGACCAACTTGAATTCTCAAGGCTCACTATAGGTAACGTTGCTACCCTGGCCTTGCAACAAAGGAGCCAAGTTTACAAACAAACTTGTCCAGACTTGCTACGCGTTAAGTTCGTCTTTTGTCTGCTAAGCTAACATTAGCACTGCTCGTCGGTTAATTGCATGTAAACTAACCCCACAAGTTGGTTTGTTGACCCTCTAACTCATAAAGGCTATATTTCTCAGAGTTAATTCGTTGTTGGAAGGTAACATTGACTAATTGTACCACAGTGCTAACGTTACTTCCTCAACGGTGCAGCGTAGTTCCGTTTGAATATCCCTCTTAAACATTCAACACACCGCTAAGTACGGACACATTGAAAAGACGGGTCATGGGAAATAAACTGTTCAAAGTAAGAGATGATAGTGTTCAAACTTAAACGTCTTTCTCTTTTCCATTTACTTATTTCTCTACAGCTTTGAGCTGGGCTAAACGTGCTCTATTTGCAGCCCCTGAAGAACCTTGTGGGGAAGCCACAGAAAAGGAGCCATGTTTCTGTACAACATCACCCTCCAGCGTGCCACGGGCATCACTCATGCCATCCATGGAAACTTCTCAGGTAAGCTCGATGCCTTCTTGTTCCTGCTTGGTTGGGTCATCATCTTGCCATTTTCCCACCTATTTTGTCATTTATTAAAGAGTTAGAGTAGGGGATTAGACCACAATCACGTTACCTGGCTTCTCCTTTCCTCGTGACAAAGTGTCCCTGAGCAAAGCACCCAACTTTAGCCCCAGACAATGCAGCACCTCTGGAATTTGATTAGAACAGAACTGCAGAAAGTCATATAGGAAATGGTGTACTTTTTGTTGTGACCCTTTTAATATTTGCAAGATTAAATGGTGATCATAAAGTATAACAATGTATCATTTTTAACTTAGACATACATACTGGCTGCAATTTTATTTCTGTGAAAGGTGATCAGATTTTCTTGAGAAATTCTGTTAAATTTCAACTCCTGGGTTTGTGAGAGAAAAGCTATGCAGTGTTTCTTTTTCAGTTGATGGCTGACCCGTGCTGAATGCTGAAAAGAGATGTTTGTGTCTTGTTAGGAACCAAAATGCAGGAGATCGTTGTTTCCAGGGGAAAGATCTTGGAATTATTGCGGCCAGATGCCAACACGGGAAAGGTGCACACTCTGCTCACAGTGGAGGTGTTTGGCATCGTTCGTTCCCTGATGGCCTTCAGACTCACTGGAGGAACCAAAGGTACGTAGCCAAGGATGCATGTAATACAAACTCGGATTATGTAGTTAACGACACTGTTCTAAAGGTATTGTTATGAAATTGGTTGATGTATGTTCAGTCTTGGTCACTGGTTTTACATTCCACGACTGAATGGGAGAGATTTCCCTCTTCCCTGAGATCCAATGTTCAACTGTAATTCAATAACCTCACAAAAATGATTCATATTTTGATGAAGTGCAAGAGAAAATAGTTCTGTCACTACATATACTACCCTTTGTTTTATCTGTGTTCTTGTATGTTTGTAGACTACATTGTTGTTGGAAGCGACAGTGGTCGAATTGTCATCCTGGAATATCATCCATCCAAAAACATGTTTGAGAAGATCCACCAGGAAACGTTTGGGAAGAGCGGCTGCCGGCGCATCGTCCCCGGACAGTTCCTGGCTGTGGACCCAAAAGGCAGAG
This sequence comes from Melanostigma gelatinosum, assembly GCF_949748355.1. Taxonomy (NCBI): domain Eukaryota; kingdom Metazoa; phylum Chordata; class Actinopteri; order Perciformes; family Zoarcidae; genus Melanostigma; species Melanostigma gelatinosum. Next base: position 21,686,860 of record NC_136634.1, read on the forward strand.
CCGTGATGATCGGTACGGAGTAATATCAAAGAGTCCCAAAGTTTGCATCAATCCAACAGTTTACCCCCAAAAAAAGAAAATGTTATTTTCATGTGGCACAGACGAGGTTAGTACACCTCCAGAACACAGTAGAATGTCGCTATGTTTACTGCGACATCTGTTGCACACACAGAAACAGTCAACTGTATGTAGTGCAGTTCAATACACCACTGTAGAGGAACAATCTCAACACAATTTAGAAACATCGTGCAGAGACGTTTAGTACTTATTGGTATGAATTACAGGTCCATAGAAACAAATTAAATAAAAATGAGTTTGAGTGTGCTGAGAATGATGTTTCTATCTTCATAATAGTTTAATTCTAATATCTTGTATTGTAAAATCGAAATGTTTTCTTCTAAAAGATCGATCATGCGTATTGTAAAGTTAGTTCCTTCTGTCCCTCCCCTGTCTAGGAGCGATAGAGAAGCAGAAGCTGGTTTATATTCTGAACAGAGATGCAGCTGCAAGGCTGACCATCTCCTCTCCACTGGAAGCACACAAAGCGAACACACTGGTCTACCATGTCGTCGGAGTCGACGTCGGCTTTGAGAATCCCATGTTCGCCTGCCTCGAGATGGATTATGAGGTACGGTCATGACAGAAGTCACGGTTACGATGCCTTTGAGATGACGCACGCTGGCTTGTGCTGTAGATGTGATGAGTTTGTCATGTCTCTTCTCTGACTCTACTGGAGAAAGATGCACCCTCTGATCTCAGCACAGCACATTTTCAAACACCATTAGAAACAAATATTGTTGACTATCCTGATGATATAAGCATTTTTTTAACCCTTTGGTTATGGTTCAATGAGCTTACAGGGGCCTCCACCATAGTGTCTACGGTATACTGTGTACGAGGTTCCAGCACGTTTTGGAAAACAGCTTTTTCAAGTCATTGAAAACACGGAAAACGGGAGTTAAAGTAAAATGTCTTGGAGAATTATTTCAACATTCTCTTATTTGCGTAGAATGAACTACTATGCTATCAGCCAAAACTCCACCAGAACAGATAACATTGCCACTTGAAAGGTCCGAGTTATGTTCAGGATCATATTTACCATCAAATAATATTGGACTCATCTTGAAATTGATATTTGCTCTCTCCAGGAAGCTGACAATGACCCGACGGGAGAAGCGGCCGCCAACACGCAACAGACGCTCACCTTCTACGAGCTGGACCTCGGCTTAAATCACGTGGTCCGCAAGTACAGCGAGGCTCTGGAAGAGCATGGAAATTTCCTCATTACTGGTAAGCACCTGGGCACATGTGGTTGTCAGGAGTGAAAACCCTCTAACACACACACACGCAGGCTTCTTAGATTACAGATAGTTATCACCCATATCAAAGTGTTGTTGATATGATGAGTTTGTCATGTCTCTTCTCTGATAAACGATGGAGAAAGATTTAACACCTCTGATCTCGGCACAAGTTTACCAACACAGTTACTCACTTTGAAGAGCAAGTTCAAGTATTAAGTGGAAACCGTGTATTGGCGAATAGAGCCCATACTGCTTTTGGATTGCCTGTATTTTGATTGGTGAAGAAACGCATCCCACTAAACGCTCCTCTCTGTCTAGTTCCTGGTGGTTCAGATGGGCCCAGTGGAGTTCTGATCTGCTCTGAAAACTACATCACTTACAAGAACTTTGGAGACCAGCCTGACATTCGCTGTCCCATCCCGCGACGCAGGGTGAGTCCTAAATACAGAAACACATCATACTTGTTACACTCGGTCAGCTTTAACACACACTTCCTGCTCTTGCTTTCTGAGACTCTTCTCTTGACTGTAGAGATGTAAGACATTGGTACAGCTCAATCCCACTTTTTGTTTCTCTATGTATTTTTATTCCTCTCTTCCTCGTCCGTTCCGTCCTGCAGAACGACCTGGATGACCCGGAACGTGGCATGATATTTGTCTGCTCAGCAACCCACAAGACCAAGTCCATGTTCTTCTTCCTGGCCCAAACTGAGCAGGGAGACATCTTTAAGGTTACCCTGGAGACAGATGAAGAAATGGTGAGCGAAGATGAGGGTCCTGCTGCTGTAGTGTTGAATTATTTATTTATTCACTTCTGGTATTGATTTATTTACTAAATGTTTTGGCACAAAAGTTATATTTCAAAAAGGGTCTGTGTTATTTCTCAGGTCACAGAAATCAGGCTGAAATACTTCGACACGATCCCCGTAGCAACAGCCATGTGTGTCCTGAAGACCGGCTTCTTGTTCGTGTGTTCAGAATTTGGAAACCAGTAAGTCATTTGTCAGCGTTAATTCTTCTTCTTCCCTCTTGTTAGTTAGTATTACATTTGACAGAATACAACTTTCAACCGTTTTTTCTTTTCTTACCGGGCTTGAAAACCTTCAGATTGGTGTAACAATATCCTCAGAATTCCTTTTCATTTTGTCTTTTGCTTGTTTTTTGTTGTTGCTCTTTTTCCCCTCATGTTCTATCTGTTGTGGTTTTTCTTTAGCTACCTTTACCAGATCGCTCACTTGGGTGACGATGACGAGGAGCCCGAGTTCTCCTCTGCAATGCCGCTGGAAGAGGGAGACACGTTCTTCTTCCAGCCTCGCCCCCTCAAGAACCTTGTGCTGGTGGACGAACAGGAGAACTTGTCACCCATCATGTCCTGTCAGGTCAGTGTGTTTGATTGCACACCCATACAACTGAGCCTCCCAAATACCTGGGAGCAGTACTGCAGTGCGTTTCCTTACTGGCTCATTGTGTACTCTCTTCCTGTTTTTAACAGATTGCTGATTTGGCCAATGAAGACACACCACAGTTGTACGTTGCTTGTGGTCGAGGACCCCGGTCTACTCTGAGGGTCCTTAGACATGGACTTGAGGTACACACACACACACACACGCACTACATGTGGTGAGCCGATCACAACAACAATGCTTAAATGGCCTCTTCGCTAAGCCCCGCCCCCGCTGTTACTCCGTCTAGCTGTCAGAGCCCCCAGAGGGTCCACACTGTCATTAACTGCACTCCCTGGATATAAATATTGCTGCCTTTTTTTTGTCTTTCTTCTCCATCAGGTGTCAGAGATGGCTGTGTCTGAGCTGCCCGGTAACCCCAACGCTGTGTGGACAGTACGCAGGCATGTGGAAGGTAACGCGTTTCCTGTTTCAGACAACTTTTTTTTCCAACCTCTCAAAAAACTCATTTACAGTTTGCCGTATAAGATAATGACGGGATGCAAATAGAGGCGGTTCACCTTAGAGGTGCGACATGTCTAACGCCAAGCTTCCTTTACTCTGTTTTATAAAGATTATAATGGTCAGAAAACGCCCACATCAAAACCATACATTGATGCCATTTTGAATGTTTTTCGGTACGATTTTTTTGTTGTCTTTAGCTGCATTAAAGAAGCGTTTTTCTGAATGACTTATAGTGACACAATCAATTTGTGTTTACCGTGTCACTAACTGGGTGCTGTACGGTCCGTATATGATTTGATAGTTTTATTGGCTAAACCCCAAAGTGTTACGTTAGCGGCTTTACTTCTAAAGCAAAATCTAATTCAGCCAGTGCCGGAAGTCCCAGCAGGCCGTGGTCTGCAGCAGCTCTGGGTCTAACCTGTGTAACGGCAGCCCACCGAAAGCTGGCTGATCTGAGTCAGTGCCTCGGGATCAGACCCCCTGAGTTTGCACTGGCTGAGATGCTACAGCCGCTAACTGACGGTCCGTCCCCAAAAGCTTGCAAGCGGCCGGGAGGATGAAATTAAAATGGGTAATTTCTGCCACTTTGAATTGTACAACAAACAAACTATCAAACTAGGACGCTGTACCTTCAACGTGATTGACAAATCACGCTGAAGGTACATCTATTCATCATATTTAGCTCCATCTGCATTCAATATTTTTCTTATCAGTGCTGCTTTTTCTTTGTCTGCCTCTATTCCTTTCTTTGATCAGATGAGTTTGATGCCTACATCATCGTGTCTTTCGTGAACGCCACTCTGGTTCTGTCCATCGGAGAGACGGTAGAGGAAGTGACAGATTCTGGATTTCTGGGAACGACGCCTACTCTCTCCTGCTCACTGCTCGGTGAAGACGCGCTGGTGCAGGTGTGTGGGCCTTAAACATCATCTTCATTCGTACCTGTGATGATACTGGACAACAGTTGCATACAAACAGTCTTTACCATTTGATTTTATTATGTCACAAGATATGAAATTATCCGTGCGGATTAATAAAGTAGCCATCCGCCCGTCTGTTTGAAACACAGTTTCAAATCAAGCGTGTCTCTATGCATAGTTGAAGGATGCATAGAGTACTTTGTAATTGCTTGTTTAAAATAATTTGACATTTTAACCCATAAATGTTTATTTCCCTGTAACTCTGTCTTTAAATGAAATACAAATATCTGCAAAGTGTTTAGAATTGCAACACAGATGACTACAACATCTTTGTGTGTCCTCCACATCTGTAACCGTGAACTGAAGTACCCAGGAATTAATGTTGGAATAAGAAAATGGACCATCCCACTACTTACTGTTTTCCCATCTTATTTCTTCTATTTCCCTCCCCGATTCTCCACACAGGTGTACCCAGATGGAATTCGCCATATCCGAGCGGACAAGCGTGTGAACGAGTGGAAGACTCCCGGCAAAAAAACCATCGTCCGCTGCGCTGTGAACCAGCGGCAGGTTGTCATCGCGCTCACCGGCGGGGAGCTGGTCTACTTTGAGATGGACCCGGTAAGAAATGAGATGGTTTTTCAGAGTTTCATATCTCGTGCTGCTTCAACCTCATAAGAAAGTCTTTATGGACTCTCACAGGGATTTTAGGGTCGATCTGCTACTGCAGACCGCAAACAAAATAACTTTGCCCTAAGACTTTGCCCTACAAATATTGAAGACAAACTAAATAGTTCTCTGGTGCCATAATACACACAAGAGAAGCTGAGCTGACTCTGCGTAGTAATGCTGTCTCTCTCTTTGGTTCCTTCCTCTCTAGTCCGGTCAGCTGAATGAGTACACGGAGCGGAAGGAGATGTCTGCAGACGTGGTGTGTATGAGCCTCGCAAACGTTCCGCCCGGTGAGCAGCGCTCGCGGTTCCTGGCCGTGGGACTGGTCGACAACACCGTCCGCATCATCTCCCTGGACCCTTTGGTATGGCCAGAAACACGAGTTTGTGAATTAAATCGACCAACACTCAGCACGCTGACACATTACCAATAAATGTTCTGTTTGACTGAACAAATCGTGACAAAAGTCAACGATTGTCAGTTGAGTGAAGCTGTCGTGTTGTCACTGATACCTGATCAAGCTATTTGACGGAGGTGTCAGCCCGATACCAGCATCCCTAGTGATGAGCAGTAAACCACTTTTATCCTGCAACCAAATACATGTCACCATAACAGACCAGCATGTGGTTTAAACCCCATTTAGAGCTGCTAAATTTGTCTTGATGCTTGACAAGAATCCTCTCCAGTCGTAACTTATTTGTTTGGATCCTTCTCAGGTCAGAGGAATCCATGTTTTTTTCAATTAACAGTTGCACCCTTCCCCAGGGCAAAGCTTGGGGAAACATGACCTTTGACTCCCTGTCAGTAAGGATCACCAAAATAACATCCTTTGCCCTTTAAAATATTTATTTTCGATTCACCCTTTTGCTTCAAACACAGCCAAACTATCAATAATAGAAAACTATTCTGGCTTTGATAAGTTCACGTGCGCTTCATATTATTCATTGTACCTTTCTGAGGTAAAGTTGTACTTGCAGCATTATTTAAATTATACAATATACTCATTTCAAAAACACATGATGCAATCTTTCTGCAAACTGATGAGGAGTAAGTAATGCCTTGTGAGGTCCAAGTTAATAATCAATGAAAACGTGGTGCATGCAAATAGAAGTTTCTACAGGCAGCTTCGGTACAACTCTTGTGCTGACATTCACTCCTTTGTCATTGTTCCCAAAAGCTTCAAACAGCCTTTGATAAGCCAAAACAAGTAAATTGAGACCTCGTATATCAACATGTGTTTTATGTTTCCAGCCTCCTGTATGTTGAAATGGTGTTAACCCTCTCATCCCTTTCAGGACTGCCTCCAGCCGTTGAGCATGCAGGCCCTGCCAGCCCAGCCAGAGAGTCTGTGCATTGTTGAGATGGGAGGGGTTGAGAAACAGGATGAACTTGGAGAAAAGGGAACCATCGGCTTCCTCTACCTCAACATAGGGCTTCAGGTATTCATTCCCATTCACCCAACTGATTCCACTAATGTGTTTAAATCACACCCCTGTGTGGTAGAATAGAAGTGTTCTATTGAGAGAACACTTAGTGCGCTGCATAGATTCAAGTGTGCGAATATCTATTTTACCAGTTTGAGCGATATTATATTCTAATGGTATAACAGTGGATATCATTATATTATGATATAACATTATATCCATAATACTGCGGCTTTACATCGCGGTCTGAATCTCAATTTAATGAAGCTATCTGCAACAACGTATGATATCTAACTTCAACTACTAAACATTAACCCTCAATCCAGAGCAGAAGTCTGGAGGTTTTGGATGAATCTCCGACTGTGAGCACTGTAAGCAACAAAGGGGAAAAATAATATGTATTTTCCATTCATCCTTCTAGAGGGCTGATGTGATATTTATTCTAGATCATGTCCTCTAGTAACATGTGTGTTTGCTCCCCTCCCTCAGAACGGTGTGCTGCTGAGGACTGTGCTGGACCCAGTGACTGGTGACCTGTCAGACACCAGGACACGCTACCTGGGGTCACGACCTGTCAAACTCTTCAGAGTCAGGATGCAGGGACAGGAAGCTGTATGTGACTCACACGTTTATATGCATCAATACACATTAAAATGACTCCTCCCTTTGCTCTCATGAAAGTATGAAATCGGACCAAGGAAGGAATCGTAACATAATATTTAAGCTCCTAAGGAGTTTGTCGTTTTAAAGTTGATCACGTATTGAATCAGAATTTGTCTGTCTCCTCTCGCTGACAGGTGCTGGCAATGTCCAGTCGCTCCTGGCTGAGCTACTCGTACCAGTCTCGCTTCCACCTGACCCCTCTGTCGTATGAGACCCTGGAGTACGCCTCCGGCTTTGCCTCCGAGCAGTGCCCTGAAGGCATAGTGGCCATTTCCACCAACACGCTGAGGTATGGATACACACTGCAACATAACAGCCTTATTCATCGTGTCAATGAGAAATGTCCGAAGTGTTTGAGAATGGCACAAAAAGTCTTCCATCCTTTGCCATGTATGACACCAAAGTAAATAATAAGAACGTCGGGTAAATACTGAATGCACCACGATTCCTGATAATGTGCTACACCTCCGTCAGGTGTTGTGATGGTCAGCAGAAACCCTAGATTACCGTGGCAATTACATGTGTGGTAGAACAGCTCAGTGCAGTACACGATGGCACTAAAGTGTCATTTTATTGCATTTCCCTCACAGGCTGACACAGAAAAACGAATGCATGTTTTTATAACTTCTAGGCTTGACTATTGCAACGCACTCTTGTTTGGTCTTCCTAATGTTTTTGTCTGTGCTGTTGTGATCCTGCTCCGTGAAGCATTTTGGGCGGCATGATTGTATGAAAGGTGCCATAAAGAAAGCGTGTCTTGAGTAGAGAAGCATAGATCTGACTTCGGCTGTACCCCTCAAGTTAACAGTTATTTGTAACTGTCCTCTCACTTCTCCTGTTGACCCATCATTATCCGTCTGGCAGAATCTTGGCTTTGGAGAAATTAGGCGCCGTCTTCAACCAGGTGGCCTTTCCTCTGCAGTACACTCCCAGGAAATTTGTGATCCACCCGGAGACCAACAACCTCATTTTGATCGAGACTGACCACAACGCCTACACCGAGGCAACCAAAGCCCAGAGAAAGCAACAAATGGCTGAGGTATGTCAATGAGATGACGGTGTAACGATCCCATTAGTGAAACTAAAACCTGCTCTCAGGTCTCTGACAGTAATATATTGATTACAGCAGAGAGTTGGGTCAGGGATTAGATCTATTATTGTTTTTCCAGTTAAAAGAGAGAGTGTCTCTCCCCGGGCGTTTATGTGCTGTAATACAGACCATTTACAGTGCAGAGACCACGCAGGCTGAGCATCAAGGCCACCCTTTTGACATCTCCGTTATTTTAAGCCTGGAAAAACAACTGTAGCTTTGTGTCTGATTCATGTAACTGTTTTGTTGATTAGTTTTGGGTCCGGTGTGAGTTGTGGTCTGTGCAGGAGGCCACGTAAGACCGGTAGCCTGTAGCCGAACAGATGGTCGGGTCAAACATTATCTGCTTGATCCGGCTAATTTAGCAAGGCTGCAGAAAATGCCAACACCTCTCAGGAAAGAAAAATAATCTCATGAACGTGATAACTTCTTGGAGGGAATTTCATCAAATTTGGCCCAAACGTCCACATGGACTCGAGGATGAACTGATAAGAAGTCCAGTCAAAGCATGCATTCATTATGTTGCAGCTAGAAAAAAAAGACAAACTCAGTCACGATCCTCTTAAGTGTGAAAGTGTTTTGCGCAGAGACTCAACAATGTGGTGCTCTGTCAACTCAAACTGCCTGAAAGCATCCCAGAGCGCTTTAAGACGGCATCTTGTCCCGTTTACTCTTTGTCCTGACTGAAGCATGAGGATGATCAACATGTGGAGCGTGTTTCTGTTGGTAGTAGTCACTTCATTTATTTATTTTTCTAAATATGTCTTTTCTGCACAGCTGCCGTTATGGTACCGTAATGTTACATCTAGCGTAATATAAACAACGGTGAACGGCAGCAAAATGTCAAACTTCAGAAGCCGGAACCAGCAAATGGTTCAGTTTTCCTGAAGCCTCTTGGAATAAACCGGCTATTTGTCGGTGCAGATGTTGACAGAAAAGTTGCGAGCAGAGTTTGCTATCATGAACTTAACGATACATAACTTTTATAAACTCGGCTGTTCAAATTTGGAGATTTGTTCAACTTAATAATAATAATGTATAAAGACACAGTGTGCAGTGAGTCAGTCAGGTAAGATGAGTTTTGTATGACAACAACAAATGCACACAAAGCAGTTGTTTACAAATTAAATCGATTTGTTGCGCAGACGTAGATTAAATATATATAAAAGATTCAAGGACTTACTAGGACTAGCATATCAAGAAAACGTTTCTTTAAATTGTTGATGTACAATTGGATGAGTCGCTCTGTTCCTCAGGATGCTCATAACAAATGGAAATACGTGGTCATAAAACACGGTAGACTCGGCCGTAAAACAGCTGGCGTGTCAAGAGTGACACCAAGTCCTGGACTTGAGTTTGTCCAGGCACGTGGGAAATTGAGAGTCTAACCATTTCGTGCCCTCTGGATCCTGAGAGCCGTACTGAAAGAGATTTATTAGTTAAGATTGTGTCATTGTCGATATGTCCCCATGAACGGGTCGGCCACCCGGTAATGGGGACATGATGGTTTCCATTCAGCTGACCTGCTTTGTTCTTTGTTGCTGTTGCCTCGGTAGGAGATGGTGGAGGCTGCTGGGGAAGATGAGAGAGAACTGGCTGCCGAGATGGCCGCTGCCTTCCTCAACGAGAATCTCCCAGAAGCCATTTTCGGCGCACCCAAAGCTGGAGCCGGACAGTGGGCCTCGCTGGTGCGTCTCATCAACCCCATACAGGGTACAACACTGGACCTGGTGCAGCTGGAACAGAACGAAGCAGCTTTCAGGTGAGCAGGTTAAGTTCCATGTAAATCAAGTATTGCGTTCGGATGAGGAAAGGATGAACAGACAGATGGAGAGCAAAAAGGAGAAAGATAAGGCTCAGTGCCATAACGTAGAGCTGACATGAACACACACAGGACCTACAGACGTGGGTCATTATCTGCTGTGGAGAGATCGCAGCGTGATGAAGCTCCTGTCAACCCAGCTTACATCTGCAGGAAAGCAATATTTCAACTGCTTTCTTCCATCTGCCTCTGGTTTTAAACAGCCATAGGGGGCATGTTATCTAACAGCTAGCTAAAACGAAACGGTCTAGTCTCGATAAGTATCTTCAAATTTGGCAAACTCTTGTAGACTTTCCTACCCGCAAAGAACCCGCACTCCCAGCCTCTCCTCCTGCTACCTGCCAGAGGGAGGATGAAGTAGTGATCGCCATAGTTTTCTATGTTCTTCTTAAATCTCAGTCAGTGTTTTGATTTCTGAAATATGATGTTACTAAGATTTTACTTTTGTTTCCAGGGAGATATCATTGAGTTGATAAGGAGACTTTGCAGTTGTAAATATCTTGTCTTGCTATGTTTCTTCTTAAGTAAACAAAACATGGATTGAATTCTCATCCAGTTCGAAATGTATTTTTCTTTCGCAGTAAAAGAAAAGATCAGAGGAATTATGGCATAATAAAACTATGAATCAATTATGAAATGACTCATAAACAGGAATGAAGAGATTTGAAGTGAGTGGAAAGATGAGTAGATATCAGAAAGGTTAAGCAGTGCTGAAAGAAAAGGTTTTGCGTGACATATTGTGATGGCTTTGAATTCAAATTGGTGTGTGACGGTAACTGAGGTAATGAAGTCCAGAGGTCCCAGCAGCCATAGTTCAATTTTTTGGTAAGTTAAAGCGGAGCAGAGGATCTTTTTAAAGGCTTTATATTTACTGTTATCTGGTGATCAATTTCTGGTTTTGTCCTTAATTATAAGAAACAGCCCGCTGTTATTGGCGGAAGGCTTCACTTCCCCTTTGACTGACGCACAACCGAACACAGCAGAATAAGAAGGAGACGACGATCCGGGCAGATGATTGAGAGGAATTATTTTAGAATTTCTTCGTCTAAAAATAGTTTTTAGGAAAATGCTGCCCATTATAAAAATACAGGAATTATCATGTAAGAAAGAACAGAATCACATTTTAAAATTAATTAACTTATTTAAGATGTTTCACTGAAGAAGGATGTACTCTACAAAATAAAGTGTGTCCCACACCAAAAAAACTATTTGTTTCTTAACATAATGTAAGATGAAGTGAAAGCCGACGTTTGGTGCCATTTAAAGAGTTTTGAGCATCTGTTGATAATTCGTTAATTGCAATTATTTTGGCCGGGATAATCGCAACATGAAATGTTTATCCTCTCATACCTAATCAGGATTGTAAATGGTAAGCAGTCACCTTCCTCTTATTAGCTAAATGCAAGTGGGAGCCTGACGGATACATGTTAATATGTAGCATAGATGTATACATTTATGGTCAACAGTGACTTTCTCAGCTTACTCGAATGTCTCAACTGCAGCGTATGTTTCAATATTTCATTCGACCCTCCTTTTCTGCAAGACGTATTGCAATCTCTTAGTGGCGTATTCTTTGTTGGTAAGGTGGTATGTATTTCTTCTACCCTGTCGCAGCCTCTAATGCATCATGTTGAGTGGTGTTCATGCTCTGAGGAAATGTTTCTATCGTTCAATGTCTGTGTAGGACGTCTTTTATCATTTGTTCTAAATTCTCCGACTTTTGAATTCTCACAGGAGCCTGTTACTCACACCTTGTGTCTTTCCCTTTTCCTTTGTTTGATATCTTTCAGCGTTGCTGTGTGTCGTTTCCCAAACACAGGAGATGATTGGTATGTTCTGGTGGGCGTTGCCAGAGACATGATTCTCAACCCCAGATCATCGAGCGGTGGCTTTATCTACACCTATCGGCTCATCAGTGGAGGCGAGAAACTGGAGTTCGTGCACAAAGTGGGTTTGACATTTAACTGAACCTAAATGACATGATACACTAGATCTCTGATCGCTTTGTTTGCAGGTTTTTTCTTTGATATTTATTTTTACCTGCAAAGCACCATGAGGAACCAGATTTCAACTTACTCATACAGATACTACCGAACTATGGCGGGTATCGGTATTGACCAAAGCAAGCCAGAACCAAGTAGTATCTAAACTTCTCCGGTCAAACGATACCTACTATAGATCCTTTTCTGTCCGGATCTAGAATATATTTCGTTTGGGTGTTGGCACACAAATGACCAATGACTGTTACGGCTCCGCGACAGTTTTGCCTGTTGGTGGCAACATCGGCATGCTTACACATTGTGCCGGTCTAAGCCCCTGCTAGATGGGGCAGGTTGCACTGGAACTGCAGACCCCGACTCAAACCGTTTGCATGGACTAAACTTAACTGCTGCGGACCGGCAGCATGTGCTCCTCACAGTTGAATCTGAGCGACTGTGAGGAGGTTAACGCAGCAGCACATAAAACCTCCAATCTGTAAGGGATCATCTACACTCTGACCAAAATGAAGCAACATCCATGACAGACATACGTCTGTTCTGGCTTGAAGTTGTATGTCAGGATGTATGTTCCAGCAGGATAATTAACCTTTTAAACACGCATCAAAGTAATGGCGAGCCTCAGGAAAAGCAAAGAGTGGTGACTTGTTTGGGCTTCTCTGCTCACTTGGACCACATCCCTATTAAGCATTGGAAACTTAAGGAAAAGGCCAGTAATAAAACATTCTTCTGTCATTGTCTGTTATTCACATGTACACATACTAATGTTTGTTCTAACAACTACTACAACAGCCCTTGGCCACTCGTCACACCTTGAGTCACAGTTATGCCTGAAGGAGGATTTGTCTCATGCTGTGTTTAGTGAGACATTGGGCCCGACTTCAAAAAGATGTTCTACTCCTCAAGAAATGTGTTTCTGTTGAACAAACCAGATGCAGCTCAAACAAAATGCCTTGAATAATCTTATTAGCTTTGTGTTTTGATTGGCAGACCCCGGTAGAGGACGTGCCGTTGGCCATTGCTCCGTTCCAGGGACGAGTCCTGGTTGGAGTCGGGAAACTGCTGAGAATCTACGACCTGGGCAAAAAGAAGCTGCTCCGCAAGTGTGAAAACAAGGTAAGACGAGGACCCAAACACGCATGTATCTACGTACCTAATGTCTAATATATTAGGCAGTCACATTGGGCTTCGTGATTATATGTTTTAAAGTATGATTGGATTATTACATTCATGGGTTAAAGAAATACACTGATTCCAATTAAGAAGATAAAACCCTTGTATGATGCGGAGTGCGTTCAGCTTCTCGGGCATCATGATGGAGCCACATTAATCAAATGTCTCAAAGTCAAGATGAAAAGAAAAAGGCCTTTTTAACCCTTAAAGATCACATCCTCCGTTATGTTGTGCGCCTATTTAACTATATATGCAACAAAAAAATATGTATATCAATGTCCAATCATCTTTTCTTCCTGTAAAACAAAATGCGACGTGTGCTTGCGTAAGCTGGTACCAACCAATTATATGACGACATACATCCATCAAGCTGCAACTTTTAATGACAGGGAGTTGTGTGTGGAGCCAACATTCCTCTGGAGCGCCATATCACGCTACGGTTTAAGCCCAATAAAATGTAAAGAATTTAATTTGAATAAATCCAAATATTCCATTTTACTGTGAATGCGTCAGAGTTCAGACACCAAACTTCCTTTTCACCGTGACTTTAACGGCTTGATAAAAGAAGCTAGTATATCAAATTGAAGTTGGCTTTCCCCTCCTGCTAAGAACATTTTTATTTTTATCGGACAGTGCATGACAGCAATGATTGAAATGAGTTCAATTGTTTAATTCAATAATGGATCTCTGGTGGATGTAATGATACGTAATTCATGATTACAGTTCTACAAGAAGAATGACATGTAAATGTCTTTGAATGTATAAATTGTAATATGAACGCATATTACATGCCCACTGATAAGTATAAACTGCTGAATTGAATATGTACACGACTAGATTTAGGAGACAGACGGTGATCACATCATATGTTAATGTTAAATAAGGAATTAATTGCTTTGAATAGTGCTTGAATTTCCCTTATGTCTGTGTGAGCAGTACACGTGTTGTCTTTTGAGTGCGCTTCACCGGGTGTCCTCTATTGTTCTCCTGTTTAGCACGTTCCCAACCTGGTGACCAGCATCCACACCATCGGCCAGCGCGTCATCGTGACTGACGTCCAGGAGAGCCTCTTCTGGGTTCGTTACAGACGCCACGAGAACCAGCTCATCATCTTCGCCGATGACACATACCCCCGCTGGGTGACCACGGCCTGTCTGCTCGACTACGACACCATGGCCTCTGCTGACAAGTTTGGGAACATCAGCATTGTAAGTTTGGGGACGGGGGAGAGTGAGAGAGAGAGACGGACCACACTGTGCAGTATATGATGCATCAGATTAGGCACAGTTGCCTCCTTGGTGCAGTCGACGCAGAAATCATACAATATCAACCGTGTCTGTAACACATACAAAACATCTGGAGCCCAATGGGACTGCCAACCAAATACATGTCTTCATTTTCTCTTTCATTTTCTCAGGTGCGTCTACCCCCCAACACCAGCGACGATGTGGATGAAGACCCCACAGGGAACAAAGCCTTATGGGACCGAGGCCTCCTTAATGGAGCATCACAGAAGGTAAAACGATCGTTCTCCAAACCGTCCGCCCTGCAAGGCGTCACAAGTTTTGTCCGGGTTCAGGCTTGTTCTTAGGCGAGCGCTGAGGGTTCAAATTAAACGGTTTGTAAGTTGATGACAAACGAGCACAATTCCAACAAAGCCAGAAAAGCATGAGACTAGGCCAGTCTTCACTGCACAGCTAAACTTATGTGTACATGTTTTCGCCTGGCCAGACTATTCTTCAGCATTTATGTGTAAGAAAGAGAGCGCAACGGTTGGTTTTAATGTTGAAGCGCTCACTTCAGGCTTTGAGTGGTCTTTCAGGAAGAGACAATTGTCTTTTGTTGAGCCCAAGCCGCACAAGTTAGAATGATTCAGGCCGGCTGCTGCTACTGCCAAAATGTCAGGCCCGTCTACTAATCTGCCTCCTCCACTGTTCTGACCTCCAACCACCAATACACAGTAACACAGCACACATGCACATTCACAGACTGCATAACATCGTCAACCACAAGTTGGACCTACTCACAAATGCAAGCGTGTAAACACGCTCGCACACACACACACACACACTCATAGATTGCAGAAACACACACGGAACAACTCATCCCATATTTAAATGCTGGTCAAAAACTGTTTAGGTAGCAGATGGACTGGGAAAGTCCCTCAACCTTAGACATTATGAGTTGGTTCCAGTTGTCTTAGTGACACAACGTTTGTCAGCTATTTGTCCCTCCGTGCACATTGATTGAGAATTTATTTTGAGTTTGGAAATGTACCGTGTCTATGTTTAGATGTGGGCGAGCCCGAGGGAACTTAATTATCCATACATGGCTCGGCTAACTGCTGTCTTACATTAGATTATATGCATTCCACTTTTATTTCATTAATGTATCTCAGAAGATGAAGGTCAGGGAGACAAAGTGGCCCGTTGAGCGAGCTGAAAGGACTGACTGTCTTAACCCGAAATGTCAGTGTGTGTGAGGGTGATTTCTGTCATGTAGCTCAAACTGCCTACTTGGGAGTCCTTCCCTTCACCAAGGCCTGAGATAACTTCCTTTTTGACGTCTTTTGAGTCGTGCTAAGCCTTTATTGGTCGGTGGAGACATTTCCACTGTTGGATTCCCCCACGGAGCAAAGACGTGCCTCCGTTAACTGTCAACGTGACGGAGAGTGACTTAAAGCTGCAATTAGTGACCAGGACTGGCTGACTGCAGCCTCACAGAGCATGGCTGTAGACCTTTAAGCCAAAGTCGTGCTTTCCGCGGCTGCTACGGTTCAAGCGTTGTACGTTTCATCATCAGAGGGTGTACGTGTTTGCTTGTATCGATATTCATTTTTTTACTCCCTAATATGGGCATCGGTCCCAAAAGTATCGGCCATGCTCGAGTTGTTTCCCACCAGAGACGGGCAGAGTTTTTGCACACTTCTCTCTCAGTTGTCTTTCTTGTGTGGTGTGCTTTCTCCGTCTCATGCCGTGTAGATACATGCTGTGTATGCAGTTTGCTCCCCAATGCTGCATTTATATCCTGAGTACATCCTGTATTCTAATTATTGACAAAGAGGGTTTCTGATGGTTATTGGATTAGATCTGACCATCCGGACCAATTTCCTCTCAGCAGAACATGTTGGCGTGTGGCTTCTTTGTGACCTTGGCACAGAGTTCATGTACTTATCTCGAGACATGACGCAGCTGATGTGTTTAAATATGATTTCATTCCTCATGTCCGAATAAGACAGCGGACAGATGGACGCAACCAGCTGTAATCACTGACGGGAGGTCATTGAAATATCATTCTCGGCTTTCTTGAACCTGACCTGTCGGGGTGGTTTGTTACAAAGAACCGTCTGAGAAGCCGTCATTGGAAATGTGCAGGCACCTTCCAAAACATGTCTGTGATAAGATACTATATAAAAGTAATGACTATGCATCAATATTTCATACAACCCCACTCCATCCCAAATAACTATCTGTGTTTCCATTGGGATCTGTTGAAGTGATCATATGGTTGAGTTCTGCCAGACAGGAAAAAAACAACAACAAATGGCTGAAATTCTTCTCCTCCATTTCATCTCCAGGCTGAGGTGATCGTGAACTACCACGTTGGTGAGACCGTGTTATCCCTCCAGAAAACCACTCTGATCCCGGGAGGCTCGGAGTCCATGGTCTACACCACTTTGTCTGGAGGCATCGGCATACTGGTCCCATTCACCTCACATGAGGTATAACACGCACACACACACTTCATGCCATAAGAGGATAACGCTCACGCCACACTGTCTGATGAGCAGCGCGCGATGGCTGCGTCTCTCTAGAAAGTAGCGTTGCTGCTGCCAGCCCTTCTTTCTAGGAAGAGAAATAGGCAGAATTTTTCATTCATTCATAAATCTAATTTATTATAATTTAGACAGGAAAAAAAGGCAGGCAACAATTATAATTTAAGGAGCATGTGAGTCTGCATTTTCCAGGAAATGGATCAGAATAGAAGCCTTGTTGTGCACACATGATGAGATTCTGTCCACAGAAAGATGCTAAAGAAGTTTGTTTTGAAAGGAAATGGGCAGTGTTACAAATGGATATTAAGTTTTTATAGTCTGCGACATGTTGTACGGATATAGACCTCAGAACTCTAGTAATCTTCACTGTCTGTCTTTGCTATGAACTGCACGTGGAGAAAGTAGGCGAGACCTCGAATCTCTAGCAGAGAATCAGCTCTCACCTGTTCACATGGAACACGGCCAAATATCAAAGCAAGAGGTTCCGTGAAGCACACGCCCAACTCACACGGCGCACTGCATCGTGGTTCATGGGAGCTGGCACATCTGATGATCGATTTGACAATTTACTCAAAATTAGTTTTCTCAACTCTGTTTGTCTTGTTGCACATGTTTTAGCCATCAGTTTTCCTCCTTCTCATGTTTCCTGTTGCTCTTTGTCTTTTTGTCCAGGACCATGACTTCTTCCAGCATTTAGAGATGCACATGCGCTCTGAGTTTCCTCCACTGTGTGGCAGAGACCATCTCAGCTTCAGGTCCTACTACTTCCCTGTCAAGGTTGGTATTGTTTTTACATGTCTAGAAAGATCTCCTGTCTCCTTCAGATGTGCATTTCAGAATCATTAGAAACCAATATGCCCTGAGTCTTTTTTCTCCTCTTGGTATTTCTTTCCAGAATGTGATTGACGGAGATCTCTGTGAGCAGTTCAACAGTATGGACCCTCATAAGCAGAAAAGTGTGGCAGAAGAGCTGGACAGAACGCCGCCCGAAGTCTCCAAGAAACTGGAGGACATTCGCACTCGCTACGCCTTCTAATAGTACACCTTCATGCAGATGGTGTGGACAGAGACGCACTCATTCGGACCATTACACACACACACACATCCTTCTCTGCCACAGTGTGCCCTCTCTTCAGGACCTGGGTTGATGGACATGTATGGATTGTTAAATGTTTGACTGTGGGCAGATGCACACTGAATAACATGGAAACATTGTAATTCCCGCATTGCGCAGTTATGATGCAATTCACATGCGCCTCTTCTTTGCCGACGCAAATCTTAACGTTGCCACTATTACGTCCATTCACACGAACGGCTGCATGAACGGCGTTGTCACGTACGCAGCTGTCATGAACAGAATTCACACCCTCCCGATTGCACGATGAGCAACTGTCGCACTCATCTGGACCCCTAAGAGTGAGTACCCTAAATCTGTGTGGATACTTCTTATTTTAACACTTTTTTTTTAGCTCACGCCAAGCAGCGAAGTGTAGTTATGTCCACAATCGATTGACGTCACGCTGCCTTGACAGAAGACCTTTGAACTCTTGAGAATATTTTTAGTGTCTTATTTAGCAATAACGTGGTATTTCAGTTTGTGTCCTCCATCTTTGATCTCAGCTAAATCAAACAAAAGTGTTTTTGTATGGTATTTTTTTTTTTCATTGTGTATTGATTAGAATTATGTTATG
Source organism: Melanostigma gelatinosum (assembly GCF_949748355.1). NCBI lineage: Eukaryota > Metazoa > Chordata > Actinopteri > Perciformes > Zoarcidae > Melanostigma > Melanostigma gelatinosum. The sequence continues at coordinate 21,705,294 of NC_136634.1, forward strand.
ATGCATATACCAGAGACCATGATGGTGATATTAAATGGTTCTTAGCCCGTTGTCCTACCTGCCTGTTAACATGTTGGATCCAGACTCGTAAAGCATATTGCTGACTTGCAACTGGGAACCAAACAGGAGCCAACGTCTGCCCCACTCTCAAACTGGGGCCACAGTTCAAGTGTTGCCATATTGTGGCATTAGACGACTGCTGAACTCAGACTGAATAAGTGGGTGGAAGAACACCGAAGGTTTGCACTGGGTGTTGTTCTTCTCAGTCCTGTAAATTCCCAGCCACAGGCGCAGACATAGCATTCCTCAGTTGTCACTGAATTTATGGGTTTGTGGGATGGGGGCAGTGGTCTGTTTTTGTAAATAAAGTTGTTTCTTTGTGCGTTATAATCCCATGTTTGTGTCATTTCCTGCCACTGTGTGTGTGAGAGAACCATCGCTTAGCCGAAGGATTCATGTCTGCATTTGTCTCAATCAAATGAAGACATCAGAGGTCCAATATAACCTTTTGTGAGTTGTCATGGTGTCTGCATTGGAACAGTATTTATGCTGTTTTGGTTAAAAGTTAAATTGTGTAAATTTGATGGGTTTGATTTTTGTCTTTACCGGCTGAACGACCATGTAATTTGTGCTGTCTGAAAACACCCAAATTCCTCTAAATTCATGCGGTACATCTGTAACGCCGGCCACCGCTCTGTCGCGTCATACATAATGAATAGTGCTTGAGGAGGATTTAAGTGTATCAATGCAGCTGACATGCTCTATGCCCACAGCCCAGCAGGAGAATGGTGCTGGGCTGACTATTTTTGTGTGCGATGTGTAATTTGCACAATGTGCCCATCTATAATATTAACAGACTACTAACAGAAAATCTTTTTATAATATTTCAAACCATTTGTAAATTGTACTCTCTATTTCATACCGTCTTGTTATAATCTATTTCATAATGAACAATTGGGGCCCCATCAAAGCATTGGATGAAGCAGATTATGACAGTTTCTTGAACCCTTTCCTCCTTATTCAAGATAAGACCTTTTTTAAGTTCTGTTTTTTTCTCATAGCTTCCATATTTTGGGCAGTTAACTTGTCCTTCCTTTTCTGTTACGTGAAGTTTGAGAGGTGTGGCAAGTCGCTCTCTCTGAGCTAAGCTTTTCTCAGCAGTAGGTTGAAGGTTAAGCCTCGTCGTTAGCTGCCTCAGGAGATCCTGCCGGTTAAGGGATGGCGGGAATAGTTTATTCTGCCAGAGGCCTGGGTGGTTTATGAGGCTCTGCTTGTCATTATCTGTACGGTTGTGCTCGGTCCATTGAAGTGGTCTCATCAGGCTCGAAGGAACATGAAGAATATTTGGTGTGAAATGACTGATTTCGCCTTAGGATAGTTACCGGCTCAATGGCTCGTCTGTTAGGACAGATGAGCAAAGGCAGCAGGAGTTCCATTCAAATCTTTTGACATTTCATAGTTCAACAGGTTTATCTGACAACATAAGAGAAACGGCTAACCAAGGAATTCAATCATAATCAATAATCCAACAAAGGCAATTTAACTTCAAACACAATTACTACAAAAACTTAAGAATGAAGAAATAACTGCGACTGCAACTTAATCAGCACAGCAAATAAATGTAAAAGCTGCCAGGAAATTGTTTATTATTAACAGATATGTGATGATAAAGTCTTGACAGAGTCTTTGGTGCTTGGACTCTACAGGGAGATTTGTAATCGAGGGGCGTCTGACCAGAGCAGCAGCAAGACAACCATTAATGACTGAACCTGAAGAGGATCTGTTTCCAGAAGCTTTGCAGATCTGCTAAGTGACAGCTTCAAAATATCTCAGCTAACTTCTGTTCAGTGAAGATCATTTTAGCTTTTAATATTCTTCAATAATCTCACATTTTTTTTCTTCTCTTTTTTACGGTAAATAACCATTTGTCCTGAGTTCAACAAGTACCTCTGCCGAACTGAACATGACAGTGATGGTGAATTGCTGCTGTTAATCTCTCCAAACTATTTTTTACTTTAGACACCATCCTATTATAAGACACAGCCTCTGGGCCAATCCTCAGACTCTCAGACTTTGAGGCGCCCTGCCACAAAGTCTGTGAGGCTTCAGGGCCGTTCCACTGTCAAATCATCGTGTTCGAGGGCTCTCGCGCAGACATTTTGTTTTGTCATTGAAGCTGTTTTGACAAAAGCAGATTATTGTAATTTAAATGACCTCTCATCTTGTGAGGAAAGAGCCTGGAAGACGTTCAAATCTGGGAGTAAAAAGTCAAATAAATACCTGCAATTTCACGAGATATGTTTTGACGTTATCTTGGTAACATGATCTGTTGCGGTCCCATTGGTATTTATACCGATTCAAGCCCTTACACTGTCTCACACGCCACCATTTAGCAGGTGACGTCAGTAAGTCCCTGATGGTTCAGGGGTTCAGGGGTTCAGGCCTGAGAGGGGGGGGGGGGCATTGGGACGCAATGCATCATAGGACACATCCTGCCCACAGTATGCTTCAGCTAACGGCTAATGACAACAACTCCTTTTGAGATTTTATTTTGTTTACTGGTTTAATTATATTGAAACCCTCTTTATACACATTTAGTTATTATCAATGAGGCCTTTGTTCATTATTGAAGCGGCATCGCTGTGGCTGATATCATTAATGGCGGCAAGTTTCTATTGAAGTGTCCCTTTAGGTCTTTTCAGTACATTTGTTACAAGCCTTCTGGACACATTGTTTGTTGTTTGATTACTCTCCTATATGTCTCGAGAGCTGTTACGAAAAGGGTCTATTGCACAGATTATAGTTTGTTGTTTACTGGATACTGCTCTGTCGTCGCATTCTGTCCACACCAGGACTCAGTCAGCACCATGGACAGAGCCCTCCGGGGCCAATTTTGCATTTCTTAGTAGCCAAGTCACCCAGTCGACTGTGCATTTGATGCAGTAAAACACCTTGTAATTGCTTGTGAGAATGATGTCATCCTTATTTTTTGCTTTCATTCTGTAATGTTGGACGATGTTATTACTTCTAACTAACTAGGGATGACAGTGGGCCTATAAAGCCTGCTTTAGCCTGCCAAACATGACGCTGCATGTGGAAGTCATTGATATAATGCTTCACTGCCTTTCCAACAAAACAAAATTATGAAACAAAAAGCCCAGTCTAAGACATTTATATTATTTCTCTGTAAGAAAATCCCATGCTGGACAGCCTCATACTATCACAGTAGAATGTTAAGTCTGTAGCTTTATCCAGATTGCTCAGAAATGGACCCCAAATGTTTCTTTTTTTTCCCACAAGAGCCACTTCTATCACAGCATGTTTTCCTTAGGTTTAGTGAGGAATCCATTTAGTTTATTCACTGTTTAGAAAACAGCCAGCTCTGGGCTATAATAACAAAGAGCCCTCTCTACATTCAAAATGGAGACTTTTACATATTAACCGAAACGTTTAAATGCATCATTAGTGAGTAAATGTTGCATATTTCCTTATGATACAATACTGTCACAGATGACGTGAGAGGTCTGGATGGTTCATAACGCAACAGAAGATCACGAATATATTTTGGCCCTAAGCTATTCAGTGCTTTATAAACCAAGAGTAGCATTTTGAAATCAATTCTTTGACGGACAGGAAGCCGGTGTAAAGACCTCAGAACCGGAGAGACGTGATCCACTTTCTTGATCTTAGTGAGGACTCGAGCAGCAGCGTTCTGAATCAGCTGCAGCTTTCTGATCGATTTGTTTTGTGAGACCTGTGAAGACACCGTTACAGTCACTGCTGATAGTAGATCATAGAAGTCCTGTTGAGACATAAGTCCTTTGATCATTGATATATTCTTAAGGTGGTAATAGGCTGATTTTTAGTTGTCTTAATGTGGCTATTGAAATTCAGGTCTGAGTCCATGACTGCACCTATTTCTGGTTTGTGTGGTTTTTAACATTCCGCCTTAGCTCCAAAAACTGCTACCTCAGTTTTATCTTTGTTTAATTGAAGAAGATTTTGGCTAATCCAATCGTTGATTTGTTAATTTACAACTTATTTTGTAGTTTTCTGTAATCTGAGCCAGTGGAACCATGTAGATGTTAAACAGAAGAGGCCCGAGAATGAAGCTTCGGGGAACTCAGCATGTCATATTTCTTCCGCTCAGATGTATAGACACAAAATAGTCCCTGTTCATTTTGACGAAGGATTCAAACCAGTTTAGTGCTGTGCCACAAAGTCCCACACAGTTTTCAAGTCAGTCTAGTATGTTCTGGTCGATCGTATCGAAGGCAGCACTGAGATCTTATAATAATACAATAGCCTGGGACCGGAGCGTCTCTGTTGGCACAGCTTGACGAGGAAGCCTCGAGTCAGGGCTCCGCTTTTATATGATTTGTATCTGCTTTTTACCCCTTTGAAACAATGACTCTCCAGACAAAGTATGCATTTCACTAGATTACACTTAAAGCCTCCTCGCCATCATAGTTTGACTCAGGCCCTGATCAGACTGCTACATAATGCTTCGGGGGACCCTGCAGCTTTTTGTCGACTGAAGAGCTTGAACATAACACACATGTCCCAGGGGAGGGATGTGTGAGCATGCATACTTTAAGGTCAGACCCCCAGACAAAATTCTGATGCTGCTGCATTTCTTCATTTGTGAAAATAAAAATAGAAATACATTCTAATACAGTGGTCGAATCAAATGTAAAGGATTTGATTGAAATCCCTGTACGCAGCTGTACGCAGCTCAAACAATCCGGTTCACTGGGGAGTACTCACAGTAAAGACGCTGAGGACGCTCTAACTTCCGCCTCACTGGGACTTTAATTCTTTCCAATGATGATGCGATACAATTTGTTGTATCTGGTACAAAGATCAGAATAAACCATACACGGCACACTAACAAGCACATAAGTGGGAAAGCCAGTCTGACACAGATCCACGGATCTATTGTCTTATCTGGTTTAAAGTCAGTGAGGTAAGCTCAGATGATCCCAGCTAAGAGGATGAGCCTTTTGAAGAGAGTCCTGGCTGCAGCCTCCTGCCGGGCGCTGTTTCTCTGATGTCCCATTATCACAGACAGTGAGGCCAGCCACCCTGCAGTGAAGCTTTAGGGGATTGTAATGGGATCACACACCATGCCAAAATCGACCCTGGGGTGTAAAGTGTTGGTGTGTGTGTGTGTGTGTGTGTGTGGTTGATCCCTACTGCTGAGATACTCACAGCAAAAGCCCATATTTGTGATTAAAGTGCAGATTTCATTCAGGTATCTCTGCAGCGACGACTGCTGTATCTTGTGATTGAATGAATGCAGCCTGCGATTGGCTAACCAATCTGTCTAGACGCCAACGGGCTGTAAGGCAAGGCAAGTTTATTTGTATAGCACATTTCAACAACAAGGTAATTCAAAGTGCTTCACATAAAACCATTAAAAACATCAAAACATAAGGCAAAAGAAAAGGAGATTTAAAAACAATTAAGAACATTCATTGAAACAATAAAAACAGTCAAACATTTAAAAAATTCATTCAGATGTAAGACTCCTTTCATTTCCTTGTCGTCATTATAATATATTTTTTGGACAATTGCAATTCTTGAAACCTGAATAACCACAAATCATTACTTTGCACACTAAAAGGGATTGTTTGGATTTTTTAGCAGAAGATGGTATTAGTTACGGACCGGTATTGAATCAGCGACAACTACTACTACTGCTAATATTTCTAGTATTACTACTACTACTACTACTAATTCAACTTTTGCTATTGCTACTATTACTACTACTGCTATTACTGCTACCACTACCACTACCATTATTACTTATACCACAACTGCTAATACTCCTATTCCTGCTACTACCAGTACTAATACTACTACAGCTATTAGTACGACTTCTACTAGTACTACTACTACTGCTACTTCAAAAACTGACTTTACTATTACTACTACTACTACTACTACTTATTATACTACTACTACTGTTATATAAAATACTACGACCACTACTACAGCTATTACTTCGACAACTGATACTACTACTTCTACTACTTCTTCTAATTACTCATACTTCGACAACAACTTCTACTACTACTGCTACTACAAATATCACTACTGCTACAACTAGTACTTATTCAAATGCTACTAATACTGATACTGCTAATAATACTTCTACTACAACTACAACTTCGACTATTACTACAACAAATATCACTACCGCTGGAATTCTTTTAAGCTACAGAAACCGTTCGAATATCAAAATGTTCAGCTCTTTCAGGAGAGGGGTGATATAACTTCATATTTGTAATCTTTCAACTTTTTGAATTATTAAGCTTTTTGCAATTTTTTAAAAATTGGATATCTATTTTCAGCAATGTTTTTGAGATTAATTTCAGCTTTCAGCATTCCAACGCATTTTCATCAGGAAATGCATTTTCTAGTTAACAAATGTTAGCACACTAACATGCCAATGGTAAAGATTGTAGACATAATACCTGCGTTACATCAGCATGTTAGCGTTGTCATTGAGAGCATGTTAACACGCAAACCACAGATATCCTAAAGTCTCTCATATGACTTCCTTACAGTGAGATCAAATAAACAGGACATTTTATTTTGGATTTATTGAAAGATGATATGGATATTTTCCCATGTGTTGGAGGGAATAAGTGTGCCTGTGTAAACTCTGTATGCTCGTGTTATTTAGGTTTGTTATACTCAGTGTTATTGTTATTATTTCAATTTATTCTGATTTATTTTTATACATCTTTTCACATAGATTTTTTGGGATTTATAATGTATTAAGTTGAAATACTTTTGGATTTAAAACAACAACAGCCTCATAGAGAAGCTAGCATGACTGACTCCCATGACAAATGGAAAAACAGACTTTGGCCATCTGTAGAAAATGTCATTGTGTTCCTGGTTAAACTTCTAAGTGGTTCAGTCGATTTTTAAAGACACAGACACGAACCAAATGTATGACTCATCTATCACATACCACTGAGGGCAGTGAGAAGAGTGTGATGAAGAGTTTGCCGTGTAGAGAACAGTTTCAACAATTTTAAGAAACAGGTTGTGGAGCTCACTTTAGTTTCTTAGGCCGAAAGTAGCCCGTGTGAGTTCTCATCATTCTGCAGCATATGATTGGCGGAGCTGGTGTCATTACATGCTAGCACCTTCTGGGTACGGTGCCATATCTTTGCTCTTAAGGACCGCGCTAAATCAAAAACACAAACTGAATTGATTATTTGTCAGACATTAAACCAACAAATTCATGGGACAACATACTGTATTTCATATGTCAAGTGTCGCACAGCTCATTGTGTGATATGCGTCGTCTATTAGCATTCATGTTAATTAACCAAGCGTCAGGTGTCTTTTATGTAACCATTAACAATGGAAAGGAAGAGCTGAACACAATGGAAAAAAACAAGTCCAACCATAGAGTCGCCTACTTTCGGCCACGATGCATTTCTACTTGGGCTGAATCGCTACTGTTGTTAGGGGGGGGGGGGGGGGGGGGGGGGCATTTCTGGGGTTGTACTGACGTTTAGCTTTTTCTGTCAGGATTTTAAATTTGTTGTTACATTTAATATCTTTTTATAGGGTTTTATCAGTTATAAGCCATTGATCACAAAAACATTTAGGTTGCCAGGTCATGAAAAATATGTTTGCCTGGTTAGTCCACATGACAAACTAAACACATAAAGGGAGTTTACACAACCACACAGTTTTGCTGGATATACCTTATCTTTAAGTAATGTGTAAATGATTTATGAACCATTAATAAGGTCATCAGTTACAATTTATAACACCTTTATATAAAACCATTATAAATGACAATTTATTGGAAAGCGGCACCGTTTGACTCTAATGCGTTTGACTCTAATGCGGACAATATTTTAACCCATTAATGTCTTTTGATTTTACATTAACGGCTAGATTTTGTTTGCAACTCCCATTATGTTGCTTTTCTTGACCGGCTCCTTGAAGTAGGCAAAAACAATATCGAAGAAGACCTTGTGACCAAATGGAAATATTCATTAAAAAGATGTCCAGTCATGCTGAGCTGACTGTGTCCATGCCTCATGTGCTCCTGCGGACTTTCCCCTCTGAGCTCAGCAGCCAGGACATGTGGATGTGGTGGAGGTTTGGCTCTGACTGTCTCGGTGTGATCTGGCACATGGTCTATAATGCAGTAATATCCCTCCATCATATAGGTCTACAGGCTCACAGTCAGCCAGAAACCCTCCTCAGCACATCGTAGGCATTCTCTAAAGTGCAATGTCACAACTCTATTGCATGTCTGCACAAGGTAGTATCACCCAAAACATTGAATCCATGCTTAAATACCCAGTTAAACCATGTTTTGTCACCAAAAGCCTGGAAATGTTTCTTATATAATAATCTCTGTTTTGTTCTACATTTTTGTTGACACCGACTGAGTTTTTCAGATTCTAGTTTCAACAAAAGGAGAAAGTTGAAAAGTCAACACTGAGCAATACTGTAGTGCCTCAAAAATATATAGACACATACACTTTGTGTAGCAATGTGTTACATGTACTGTAAACTGAAATTTCACCTTTGATCATTCATGTCAAGTCATAGACAGGAAACAGAAAATCTGCCAGAAAATAACATCCATGCCAAAAAAAGAGAAGAAAAACTGTACACAATGGAGTAGTAGTAGTATTTCTCAGCCATCACAGTGTATAGCTTATATTCAATCTAGTATACAATGTGACTGAAAAGGCACAGGTAGCTTGTATTCTCATCAACCCTCAAGAAAACAAAAATTGAAAAATATATATCACAGAGGACAGAGGAAATGTGTATTTGCTGTTTGTCTAACCATGGTCTTACTCCATCTATGAAATGTAAGAGAGGAGAAGCATGTTACATCAATCAGGTCCATTTGCTGGATGTTGTGAATGGAGGCGCACTGACAATCTGAATGGAAACATGTGCGCTGCAGACCAAATGACGGTTAAGGTGTAGCTAATCTGTTCGGAGAGCAAGCACAACTGTAGACTGCGTTTTAACTCTCAAGCCAAACCGGATCCATCACCGACAGCTCAGTTAGAAAACTCGTTTCAAGGGACTCTGCTCCGTGAAACCACATGTCGTTTCACATCTGTAGACGAAAGGCATCACACTTGGTCACAGCAATGATTCAAGTTATATGCCGATGGTTAAACACGCTGCAGGTTTCGAGGGGTATATTTTTATTAGAAAAATGGTACACGTGTCTTTGAATAAAAAATCTGATATTTTTTAAATGTTTAAACTCTGGAACAACAAACAAGTTTGACCGTTTCTGTTGAATCGACTAGCCCTATTTTTCATTGAAATGATTCAAAATAGGCAACCAGACAGACAGACAGACAGACAGACAGACAGAGAGACAGACAGAGAGAGAGAACGACACTCCGAGCTGCGTGCGCTTTTATTTTGAAGGCCGGCTGTATTTGTGTCTGCGGTTTGAATTGACTGGAAGGAGCTCATGGTCAGCCTGTTGCGCATTTAGCGGCACACTCAGACAGAGCGCACCGCAGCGGCGTCGATGGACGGAGCCCTTACAGGACATCCCTTACTGATTTTTAGAGGCTTTTTATCGACTTTTTTATGATTGGATGGCTATTGGATCGGGCTTTCTTCTAATTCAACAAAGGCTCATTTCAACGTGCCACATCTGAGCGGAAATAGCCTTTACGCATCCCGGGAGTCGGGGCAAAAAGGACCCTCCAGGTGCGTGTGTATCCATGTGTGTGAGTGTGTGTGCGCTTTTAGGGATACATTTTGATTCCTCAAACTTTCTTCTTGGCCACTCAGGTGTGCTCTTATTGTGTGGCCGTGGGCACAGGTGGTAGACTTTGGGCTAGTTGTCCAGCAGCACTTTCACTTTTGTCAGACATGCGTGCGTAAGTTGTTTATTGCAGTTGGCGCTTTACTTGAGGCAGCGGACACTGTCAATATGAGCCCGCTGATAAGGTTTGCAAGTCAAATAAAATCTGTTGCTCTGCCTAGATGGAGTTATGCAAACTCCAGTCGCGACTTCGCACAGTTTGCTGCGGGCATGATCTAAGGCAGCTGATGCCGGCGGTTAACATGTCATGCACGTCTATGGTGGTGTTACGGTACGGGTGCTTGGATGGCCCCAAAAGCACGGATATATTAAGCAATAATTTTTCCAATTTGATATAACAAGTCACAAACAGCATGATGTTGCACATTGTATGAAATACAATTATAATCTGAAGTTACACTAAAAAGGGGGCTCGATAGTTGAAATATTATGACATTATTATTTGATCTGTAACAAAACCATTTTATTTATTGGTCAGCTAAAATGACCACTGTATTTATGTTCAGGATGACCCCGGCTATGTCCATGTCAAATCTCATGTGACTTTACTGTAGAGGTACTGAGAAAAGTAAAGGCAAAGATCAAATTACATTCATATTCAATTTCCTTATATTCGAACATTGATTACAGGAATTCCTTGAGAACTTATAGTACACTTTCACTGGATCGTTGTTCATGAAGACCCTGACAATCTCGCAATGTAAGTTCATGTGATTTAAGTAAACAGTTTTTGAGAAAATGAAAGGCAAAATCAGCAAAAATGACATGATATTCATAATTTCCTCATATTCCAACATTTATTACAGGAATTCCTTCAGAGGTTTTAGTAAACCCTCACTGGTGTCTTGTTCATGATGACCCCGACTATGCCCATGTCAAATGTCATGTGATTTTACTGTCCAGTTCTTGAGAACATGAAAGGCAAAGTAAGCTAAAATGACATTATGGTATTAATAATTTCCCCATATTTGAACTGTTACAAAAACAAAGTTTTAAGAGATTATAAGAAACTTTCAATTAATTCCTGTTTAGGTTGACCCCGTTACTGTACAATTGTGAGTACATTTTAGCATCCTAGTTTTATTAAATTGAACATGTCAAATAAATGTCAATGTAACTACTCATCAAGATTTTATTTATAATGAAGGATTTTGTGAGATAATATTCTTAATTTGCTACTCATAATCCCTTCTAGGATCTGTATGTGATCAGTAACACAATTTCATTTCATAACAAACAAACACTACACCTTTCCCGCATTATGTGATAAAAAGACCGAACGCAATATCATAATGTATATTGAAATTATGAATATGAATGCCATTTGAGCTATCTTTACCTTTAATTTTCTCAATCACTGTAGTAAAATCACATGAAATTTGACATGGACATAGTCAGGGCCATCCTGAACAGAAATACAGGCGACATTTTAGCTAACGAATTAATTAAATATTCTTATTACAGATCAAATATTATTATTTGACAATATTGTAACTTACGAGCTCCCTTTTTTAAATAGAAACAGTACAGTAATGTAACTTTTTCAGTAATGCTTAGCGATTAAGTTCAGCTGTCAGCATTCCAACGCATTTTCTGCAGGAAATTCATTTTTAGTTTTTTATGGCAAGGATATGCAAATGCAGACAGGTAGTTTATCTGGCCTGTGCTGCAGACTTTGAAAGGCAACAGCCTTTACAGTGTACCTACTGTAATCTTCAACAACAGTTTAATACTGTAATGCATTTAAGTATTGTAGAATGTGTTTACAGTACAACACTACTAGAAGCTAATGATTTTAAAATGTTACATTTCTAAATCAAACCCCCTGAAAATTGATAGAAACGACTCAGACAAGAGATGGCCTTCCAATATTAATTAAGGTTTTATTAAAGCCAATGCAGTATCAAACAAATTAAGAAATGGAAAATTGTAAAGTGATCGCATTTAGGCAAAATACAATTAATAAAATCACCATTATTTGTGCTGAACAGTTTCTTAATCTGCGTGTCCTAGTCCTTGTACCCTGAATTTAGTTTCCAGTTTTTGATAACATTTTCTATAACGCCCATGTCTATCATGCATTACAAGCATATTTGCATTAATAATGCATTACAAGCATATTTTTCTTAACAATCTGCCCTGTATGGTCTTCAGGTGAAGTATAATGTAAATAACTGTTTTCTTTTATTAAAGTGACAAAATATAATACAATTATAATCAGATTATAATGAATTATAACAGTGATTATAATGCTTTATAAAAATATTATAATGTATTAAACTATGGGAATTAGAATACTCTATGACCCTTGCAGTTGAGAAGTATTATGATACTTGAGTTCATAAGTCATTATTAAATGCTTTATAATGTGATATGATTGTTGTTATAAAGCATTGTGAATATTTACAAGTGGTTATAACTACAATTATACAGTGCTATAAGACTAAAATACATTATAAGTATGTTTATAATTCATTATATATGGGCTTCATAGAAAGTGTTGCCACCTTTTTTCTTGAAATATGATAAGAGACCCTCCAACATTACATTTATGAAAGCCACTGCATCAAACACATGTAGCTGACACGTTTCAAACTACAACATTCTTTTAAAATGCGATCAGACAGAACAATGTATCATATCAAACAGGTTCTCAACAATCTTTATTTAAAGTACATACCTTACTTCATGTGCCCTGCCTTCAAGATCCATTTTAAATTAGTGATGATCATTTATGCAATAGAAAGCAAAGATAATAGGAAAATATATTGCTCAATTGAGACAACTAGATGAACTATACTAAACAGAACACAATTCTAAGACTTGTTACCTTAAAATTACAATAGGAACATCTGGTTGCAGTGTGGGCGGTTCCTCTTCCTTCCTAGTGAGGTCCTGTGTGGTGATGTGAAGTGGGCTTTTAACGCCCCATTTAAAGTCCAGGAGTTCTTTTATGAAGGTGATAACATGGGGATCCACAGCTGCTGCCTTTATGTGGACCAGATTCATGTCTTCTTAGACACCCCCTTCCCCTGGCTGGCCTCTTTTCCCCTCTTAGGGTTGAGCCCAATGAAGCTCCTAAAAAATGTAACTATAGAGAAAGCATAAAAGATATTAGGTGTGGTAAGTAAAGATTATTAGCACTTAATACGAAATGCAATTGGATTCAACAAATACAAAGTTTTAAGTTGTTATCTCATGATAATGACCTCTATGTCTACTAATTATGAGAGAATAATCTTATTTTGAGAAACAATTTTATCCTTTTGAGAAAAGAAACTGAATGAATTACAGTGCCTTGCATAAGTATTCACCCCTCTTGGACTTTTCTACATTTTGTCATGGTATAACCACAGATTCAAATTCATTTCATCGGGATTTTATGTAATGGACCAACACAAAATAGTCCATCATTTGGAAGTGGGGGGAAATATTACATGGATTTCAAAATGATTTACAAATAAAAGTCTGGAAAGTGTTGGGTGCAAACCCTGAACTCAATTATTATCTCAATTATTAATATCGGAGCAATAGGATATACGGTTATGGGAGTTTTGATGATTTGTTTGAGAGGTGTTTCCCTGTTTTATCTCCATGAAATGGCTTCAGGCACACAGGTGTTCGCGATTGAGCCAATTAGTGATGTTGATAAACACACAGACTCACAGACACACGCGCACATACACTCCTCTCCCTCTCTCTCTCTCTGTCTCTCTCTCATAGTCTTTCAGATCTTAGGGATCTTTAGAGGTCTCAGAGTCAAAAGAAAAATAAATACTGTCGTATACTTCAAGTTTGGACAGTAGTTTGGTGTTCATATATATTTTTTTCTTCCAAGGCATCAGCATTAGGTATACTTAACTGTATTCAACTGTATTCATGAAGAACAGTACATTACTGTCTACAATTTCCCGTTTTTTCCAGTAATGTGTTTCCAGTGTGCCTATATGTGACTCATATACAGGCCCAGATCTGTTCAATATTTGGCTTCAGGCAACAGAAAAGGTCAAGAAGAAATAAGAGGAAAACCGCTTTGTGTCACAGTGCAATTAATCCTTGTGTGCTCCGATAGCTCACTCATACACTGGTGAGGACCAGTTTGAGGTTTGGATCTCCAGTGATGAGACTCTTCTTTTTTTTGACCCAGGGCTGTTTGAGGGCTACGAATGCTTGGTTTCAAGGTCAGGTTTAGAATTAAGATAAAGTTTAGACATGCAGTGCTGATGGCTAAGGTCAAGGTAATAATAATCACCTGAAACTAAGAATCGTGCTTTCGTTACCTTAGAATGAGATTTTTATATCTACATATGGAGCGGTTCCTCCTCACCGAGTTCGCCATGTTGCACCGCCGTGTTTACAGTAACTCAGAACAGACTCTAGTGAGAGCCTTTTCAGGTTTTTACATTATACCTGAAGGCCACCGTAGCACGCTTGGAAACGGATTGGTGTCATCAACACTATGCCACTAAATCCTACCCCACACTGCTCCTTTGAATGAAAACTATCTGTAGCTTCCTCTTCTGCGTCATGAGGAGACTGCACATCTTGTAATGACAACGTACACACTGTTCCATTTTGGCTGGCTGTAAAACCAACAGTTGGTTTCGGTCATTTGTTAATCTCTGGATCTTGGCTGCCTGCCACACCCATGACTTCACACCACTGGTGGCACATTCAACCAACCAAGTCATCGAGTTTGTCTGCCGACTACTGACTTGGGTGCCATGCGCAGTTTGTTGAGCGCTGAAATGAGCTTGCAAAAGCTAGATGAAGAGGGCGAGAAAGAGAGAGAGAGAGAGAGAGATGAGGAGGAAGGTAAATATTTAGAGGCAGATACACAGGAATGGAAGACGGAGGGAGACAGAGAGGAATGATATGTCATTGAGATAGGTTATTGTCTGGAGCATAAATAGAGCATATATTAAGTAAATACTGAGACATGTTTAAAAGTCTTTTCAATTAGCTATGAAGAATATTATTGACACGTCATCAGTACATAGCTTTGAAGTGTATTGTTAACGTTCTGTCCCAAAATAGATACTTTTCGGTTTGAGTGACAAATCAGTGCCATGGGCCGGTGATTATGGTGCACACAGTAGCTCCTGTGTGTTTCCCACGAAAGCATCAGAAGCATTCCTGAGCTTTGAGTCGACTGGAGATTTGAAAATGTATCGACGAGACACGCGGTAGGTGTGCTGCTCTGAAAATCTGAATCATTTGGGGAATGCCTCTGCTGAGATGTTTCTAATATTGCGCACAACAGGGTTGGACAACGTCACAACTTCTCAAACATCAGAGAGCTAATCACCTCTCTGATGGTGTGAAATAATTAAACTTGCATGGTATCTTAATCGTCTGTCTTTCTGCTGCTTGCTGTGACGTTGCACTGAGTAAAATAAAATCCAGCCAGTGCAGTTGCTCCCATTTCCAAAAATGGCTTGGTTCCTCCAATAAGGATACATTTTTAAACCACATTTAATCAGGTTTTAACATCAAATCATGTCGCATCAAACTTTAAAACTAGATTAAAATGAAGAAAGATTCAATTTTGACCGCTATTTAAATGCTAATTTACTTTTTACTTTAAACTAGATTAAATTGTTTTGTATCCTCTATTAATTTAATATTCATTTATTCAGCTAAAAATTATTTTTTCAGAGGAGAAATTAGAGCTTCTCTGTCAAGCCATCAAGAGTAACTGACTTTTTAGCTAGCTAGCTAGCTAGCAAACAATGTAATGCTTTGCTAAGGAATACAGAGGAGCCGAACGGTTCTCTCTTTCTTTATTTTTACAGCCTATTTTCTGACAGCACCTACATTTATTTATTTATATAAATTTGGATAAGCAAGCATATCCATATGGATGAAACTATTTAAATTTGGTTTAAACTTGGATTTACTAAATGGAGAATGGTTTTCATTTGCGCAATAGAGCTCTGCTTAATTTGAAGTCTGGATTCGCTCATTTTAAACCTTGTTTTGCTAAACGCTGACTAGAACTAATCTTAGATTAAAATAATCCTGCAACCCAGTCTAAATGATTAATTAGTAATACTGTTTGACAAATTTTCATCTTCAAATTCGGTTCCATCCACTACTGTTATGCAGATATTAGAAGACGGTTTATTGAGATAAGCAGCAGGTGGCGCTCATTCTCCAGTCAGGTTCTCAAAGTTTTAATGTCTTTGCAAATTTAGGCAGCCAGCATATGATTGAGGGCCGCAACTCCCACGAGTTGTCCACCGCTATTGCTAATTTAATCTAACAGCACTAGCACTGCTAACAGAACGCTATTCCCATGACACTCGCGAGGCACCGGCAACTAGCATCGCAACACGCCAGTTGCCATTCACCCAGTAGTAGTCATTCCTAACCTGAAAGATGTTTGTTAGGGGGGCGCAGTTTGACACAGCAGGAGCTGAGTAGTGTATGAAATGTGGGCAAGTGAAAGTATTAAATATGGACCACGGATGTTTGAAATATTATGCATATGCATTTCATGTCACGTTCAGAGGCCGCACAAAGTGTTTCCGA
The DNA here is from genome assembly GCF_949748355.1 of Melanostigma gelatinosum. NCBI lineage: Eukaryota > Metazoa > Chordata > Actinopteri > Perciformes > Zoarcidae > Melanostigma > Melanostigma gelatinosum. The sequence continues at coordinate 21,721,681 of NC_136634.1, forward strand.
CAGCCACCATTGGCAAGTGGGCCGCACTTTGAGAAATTATCATAATACTATAATGAATAGCCTAAAGTGCACAAACACTGGTTAGACTGACGGTGTGTTTTACATTGTGATGTTTTTGACATGGATGAAATTTAATAAACTCTACAATGCAATTCAAATTTGAACAAGAGTATAATGCACGTTTGCGTATGAATGTCTACATTTAAGAAGTGATGTGTAGTTATATGTAACTGTGCACATAAAATTATCAGTTCGATTTTAAATGGATTTTAAATAAGATCACTTATTGGACATTGGGTATTGGATTAGTACTCATTATTGGCCAAAAACCTGTATTTAGCCAATGGAAATCATATCGGGGAGAAAATGTCAGATTTACAACGTTCCCGGCATTCCGAACATTCATGGCGTTCCGAACATTCCGGGCATTCCGAACATTCCGGGCGTTCCGAACATTCCCGGCGTTCCGAACATTCCCGGCGTTCCGAACGTTCCGATCATTTAGAACATTCCCGGCATTCCGAACATTCCCGGTGTTCTGAACATTCCGAACATTTACAACGTTCCCAGCGTTCCGAACGTTCCAGGCCTTCCGAACGTTCCAGGCATTCCGAATGTTCCCGGCGTTCCGAACGTTCCCGGCGTTCCGAACGTTCCCGTTCGGCATTCCGAACATTCCCGGCATTCCCGGCCTTCCGAACATTCCCGGCGTTCCGAACGTTCCGAACATTTAGAACATTCCCGGCATTCCGAACATTCCCGGTGTTCTGAACATTCCGAACATTTACAACGTTCCCAGCGTTCCGAACGTTCCAGGCATTCCGAATGTTCCCGGCGTTCCGAACGTTCCCGGCGTTCCGAACGTTCCCGTTCGGCATTCCGAACATTCCCGGCATTCCCGGCATTCCCGGCCTTCCGAACATTCCCGGCGTTCCGAACGTTCCGAACATTTAGAACATTCCCGGCATTCCGAACATTCCCGGTGTTCTGAACATTCCGAACATTTACAACGTTCCCAGCGTTCCGAACGTTCCAGGCGTTCCGAACGTTCCAGGCGTTCCGAATGTTCCCGGCGTTCCGAACGTTCCCGGCGTTCCGAAAATTCCCGGCATTCCCGGCATTCCCGGCCTTCCGAACATTCCCGGCGTTCCGAACGGTCCGAACATTTAGAACGTTCCCGGCATTCCGAACATTCCCGGTGTTCCGAACATTCCGAACATTTAGAAAGTTCCCGGCCTTCCGAACATTCATGGCGTTCCGAACATTCCGAACATTCCAGGCGTTCCGAACATTCCCGGCGTTCCGAACGTTCCCGGCGTTCCGAATGTTCCCGTTCGGCATTCCGAATATTCCCGGCATTCCCGGCCTTCCGAACATTCATTGCGTTCCGAACATTCCGAGCGTTCCCGGCATTCCCGGCCTTCCGAACATTCATGGCGTTCCGAATGTTCCCGGCGTTCCGAACGTTCCCGGCATTCCGAACATTCCCGGTGTTCTGAACATTCCGAACATTTACAACGTTCCCAGCGTTCCGAACGTTCCAGGCGTTCCGAACGTTCCAGGCGTTCCGAATGTTCCCGGCGTTCCGAACGTTCCCGGCGTTCCGAAAATTCCCGGCATTCCCGGCATTCCCGGCCTTCCGAACATTCCCGGCGTTCCGAACGGTCCGAACATTTAGAACGTTCCCGGCATTCCGAACATTCCCGGTGTTCCGAACATTCCGAACATTTAGAAAGTTCCCGGCCTTCCGAACATTCATGGCGTTCCGAACATTCCGAACATTCCAGGCGTTCCGAACATTCCCGGCGTTCCGAACGTTCCCGGCGTTCCGAATGTTCCCGTTCGGCATTCCGAATATTCCCGGCATTCCCGGCCTTCCGAACATTCATTGCGTTCCGAACATTCCGAACATTCCGAGCGTTCCCGGCATTCCCGGCCTTCCGAACATTCATGGCGTTCCGAATGTTCCCGGCGTTCCGAACGTTCCCGGCGTTCCGAACGTTCCCGGTGTTCCGAACGTTCCCGGCGTTCCGAACGTTCCCGGCGTTCCGAACGTTCCCGTTCGGCATTCCGAACATTCCCGGCATTCCCGGCCTTCCGAACATTCATGGCGTTCCGAACATTCCGAACATTCCGGGCGTTCCCGTTTGTTCGGAATGTCGGGAACGTTCGGAACGCCGGGAACGTTCGGAACGCCTGGAACGTTCGGAATGCCGGGAACGTTGTAAATGTTCGGAATGTTCGGAACACCGGGAATGTTCGGAATGCCGGGAACGTTGTAAATGTTCGGAATGTTCGGAATGCCGGGAATGTTCGGAATGCCGGGAACGTTCGGAATGCCGGGAACGTTCGGAACGCCGGGAACGTTCGGAACGCCGGGAACGTTCGGAACGCCCGGAACGTTCGGAATGCCCGGAACATTCGGAACGACGTGAATGTTCGGAACGCCGTGAATGTTCGGAACGCCCAGAATGTTCGTAACGCCCCGAATGTTTGGAACACCGGGAACATTCGGAATGCCGGGAACATTCTAAATGTTCGGAACGCCGGGAATGTTTGGAACGCCCGGAATGTTCGGAATGTTCAGAACGCCATGAATGTTCGGAAGGCCGGGAACATTCGGAAGGCAGGGAACGTTCGGAACGCCGGGAATGTTCGGAACGCCCAGAATGTTCAGAATGTTCGGAACGCCATGAATGTTCGGAAGGCCGGGAACGTTCTAAATGTTCGGAATGTTCGGAACACCGGGAATGTTCGGAATGCCGGGAACGTTCTAAATGTTCGGACCGTTCGGAACGCCGGGAATGTTCGGAACGCCCGGAACACCGGGAACATTCGGAACGCCGGGAACGTTCGGAACGCCGGGAACGTTCGGAATGCCGGGAACGTTCGGAACGCCCGGAACATTCGGAACGCCCGGAACGTTCGGAATGCCCGGAACGTTCGGAACGCCCGGAACGTTCAAAATGTTCGGAACATTCAGAACACCGTGAATGTTCGGAACGCCCCGAATGTTCGGAGCGCAGGGAATGTTCGGAACACCGGGAATGTTCGGAATGCCGGGAACGTTCGGAACACCAGGAACGTTCGGAACGCCCGGAACGTTCGGAACACCCGGAACGTTCGGAACGCCGGGAACATTCAAGATGTTCGGAATGTTCGGAACGACGGGAATGTTCGGAACGCCGGGAATGTTCGGAACGCCGAACGGGAACGTTCGGAACGCCGGGAACGTTCGGAACGCCGGGAATGTTCGGAACGCCCGGAATGTTCGGAATGTTCAGAACACCATGAATGTTCGGAATGCCGGGAATGTTCGGAACGCCGGGAATGTTCGGAACGCCGAACGGGAACGTTCGGAACGCCCGGAATGTTCGGAACGCCCGGAACGTTCGGAACGCCGGGAATGTTCGGAACGCCCGGAATGTTCGGAATGTTCGGAACGCCATGAATGTTCGGAAGGCCGGGAATGCCGGGAATGTTCGGAATGCCGAACGGGAACATTCGGAACGTCGGGAACGCCGGGAACGTTCGGAATGCCGGGAACGTTCGGTATGCCGGGAACGTTCAAAATGTTCGGAACATTCAGAACACCGGGAATGTTCGGAACACCGGGAATGTTCGGAACGCCGGTAACGTTCTAAATGTTCGGAATGTTCGGAATTCTCGGAACGCCCGGAATGTTCGGAACGCCATGAATGTTCGGAAGGCCGGGAACGTTCGGAAGGCAGGGAACGTACGGAACGCCCGGAACGTTCGGAACTCCCGGAACGTTCGGAATGCCGGGAATGTTCGGAACGCCACAAATGTTCGGAGCGCTGGGAATGTTCGGAACACCGGGAATGTTCGGAATGCCGGGAACATTCGGAACACCCGGAATGTTCGGAACGCCGGGAACGTTCTAAATGTTCGGAATGTTCGGAACACCGGGAATGTTCGGAACGCCGGGAACGTTCTAAATGTTCGGAATGTTCGGAACGCCGGGAATGTTCGGAACGCCGAACGGGAACTTTCGGAACGCCGGGAACGTTCGGAACGCCGGGAACGTTCGGAACGCTGGGAACGTTGTAAATGTTCGGAACGTTCGGAATGCCCGGAATGTTCGGAATGTTCGGAACGCCATGAATGTTCGGAAGGCCGGGAACGTTCGGAAGGCAGGGAACGTTCGGAAGGCACGGAACGTTCGGAACGCCCGGAACGTTCGGAACGTTCGGAACGTTCGGAACGCCGGGAATGTTCGGAATGCCCCGAATGTTCGGAGCGCTGGGAATGTTCGGAACACCGGGAACGCCCGGAACGTTCTAAATGTTCGGAACGTTCGGAAAGCCGGGAATGTTCGGAATGCCGGGAACGTTCTAAATGTTCGGAACATTCGGAACGCCGGGAGTGTTCGGAACGCCTGGAATGTTCGGAACGCAATGAATGTTTGGAAGGCAGGGAACGTTCAGAATGCCGGGAACGTTCAGAACGCCGGGAATGTTCGGAACGCCGGGAATGTTCGGAACGCCGGGAATGTTCGGAACACCGGGAACATTCGGAACGCCGGGAACGTTCGGAACACCGGGAACATTCGGAACGCCCGTAATTTGTATATAAGTACAATACTTAAGCAAATATACTTAGTTACATTCCACCACTGATCATAACATTTACTCTTACCATTCGCAGTTTATAAAAACCAGACAACATACTGCTTTCATTAAAGAGGTGGAATAGTATTGAGCAGGATTGAGTTCAGTCTATTGGTCCAGCCCTCCACAACAGTCCCTGTTTCTCATGTGGCCCCTTGGGAAAAATAATTGCCCACCAGGGAAGGGAGACACGGCAGAACCAGAACTAAGTGGGCCAGACTGTCAGAGCCTGCTGCAGTAAAATGAGGGTTTTGCTAAAGGGACCGCCACAATCAACACAAAGTAAGCTCCTCGTTGTAACCTTTAGATCACATGTGTCAAACTCGAATCCGGCCCGCCACGTCATTTTATGTGGCCCGCGAATCCGCCAGCAAAAAACAATTTTAATAAAAAAAAGATTTTTTATTTTTTGGAAAAATAATTAAAAGTTAGACTTGATAATAAAGGTATCCCCATGGTCGAAATTATGAGATAGAAAGTTGAAATTATGAGATAGCATGTTGTCTGTGTACCGACTATCACAACAGGTGGACAGGAGAGGCAACAGCCCGTAAAGTGGTTTTCCAACAATTGAAAAAGATCGACAAATAATCCCAAAATGTCCATGAAGAGAAAAATTGATGCAGAGGGAAGAAAATATAATGAAAGATGGGAAAGCGAATACATGTTTGTGCTTCAAGGAGAAACACTGGTCTGTCTTCTGTGTTATGAGGCGTGTCGGTGATGAAGGATACAATTCACGTCGGCATTTTGACACCAAACACGGAGCTAAATTTAGTCTCCAAGAAAAACATCAAACTGTCCAAGAATTAAAAGGCAGACTGCAATCACAGCTGAATATATTTACACAGCTACAGCCCAGTGCATGCTAAAGGTATGTGAGCAGTGCTCCGACCAGATACAGACTTTTACAAATGTCAGTTTGTGAAGAAACACCATCGCAGACCGAGTTCATGAACTAGCAGCAATCTAACAACACAGCTAGCTAAGAGACGAGCAGGTACTTGTGTTTCTAATGAGCTGTTGATGAAAGCACAGACAACACGGATACAGAGCATCTATCCATGTTCATCAGACCTGACTCTCAGTGAGCAGCTCTTGGATGTAGCTGCCATGCAGGACGACGACAGGGAGGAACATTAGTGATGCAGAGAGGTGACACAAACAGCTTTGAACAAAGTTAATGTAATAACTTGTGTTTGATATTTGTCTTTGTTATTTTCTTTAATAGTTTGATCTTTGATAGAGTCATGTGGGTTTATTAACCCTCAATTAAAATGATTTATGGTATAATAACAGAAATGTGTTTAAATATAATTTTTCATTTATATAACTGCATGTACAATATTTTTACACTTGAATAAACAATAATCAAATGCAGAGAGTTATTTAACAATATGTTAGGGAGAAGTTAGTTATACAGTCTTACAGTTACAACCGGCCCTTTCAGGGCGACCGTGATGCTGATGTGGCCCAGAGTGGAAATGAGTTTGACACCCCTGCTTTACAGGCTTGAACTCATCAGTGGAATTGACTGCCATTTTTTTTTTCATTTGACTGTTTACATATTTCCTTATCTGGCTCCCTGACTGGTTTTTGTTTCTTGTTTTCAGACTCTCAGCAACAGGGAGCCCGAAGTACAAGAGCCTTGAAATCCAGGATTTGTCTCTGCTGGAATGTTCCAGAGATGCTCAACAGTGCAATGATGACCTGGTAACACAATAACTCATGTGTGTCCCACCGAACACACACACTGAAGAGTTGCAGATATCAGTGTTGTGTGTGTGTGTCCGGCCCCGTGTGTGTGTTTACACACTGTGGAGTCAAGGACTGAAGCTCAAGAGTATGGTCCAACTGTCCACCTCAGTCTACCTGCTGGGAGGCCTTTTGGGTAAGAAACATCCGCACGTGTTTGTGTGTGTGTGTGTGTAGCGGCCCTTGCCACTGCAATTGGTGCTGAGCTGATTTTTTTGAGTTTGTGTCCTAGTATAAAAAACGAAATTGTATGTCTGAGTGTGACCATAATTTGCAGACAGCTAGAAGGTCAGTGTGAATCTGAAAGGTACAACTAAATCCAAAGTTCAGTTGAGGCGAAGATGATTCTTCAATAGTCTGTGTTATTCAAATCAACTTTGTTCTTCGATGGACTGTGTTTGCTTGCTGAGCCATTGCAGAGGGATAGTAAAAAAAAGAGGGACGACTGAAAAGACTAGAAGATACTCCCTCATCATCGTATTGTCCAGTTTATTATTTATTTATATATTTATTGGCATTGATACTTCTGGGCATTTCTGGATAAGTCAATGAACACTTCAATATGACTTGAGTCACATGATGTCCATCTTTAAATAAGTTGCAACTGTAAAGGCAAATGTGGGCCGGCTGAGATTGTGGAAATTCAGTTCTCATGTAAGTTAATGCTTCCCACTAGGCTGGGCTCCCCTCGTGACAATTCACTAGACTAAGGCTACATCCACACTAATATGTTTCCCTTTAAAACTGGAGTTTTAAAACGAAAACGATCTCCACCCACACGGCCGTTTCAGCATCGTTTTCGAAATGATTTCCGTCCATACCAGCAAGCCTGAAAACAAATATTCCATTAAGATTTTATTTGTACAGGGACAGTTCACATTAATCGACAGCACACATTAATAAAAACATGACTGTAAATGTGACAGTGTTAGCTAAAAAAGCTAATTTTCAACCGTTGTCCCTGGGCACGGTGTTAGAAGCCGCTAAAAACATTTAAACATTTAAAAACTGTTTAAAAAGACAACAACACAAAAACAAGCAAACAGAGCTGTGCAATACAATCCTGCAGACACAGGATCAAACATGACAGACAAGCAGGCAGGCAGACAGACAGATAGACAGACAGACAGACAGGCAGACAGGCAGACAGGCAGACAGGCAGACAGGCAGACAGGCAGACAGGCAGACAGGCAGACAGGCAGGCTACATACGGACATGGCAGGCATGAGACTGTTAGTGCTGACACACCTGGTTGTTAATGAGCCAGGCTTTGAGGTTGTGTGTGAAGAACCTGTATGTGGTGCTCTGTCTTATGTGTGATGGGAGAGTGTTCCAGGTGACGGAAGCTGTGACAGAGTATGATAGCTGGCTGAACTTGCTTCTCCTGCCTGGGACCACTAGGTCCCCGCGAGCTGTTGCTCTGGTTAGTCTGCTATTGGTCTTTTGTGTTATGAAAGTGCTCAACGGGGGAGGTGCAAGGCCATTAAGAATTTTAAAGGTTAAGCAGCTGTTATGGAATTTGACAAGACTATCCCAACACAGAAGATGGTATTTGGGCAAGATGTTGCAAATGTGGTAGTGTCTGGGCTTGATGTCAAGTACCTTGATAGCCTGCTTATAGACGGACTGTAGGGGCTTCAGGGTTGTGTTGTGAGTGTGTGACCAGGTGGTTAGACAGTAAGTGATATGAGGGAGGATCATTGCATGAAAGTACAGTTTAGCAGCTTCAGTTGTGAGGTTGTTGCGTATGTATCTGAAATTATGTAGACTAAACTTGACTTTTGCCATTACATGCTTCACTTGTTTTTTGTATGTGAGTGTGGAGTCAAGAATGATCCCCAGATATTTGTAGTTAGGGACCACCTGAAGCTGTTCACCAGATATGTACACAGGATGCTCTGTTGTAATATTATTCACCCTCTTTGAGAAAAACATGCAGACTGTTTTTTTCACATTGAGATGTAAGCAAGAGTCTGACAGCCACTTAGTGACATGGACCATTTCTTCAGTGAGTTTGTCTGCTGCCTGTTTGATGTTGGGTGCATGTACAAAAATGACTGTGTCGTCAGCGTACATCTGTATATCCACCCGTGCACATACTGATGGCAGATCATTAATGTACATGCTGAAAAGAAGAGGACCAAGCACAGAGCCCTGTGGAACACCGACACTGTAATTGAGGATGGGGGATGAAACACCGTTGATCTGTACACACTGCGTTCTATTGTCCAGGTAGGATTTGAACCAGCATAGGGTGTCAGGAGAAAAATTAAATTTGGCCAATTTTGTAATTAATATGGAATGATTTACTGTATCGAAGGCTTTCTTTAGGTCTAGAAACACTGCTCCCACCACTCCCCCTTTATCTAGCTTGGCTTTAACCTGTTCTGTAAAGAAGCAGTTGGCTGTTGCAGTAGAATGCTGGGCTCTAAAGCCAAACTGCATGGGGTGGAGTCTGAAGGGACTGCTATTGAGGTGAGCAATTACTTGTTGTGCTACACACCTCTCGGCTACCTTAGAGAAAGCGGGGAGAATGCTTATTGGCCTGTAGTTATTTACATGGGTTCTATCACCTGCCTTAAAGATGGGTGTAATTATAGCTGGCTTCCAGACCCTAGGGAAAGCATTCTGTTCAAAAGACAGATTAACTAATTTAGTGATGGGATATAACAGTGACTCCTTCATATTCTTAAGAAACATGGTGTCTAGTCCGAATACATCTAAGGCTTTAGAGTTTCTAAGTGAATCTATCACCTTCAGCACATCAGTTTCAGAAATGGGTCTTAGGCTGAAGACTGGTTGAGTAAAGTCTGTGGAGGGGAGAATGGTGGGCCCATTGTTTGCATTCTGTGTGAGAGACTTAACGGTATCTACAAAGTAAGAATTAAAGGCGGTGGCGATCTCCTGCTGGTCACGTGTTAAGTTGCCATTTAAGTTAACCTGGATTTGATCTTCTGAGTTGTCACCAGTTTTCCCTGCCAGCAGCTTAATATTTTTCCAAATTATTTTAGGGTTGCCCTTTGCTTCAGTTAATATTTGGATAAAAAAGTTAGCTTTTGCCTTCCTGATTTCTTTTGTGACCTTGTTTCTAAGCATAACAAATCTGTGTCTATCAACAGTTAGTTTGGAACTGAGGGCTGATTTAAGTGCCCTATCCCGTTCTTTCATGATCTTCCAGATGTCACCCTTTATCCATGGCAGAGATGTTTTTTGCCCATGTTTTGGTTTTGAGACCTTCTGGAATCTACCTTTTATGGACTGGATGGTGGAGATCATGACCTGACTGTCTTCCTCAACATTAAGATTTTTCAGATTATATATCCAATTAATCTCTTTGATAGTGTTCTCAAATTCAGTGATGTTACCCCTAGGTATTCTGGGACGTTGTGGCTTTCTGTTTGTGGTAAAATTAAAACGGTGTTTAGTGAGTTTCCGGGCTATGAGTGTCAGATTGTGATCAGAGAGACCTGTCACCATGTTGAATGATTTAGTGATCCTTTCTGGTTTATTACTGAATACAAGATCAATCTGTGACTGGGTTGTGGAGGTGATCCTAGTAGGGCCTTTGATCAGCTGAGTTAAATCAAAAGCATCAACAACCTGCTTTAAGGGTTTCCTGACGGATTTGTTCTCCCAGTTGATGTTGAAATCACCCATTATTATGACCTCCTTTTCGAGATTACATCCTTTTAGCATAGATTGAATTTGCTCAAAGAAAATGCTTTTGGCAGTGGGTGGACGATAGATTCCAATAAGGGTGAGAGACATTTGGGGAGACAATATCACATTCAAACCAATACATTCAAGATCGTTTTCACATGACTATTCACGTACACTGGGCATGCGGGTGACGGTGTAAGCAGAAAGTAAACTGGTTGCCGGTTGCTTAGTTATAAAAAATATGAGCATGTGGGCTAACGTTACGTGCACTTTGCCTGAGACATGGCTATGTTCGCTTGTCAGCTAATGTTAGCTAGCTTGTCAGCTAATGCTAGCTGACTGAGAAAGCGGAGCTTCATGTCAACACAGCAGCCCTCCATGTCGTTCCTTAAAAAAAGAGACACTAACAACATGAAAACAAAGTGAACTGCTGCTACATTTACAATAATTTTGACAGAACAGAGCAGTATAACGTCAACTTACCTCCATGTCACCGTAACCTCCCGTCTGTGTTTAACGGAGTTGTACCCCAAACCGGACAGTTTTTAGCTAATGTTTCAATACAATTCACTTACAATGTTGATAAAAATGATCGTGTAATGTTTTCAGGTGATTTAATGGTGTTAAACTGAAGTTAAACTTTGTACCTTTCAAACGAAATATTGTTGTAATTATTACAGTTAGGTTTGCCTTTACCAGAGTCGTTAAAACGATGCTAACACCGGTGAATTAGCCGTGCACTGCTATTGGCCTAATCCGTACGGACTTCTATCCTCGTTGTAAACACTGGCTGCTGCTGGTTTTTCGGGGATATTCGCTTGTTCCAGGGTCGCAAAAATGACCATCAATGCTGTCAACACATCCGGGACCGTAGTTCTGTCCTTCACAATAAGATATCACGCTTCAACAACTCCAAATGATGCAATAAAAGCTCCTTAATTTCCGTTTGAGCTGTTTTAGCGTCGCCCGAGCGTTCTTTCTGCTTTCTCTCATCAAAGTCACTTTCCTATAGTATTTAGACATATAAACGTCCATATATATTCATGAAATTTGACACATAGATTATTTGATATGTATGAATTAATATTATTTACGTTTGGTTGGCGATCGCCGAAGAAAATGACAGCGTAATGACCGGAAAGGGCGTCACGACGGAATCGTTCGAGACAGGCCAATAGCAGCTAGCGCCGACCGAGGCAGGCCATCGTTACGTTCGATGAAGCAGATACCGAGAGACAAGTCAAACCGACCAATAGAAACTCCTGATACATTCAGCAACGTATGCCCCGCCCACTACACCCAACTCAGCTTTTGGCTTCAAAACTTTTGGTTCCAAAGCTTTTGGCTTCAAAGCTTTGGTTTCAAAACTTTTGGTTCCATAAGCAAAACTAACAAATAAGCAAAACTAACAAATAAATTATTCTCAGTTAATATATTTGGTTTTAAAACTTTTTTTTTGCTTTTAAAACTTTTTTTTGCTTTTAAAACTCTTTTTTTTGTTTGCGTAATAAAGACACAAATACACCTTCATATTTAGCCTGAATAAAAAAATGCCACACATATTATAGGTGCTAAGGTAAATGTAGGGGAAGAAAGAGTAAAGAGTTATAGGGTGTGTTCATGGATAGACTGGGTAACTGGCTCTGCTGTCTGATTTTGGAATATGCCAAACAAGGCAGTCACCAACCCCTCACCTACAACAGCCTCAGTAGTGTTGATATACTGCAGAGGTTCCAAAGAGGTCATAACTCTTGTCAGCATATTTTCACTGCAGCTGATCCCATGGAAGATATTTTGTGTAATGCAGTGATAAAAGACATACAACTTTAACAGTGTGGCACAGTATATATGTTCTCCATCACACATACAATGTTTACACTGTTGAACCACATGTCTGGGAAAAGACATATTTTGTGAAGGACTGTTGCGCAATTGTGGTAACCGATGCTTTAAACCCCACTATAATTGGATTACGGGTTTCTCTACATTTAAAAAAATGTGGTTGTTGGAGCTATTTATTTGATATTGTAGTTTGTTATGTAATTTATAAGTAGTATTGTTTAATTATTGTAGATGTTTCATATATTGAGATTATTTTTCTCTTTAATAGTAATTTGTTTAGTAATATTATTTTTTGGGTAATTACTGTGGGCACTGCACAGGACAGGAGAGACAGCACGACAGGAGTTTTATTAATTAGTTTGTTTGCTTTATTTAATAAATTCACAAAAATGGAATCCTGCTTGGATATTTCACTCTCTTCTGGCTGCGTAAGGATACCGACCACGGTGCATCAGTGGCGTTTGATTATTCTTTTTTAAGTTTGATTTAGCCGACAAATGGCCACTACAGTGGTCTTTCTACTTTCAGCATCTCCTTTGCAATGTAGAGTGACATGCAGCTTGGTGAACATTAAGTGTACTCACTGTCTGATCTGACATATTATAGATGCAAGTTTACTGCTGTGTGTGTGTTTCAGTGAAAGACTGAACGAATGAGAACATAGAGCTGAACTTCCTTCCAAAGCTTCAGGTGTATGATGCAGTTCTTGAGTTGGAGGTGGAATTGTTTCGTGTTAATATTTTTGTGAGAATGTGGTTGATTTAAGACCCAACTCTGTTTAAGGAGAGAGCAACTTAATTTCAACTCCTGTGACTCAAAGGACACAAGTCAAAGAACTCAGTTCCACAACATCAGTGTGTCAATCTCTTGCTGTTTGATCACCCACCCCGTGTGCCACATGTAGTCATATCCCAGGGGCCAAAGACTTAGACTACCTCCACACTACTACGTTTCTGTTTTGAAAGGCATAACTTGTGCTACATTTATGCCTAGCTAACAGGCTGCACACTGTTAGATGTCAGGGGTGGGAGGATTTGAGTTTCAGGATGTAAAAAGGTGCATTTGTACCTGAATAGATGCTGAGAATGCTGTGGACAGGAGGTGAGTTTATCCTTCAGCCCGTGTTTCTGTTCAGCGATAATTTCCTTTATACAGTATCAATAAACTGAGTAAAAATGGAAAGTGTGCAACCCACTGACCATAATGCAATCAGCTGGCTAGACTTGGAGAAAAACTACATAGTCTGGTCTTATATTTTCATAATAAGAAGTGGTGTTTCCTTTTTCAAAGAAACAAGCACTAACTGTTTCTATAAATTGGCACTAATTTGCTTAAATTACAAATAATTCAATTATCTGGTCACAGTTGAAATTGATAATCCTCTGTCTTGCTAAATTATTGACTTTCTTTACCAGTCACATGTAAAGTTGCTGAAAGTTGTACAGAGAACTAGCAACTTTTTCCACACTAAAATAATATTGAAAGTGTTGCATAATGGCTCAAGCAGCTACTGTAAGTAAAACCTGGGATTGGTACGTGAATAAATAAAACTTTGACCAATTATTTTCTGGGCGGTCTGGCTAAATACATGGGGACATAGATACAGTAGCTGCATTGATATAGATGGATATGAATCAACAAAATAAACACTGGAAAGATTAAATAACTCTCTCAATTCATCTTTAACAAATCATTGTATCCAAAGAAAGGCATCCGTCCTAATTATCAGAAACATTAGCTGCTGGCTTTTCCTCTATAATGTTGACCTTTTTAGGTTTTTTTGTACGCCACATTATTATGTTCGGTTTTAATGTCCAAAAACCTGCAGCAAAGGGCGATATGAAACAGATATAGTTTAATCCCACGGTTGTTCAGTACATCCGTGTGTTCTAGTTTCAGTAAGAAGTCCTTCTCAACTCAGTGAAGACAGTCGAGCCTCCCCAGTTGTATTTCTTGAATACGTTTTAATGCGTTTGAGGGCTGAAAATGTCCGCTCGGCAGAGGCAGCAGATATTGGGATTGTCACCGCCCAACATGTCACGCTAGCCCACTGACCAATCACGTATGGCTAGGCCAGCTAGCAGGCTCTGGCACGTCAAACAATACGCCCAACATTTCAAACTAAAGATCTGATTGGTTGAAGACTATGACAATCAACAATATCGTCCCCATTCACTTAAACTGCACATGGATTCACTTGTGAGTCTGCAGGCCTCGGGCCTCTGTTCTTACCCAGAGACACAGAGGTGAAATCTGATTGGATAAAATCTCTACTTAAAACAAGCTGCACTGGAAGCAGAGCAACTGAGGAAAACAGTAGCTGTGCAATGAGAAAATAATATAATGGGGAAAAGTTTTTATAATACATGTAGTGTATTTATGAAAAATTATAAAATAGCTATAACTTTGTGATTCTTTCTAGGCCAGCAGAGAAGGCCTTGCTGGCCCTGACGGCCCACCACTGGTATATACACTGTAGGCAAATTGATCAGAAAGAATATGTGACGAGCTGTTAAGTGGGACAGATTATCTCCAGTTTGAATCCTTGCAAATTTATCTTATACTTGGAAGCTGTCTGGATGGTTGGAGGATCTATTATACCTATACATGCATGACTTTGTTCTGCTCTTCCTTTTTAAACTTGTGTCAGAAAATCTAAACAATAAGCTCTGGCTGAAGAATGGTCTTCTGTAGAGACAATGAAGAAAGATGGGTTGCAGAAGACAACTGACATCTCTTAATGGCACACATGTCATCAATGTGTGAAGTGTTAGGGTCAGTGTATCCTGGCAGTCTTGTTACACAAAGAGTCAATGATTTATGGCTTTTTACAAGAGTGAAGCCGTACAAAAATGACTCAAATCCAAATGAACCGATTCAATTATTTCATGTAGGACTTCAGAATGTGTCTATCTACTTGAATATCTACACTCACCTTGTTTGATCTGTCTGTCTGTCAATAGTCCCTTTCAGACAGCCTGTTCTATATGAAAGGTATGGAGCCGAAATTGGGGGCCTGAGTTATTCCGGCACGGCGGAATGGCAAAATCTCTGTATGAAAAGAGCCTATATGTCTGTCTGTCTGTCTTATTGTCCATCCGTCTGCGTGCTAAAAGGGCCAAAATATTGAAACATCTACACAAACTGTAATCAGATTTCTTCTTTTACAAGAAACCCATCTCACAGAGGCCCCGATGGATTGGCCAGACCTATCATTACACTTATAATTCCAAAACACGAGATGCTTTTATCCTGCTAAGCAAAAACACATCACACTCTCACAAATCAACTGTAACTAATCCGGATGGGAGTTTCATTACCATCAACAGCAGCATTGAAAAAGACAGTGTAACAGTACCTATGTCATTCTAATAAAGACATTTCTGTATTTTCTTTCACACTTTTAAGAATTAGCCAACTTCCCAAATTCCCATATTAAAAGGTACTTTGAATTAAACCCAGACATGAATCGCTCCTCCATTTAAACCTCCCATAAGCCTCTCCTCATCTACAACTAGACAATATGTCAGAATGTGGACTGAAAGATAACTGGAGACTACACAACCCAGACAATCGAGACATTTCTTACTACTCCTCATACCACAAAACATCCCCCTCTTATGCATAGAGCCACAGAATCCATCATCCCCTGTTTCATTATTTCTGACCATATCACTTTCACCCTTACTAACAGGAATTCACCCACACACCGTACCCAGATGGCACTTGGATTTCATACAGTATTTCGAAAAGGAATGTGTATCCTTCCTAGAAACCAACAGCACCGCTGACATAAGCAAAAGCACTCTGAGAAGCAAAAGTAGTTCTAAGAGGTATAATAATAGCATATTCCACAAACAAACACAAAAGAAGAAAGAGCAAGAGAACATTTTCTACAGCAGGATGGAAAGAGACTGGATACACTAGCCTCTCAAAGGCCCACAGACATGTTTCACAAAGAATTACTCAAAATCACAACTTTCTATTCAATTCTAAATTGGTGTGTCAGTAGCCTGGTCTACCTAATTGAAGTAATGCAAGATGTTACTCTTTGTCTTTGTTAGATTGACACAAAAATGACAGTTCAAAATAATCACTTGGTTGATTGATTTGCTGGTTGAGTCAATAACAATGGCGGTTTGACACACTGTATCTTTTACTTGGACATTTTGATAGAAGCTAAAAGACAGCGGGTATGAATGTCTTCATTGGAAACATGAGCATTTGTCATTTTTATCAAAACAAGCAACCTCCTGTTAATAATGTCTCGAAAAATAAAGGCAATGGCTGTTTGTTAAGAAAACTTGTGTTTATGTACAATAGCAAAGGCAGAAGTAGTGTTAGGTTATTTAAACCTTAGAGAAGAGGACAGAGTGTTGCAGAGGGTTGAGGGAATTAGTCAGATCATAATTCTGTTCATGAAAGAACAAGGGAATAATGAGGCAGACAACAGGTAGTGTGCTTCCTTCCCTCGTTTCTGGCAGACTTTATACTTTGACTGTATTTTTTAACCAACCGGGACAATCGGGACATCTCATCTTCTGTTTTCTGGTTTCTGTAGGCCTGTTTCTGCTATCACCTGTTCTGATGGCCCCGACACCAGCCAGCATGTGCACACCCTTGAGGACGCTAAACAACAGCCTCGGCCACAGGCGACGGTACATGGTGAGAGAACAATGGCATGGTTGCAAGTATGTCTCAATCGTTTTGGAAGCAAGCAAGCAAATGTCACCCTTAAATAAACACATTCTAAATATCGCCATCTGGGTATGAAGCTTGTGTATTCTTGGGTCATTTTTAGAAGCTTTGTCCACTTCTACTGAAGTTGGGGATTTCCCGCCTTTCCCAAAATGACTTTTGACGGACTCCAGCCAACTGGACATATGGAGGAGACAACAATAATAAGAAAAGAAATAAACAGCAAGAAATTCTCCACAAAATAAAAATTTAAACCTTGTTTTCTGTACCAATGAAACTTAAAGGGGCACTCTCATCAATTCAGTAAAATTCCGTAAATTCCTGACTTTTAGTTCAGGAATTTAGGACAGGCGCCATAAACACTTATTCCTACAGTTCCCATAATGCAACTCGACAGTGTTGTGTATTTTGTCTACCCTCTCTACCTGGTAAACTCCCACTTCTGTAGTTTGTAGTCCACAAGCCCAATTTGATGACCCGGATGACATCACTATGATATCAGTTGCTCCACCAGAGTGGCAGAAGACAGTATAGAAACGTTTTCAGAGAGTAGTATAAAGAAACTGACCTTGTTGTGGAAAATTGGTAGAGTGGCGCTTTAAATTGTCATTTCAGGTTGATAATTGTCCTAAACAATTAAACCGGGGCACACAATGGATCTGTACTTTACCTTTATCCATCATGCACAATATCTTGGATGCTGTTTATTAAACTGACTTGTATGTGGAGCATGTGAGACAAGAAACATTGCATTATAGTATGTTGGTGTCATATTAATTCATGTGGAACCCATTAGTGATTGGCCCAGATGGGTCATTATTGTGATTAATCAAAAACCGATGTTGAATACACTTATTGTAAGTCGCTTTGGATAAAAGCGTCTGCTAAATGACTGTAATGTAATGACTTGGTTATTAATAGAACATGGCACATGTTTGGCTTATTACGCTGATTCAACGGTTTTTATTTGTGTGTGATTTCGTGAGAAGTTGTTTAAATGTGCTATTTTTGATAGTAAATGTCATAGTCAATTCATGAAAGACAAACAAGGTTTAAAACTATCTGAGTTATGAAATGTATATAATTTTCTCTCTCTCTCTTTTTGCATTACAGAAGCACAACTTCCCCATCAACTACACCATTAGGGTTCATCATAAGGAAATCTTTAAACTGTCAGACATCAACAGAATGGTAAATATATGACAATATATATACGGTAATATATAATATGGCATAACCATAATTTACTTGTGTCTTCCCTTTCTATATATACACAGTTTAGTGCTAAATGCTGATAAAACAAAATCTAAATAAATTGTAAAAATGTGTTCTTTAACATTCTTCTTTTTGTCGCAGATTCACATAATCTGATAAACCTATTGATGACATTTCTCTCCTCTGCTCAACACATCAGAGGTTACAGGTGAAGGGGTTGGATGAGCTGGTTCTCCAGAGGTTGTGGTTCCAGGTCAACCAAGGCGTGTTAAAAAAGGTAGGAATATTGTAAAAACTATTTGGTCCAAAAACACAGATTTTTGTCCCATGTGTAAACAGTTTATGTAATTTATTAAAAATCAGTGCTCTTTTCCTTCTCTCCAAACAGCCTGAACAACCCTGAGCTGTCAAAAATGATTTCACACTGCAGTTTATATTAAGTGTGGTCATTCATTATTTTAAAACAAAACATATGTGTTGTCAATGGCAGATGTTTCTTCTATTTAGTGTGCTATAAAAAAGTTTATTTAATTAAATTGGTTGATGGTCATAAAATGCTAACAGTTGAAGCATGGCCATAATGCTTCACGGCACAAATGACACACTGTTCGGTTAGAAAAAGGTCCACAGTTGTTCAGTCACAACTAATTTCTTGACTTGTGTCCTTGTACTTTTTCCACACTGAGGTACAATGCAGTTTTGAGTTGAATCATAAGGCTAAACCTTCGACAATCAGTCAATAAAGATCATAATTTTAAAATCGCATGTCAGTAATCGACTGATTAAGGGAACAGGCACATGCTATCCAGGGCCAGGAGTTTCAAGTACTGCTTCAGCACCCACACATTTTGCCTTCAGGCACAATAGTGCCGCTCACCTGAGCTGCTGACAAAGTCAGACAGGTTGAATTAGTGGGATGAGGTCCTTCTGCTCTCTCCACTCTGTTGTTGGTGTCTCCAAAAGGGCCATGGGGCTTGAACCTATGTAATCCTTAGAATTAAGTGGGAACTGACTGCAAATAAGCACCAAAGGAGTTGGTTTAGCTGTGTTTGGTGTTGGTCTCTCTCGCCTACTCTTGTTCTGTTGGGTTCTCTCTCTCTCTGCGGCTTTGTCCCAACTTGCAGCCATGAACACTGGCAGTAAGTGTGCTTTCACATGTAAGTGAGTACCACTTACAAAAATGGCAACAGCCTTAAGCCACACTTCAATCACACTTAACCTAATACTGAGCGGTAATCAAAGCTAAGTAAGTCACTCAATCCATCACAGTCTACTGCGTCACACCAGTATAGCAGTTGATGGCAATGGAGGTGGTTTGCCGAACATTAATCAACAAAAAAGTGGATTTCATCAGATTCATCTCATGTTGTCAGTACAATGATACCAATTGTGGGCGACTGTGACTCAGGGTCGTCCTTCAATCAGAGCATCGGTAGTTTGATCCCCGGCTCCACTAGTCCATGTCGCTGTGTCCTTGGGCAAGACACTTAACCCCAAAAATTGCTCCTGTAGCTGTGTCTACGTGTGTGAATGTAGTATGAATGATAGATAGTCCTGGTGGGCAGGTGGCACCTTGCATGGCGGCCCCTGTCATCAGTGTATGAATGGGTGTGAATGATGACATGCAGTGTTATAGCGCTTTGAGTGGTCGGAAGACTAGAAACGCGCCGTACAATTCCATTTCATTTTAGGTAATTTTTTGTTTCTCACTTATTTGTCCTGCATCTTAAAATGTTGATCATATTTTAGATGAATTTGGATTAAAATTCTGATCTTGAGTGAAGAGCCACCAATTTGCATGAGTGACATGACCTCAGTTAATTACTAGGTTGGCCTTTTAGGAGATTTGACAACTGTGCTTACATTTTGCCTGCTGGGCAACAGCTCCTACGAGGCAGGTGGAGGTGGTAGCGGGTCCGGGTAGTAGATCGCTTCTGGCTTTGGCCATCAGTTTAGGATATATATATATATCTAGACATACATACATACAAAGATACATATATATATATATATATATATATATATATATATATATACATATACACATATATATATACGTCTGTCTGTCTGTCTGTGTATATATGTGTATATATGTGTGTGTATATATGTGTATATATGTGTGTATATATGTGTATATATGTGTGTGTGTGTGTATATATATATATATATATATATATATATATATATATATATATATATATATATATATATATATATATATTTGAAAGTGAAGGTACAGATTCCACTTGTAAAACATTCCAAAAGAATATAACAAACGCTACCTCCTCTCAGGTGTGTCACGTCAGTGGCTAATTCGAGGACGGCTCTTTTTTACTACTTCTTTTTGTACTATGCACGTTCTATTCGTTTAGAATTTTGTAGGATTTAAATACTTTCCTTGCGCAAATATGAATTGTGAATTGAATTCCAATCCTTTCACTGATGTTTTACTAACACATGCTGTGTTGTCTATGTTCAAGGAGTCAAAGATCTGAATGGAGAAGATAGTTGAGCGTGTTGTCTGCGGTCTTTACGTTTGAGAGCATCTTTTTGTCTTAAACTAAAGATATATTGAAATTTCAGATCATCCGGGTTATGCCAGAGAGACATCCTTCACGTCCATACACCACTGAGGTGGAAAGACGCTTCAGGGATGCAGAGGGTGTCTTTGTACAGTCCCATCCCGCTGAGGTAAGCTTAAGTTAACGTATCTGTACCACAGCTGTATTTAGATCCTCTTCAAATGAAGTAATTCAGTTAGTCAGTGAATTTCCCTCTGACTGTAGGGGTCAGAGGATGGGAGATGGATGTCACATTTATCAACATAGGGAATGAATGTCCTTATGATTATACAATTAAATGTGGCTTCTAGTTAAGCTCCAACAAGATTTCATTGAAGGGGAATTTGGTACACTCAGTGATTTAGTGATGTGCATATGAGGAATATTTAGCAGGGTATTGAGTACTTTGGCAGTTTGTGTAACGGGTGTTGTAAGGACCCAGGAGCAGTACAACGAACACCATGGATAGTTCGACTCAAAACTTTATTTTCTTCGACACACACAACAGGGAGAATATTTACAGGAAACCAGCGGCAGGTTCTCGTGGTCAGGGACAGAAGGCTGAGTGAGGCACGGTAGTCCAAAACAGGCAGGGTCGGTACCGGGGAATCAGTCCAAGGGGGTACGCCGGAAAGTCTTGCATGGACACAGCAATCGATGTGGCAGTGAGTGTGTGTGAGGCAGGGGTTTAAATAGTGGAGGAGGCAGAGTGAGCAGGTGAGAGTAATGAGCTGATGAGGTGAGTGTGACTAGCAGGTCCACTGAATGAATTGATTAGGTGAGTGAGCGGTGGAAAAAACTGGACAGTAGTGGCAGAGCTGTGACAGTTTGATAACATTTATTTAATCTGTGCTGGAATTTTATCACAAACCTGATATTCCGGTCCAGTGTATTCAGTTGTAACATGTGTCCTCGTCGACCTGTGTGATATATTGTTGGCCCAATTGTAGCAGCGATTAAAATAAAAAAAAAAACACTTTATAGGCCAATAGTTCCCAAAGTGGGGTCCGGGAATCCCAGGGATCTTTGAAAGGGTTCCAGGGGGTCCCCAGCAAAAATGATTTTCGCTATAATTCCATCCATAAGTAAAACAATGACAGAATGTCTCTATTTTGGCCATGGATTCCATACACTTTCTGGAATAACACAACTAAAAGCAAAACATAGGGGGGCCTTGGGACAAACTATTATCAAATTGGGGTCTGTGATCTAATTTGTGTCAGTTTAGAAGTCCTTGACATGAAAACGTTTGGGAACCACTGTTCTAGATCACTATACCGTTGACCCATCCTCCCCACAGAGCCCTGTGGCTGCTGTTGAAGTAGACTGTGAGTCTAAAGTCAGCAGACAGCAAGTCTGGACAGATCACAGCCAGATCAAAAGTTGTGATATTTGTCTGGTTTGTTCTTACTTCAGTCTCAATATTATTGAATGCAGACAGAAGGATTCACAAATGTAGTTTATATCTAAGTGAACTTCTCCACAAAAATATTTTTTAACAACAAACCCTACGCCCCTTTCTCAAGAAGATAAAAGCAAGAAGAAGTAAGACAAAACGCTCTCCTTCTCGTTGATGCTGAACTCCTGCTGGCCAGGAATGTGGGGAGAGAGAGCAGTTCTTACCGTCTGCAGGCTCGAAGGCCCACTAAGAGCCAAAATATCTCCACATGAGAGGACATCCAGAACCTGAAGGAGCCTCTTCTTTTCTATGATTTAGCCTTGCTGCTCCAACCTGCGATGCACCAACGTGCTGAAGATTTGTTCCAACAACTATTGAGAGGAAGAGACTTTAAAAGAAAAGACTGTGAAATGAAAGACATTTTGAAACTGGCAAACATGCCATAATGACATGAGAGAGAAAGATGGAGACGAGGAAAAATGGTTCAAGTCAAACCTCCCCGAAGAAGACAACCAAGTCCGAAGATTTAAGAGAAAGCCGAACCAACTGCCCAGATCGAGAGATGGAAGAATGTGATTTCAACAAACTACCTATATTATAATATTATAACTGATTTATTAATGATTTTTTTATTAGTTATTATTTATCAAAACTGCTACAAGCAATAACGCTACACTATACTAACATTGCAACTGCTCCATCGATACTCAAACGGCAAAAATGAATAAATACGGCAGTGACATTTCTTTTTGTCCCACAGCACACAGAGTTTTTATGTACAAAGATGAGGTGCTCGAGCTCTGGGTGCCCACAGACGGCTACAATTTATTTTCTGATTCAACAAAGTCAGGATGGAAGTGACGGCAGGAGGAGAATCTTGCTTTCACAGCACAGTGTCACACAAATTTCTCGCTGGAGTTGAAATATTTCAACACGATACGCGATTGACAAAACTTTTGTGTATTCGCCTCATTAGCTTAATAAGTTGTAGAATGTTAAGTTGGCGGATTCTATTGATTTTCAATGAACTCAGATCAAACTGTGAAACTATCAATGCTAATCAAATGTGAATCACAGTTGTGTTGCTGTGTGGTCTATTTCTCACTTCAAATGTTTTCAGAAAACATATTTTCGTGTACAGTTTAGCTGTTAAGTTTGCTTTGTATTAGGCTCAGAAATGGGGGTTTCACTTCAAGGAATTGAAATCATTTTTAGATAAGAGAAGCAGTGGAGTTAGCTTCAATGAATGACGTCACACTTCATGACCGCCTTTACTTAACATACTCACTTTGATTGTCAGACATGGACCGGCCTGTTTTGGCGAATTTAACAGTTGGACACTGTCACCATATTGACGATTAAGATGACTATGCGACCAAATAAGAGCATACATAAGAACAACCAAATATCCACAATGTTGTGAACTCACATGTCATATGATTTAGGTCCTGCTTGGTTGAATGCACGTTGTGAGCACCCACAGCCTGAAGGGACAGACTAAGGCTAAAGAAGTCACAAGTTACACTTTCAAATATTATGGATTTGTAAATGGTTGTAAGATGGAGAAAAAAAGTGATTCGCAGCTCAGTTAAGTTTTTGTGCTTTTTCTTCTATTTCCCATCAATGAACCACCATACTTATCACATTTTGAAAGGCTCACAGTGAATGTTTTTTTCACGCTGCTGTTGATTCATTTCCTCTGAGATATTGACATTTATAGATGCAAGGCGCCTCATGGATCATGGATTTAGCTTACTCGGCCGCCTCTCACTCGTTCGTTTTTCTGTGTGTGTTTTTCGTATGTTTCCAGGTGTTCCAGCAGGAGCTTCCAGAGACTATCCAGGACACTTGGGATCATTTAACAGAAGAGCCTGACAGAGTGCCAGAGTCCAGCTGGCGATTTGCTTCACCAAAGTCTCTCCTGGATAACTTCTGCCACACCATGCACTGCCTCTTCAGCGAGTGCTTTGCCAGCACAGAAGCACCGCGGGACTGTGAGTATAACAAAGGAAACCCTCTGGTGAAACTGCAGGCTATAACTTAAGATTTAGAATAGAAAACGTACTATAATAACAGAGACTAACACACCAGCAGTGCAGGCTGTGTAAAGAACAATTTAAAGCAAAGAATAGCAATTCTAAACTCCCCTGGCAGGACATTCTAGTATGTTGGAGTCCTGATGTCAAAGGGTCCATCAACATTTGTTTTTCATCTCAATGTTGGGTCAGCCATTGGCCAAGACACTGTGTGGAGCAAACATGTTGTAGTGGGTGTCATTTCTGCATGCCACATGCCACAACCAAATGTAGTGTGAGATTAGATTTGACAAAAACAGAATATTCAATTCAATTCAATTCATTTTTGTATAGCCCAAAATCACAAATTAGCCTCAGAGGGCTTTACAATATGTACACATTTGACATCCTCTTGTCCCGGGACCCTCACATCAGAACAGGAAAAACTCCCCAAAAAACCCCTTTAACGGGGAGGAAAGAGGAAGAAACCTGTGGGAGAGCAATAGAGGAGGGATCCCTCTCCCAGGATGGACAGAAGTGCAATGATGTCATGTGTGGAACAGGATAGTGAATTACAACACATTCAATGTAATTACAGCACATTCAATGTATGACACAACCACGACAGGAGGCAACACCTGGTCCAGGTAAACCCGGATACACAGGAACCTGTGAGGCGAGAAAGCACAGACTCTGGTGAAGAAGCAGGTCAATAATGTGCATTAATGGTATCGGTAATATGAAATAGTAATGTGAGTAATAATAAAAGTGATATTAGCAGTTGGAGTCAGCAGGGCCATGGTAGGAAGAAGGACCAGGGTCCAGATGAAACCATGCTCCATGGAAACCTGTGAGGAGAGGAAGCACAAGGACTCCGGGGAAGAGACAAAATCAGTACTGTGCATTAATGGTGTCGGTAATAGGATTAATAATGTTAATCATGAAGATCGTAGTAGGTGTCAGCAGGGCCATGGCTGGTTGAAGAATACTATTAGCCTAACTATGGAGGATGTTGAGTATGTGTCCACCTTTGCTCTCAGCAAGCTCAAGATGTAGAACTTTATTTGTCCGAAATTACCTGACTTCACCTACTTGAGTCTTTCTATTTTCTGCTACTTTGTAGCTCTACTCCACTACTCTCAGTGGCAAATATTGTACATTTTACTCCAATGCATTCATCTAACAGTTTTTGTTACTTTGCAAATTCAGATTAATACAAAATGCAATCAATATGTATATTAGGATGTTATTATATCAATACAGCTTTCTTGGTTGGTTCACTATAGTTACCCAGCAATATGTGAAGTAATCTACTGTAAATAATAAGTGATGGGTATATGCAGTGGCCAAATATTCAAGATAAATACAACCAAATGAAAGCAGAAGCAATACAAATATTCGTCTTAGAAAACAACAATAAAGAGGTTTCATTTTGCACAGGTGTTAGATTGCATGTGTGTTTGTGTTCGTTATTTATTTAGTCTTATGGCCTCGGGAAAAAGTTGTTCCTTTGTCTGCTGGTGGTATTTTTATGTGTACTTTGCTTGCACATAAAAAAGTAGGGCGTCTGTGTATGTTTTGGAAATTAAACCATATAATAACATGCTACAGTGGTCCGAGTCTCTGTGGTTTAGGCACCATCTTGTGAACACCACCAATATTGTGTAGTTTATCAAGCACAGCTGCAACTACTTTCACTGTAACTCCTCAACAATTTAAAACCTGACAATGAATTTGAACTTAAGTTGAGTAGCTCTGAGTTGCCCCAGGTTAATATCCATAAAAATTGCCCGTTAAACATATGCCGAAATAAAAAGGAATATTTATTAGAGTGACTCAAGTTTCCCTTCTTGTCTACTTTTCAGACTGCAGTGTTTCCCATTGGAGGAAAGGCAGATAGACGGACTTGCACACCAAAAGCTGAGAAGAGGCCAGCTGTGTGAAGTTCTCACCGTTGATACTGATGATGGGGGATTGGTATCATCATATCCCTTGAGAGGGGTAAAAGGACAATCCACACGGAAACAAGAACATTCAGGTCTGATTTGTGGACATCAACAAGTCTTTGCCAAATCTATCTAATATGATGAAGACACAAACACTCTCCATCAGACAAAGCAGACTGATATTGTATGTCCAGCAACGATATTAATGGCGATTTCATGAACCTTCCAATCCTCTGTCTCAAAGGAAGCCTTAAGTATTTTTTTCTTGATGGCAGTCCAGCTTGATGCTTTGATACTTGGGTTTCACGTTTTGGAAGAGATTTGTTTGTGTTCACATGTATAGACGACGCTGATCACTGTGGCTTTGCCAAATCTCTGCCCAAAAAGCCTGCGATGTGCTCCGTTGGACCAGTGAGGTTCACCTCAGAAACCAACAAGAAGCAGGAAGAGAAGACTACACATTGTAGTGCTATTATATTGAGAAACCTGTGCTGACTTGTACCATAGCCAGACGCCTCTTTTAGCTAAAGCAATGTACATGGACTGAACTTCAAACCTACAGGCATACTTTTACTACTGTTTAATTATTCAGTGAAACAAGACAAGGCATGTGAGACCAAACATACATTGGGTGACATGGCAGGATTAAAACATGCATTGGGTGCAGTGTAAAAGTAAAAGCAAAGGTCCGATCCCAGGGTGTGGGGTGTGTGTATTGCAGAAGGTATACCGGGCAGTCTATTTTGAAATTTGTTGTTGTTTTGCATTGTGGAAAGGTTTTCAGTCCCTTAGCCACTACTGTTTTCTCTTCCCTCTTCAGTTGTTGACAATGCATTTCTTACCTGCAGCTTACAGTTAAAGCATCATTATCTAGATCTGTGCTGTTGGCCCAAATTGCATACATCCAAAAGCTGTCAAAACAAGTTGGTTCATGTTTGCCCCATTTCATGCATCTCTCTCCGTCCAAGTCATGCATTTTTATACTTACCGTTCAAATCTTAAAGGATGACCAACAGCATTTCAAATATGAAGCGTCCTCACAGTCCCACTTCTTTGTAGTTTATACTCAGGCCCCAAATCTATTTATTCTCTAAATACAGTTATTCTCTTAATAAATACATTTGTCTTAAATAGTTAAATAATCGAGAAAAAAATAAGTACAGTTCGATGTTTGTTACATTTTGCCACAGAAAACTAAATTGGCATCCAAGGATGGTTTGAAGGATTTTCAGTTGCTCCTTTCAGAATTTCAGCTCTGAACATGCTAGAAAAGAAAGCTGTTAAAGTGCAACCTGAAACTCAACATCCAAATCTTTTACACTTCCAACTAAAAGATTTTACTTCAACTCAAATCAGTTTCTTCCGTCTTTGTTTTCTGTATGAGATTGCCTCTCAGGTTGTGTCGGCTTTACTGTTTTATTTCTTTCCACTCGAGGCCATCTTGTTGCTATTAAATGAAATGTATTAAATTGTCAGGTTTTGAGGAATACAATATATTCATACATATATAGATCATACTTTCGTTTAAGTCTGGTTCAATGCCTGCAAATCCTGACTTGCTGGTTTAGTCAGTTTATAGTGTACCAATTCATTATCCCTTCATTACTTTGGGCCAAATGTGTTTATTGTGATATATATTTCCAAAGCAGTTGTTACCATCGTTGTTTTCAAAAACACACTTATTTAAAATCCTGTGCAATTTGATTTTATTTTCTCTTTCAACATTAAAGAGTACACTCGCACTCATTATTTCTGTGTTAAGAAATGAAGTGACATAGTAACTACATAAAAATGGTCTAAAATCCCTCCAAAATACTATTAAGACGACAAGAACTTTAACACCATAGAAAATTCATGATGTGATTTGGGATCTTAAATTCTTAAAATTAGATTTTCGTTTGGATGGCAAGCACTTCTGTTCGGAAAACTGCTCAGAAATTCCATTTACGGTAACTACTATGCTGTAAGATTTTGGTGTTAACCACAAATGAAATATACAAAGTAACAACAATTGTAATTTGCATTACATGAAATGGCACCTACACTACACAATTTAAATAAGTAAAGTGGTGTTTCACTTATAATCTTCAGGTATTTGTTGCATCGAAAGTCTTCCAAGGCTCTTTGTGTCACTCTTCAGGGGGAGAATGTTTACTGATTATGTTACACAGCAATTGCTTGAGTCGGGTCTGAAAGGAACTTTAATGAGAACAGCTTTAATTATGTAAATTAATGCTACTTATTGGTATATTGCTCTAAATGCAGCCAATGTGTTTTTATTGTATTTAATCACATATAACTGTATGGTTGTCTGTTTGTAAACATAAGAGGTGTATTCAAAAATCCCTTATTGTGAACATAAAGGGCTATTTCCCAAAGCTGACTGCAACAACATGATAAATGCAAACACATGGATGGTTGTTGTCTGTGGTTTTTTTATACACAAGATATTGAATTTATTTATTTTGTTTGAATGTATTATGCTATGTGACAATACTATAATGAAATAAAGAAATATTAAATAGCTATTTTTATCAACCCTGTGTGTAGTGTCCAGTGATTATTAAAGTGATAGTCCTTAAATACGCTGACATTATTATTTCAATGTGTCCAATTGTTTTGCATAATAAAATGCAGGTCTTTAAATCTTGTGTTGGTCAAATTATTTCTCTCAAACCTACATACGGTATATGTATGTTGACCAGGCACGTGCACAGATATTTTGGGGGGCAGGTGCTCAAGCAAAAAAAAGGGCACCCATCGCCAAAATTATACATGAAATTAAAATAATGATAAATAAATGAATAACACAGTTGGATATTTTCAACGTATATATTTATTTTTGTTAACGCAACCAATACTAACTCAAATTATCAAATTGAATAAATAAATGAATAATAGGCAAAAACAAGGACAGACAAAAACAAAGACAAAACAAAGACGGGCTGATGGCTACAATTTCGCTGGTACTTGTGACTTGGTAAAGGTTCATTCATTCAAGGCCATATTGTATAACCAAATAATATGTTAAATAATAAAAAAAATATTCTAACTTAAAACTCTGCTCTGAATAAATTAAAGGATCTTCACAGGAGCATCCTCCTTGGTGCCATCTCTTGGAAGATTTGTATTACTTCACTGTGATTTATTTCAATGTCTTGCTCAATGGCAAGCAGGAGAAGGTCGGAGAGTCTTTCTTCCCCACAGAGACTCCTGAGCCTGGTCTTTATTATCTTCAGTTTTGAAAAGGATCTTTCCACTGAAGCTGTTGTCACTGGCAGTGTTGCATAGCTCCTTACCATCTTCACAAATGTTGGAAAGATGAGCTGGCCAGTGTTCTCTTCAACAATGGCAAGGATTTTTTGCAGGTTCTTCGAGGGAAAGATGGAGTGGAACACCTTTAGCTCTGTCTTCAGCTGGTCCTCATTTTCCTCATAGAAGTCACAAAGAACATGGAAAGCTTCCTCTGCCTCTGGGTTTGGGGTGCTTGTCCAGTTGGCACACACTGTTAGAGAGTGGAAGGACCGTATGATTGTACCAGTTGGACTTCCAGTGATGCTCCCATGGAATCTCCTGTTGAGCTCTGCAGTCAGGGTATCAATAAATGTGTAGTACACATTCAACCTGTAGTATGACTCCACAGAGTCAATCTCATCACTCACTTGCGATGCAGTTGTGCTGTGTTGGAAACGCACTGGCACTTTCCGTTTCCTCTCCTGACCAGGCACAACAGTAGGTAAAGGAATGTTGAGAGCCTCTGCCTTCTCTGATGCACCTTGAAATATCTCGGCAAACTTCTCCTCAGACCTCAATGCTTGTATTGTGTGAATTACACCATCAATTAGGTTGTAGGCTGTGGAGTGGTCCAGGCTTTCTTCTTGCAGAGCATTTGATGCAAGAGCAGTGACTTCAAATGCTGGGGTGGTGATTTCCATGCAGAGAATGAATGCGAAGTTAATCGCATTTTTGTACATTTTTGCATCCCCTAGGGCCAGGTCAGGTGGATGTCTTTCGCAGATCTCATTGAGGAGCATCATTATAGCTTCCAGATTTCTCTGAAGGGCCTTCAGTGCTTGTTCCCTGCAAGCCCAACGGGTATCTGACAGCCTCTTCAGCTCCACAATGTGTCCCTCTGGATGCAGTGATTGCTGCAATCTAACTAAAGCAGCATGGCGTTTTGAGGAGCCACTGCAAAAGGCATACAGCTTCTCCACAAGGCTGAAGAAGGTCACAAAGTGCTTATTCGATTTGGAGGCTTCAACCAGGACCAAGTTTAGGCAGTGTGCTTTGCAGTGCACATAGAGGGCCTTCTCATTGAGTGTGCGTATTCTGGCTTGAAGGCCTTTGTACATGCCACTCATGTTGGCTGCTCCATCGTAGCCCTGGCCATACATATTTTTGAGCTCCAGACCATTCCTCTGTAGAAGGGAGACTACAGTATTCTCCAACTCCTGGCCTGTTGTTGTATCAACGTTGCAAACTTCAAGAAACCTTTCCTTTATTTGCTTATGTACATATCGCACTACAAATGACACCTGTTCTTTGTGGGAAACATCAGTGGTCTCATCCACGAGAATCGAGTACATTTCAGCCTCTTGGATTTCTCTTTGGATCTCCCTCCTGATGTAGGTACCCAGTGCTGTGATCAGGTCATTTTGGCTTCTGTTTGACAGCATTGATACCTGGGGCCTTTTCTTGGTGACTTTCACTCTTTCAAGATTTTCTGTATGCACCTTCAGCACACTGTCATAGCGGGAAAAAAGATGAACGAGTTCCAGAAAGTTACCACGGTTGTGACTTGAGTTACTTTCATTATCACCTCGAAATGCTAGCCCCTGCCTTGCGAGATACACTGTCAGATCTATTAACCTGGTCAGTATCTCTCTGTTTGTTTGCCTCTCTCGCTCTCTGGCTTCCACTCCCTTTACATCTGATACTTCAAATGAAGTCTGGAGTGCCTTTTGTTTGTAATGGGTCCACCTCACCATGCTTGTCATGTGGACCTCTGTGACAGAGTGGTGCTTAATTTTTTCAAGAGCAGTATTCCATTTTCTGATCCCATTTCTCCATTCCTTTCTGCTTTTATATCTATCTTCAGGTAGAAAAAGCCGACAACTGAAACAATGCATTGAATCAGCACTTGGGGAATACTCCAGCCACACATTTCCAGAAAACCAATGCTTTTGGAATGACTGCCCCTCAGCATTTTTGGGAAAAAACATTTCTGGTAGACAGGGCCCTACACTGCAGCACATAGCAATGTAACTCTCATTGCACCTGATGTGAAATGCTTCAACATGGGACGGATCTGTAGGATATGGCATGGTGGCTATTTTTGAAATTGCATTCTCACTTTCATCAACCGCTCTTTCCTCCATATGCCCTTGCTGTGATGTAAAGGGAGCTGCGGTCACTTCACCCTCTTCTTCACTCATCTCCTCAGGCAAAACTGTTTCTGTTGCTGCCCCTGAACATAACTCAGTCCTACACTCTGTCTGTCCTTCCTCATCTGTGGTGGGCTCATCTGGACCAGGTAGGGTTTCTGATTCTCCCTCATTTGTTTTAATAGTTGATGGCCTGATCCAAGATAAAAGAGAGCTGCTACCCTGAGCTGCTTGCTGCTTTTCCCTGTCCTTCTGTTTTTGTAGTCTCTCTTTTCTTGGCAATATGCTGCAATTTTTTTTAAATGACATAAATCAATGTTGTGCATAATAATCAAGACATGACATATCTCTCTAAAGCTGACAACACAGTACACACCCATGTTTTTACTGTTTTCTGACAGTTGAAGCATAAGCAGCATTACACTAATAATACCCTATAGCCTACCACAATACCTCACCAGACTGTCATGTAGCTCAACTTAAGACCTACCTTTCTTTTTAATAATTAAAATAATTAATGTCTGCCTGCCTCTCTCCCCTCTCTCTTCATTAAACATGACAAACGTCAGTAAACAACTGGGCAAGGCTTTTAAATCATGGATTTCGTGAGGGTTTTTTTTGTTTGTTTTTTAGCAAACGTCGGACCAGTTGCGACGTAATGTTTTCAGCGGCGCTAATTGTTGTTGTTAATTTATCACCAAACAACGTCGGGGTATTGCACTGTCATTACCTGTCTGTCTGATGCTCCGGGTCAGAGAAGAAGTTGGCTTCAGCCGTTTAGCCTGACGCTCAGCACTGCACGCGCAGTAGGCAGTAAGTGAAGGAGGAGGAGGGAGGGAGGGGCGCGTGGGAGGCTTGTGGGCGCCGCGGTGCATGTCGGGGCGAAATTCTCACAAGAACTCAAATAAATGCCCCGTGAGATATCGAAACACATTTGGGGGAAATTGATGACAGAAAAAGTAATTTTTATTTTATTATATTTATAAAAAATTGGGCACCAGCAGAAAGGGCACTTTTCTCATCCAGGGCAAAAGGGCAGGTGCTTGAGCACCACTAGGGGTCTATCTGTGCACGTGCCTGACGTTGACCCATTACTTAAGTAAAAACAATTATCATCTGTGAAATGTACTTGTCGTAAAAGTACTCATTATGCAGCATATTGGACCCTGTGAGATTATATTATTGTATTATTATTATTGCTGTATTAACATGTAAGTAACATTGTAATGGTGAATCTGGTTGGGTGGAGCTAATTTAACGATTGGATATACTGTTGGCAGATAAGTTAAAGCTATAGCAATAAATCACATTTTATGAATTGGTATTTTATTTGAATCTGTAAAGTAGCAAGTTTCTCATCACTTGAAACAGATCAACATTAACTTTGCAGGCTATACAAACGATAGTAAAAAGATCAAAAAGCGGTGCTCATTGGAATCGATCACAATTTATTTTGCAGCGATAAAGTACAGTTTGTCCATGTGTGCTTGCCGTAGCCTATCCAGAACACACCAGAAGTAAAATGGGGCCAGAGTAAGAGCGGAAAAAATCCTAAATATTCCATTTCAGGGCAAAGAACGGTGCGAAAATGAACAAATGACAAAACAATATAATTTCAGAAACAATATCCCAAACCCCGTGGTTCGTTTACACTTGTGGTTAGCTTACTTATGTGTTCGGCTCGTCAGTGAGCATTTTATTTTGAAATCACGACTCGGAAGTCTTGTGTTTACTCATGTCCGGTCCATTTGACAGTCGTGCGTATCTGTTTGCAGGAGTTGTGTCATATACAGTGACCTGGTTTCAACAAACAACGGACAATGGCATCCGGCGACGGAATTCAGATACCGAGCCGTCTCCCGCTGCTGCTGAGCCATGAAGGGGTGCTCCTCCCGGGCTCCACCGTTAGGTTCACCGTGGACTCTCCGCGGAACATGCACCTGGTCAGCCAGCGGCTGTTGAAGGGGACTTCTCTGAAAAGCACAATCATAGGAGTAATCCCCAACACCAGAGACCCAGGACACGACACCGACGACCTACCCAACTTGCACAAGTAATACACATTTAACGTTCGCTAAATAAGGTATTCAAATGGGTGCTGATGTTTTGTAGGTGAGAAACATACCAGGTGACTGTGTACAGCAGGGGTGTCCAAACTTTTTTCACTGAGGGCCACATACAGAAAAATATACCAAGGGCTGGGCCACTCAGGTCCGATCGCCTCACCCCTAGTGTGTTAAAGTGAGCAAAATCAATCAAATTTGGTTCTCAATGTGCTTTTGTTCAGATTTAACAGAGATGTTTGCTCACGTATGTTGAGCCGAACAGACTCATTATTCAAATAGAAGGGAGTTGAGAACAGCTCGATGTCTCTCAATGAGAGAAACATATTGAAAGCCATGGCAGCTGGTGGAACATGTTCTAGGTAGGGCTGTGCCACATCCAATCAATTTCAGCAAACATCCCAGTATGATTTAATGCTAAATAAATGAAGGTATCAAACACGTATTGCTACTTTGCAGTTAAATATTTAACATTTATTCCAACATGAAAAAAAGCAGAAAATAACACTTTGACAAACACGTCAGGACATCTTATTTACAGCTAGTAGCTTCATGTACTGCTTCCCTTTCCTGCCAGTCTGCTGTCTGATTGTGAGGTCAGGCTGATCTGATATCAGCACTGCAGTTTCTCCTCAAAGTTCTCCTCTCAAACGGGTCTTGGAGGAGTAGTGCTCGCGCTGGAGCTCGCGCCCGCCTGTAGAGACTCGTCCGGACGGGAACGCGCAGCTTGGGGCAGAATCGATTCTGCTCCAAGCTGAATCTATTTGAGGGCGCTGATTGGCTAAATTGTATGTCACACATTTATATCTTTAATCAGCAATTGGCTAAACTGCTTCACTGCTCTTTTGGGCAGTTTCTCCAGCGCTGCTGAGACCTGCACACGCAGAGAGGACATGCAGGAAAAGCATATATTTACCGCAGATATCATATTTTACACATATTACTGGGTGATTCCATATTTCAAAAACACGAATATTGACAATTTGTATCGTTTATTATTGTTATTATTAATTTTATTTTATTTGTTGTGGCTCAAGGTGGGGCGGCGCCCTATCGCCCTCTATTGACCAGCCGCCACTAAGCACTGACTGAGTTCTGTCATGAGAGACGTTATCACGGACACGTATTTCCCCCTTTTAGCAGAAAGGTTGGCCTTTGGAAAAGCACATTTGACTTCGGACTGTGTGGGGAAGTGCGCAACATTGAAGTTGCGTAGAGTGCCCTCGTGCTCGAATTATGTTGACAGTTTTCACAACCGTGTTCATCACATCGCCGAGCTGGACTGTCTGAGCACAGAGGGCTTCTTGGTGGGTGATACGCTGCATTTTAACAGCCTCACCTCCGCTCTCTTGCGCTCGCCTTTCATAGCTGGAGCCCTATCTGTTGTAACTCCACACAGCTTGTCCCATCATGTCAATTGCATCTGACACAGCTTCAAACATGTCCTTACCTGTTGTTGTGCTCTTTAGACTCCTAAAATCAAGCAGCTCCGAATGCAGAAATGATCGTCAACTCCCCGCAAACAAATGAACAGCTGTGCGGTGTCTATTGCATCTGTGCTCTCATCATATGCAATGGAGTAAAAAGCAAAAGCACGAGCTTTATCTGACACTTGATGGTTTAGGTTAGCTGACAAGTCTTCGATTCGCCGCACAACTGTGTTTCTGGACACGCTAACGTTGTTGAATTCCTGCATTTATTCCGGGCACTTGCGACTTTAGTGAGGCACTGTTTTATGAAGTCACCATCTGAGAAAGGTTTCCCGTGGCGGGCAATGAGTTGAGCTACCTCGTGGCTGCTATTGTGACTTTTTCTTGTGTTTTGTTTGCACGGAAAAAAAATACTCTTAGTGAGCTAACTGCCATTTAACTTTCTGTTCTCGCTCGGCACCAGTGTAGGACGTGTCATCATCCGGGGCTAAACGTTTCTTTGATTGCTCTTATTTTCTGGAGAAGCTGCCTTGTTCAACACAGTATCTCCACCTAGTGGTGAAACTAAGAAGTACAATACAGTCAAGCGCAAGTTTCAAGTGTGGGCCATATTACATTATATTTTTAGAAGTTGCTGCGGGCCAATTAAAAATGGATACTTGGCCCGCGGGCCGTAGTTTGGACACCCCTGGTGTACAGGATCTCCAACCTGGGGGTCAGGACCCCTCCACGTAGACATACCTAAGGCTTAGGGGACAAGAGGGAGACATAGTTTGGCTCCCCAAAAGTATTTTATATTTTATAACCATGATGTAACAATGTGTCCCAGTTCAAAGTAGGCTACATGTAGCCTAGTTTCATAAGGTTATGTCTTTAGCTGGCCTTTCAGTGGCATGGCAGACTTTTTTATGTTTCTAAAAGTAATTTCATGTCATATTTAATCGAATAGGTATGTTTGTGTTATGCGCGGTTCATATTCTTCGACAGAAGTTGCAGTGTGTGATTTGTCCTCGAAAGGTCCACAGTGACTCCTCACAAATTGGATGAAGTTAGTTTCGTGTGGTTTGTCTCGCAAGCATTTCCAGGAAAACAATGTCCTCATTATAATGAGGACATTGTTTTCCTGGAAATGCTTGCGATTGGCTCACTCTATTTTAGCATGGCAGCAGTCTGACAAATTGGGAAATTGAGATGTGAAATGGCATACAGGTGCCAATTTTCCAAAACAAGTTGCTTTTTTTTTTTAGAGCACAAAGCTCTGGTTTTCCCCTCAATGTCTAAATTCATACTCTTTCCCATATCATCAATAATGAGGGTATAAAAGCACGTAAAATACATTTGTATGTATTCTTATCTGGCTGTCTGTCATTTTTAAAGACTGGGCAAATAATAGTCCTTTGTCGGGGAGTTTATGAATATCATAAGTGGATAAACACAAATGTCATGTTGATATAGTTATTTAAAAATTAGCCATGTCCAGTATTACATATATTTGTAGCGGCTGATGATTTTCTGCTGTACACAACTAACCTCCAGTGTTGAAGAGCTAAAATGTGATCGCAAAAAAAAAGGAAAGTCTACAGTTTAGCAGTGGCCCTGCAGCCAAGTGCAGAGAGGTGGACTTTAACCAGCTGTCTGCCAGGTCAGTCTGGTTACCAAGCAGCAATTGTTTGTCTCTGGACAGTTTGTCTCGCTTTCAACCACAGCTACTGGAAAAGTGTGCTAAACTTTGGGTTTGGCACCCAACTTTGGTATTTTAGCACTGCACTGTGGCCTCCCACTGCTCCTAAATGGCTTTTAATCGATTAAAGGCTCCAGGATGCAGAAGGTGGAACTTATAAACGAAAGGAACGGAGACAATCTGATGGCCCCTGTTCCTTGAGTTGTTGTGGTAAACCACAGCAATGTGGCATATATGTTAGGGGGAAAGAGAGATATAATGCTGGTTATCCAATCGTCTTTTCCCTTTAAGCGCTAGAA
This sequence comes from Melanostigma gelatinosum, assembly GCF_949748355.1. Taxonomy (NCBI): domain Eukaryota; kingdom Metazoa; phylum Chordata; class Actinopteri; order Perciformes; family Zoarcidae; genus Melanostigma; species Melanostigma gelatinosum. The sequence goes on from NC_136634.1 coordinate 21,758,260, forward strand.
ACGCTTCTACTCTGGTGGCTCCCACCTTACATACAATCCAGGAATTTATGTCCCAGCCACGGCAAGCCCATGATCAGAAACACTTCTTATATGTGTGTGGAAGGGGGTTGTTGAGTCAGGCACCATCGCCATAAGCTGCTGATCGGTGAATGGATGCGTAGCTAGAAGTAGCACAATGTCCTGCTGCACCTGCTCACTCACAGTCATATTTTAAGCTGCTGAGCATTGAAGAAACCATTGGAGCTGTCACACTAATAGATTTCTCAATTTTGTGTCAGTAAATTGTGGGGATCTCACATCTCAGGCTACCACATACTACAGCACACCTGCTGATTATAATAAAGTTGTTTGATCCGAAGCAGGAAGTCGTCGAGAGGTCCTGATCAGATCCACAGGGTGAAGACTGAATCCGAACAAACTTGAAACGATCATGGTCGATTATTGTTGATTTTGAGTTAAAGCTCTGGACAGGCCTCCTCCGGTGAGTTGTCTGTCATCACCCACCTCCTCTGTCTCACTCTCACTTTCTCTGTCTCTCTGTAGAATTGGTACAGCAGGGATAGCAGTGCAGGTGGTGGGCAGCAACTGGCCAAAGCCCCACTACACCCTCCTCATCACTGGATTGTGCCGCTTTAGCGTGTCAACTCTGCTGAAGGAGCGACCCTTTGTCCTGGCAGAGGTAACCTTTATTCAAAATCGGACAAGAGTTAATTTAATCAACAACCTCATCATCATTCTTGTGACGTCTCACGGTAAATGATTGAAACTGCCCTGTGGGGGGTCCTTGTGCAAATGTATGAGAGAAACAAGACAGGGACCCATTCATAGAGAAGTTGGTCCACAGTGGTACTTGAGGTCTCTAACCCAACAGGGAACCTATAATAAACTGACCAGTGCAACTTGTGTTAGCCAGTACTTAAAGGTGCCCTGTGGAGTTTTTGTGCGAGCAAAAACAGTTAATGTTTACATTTAGTGTTTTCTTTGGGCAGTACCGCTGCCGACTGTCCATCGGCAGAATGGTGTGAAGCCAGCAGCAGTGCGTCGTGTCACCCCCTTTTATGCACGTGTACGCGTCTTTGTGCGATTGCACAATACAACCAAAGCGGGGACCCATTTTGTAAAAAAAACAATACTCCACAGCAGCACCTGTGTTCAAAAGGTACCTTTAATCTACTGATATTGCTATTTCCAATGAAACCGTGACAAAAGGTGCATTCCTGACTGGGGGGCGTCCTTACTCGTAGCTTTATTTTTATTTTCCAGGATAGGACCAACACACCTGTCACTCAGTATTTAACACATGCAGATGTGGCGTGCATGATGTCAAAGTGTGCCTCTCTAATTGGAAAATGAATTTCAGGTGGAGCAGTTGGATAAACTGGAGCACTACACGACCCCAGTAACAGAGGGTGCCACGGCCAAAGGTGGAGAGCTGGGGGAGCTGTCCCACAAGTTCTACCAGGCTGCTGTACAGGTGTGTGTGTGTGTGTGTGTGTGTGTGTGTAAGAGAAAGAGAGGTTGTAAACGAGAAAAAAAAAAATCTCCAGATTACTTGACTAAGTTAAAGGATTTGGCTCAATCATGGTTGAAGGACCACACAATGTCCCACAAACATGTCCCAATTTACTGCTTGTTGTCCTGGACTTACAAAACAATATCTTCTTTATCGTGTTATTTTTATTTACCTTGTTTTTTTTGGCATACCAGAGGTAAGCAATGTGAAATAATTCAATAACATGTTATGACAATTACATAAAAAATGAAACAGAATAAATGACACGAAGAGAAGGAGCGTGTTGTCATTCATAGTTCATACACAGAATTTATATTACCGGTTCCACAGCTTTGCCTGTTGAACAAACCAGTTACAGAGGTACTTTCTACAGAGTCTTTTTTTCCAGATGAGATTCCTCAACCCAGAAATGATGGTTTCTGTTCAGATCCCATGTGGGTTTAGCAATGGTCCTAGATATAAAAGACCACTGGAAGGTTTGTCCTTCCGAGAACTCACCGCAGTGTGACATTTATTAAGAGAATGTGAAAGAATTCGGGTTGATTCCACATCCAGCTTCTGCAGTCGCATATGCGAGAACATGAAAAGCTTGTTTGCATGTACAGCGAATATTTCCTCTCCACTTGTATTCGAACACCCAGTGACCATAGTGCTTTTTGTCATTTGTTGTCGACATTACTGAACACATAATAAAACATACATTTAGTTGTCAGCCGGCCGTTTGAGGCGTTAAGTTCAACAAGCCGTGGATATTTTGTGTCAGAGCTTGACTGATAGTGCTGCTCGCACACTTAATGGTCGTGAAGTTGTTCTTGTTCCTGACTTACATCCGCGACTAATTGAGCCTCTTCCCTCCAGCATTACCACAGAAACAACTTGAAAGGATTAGTTGTTATCTCCGCCAGGAAGATCATGAGATTGGTGTGTGTGTGTGTGTGTGTGTGCTCGCATCCGTGTTTGTATTTGAGTGTGTGTACGTGCACGTCCGTGAGTGAGTGTGCAGGTCTGTGTCTGTCCACGGCTTATCTCTCATTCTGCTGCAGCAAACTGCACAATATTTTGGGTGGCCAGTTATGGCTGCGTGCTTGAAGGCCCTCTCCTGGTTACAGTGTTTCACACCTTCTTAAAACACCTTTTTATTGCCTGTTTTATTCTGCCATTGGCTGCCTGCCTACTCCTCACTAACTACTCTTAACTGGGGCCGCTAATGATAACACAGTGATTTACAACCCCGGGTATACATTACTCCACTGTATCTTTACATAGCAAATAGTGGTTTGCTGCTATAGTAATGTTCAGAATGTTAAATATGGCTCTTTTTTTAAAGTTGTCCTGTGGAGTTTCTTAAAGAGAAAGAAAAGTTATGTTTACATTCAGTGTTATTGTCACGGGAGTTCACAGATAGGACCCAAAAGCAAGACCACAGGAGACAGAAGTGAATGTTAATCAGCTTTTATTGATAGACAGGTGGGTGCAGGTGTGGAGCCCGTGGTCCGACACCCGAGTGGCAGATCGACGGTGTGAGTCCCGTGGCTCGACACCGGAGGCCTGGCAGCTTGACGGCGATTGTAGTCCGTTTAACCCCAGGCGGGTAGAGCGACAGCGTGAGGCCCGTGGCTCGACACTGGAGGGCTGGTGAGTTGACGGCGTGAAGTCCCGTGGCTCGATACTGGAGTCGACAGAGTGTAATCCGTAGACCACAAGGAGCAGACCGGCGGAGCGTATCCACAAACACAAGGAGGGCAGAGCGGCGGAGTGTAATCCACAGACACAAGGCGGGCAGAGGAGCCACGGGGTTTCAGCGGGAGAAGACGGTACGACCTGACACCCCCAGACTGCAGGGCCAGAGCTTATATAGTGGCAGGATACTCATTAAGGGGCCCTGAGTCTGGTGTGTCAGGCTGCAGGAGGTGATCAGCTTGAGTGTCCTCAGCCGTGCACGATTAAGGGTGCGGCCCTGGGAGGTGTCTGAAGGCAGAGGACAAACAGAGCACATGGTACACCACAACAGACAGGGGAATGACAGGACACATGAGGAGAGGAGATCAGGGGACACACACACCGGGTCAGACAGGGATCCTGGATCCTGACAGTACCCCCCCCTTAAGGAACGGATTCCAGACGTAACACAAGACACCACACAGGGCGGGTGGAGGGGGTCCGGAGGAGGGATGTCCCCACAGCTACAAGGCCGACTAGGGTGGGCGGCGGGGGTCCGGAGGAGGGGTGACAGGATCTGACCGGCCACGGGACCGCCGAAGAGCGTCGGCCACCGGTGCTCCGGCGGACGGCCGGGAGGGCAGAAGGGCTCCGGACACGGGTGCTCCGGCGGACGGCCGGGCGGGCGAAAGGGTTCTGGAGAATAGGATGCTGGTGCAGCAGTGGCAGGTACTGGAGGTCTCTGCTGCTCCGCGACGGCAGCGGGCACTGGAGGTCGCTGCTGCTCCGAGACGGCAGCGGGCACTGGAGGTCGCTGCTGCTCCGAGACGGCAGCGGGCACTGGAGGTCGCTGCTGCTCAGAGACGGCAGCGGGCACTGGAGGTTGCTGCCGCTCAGGGACGGCAACTGGAGGTCGTTGCGCCTCTGGGACGGCGGCCGGGTCTGGGAGAGCCTGCGGCACGGAGGCGGCGGCGGCCAGGTCCGGGGATAGCTGCGGCGCTGAGGCGGCGACAGGAACTGGAGTGGACTGCGGTGCTGAGGCGGCAGGACCTGGAGCGGGCTGCGGCGCTGAGGCGGCAGGAACTGAAGCGGGCTGCGGCGTAGAGGCGGCAGCAGCAGGAACTGGCGTAGAGGCGGCAGCGGCAGGAACTGGAGCTGGCGCTGCGGCGGCAGGAACTGGCGTAGAGGCGGTAGGAACTGGAGCTGCGGCGGCAGGAACTGGCGCTGCGGCGGCAGGAACTGGAGCTGGCCCTGCGGCGGCAGGAACTGGAGCTGCGGCGGCAGGAACTGGAGCTGCGGCGGCAGGAACTGGAGCTGCGGCGGCAGGAACTGGAGCTGCGGCGGCAGGAACTGGAGCTGCGGCGGCAGGAACTGGAGCTGCGGCGGCAGGAACTGGCGCTGGCCCTGCGGCGGCAGGAACTGGAGCTGCGGCGGCAGGAACTGGAGCTGGCCCTGCGGCGGCAGGAACTGGAGCTGCGGCGGCAGGAACTGGAGCTGCGGCGGCAGGAACTGGAGCTGCGGCGGCAGGAACTGGAGCTGGCCCTGCGGCGGCAGGAACCGGAGCTGGCCCTGCGGCGGCAGGAACCGGAGCTGGCCCTGCGGCGGCAGGACCAGAGAGCGGCTCTGGCTCCGCGGCCGCGAGGTCCGGGGATAGCTGCGGCTCCGAGACCACAGCTGGGACTGGAGGTCGCTGCTGCTCCGGGATGACAGCGGCGGGAACTGGAGGTCGCTGCTGCTCCGGGATGACAGCGGCGGGAACTGGAGGTCGCTGCTGCTCCGGGACGGCAGCGGCGGGAACTGGAGGTCGCTGCTGCTCCGGGACGGCAGCAGCGGGAGCTGGAGGTCGCTGCTGATCTGGGACGGCAGCGGCGGGAACTGGAGGTCGCTGCTGCTCTGGGACGGCAGCCGCGGGAGCTGGAGGTCGCTGCTGCACTGCGACGGCAGCGGCGGGACCTGGAGGTTGCTGCTGCTCCGGGACGGCAGCGGCGGGAACTGGAGGTCGCTGCTGCACTGCGACTGCGGCGGCCGGGACTGGAGGTCGCCACGGTATGGAGACAGCGGCGGCCGGGACTGGAGGTCGCCGCGGTACGGAGACGGCGGCGGCCGGGACTGGCGAAAGCTGTGCCGCAGAGGCGGTAGGAACCGGAGCTAGCTGCGGCGAAGAGGTGACAGGAACAGGAGCCGGCTGCAATGCAGTCTGACTACGGGGAGCCGGAGTCGACCGGGCCACTGAGTGTTCCGCTACCCTTGCATGGCTCAGTCTCCGGCTGAGAAGGCGCTTGACCATATACTCAGAGTTCCCCAGAGGGTCAAAAACTCTCATCAGAGCAGTCACAAAGTCCACATACCCCACAGTATTAGGCTGGTCGCTGCTCACTGTGTACATGGCCCAGTCCAAAGCCCTTCCCCGCAGTAAGCAGACCACGTAAGACACCTTGGACCTGTCTGAGGCGAAAGTCAGGGGCTGTCGGTCAAACACCCGTTGGCATAGCAACAGGAAGCCCTGACACTTCCCCAGTGTTCCATCATAGGGACCTGGAGGTGGCACGGGGGACTCCCGAACCGGCGGGGCGAGGACTGGAGAGGGGAGTGCAGGTGATGGGTCCGGTGCTGGAGCCGGCTGAAGCTGGCCTGTCCGAACCAGTCCCTGCAAGATGCGGCCAACTCCAGAGACCTCACCTGCCATGGATTGCAGGGCTTGACGCATCTCCATGAGCATCTGCTGGGGTGCCTCCAGCTGCGTGCTATGTCCGGCCAGCGTAGCTGCTCCTGTGGTTGCTGGGTCCATTATGGTCAGGTCGTTCTGTCACGGGAGTTCACAGATAGGACCCAAAAGCAAGACCACAGGAGACAGAAGTGAATGTTAATCAGCTTTTATTGATAGACAGGTGGGTGCAGGTGTGGAGCCCGTGGTCCGACACCCGAGTGGCAGATCGACGGTGTGAGTCCCGTGGCTCGACACCGGAGGCCTGGCAGCTTGACGGCGATTGTAGTCCGTTTAACCCCAGGCGGGTAGAGCGACAGCGTGAGGCCCGTGGCTCGACACTGGAGGGCTGGTGAGTTGACGGCGTGAAGTCCCGTGGCTCGATACTGGAGTCGACAGAGTGTAATCCGTAGACCACAAGGAGAGCAGACCGGCGGAGCGTATCCACAAACACAAGGAGGGCAGAGCGGCGGAGTGTAATCCACAGACACAAGGCGGGCAGAGGAGCCACGGGGTTTCAGCGGGAGAAGACGGTACGACCTGACACCCCCAGACTGCAGGGCCAGAGCTTATATAGTGGCAGGATACTCATTAAGGGGCCCTGAGTCTGGTGTGTCAGGCTGCAGGAGGTGATCAGCTTGAGTGTCCTCAGCCGTGCACGATTAAGGGTGCGGCCCTGGGAGGTGTCTGAAGGCAGAGGACAAACAGAGCACATGGTACACCACAACAGACAGGGGAATGACAGGACACATGAGGAGAGGAGATCAGGGGACACACACACCGGGTCAGACAGGGATCCTGGATCCTGACAGTTATTCACAATTTCAAATTGTGTGTGTGTGTGTGTGTGTGTGTGTGTGTGTGTGTGTGTAGTTGTTGGGTTTGTTGGACATGTCAGTTCCAGTGGTGGCGAAGTTCAGGCGTCTGCTGGACAGTCTGCCCAGGGAAACTCTACCTGATGTGGTAGCCTCCATGATCCGCACCTCAAACAAGGAAAAACTACAGGTGAGATGAACTGTTGGGTCTGTGTCACCCAACGTTTAAACTAATTACTTTAAAATAAAAGAAGAAACAGGATGTGGCATACGGTTGAAAAAGCCAATTATTTATATTATTTATTTATTTATTTAATGTTTATAATGTGATTACAGCATCTTACTCGGATGGAATATATTTGTAACTGTTTATGTTGTACTATTCACAGTGAAAATGTGTGCAATGTGCCACTTGTAATAGAGTTTACAAAGGGATTGCACCCCCGATTTTGCAGCTGCCATTTGCATGTATTTCAATTAAGTGATATGCATACATTTGGCGCAAAATTGGCCATTTTTCTATGCAAATGAGCCTCATAACAAAAACAGTCCAATTCACAAAGATCAGCTCGAATAGTGACGGTGTAATTATTGGCGTCTTCAGAAAGTTTGTGGTAACTGAAGTGCATTCATACGGTTTGTCGGGCACAGACTTTCTAGCGATCGCGGCAGCATTGAATGCTATCTTTTGTCTTTTTTCCCTCCTTTTCCTTTCTTTTGCTTCAAATCTTGTTCTTTTACAGTCTTATGTTGTAATTTGGAAAGCGCTGACAGACAGACTGGGATATGAAATCTAAAATAGGGTTTCTCTGTCAATTTAAATTCCTTGCCTGAATCTTTGAGGAGGGCCTCTGCCCCTCGTCGGTTAGGACCTGGGCCGTTGTTCTGCCTGCTGTGTTCTTGATGCTCAACAGACGTTTGCAATTATCCATGTGGCAAAGAAAAAATGTTGGAGAAAACGATCAAATTGCATCAGCTGCAAAACTGTATGGGCACTGTAATATTATCAGCACAGTTTTGTTTGTGAATCGGACCTTGAGATGGTTCTCTCTGAATTGGCCCCTTGGTGTGGCTGGGTTGGATCTGTAGGGGGGGAGGGGAGTATTGGAATATCTGCCACAGTCTTTTTTTTTAGCGCGACTACCGAATGGTGCCAGTGAGAAAAAACGTCAAATACTAGATACATCAGAGTGGGCTTATTAATGTAAATATTTTCCCTGAGGTGAATGCATTTTGAAATGAGGTTTTTGAATCTCCATGTGTGCTGGAAAGGTCCTGGATGCGCTGACCTTGGAGGAGCGATTTAAGAAAGCGCTGCCCATGTTGACCAGACAGATAGAGGGACTAACACTGCTGCAGAAAACCAGGAAAATAAATCCTGAAAAGGAGAAGAGGGTAACAAACGTTTGCATTTATCCTTTTCCTTTCAACCATTGTCTGTATTTATATGCCTGTTCACACCTCTCCGTGTCTCATCCGTTCAGGTGTTATCGGTGCGTAAAGGTGGAGCGCTCCCAGACCGGCGGTTCAACCTGGAAGAGGAAGCTGAGGATGAGGATGGCGATGACACTGCAGTCTTGGAAAAGAAGGTCCACGCGGCCAAGATGCCTGAAGCCGCTCTCAGAGTTTGCCTCAAAGAGCTCAAGAGGTGAACTCGCCCGGATAAACCCTGTCATTTGTGTTCTCTCAGTCCTAATCATCTGTCATCATGAAATGTGATTATTTAACATCTGCAGTTTAAAATGTTCCTTTATTTGCCGTGGCTGCTTTCTTGGTTTAAAAAAAGCTAATATTTTTGGTAAAAGTAATGGCACATGTTGATGGTGAACCAAGATCATGTACCAATGACTAGATTTCAAAAGAAAAAAAGCTGAATTATTTTGTTTTACTAAGAATCCAACGTTTTAAGGGGAGATGCGTCAGGTGATTAGTCCAAAATGTTATGTTTAAATATGCAAATGAGGCATTAACTTGCTATCTATCTATGCTAACTTTTGTTGAATTTAGGAGAAATCTTCAGACGCAAATAGACAAAGACCTAGATAAACACCTAAATGTCTTCTTTGGTTTTTTTGTTCTTTCCATTTGCCTGAGAGAAAACATGTTTTGGAAGCAAAATAGTCCAAAATCTCATTCATCTCATTCTGTTTTCAGATTGAAGAAGATGCCTCAGTCCATGCCTGAATTCTTTCTGACCAGAAACTACTTGGATTTGATGGTCGAGTTGCCGTGGAGCAAAAGCACCAAAGGTAAACAAAGCTGAAGGCGACCCTAAGCGGAGTCCAGGTCCACAAGCCACATAATGTCACATGCCTCAGATGAACACATAGCCAGCCTCATGTCTAAGTAATGCACTCAGTCTTGCATTTTCCTGGTTCGCTGCTTTTGCTTTGAAGCGTGTCTGCTGGAGCTCTCTGTCGTCTTTGGACTGACCAAATTACGGAATTCGATTTTTACAGATTTAAATATTAAACGCCAATTATTATGATCAAATAATTTAATTTCACGGCCAGTCAGCTGAAAGAAAGGATGAAACCGTTTTGTCACATTCGTTACTGAGGTTGCCTCTCATAATCATTCATACCCTTAACTCGGATTACTCCGATATATATCCACAGTGTAGTCATCTGTACTGAAACTCATCAATATTTGTATTCTGACGAGGCGTAATGTGAAAGATGTCTCTTGTGATGAACCCACAGGAAGTTGTCACTAGACTCTGTAGTTCAGCTCAGCTCGTCTTCTGGTTTAATGGCCGGTTACGGGATTGGCTGCTGCAGCGTGACATCACTTTACGTTTCTCCAAAGGTTGATTCTGTCTCATCTTTTCAGTTTATTTCGTTTTTTTGCCATCCCCAGCTGTCCCCACTCACTAGCCACATTCAACTGAATGGGAGGACTGGCTGACACCGCAAACCCTGATTCAGTGTGAAAGCAGCCGAAGGAGCGTTGCAGCTCATTTGTTTAGGTTTACCGGCTCACGACTTTTACTGTTTAGGCTCAGTCGCACCACTCTCATCCAATCTCAGTTTCCATCCACAGCTGTTTTCAGTCAAAAATACTGTGATTAACTCACTGCAGGTCGCCTGCTTAGCACCAAACAGCAGAGAGAGAGAGAAAGTCAAAGACAACTCGCTGGTGAACACAGTGTGGCATTTATCACGTAAAGAGTCAGCTGGTGGAGAGCAAACCAGAAGTGAAAGGAGAGGGAATATTAATGAAAAGGTGTACAGCCTCGCTGCGTAACCAATACCCTCTCGCCCGCCGCACGGAGCACTGGGAGACGGCTTGTTCAATAACCTCTGACCGTGGTAATCAAACGCACCCCCCAAAATCTACATGCAAGACCGTCCAGGTCTGCTTAGAGGAGCTACAACCAGGATAACTTAATACCACTAGCCCCCGTCGTATGTCTTATTTCAGACTGAAAACGTCGGCCTCTCCGACAGCCGGATATCAACGGGTTTAGGTGTGCGAGTGCGTGTGGGAGGACTGGAAGTACTCCAGGGTGGACCCGCTCTCTTGGGTCACCCCTGGAGGAGGAACCCTGTGTGTTTGGGAACCTCACTTGGTTTTTATTTAATTTAGGGCGGCTTCAGGACCCTGGCCCTAACACCCCTTTAATAATAAGTACCAATCTAAATCCCTATTGCTTCTCAATACACAACCGCTAGCGCTTAAACACTATCATCAACACTGCAACATCACATGTGATACATCAGCAGAGCTTCAACATCAACTCTCTTCCGAAGTCTAAGTCTACTCAAATACAAAAACAAAAATCTATTTTTCATAACAGAGCTGTGAAATCGGTCTGATCCAACTGAGTTAGTAAATCACATCCCTTATCTTATCGTTATGTTTTAACAGTAATAACATTTGAATTACGTCAAATGTAAGTTCTTACTGTCAGCCTTTCCCAGGGGAAGAGCACTCTTACCTTTAGGAGACCATATTCGGTAGACAATAGGTCCTTCTCCGATCATTCAACAAAGCAGTAGAAGCATTCATTACTTTCGACAGGTCAACTTTTAAGGTCCCGACAACTTCCCCCTTAACCCTTTTTTACTCAAACAGGGGTCTAATGGGAACATGTGATCTGATCGCTTGCCCCCCCCCCTCTTTATGACCTCGAGAACATGCACTCATTGTATTTTCCTGTGTCTCATGCTTTAAGGACACTCGCATGATTATACTTTGCTTAAGGATATAAAGACATACATTAAATCTAAAGTCATCCCTTGCCCTTCACACAACATGGGAATACATGTAACGATATCAGGGTCAGCCATATGCTCAAACTTTATGATGCCGCCATTACGTTCTTTCTTTGTTGGCTCTCGCCCCTCAGGCTGAGACGGTTCGTTTAGACTACAGAGGTCATCTGTAGTCCACACCAGCACTACAGTCTTCTCCTCTGTACAAGTATTTGTTCAAACATAGTTACATTAAATAGACTCATCGATTGATGTTTTTTCATTTTTTTTAATACCAAGATAGTAGCGTGTCTCGGACATTATTGGTGGATACCTCAACATTAAACTTATGTTGTTGTCAAAAACACAAATCCAACTGAAGCTAATCTTGATGGGTGTTTAACTGTTTGCTGACATATGATCCATACCAACTTAAAAGCTGATACAATGTCAGTGTTGCGTTTACAGCTTGTTCTGCTGCCCCTTCCTTGTCAAATCATTTCTGAATGCAGCTTTAGATGACGTACTATCAAAATGTCAAACCAAAGTTGTTTCCATCAAAAGTCCAAGGCAATAATATTTCCCCAACAGAAGCCACACAAAGATGTAATGTATCTGTGGTGGCCGACCACAATCTCAGAACATCAGCACCCCTGCAAATGGATTTCACAAACTGACAAAACAGCGCACGTGTGAGACCGCCTTGATTACAGATAACCTCAGATGAGTAGAGAATTGAGGGTTCATGTGTTTGCAGGGTCAGGAGTCAAAACCTAAAGTATGTCCTGCATCTAACAATTTTGGAGGATTGTGTGTCCTTTAGAACAAAACAAAACAAAGCTTGTTTCTACTCTCCTCTTCTTCCTCAAATGACACTCATCCCTCTTTCTCTACTCCCACCTCACTGTCTTTGTCACTGTCTTTACTGACGCAAATGTTTTCTCCCTCCCTCTGGGATCCATCCATCTCATCCAACACACCCACACACACACACACACACACACACACACACACACACACACACACACTCCTCAGACTGCCTGGACATCCAAGCTGCTCGCACTCTATTGGACAACGATCACTATGCCATGGACAAGCTGAAGAGACGCGTGCTGGAGTACCTGGCTGTTAGACAGCTGAAGGCTTCTTTGAAGGTGTGTCTTAGAAAGACAAAAAGTCAGGGATTTCTTTAATGTACCTCCATATTTATCTGTGAATTTCATGCTGCTGCTTTTGTCTTCAGGGACCCATCCTTTGCTTCGTGGGGCCCCCAGGAGTTGGGAAGACCAGTGTGGGACGCTCCATAGCCAGGACCCTGGGCAGAGAGTTCCACCGCATCGCTTTGGGAGGCGTCTGTGACCAGTCTGACATCCGTGGACACAGGTATCGTAAGATATCATCTCTACTGGAGAGTCTATAGCAGCAGTAGTAGTGGACGACACAGGTGTGGGTGAGGCCAGCATGATTACATATGAACATGTCAATTCAATAGACATTGAGTCCTGAGTTGTCTCAAAACCAGGAATTTAGAGATTCATGTTCTGAAAGCTGAATTTACTGTAGGTAGCGTGTAACTCTGTAATCTAGTTTCAGCAGACGGTCAGTGAAACGTTGGCGACAGCAGTTTGCCGCTGCAGTATGATGCTGTTGTTTGGATGGTGAGCTTAGACGGGCTCTGTGGACGTGTATTGGAGCACAGCGCTGTCTGCTGCTGAGTGGAACATGAGCGCTCATGATTAAAGTTTATTGATTACATTTCAAATATATATATTTTACTTAAAAGACTCGTATAGAGTGGTGCAGGAATGAGTCCAGACATCCGGGAATGAGTCTGCGTTTCTGCACAGCTGGGTCCCTCGTCTAAAGGTTTTTTAGATGCCTGAGAAGTGGTCTGTGGTTAACACAAGCTTTAGAGATTTGAATGTTTCGCTCTACAATATAAAATCCACCAGTAGATACCCCTCTCGTGAATTTTAAAGCTTTTACTTGTCTTTTTAAAAGGTGATCGCTAATAAGTGGCGAAATGAGACTGCAAAACTCCATCATGCTGACTAGTCCGCCTTAACGGCCTCGTTGGGTAGTTTATTTATGAGCTGACGTCGCTTTTTACCTCTGCAGATAGCATTCACCCTTCACGCCTTGGAAAAATCCCATTGGCTTTTCGTCGAGGGAACCTGTGGGATGCTAAAATCTGTCATCCCTGCACCACGCTATTGGAGAGGAGTAATGCAATATTTTATGGTGGAATTGCTAACAAGCTTACTTTTTCTAGACTCGTAACACAGCAACACACCGACATCAGACAATTAGCAACATAGTGAGTTATCTGCTCAAAACCACATTAATACCAACACAACAATTATTCAAAGTACAAAAAACACTTTCTCTATCAGTAACTCTATCGAAACGTGGCCGACCCGACTCAATATCCTCAAAATCCTTCTTTCAAAACACAAGCACGTGCTTTCAAACCAAGCGGTATAATAGTCAATCACAACGCATACTAACAGTAGACGGCCTCATACAACAGACAATATGTTTCCTTTTACTGTAAAGCACTCAAAGGTGTGCATATCTGGCAACATACTGTCTCAAAGTAAGTGAGTCATTTTTACGTTATAGAATGTAAATAATCATAAACGGCAATGCTGCAGTAAAAGCTGCATCAGCAACATGAAATTGCTGCCAGTGATGAACAAAAGGTTCAAATGAAATACTCAAATGAAGGAAAAAAAACCAACAATCCACAGTTCATGTTGTCACCACGTCACATCGCATGCCCTCCCTTCTCTCACTGCCCACCCCTGGTGTTCTCTTTTACACAATCAATTACCGTATCAATGATGCCGTAAGCTCAGATGGGCGTCGTCTGTTTCGGTGAAAGGTACAACAGTCTTAATCTTTGGGGAATTGAATGAATTTTAATTCGACAACCGTAAAGTTACGCTTTACAAAATCATCACATCATACATTCAGTAAAGTTTATTGCAACACAAACAACTACATCATGATTGACTGGAGTTTATTGATTGACTCACGCTTGCACAGAATCCTTCGTAACCCGAGTCAGTCAAAAGTCAGATCACGCAGCTCGCCTTTGATCCGCCTGTTTACAGCCTGAGTCCGGAATGAGTGTTATCTCGATCAAAACTCACACACACACACACACACACTCATCTCAGGTTGCAGAGCTGGTCCTGGTGTTTTAAAGAACAGGACAGAGTTGAGTTCTTAAGAGCCGGATGAGAAACGCGTGTCTTGCTAACCACCAGCAGGAGAGTAAGGGATGAATGTTTTATTTTAGGTAGACCGCTCCGCTTGTTTGGTTCATACCCTTTATTTGAACCCGAGAAATTGCACACTTCACGCTTTCATCTTGCAGGTTCCTGACACGTGCATGTGTCAGCATGTCAATGTGGCGTGATCAAATATGAATGTCAAGGTTCTCTGTTTTACAGCAGCGCAGTTTCAAAATCATTCTTCTTTTCTCCAGACGCACATATGTAGGGAGCATGCCCGGCCGCATTGTCAACGGTTTGAAGACGGTTGGCGTAAATAATCCTGTGATCCTGCTGGATGAGGTGGACAAGCTGGGGAAGAGCCTGCAAGGAGACCCGGCGGCTGCACTGCTGGAGGTCAGCTCTGTTTTCCAGGATGCTGTGCAGTTGTATCTAGGGGAGTGGATTTGAGTCCCGATCCTCTTCCATTAGTATCAGATGCCTTCTCTGTTTTTGGACTTCCTGCCTTAATATTTACATGCTTTCAACTTAATCTGCCGGTAGACCTTAGCCTTTGCTAAAATTGCTTCTTCACCAAGTTTTAAACAGTTTTTTTTCATTTAAAGTTTGTGTTCCGCTGTTTGTTCTGTGAACCAACCAGGTAGTTGAGATGAATTAAATGAAGTTTGACTAATCACTAAAAACACACACAATGAAACAGTCTCTCTATATTCCCTTAGGTCCTGGACCCAGAGCAGAACCACAGCTTCACAGACCATTACCTCAATGTGGCCTTTGACCTCTCCCAAGTGCTCTTCATTGCCACTGCAAACACCACGGCGACCATTCCCCCTGCCCTGCTGGACAGGATGGAGGTGCTGCAGGTACCAGGTGAGTTCAGGTGCAAAGAGTCTCAATTTCATATCGAAGCCAAACTCTTGTTGTGGTGACAAAGCAATTCCCAAACTGAGTGCATCTGTATTATTGAGGTTTGTGCAGTGTAGTCAGGGAGGAGACAAACAAACTGTCGATGATAATTCGCATTACAACCTATAGTTGGGTACAGATGTTTCCTTTGAAATGCATGCTGCATTGTTTTTGTTACTCTGTATTACACACTGTCACACACTGTCTCTGTTAGCTGATAGATGTGCACCTCCCAAGCTTGACCGTACATTCGTTCATACGTTCATTTTTCATGCACAGTGTAAAGACAGGGATGACACAGAAATAAGGAATGTAGAAACAACTAAATAGACAAAACAGAACACGCAAACGACAACAAAACCTCAAAAAACAGCAGGAGCAGTTTGCATGTAGAAAGACAACTCAATCTGATAAAATCTTCGGGCACAAGATTGTAGTTCGAGGGGAAACAGTATTGATTTAAAAGGTCATTTGAGCACATTAAATATTCAGCAAATGAAGTATCATAGTAGTACTGCGCATGGGTTCAAAATGAGTATAAACCCTTTTGTGGCTCCAAGCTGTCTGAAGCCTGCTCCTCATCTCCGCTTGAGGCTGCGGAATTCCGAATCCCGCTGTGGCATAAGTTGTCTTTTATTGTGATTAGATAGTATGAGCTCCAGCTTTGAGGGAAGGCTTTATCGACGTGTGCGCTCTCGTGTTTCAGGCTACACTCAGGAGGAGAAGGTGGAGATCGCTCACCGTCATCTGATCCCAAACCAGCTGGAGCAGCACGGGTTAACGCCTCAACAGCTGCATATACCACAGGACAGCACACAGGACATAATCAGCAGGTACACGCAAACATTCGTAAAAAAAACATACGGAGTGAAAAAAGGAAACTAGCTTAATTTAAAGGAACTTTCACTTTATCTTGATTTTGGCGGCCCCTGTGGACGAGAGCGGCAGTGTTTCTGAGCACCAGATTCCCTTTAAAATGAGAAAACCTCTCGTTTTATTGCAGCAGTCTGCTCCATGACAGGTGCCGTGTGTAATGAGCGGTCATCAGAAGATGTCGAGTGGTTTGACGGCTATTTGTTTGGAATGATGAGCAGTGATCGGACCTTTTGATCAGATGGAATATCTCTCAACCACATCGTAACCTTTAATAGTAATATGTATAATTACAACCTACCTACACACCAGCCTGATCAAACTGTCTGGCATGTTCCAAAAATATATCGGCAAACATGGAGCTGCTGATACACGGGCTCTCAGTGGTTTCAGATGGCCGGCAGTGTGCTGCCTCTGAACAACATCCGCATCACTCCAGGCTGGTAACTATAGAAACGGCCAACAGCATGCATCTGTGGTGCTCATCCTTAGAGGCATGCTCCTAATTTTACCGGCTTTATATCTTCAGAAACCACAAGAAACAGATGAGTTCCATGAGATTTGGGGTTAAGTCAAAGTGAACAAAAGCGTCCTCACATATAGTGTGAGATGGTATTTTTTGTCAGGACTCCAGGCATTTAAGACTTTGATGATTTGTTCTTTCATAATGCAGTGTGTGTGTGTGTGTGTGTGTGTGTGTGTGTGTGTGTGTGTGTGTGTGTGTGTGTGTGTGTGTGTGTGTGTGTGTGTGTGTGTGTGTGTGTGTGTGTGCGCGCTTGTTATTTTAGTTACACCCGTGAGGCGGGTGTGCGCTCCCTGGAGAGGAAGTTTGGGGCGATCTGCCGAGCGGTGGCCGTGAAAATTGCCGAAGGTCACAGAGTCACCGCGGCGGATGCTTCGACCTCCGAGCGTCCGGCGCTGCAGGGGGGTAAGAACCCGGCCTCTCCTTTCTGTCTGCGTCTCAACGGGACGTTTTGGATCGGCGGGAGGCACAGGGTCAAATCCTTTAGTCGCAATAATATACACTAATCTGCTAACATGTGTACATACTTCCAAAAAAAATACAGTTTATTAACTTTTGTAAGTACTTTGAAATGTCAGCTTATTGGATCAATAAAAAACGCTGCCTCACCCAACTGGTAGCGTTGGACCGGTGTGAAAATGTTCAAACTGGTTTGACATGGAACCAAACAGTGAAAACATCTTACCCTTCATGAGTAAAGGACAGATAGATAAAGAAAAAAGCAGTCTGTACTCTCAGTGATGAGGAGAGCTCTAGTTCGGTACCTCGGCTGTCGGGGCAACGGAGTAACAGCTTCGGCAAGTCGTTTTGTACCGCTTTGTAGAAAGCCCTCGGTGTTGCCAGGTAACTGATGTCAGGGACATGCAGTACAAACATGCGTGTGTGTGTGTGTGTGTGTGTGTGTGTAACACGGTTGCAGCTTCTGTCTCTCTGAGGCCTGACCCATAGTTCTGTTTCTCTGTACAATATGTCAGATGTGTGGACAGGTCCAGCATGCAGTGTGTTTGTATGCATTTTAGTTTTGGGATTATTCCTCACACTCTGCAGCCACTTGATTTCCACAAACATAGATTTGTTTTTTTTTCCTTCTAATCTGGTGTTTGTCGCTCCAAAATGTGATGGAAATTTGTCTTCATCAGATTTAGTTCTGCTGCATCATGAATTGGTTGTATGACATAATATCAGTTCTTCTCAAAAGGATTCAATTCATTTCATGTGTGCTCAGACAAGGCCGCCCCCCCAGAGATGCCCATAGTGATCGACCACGTGGCCCTAAAGGACATCCTGGGTCCTCCTCTGTTTGAAATGGAGGTAAGCAACGCACCGACAGGGGTCCGCTATTACAGAGAGCTGTGCAGAATTTACTATGTCTTTCTTCACTGGCTGTCTGAACACATTCATGTGAAGGCAACCTGTGAATATGTCTCAGAGCTCCACAGCAGCTGCCGTACACAAAGTCAGAATAATGCAGCAGGTACTTGAGATGTCCTCGTACAGTATCATGTGAAACACGACGCAGCTTGTCGGTGTTTTCGTTCTGTTTCTCCCCTTAGTTTCCTTTTCAATTTGTCTTCTCACTTGTCTTTGTTCTCCTCCCTCTACACTCCTTCACACCTTTTCATCTCACCCGCTCTCTCCCGTCTTCGCGATTACATCATGTTGGCCTTTTGTTTCACATTTATTCCCGAATGTTATGAAGATTACAATCTCTCCTTGAATTCTTTGTTTTTTTCTTCTGATTATTCCACCAACTACAGCTTCACAGATGCTTTGTGTGTGTGTGTGTGTGTGTGTGTGTGTGTGTTGGAAGGTGTCTGAGAGGCTCACCCTGCCAGGTGTGGCTGTGGGTCTGGCCTGGACCCCCCTCGGTGGGGAGATTCTGTTTGTGGAGGCCAGTCGGACGGAGGGAGAAGGTCAGCTCACTCTGACCGGACAGCTTGGAGACGTTATGAAAGAATCCGCCCATCTGGCCATCAGCTGGCTCAGAGCGAACGCTAAAACCTACCAGCTCACCAACAGTGAGTTCACACAGATATATAAACTGTACACGCCGGCAGGGAAACAGTGAAATAGGCTCGTTAACATGCATTTGAACACGACATTTGTGTGGGTTTGAACAGTGGGGGGCGGTCCAGACCCGCTTGAAGGGACAGACATCCACCTCCACTTCCCAGCTGGAGCCGTCACCAAGGACGGCCCCTCTGCAGGTGTTACCATAGTAACCTGCCTAGCCTCGCTCTTTAGCGGCCGATTGGTCAGATCAGACGTTGCCATGACAGGAGAGATCACGCTGAGAGGGCTGGTGCTGCCGGTGAGTGACACATGTTGATAATAATAACACACGTTTCATTCAGTTTTAACAGACTGGATTGGTCTGTTTTCCTCAGGTGGGCGGTATTAAGGACAAGGTCCTGGCGGCCCACCGGGCCGGAGTGAAGCGCGTCATCCTCCCGAAACGCAACCAGAAGGACCTGGAGGAGCTTCCAGCCAACGTCACGGCCGACCTGGACTTTGTCATAGCCGCAAACCTGGACGAGGTGCTGAACGCCGCCTTTGATGGAGGGTTTCCAGGGATAGCCAGCAGCCACACCCAGCCTCAACTGACCAGCAAACTGTAGGCCACCGATGACAACACACACACACACACACACACGGTAACAATGTAAAGTGAAGGATGTGTTCCTCAATAGACATAACAGAGGAGAATGGGTCATCAGCTTGGACATCTTGGGGTCTGATGTCTTTTGAAATTGAAAAGATAATTTGAGATAAATGAAGCCACAATCTCTCTGTTGAGAGCTTATAGTGGTCTGGCCTCTTTGTTGATCACATATTGGCAGTGAAGCCATTCAGAGTGTTGTCATGTTGGTGCCTCTTGGGGTTCAGCCTTCCATTTTCTAGACTTAGTGAATGCGATGGTGGAAAATGATGAAATGTGTTCAGGCGACTAATTTCCCTGACATTGATACGGAAGTTTAAACTTAGACGAGTCGAAAAAGAAAACAGTATATACGTGTACATGTGTATAAGAGCCATTTGAAATTGTTAATCACATTTTTCAATAAACAGAACTGATTTTAAATGTCCCCGCTTTTCGCCTTAGAGAACAAGGCAGAACAAGGCAGGGTGGATGTGAGTCAGGAGCGGCTGATGATTCAGATCAGAGCGGCAGGCCTGTTGGGTGGGTGTTTACCTTGAAAATGCAGATTTTTAAAGATGTTAGCTGTGGAAATCTTACAACAAATAACAACGAAAGACCAGTTTGATCAATACAGAATGTATCAGATACCAGACTGATGCAAATCCAAAATGAAATTTTTTTTTCTGGCTGAATTAATCAGACCCATTTAATGTCTGGAGTCCTGTGCATCATGTGTGCCAAGCAGACATTGTGTGTCGAGGGTTAACATAAAACAAAAGGTCAGACTGATCGTAACTGAATACATCAATGATATACATTGCTCGTTAAAAATGACTTGTAAAAGCTGCTTTTATTTTGTCTTTAACCTCGATGTCGACGACGATAAGTTCTTTTGATTTTTCAACTCCTGAAAAGCGGCCACGCCATGAAGAAAGTACCTTTTCGGTGCTCGGGCACTTCTATATTTATGTATCTGGATTGCCTTTCAACCTACAAACTGTGAAATAAAGCAACACAATCACTTTTTTGTGGGCTGCTTGGATCAGAATGTGATTCAACAAGCCATTCAGATTTGTATATATTTATATATAGATATGCAAAATGTATTTTTTCAATCAACTGAATGGAGGTAAAGGATAAAGCTTTTAACTATAAATGTATTGATGTATTTAGTTACTGTTTTGACTGATTTTAGGGCTGAATAACAGTGAGTTGCATCAATATTTTAAACAAAGATTGTTGACTTTATCTTACATCATCTATCTAACTCCCAGTACTGTGTGCAGACAGTATACCCTGCAGATAAGAACACAGCACAGAGGTCAGTGTCAGGCTGAAGACTGTCACCACAATTGTGTTTCCTACTGAGGTGCTGACTAAAGAATGGGTTAAAAAAAACTATTGCTGTTATATAAAAGATGAGTGGTGTCATTTTAATTTTAGAAAAGACTGATCTGATTTAATACTAACCATGATGCACTTCTGTTCCTCTAAATAACCAATTAAGAGCTGAATTAAAGATGCTTGAAATAGGGTTACAAAAGGGTTTTTGTATGTTCCCGTCCTTCAGTGAGGGATAAAATAACTACCGGTAGTTGGCTAACAATTAGTAGCTTATTTGTAGTTTATTCAGCTGTATCCCAGCTGAATTCAATATGAAGCAGAAAAATAAAAGTATTTTCAACTCTGTGCCACAGATGTCATATTTTTCTCTCTCCCCTGTAGCGATGTAATCTGAAACACCAGCGTGCACTGTCCATGAAATGAGTAATGCAGGTCCTGCAGAACAGTTTGCACAGACACGTATAAGAGCAAAGAGCATCAAAAGAGTTCTGTGGGACAGATGGGACACAGCATATGTGTGTCAATTCTAGAAATATTCTCTTTTGCAAGAAAATAAGCAAATATCAGCTGTGACATTTTATAGCAATGTGAAGAATTGGGGATTGTATTGTGAATTTGTCAAATGATAAAACAAATAAAGAAAATGTATCGCATGCAGCTCCTTACGTGTATTTGTCTCTTTGTTACGTTGATGAGTAGCAAAACAAACAAAATATACATCCAACTTGCAATAACAGATTCTGGCCACTTGGGGGCAGCAGTAAGAAGCTGTCAACACTGACATGCACTTGAAGTTTGCGCACAGCTTTTTATTTGCCTGAAGTCTTTAGTCAACAGACCTACTCGGTTCGGTGATCGTGGTTTGGGTTAAATGAACCCTTTATGACAGAAAATCCTGAAGGCAAACTTCTTCAATGTGCCGTTGGCATCAACTTTCAAGTTGTTATGGCAAACTTGTCAGCAACAGTTGCTTGTTTACATATCCAGCAGATAAGGAGACACAGTTGCATTTATCTGGAGTATGATGAACGTCCAATATTTGAGCCTTTGTTTCTCCCCAACAATGGCAAAAAATAAATATCTGCCTTTTGAGCTTCTACTGTGTTTACCAGCTGGATGCTAACGTTGTCTGTTATTTGGTGCTGGGCAGCTAGCATACAAGCTCGTTCTGCTAAAAACAGCTTCCTGCTGCTGCCGGAAATGATGCTGTGAAAGTGAACGCTATGAGACACTTCTTTCATATTACATGCCATCACTTGATTAATTGTTATCATAAAATATTGATCAAAACACGACTATGTTATAATTTTGAGTTTAACTAAATATTGTACACAGCAATTAACGGTTAATATACATCTACTTGATCTTATGTAATTCTTCATCTTTTTCTTGTATTCAGTTCATATTTGCACTAATAGCGCCCTGATGTCTGCCTTACACCGCAAAGCAATATGAATTTACAAATATGTATATATTACAAAACTACAGCCGAGAAGTTTGTATACTGTTCCAATACCAAGTACGCCAAGTATGGAGTTGTGTACTTTGGAGTCGATGCAAACCGCTTATGTACACTGCATGTGTGTCACAGTAAGTTCACTGCAAACTGTTATCCCTCCCACTGTGGGCGCAGAGTAGGGGCCGGGGGTCGGCGATGCACTTGCAGGTTAAGAGCAGTGAGTGAGGAGTCAGCAGAAAGCCAATGGCAGAAAAAAAACAGGCAATAAAAGGTGTTTTAAGAAAGCGTGAGTCACCGTAACCACGAGAGGTCACGGAGCATGCAGCCATAACTGGCCACCCGAAACATAATGAAGTTTTCGGCAGCAGAATGCGAGATTAGCCGTGGACAGACACAGAAGAGCACACTCAATCACTCACTCGACCGCATGATCTTACTGGCGGAGAGAACAAATGAAGCCGTCAGTCGTAGTGTTAGTAGTGTTCCAGTTTATCTTGACCCATAATCTACTTAACAAACTGATATTAAAGTGTTCCACGCACAGCTGATCTTGTTTTGTGCACACTTTATTTCTGTAGCAGAGCTCAAGGTGTCCTGGTTACAGAGGACACTTAAGTGTGTGTGTTCAATTAGCCCGGGGGCTGCGGAGCACAATGGCACCGAGCTCATTGCAGTAGAGGTGAGGTGTTCCAAAGTTTAGTTCAATGTTTGTGGATAGGTTGAGTTATACTACACGGAAGCCAGAAGGTTGCTGTTCAAAAGCAGACTCTTAAATCATGATCGTCTCTCAGATCTTGATTTTGGTCGAACTTCCAAAATCAACACAAAGATTATTTTCCGACTTTTTTTCATAAGAAAACACACTAGAAAACACACCTAAAAGATTTGACAGTAAGTAAATGTTCTTTGTGTACAAGAAACATTTCACCAACAAAGACCACGCTTTGTTATGATTGCAAATTAGTTTGAAATAACATGACATCACAAAAAACATAATAAATATGAGAAGTGAAACAAACGGGAGATAATTGACACACTTATACAGGAAGGCAAAGGTTGTTCAATCAGGAGAAACTTCATTTGCAGTGAACAAATACATTTATTAAATTGTGCAAAGTCAAGATTTTGGAGAGTCGACACTGGTGGGGGTGTTGACGACAGTAGGGGCAGGTTGAAGGTCTAGATCAGGAGTCTTCACCGTTTTTCAGGCCAAGGACCCCCAAACTGATAGATGGAGCAGGGACCCCCGATATTGTATAAAATAGTTTTATATTAAATGGGCCTAGTGTATAAACATACCTCTTTATTGTGCATTCAATACTAAGCTTTTCAAATACACAGGTTCATATATTTATGTTTTCATTTGAAACATGTGCAAGGTACAGTGAGTAGGGTGTCCGTGCCACTGCCATTTATAAACATACCTACGGTAGTCATGTGACGCCAATGCCAATATCAACATGGTCTGTCAATTGCA
Source organism: Melanostigma gelatinosum (assembly GCF_949748355.1). NCBI lineage: Eukaryota > Metazoa > Chordata > Actinopteri > Perciformes > Zoarcidae > Melanostigma > Melanostigma gelatinosum. The sequence goes on from NC_136634.1 coordinate 21,781,609, forward strand.
TAATCATGCATAGAAGCTATTCAAACTGTTTTTATTTTAAACATAAATGTGGAAACGAAAATGAGTGATGGCCTATTAGTGCCACTGCCATGCATAAACATACCTGTTATCTTGCATGACAGGTATGTTTGGTGAAAATTTTTTTTATTATTTTTTTTATTTTGTGGTCTTGCTGGGCCGCAGCAACAATCCCTTTAGGCCTAAAGACATGAGGTATGTTTTTTCTTCTCCAACCCTCGTCCGGAAAGCGAACAATCATATTTGCATGTCTTTTTGATGAAACAATTTTAACTCTATACATAGTGAATCTCTCAAAATCCCCCAAATCATTCTGGTACAGTCTCTTACCTCCAGAGGCTGAGATCACAGCAAGCGGACAGAAGACTTGTCAAAGGCACGCGTATTCGCATCGCTTCAGAACAAACTTGAGCTCTTATGCACAACACGGTTACTGTGTTCCATGCTGCCTGACTGATCTACCTATCTGACCTCACAGGCTGCCCTACATCCAAAGACCTACTTAAACAATGAGAAACTTGGGAAGCATGGCGGACAGTGTCACCGGCTCTCAGGCTACTACACTACACTCGACCGCTTTATGCAGCAGACGAAAAGACCAATTCAACAGCATTGATATAGTTTCACCTTCCTGTATTGAGGAGTTTATTTGACTTTGATAAGAAGCTGAACAAGTGCACCATGATGAACAGCCTTGAAGTAGGAATTAGCAGTGTCGACATATTTAGCCAAATATTTGCTGAGACTGTATTGTTTGTTGAGGTAATAAAGATGCACCGATTCACACCTGGTGGGCTGCCAGGCACAATCACACACGGCCCGACTGTGCCAAGAGGAAGCACAGTGGGAAATGAACCACTTCAATCCTGGACTCAACAGTATAGTTTAGGGTCCTTCCTGGTCACAAATCATTTCCTCCAGAAAATATAAAATATAAATTTGCAGGACGAGACATGATGCCATTCTACACCTTATTCCTATGGCGGCATGATCCCCGGGGTTTTTTCTTAGCAACTTTTTGAGTTGTTCTCAAGCCAACCCTGACAGTCGACAGTTCTGTGAACAGAAGAGACTATTTAAAAAAAAAAAAAGAAAAGAAAAAAAAAAGGCGGACATGTCCCCCTAGAAGTTTGTATTGATACAATACTACTCAGGCCAAACTGGTTTACTCCTTTGTTTGCCGCTTCTTGTAACCAACCACGGTATGCACACTTCTCACCTTCCACGGGTAGAACGTTGGATATTTAGAGTACGTACTGCTACAGACACATTGATTTTAGCTCCCCTCTCCTGCTTCTAACAATCAGAACTCAAATTGCAGTTTTGAGAACTTGAAATGAAGGCATGTCATTGGGCAGCGGTCATGAAAATGAACTTTGAAGCTCAATTTAAAGCAAGCATGGGCGAGAAGGCCCGGAAATATTTTGTCTTTTTTAAAACATCTACAATTCCATGAGAACCGGGGAAACTCCAGCTGCTGAGGAGGCTCGTGTGGTTCGATGGCAAGCCAGAAAAAAAATAAATAAAAAATAGCTTTTTCCTCAATGAGCTGAATATCTTAGAGGGACTGTCAGGAAATTGTCGAATACAAATATTAAAAAGATGCCCTATGGAGTTACTAGCAGTCAAAAACTCCTTTAAGTATAGAGACAAATAATTGGTACTCGTCAGAATTGCATTAAATAAATGTAGCCAGTGTTGAGGTCTGAGGCCCACAGTAAAATAAAAGGCACCAGGTATGAAAAAGATAGATTTATTTAATGACAAAGTAAAACATAAAAGAAGTGACGGAGTCGAGGGAGAGCAGCAACATTACTGAGACCCCACATGAAGAGCAAGGGAGAGATGGTTGGCTTGACCTCCCTCCCTCCTCGTAGACAAAAAAAAAAAAGAAAAGAAAGGACTTACCACACAAACGAGAGGACAGAGAGACGAATAGAGGAAAACCAATCCAACTCGGGGAAAACACAAACCTTCAGAAGAACGACACAACTTGCTTTTTAACTACAAACACCGAAGTTTAGCCACAAGTTTTACAACTGTCTCTTACTTTGTTTTTAAAAGTCATTACAAAATAAGATAATTATGATAATCTCCATTTAATAATAACAATAGCAACATTGTAACGGTAGAAACTGTCCCTCATTCCTGGTTGGGTGATCAGTCAATCAGTGGTTGAGGCCGACGCCGGCAGACGGAGGCCGAGAGCGAATGAAAGAAGTGAGAAAACGAGCAGGCTTTTTGCCACATGTCCACCTCGCACGCAGGCACACACACCAGGAGTTCTTCTCTCCTCGCATACAAAGAAGACAACTAAAATAATGAAAAAGAAACCGACTTAAAAAAAAAAAAAAAACTCCAAAAGAAAACTGACTCGACTGAAATGCAGTGTTTGTTTCCTCCTTGTTGTAAAAAAACAAAAAGACCCCCCCCCCCTAACACGCAGTGAAAAAATGCTCTGACACACAATCAATTCATCCACTATTACACCTGCACACACTGTCTGTAATGAATAGTGTGTGAGACTCCATGAAAATAATAATTAAAAATAAAAAAGATCCAGGGCTGCTGTAGCTGAGAGCTTTCCTAAGTATGAGAGCAGAGTCTGTTCTAAGAACTATCAACAACGACAGTCAACTATTTTAAGATGCTCAATCTTCAGCCTCGGGTGGACCGATGTGGACCGGAAGGAAACTAGATGAGTCTGCCATCCCGGATAGAACTGGCCGTCTGTGGTTCCAGGGCGCTACAGCCGTCCATGTCTGTGGGCGGCCGTTCCATACCCAGCCATCGATAAGCCACGTCAGTCACAGGTGACGATAAACACCAGAATCTGCGATGAGGCGCTTCATGGGCACTGGGTTCCAGTCTGAGCTAGCTTAAACGTGAAGACACCCACCCTGGTGAAACCCAGCCACAGCCACGTTGTCAGCCGGTCCATCCCGCAGGTCGGAGGGGTTCTGAGGTGGATTATAAACCGTAGGGAATGGGGGGGCCAGCACTGACCGGGAGTCTGTGTTGAAATAATAGCTTGAGGCTTCCCCAGTGTGTTCAGGGCAGAGCAGCAGTGTCTGAAATGTCGGCGGATGACTGAGGGACGAGACGAAAGAGACACGAAAATAAGAGCGGTGGGAAATCACTTGAAGAGACGAGTTTGTCTGAACAGCCTTTCAGTTTGTGTCCGTGTTTTCATGACCAAGAGAGGGCGAGATCGCATGTGCGTGCATGAGTCTCACATGTATATATATATATGTTCATGTGTGTGAGTGTGTGTGCGTGTATGTTTCGAAGTCTATAGCCGTCGCTACACAGTTATGTCCATGTGTTTATCCATTCCTCCACTCCATTCATCCATCCCCACCCCCAGGGCATCCACGGCTGCCCGATCAGACAGTCCAGTTCCACGTCTCAAGGGGTGAGGCAGAGAGGCGAGAGGGGGGGGAGGGGAAGAGGGGGGGCACTGTGGTCACAACCGATTTGACCCCGTTTAAAAAAAAAATGCCCCCTGACAATCCGTAACTTTTTTGACCCTCTTCTCTTGGAGGCTCTTCAGCACATGGAGATGGTGACGTTGATGCCCAGGTTGCCGTTCTCCGCGAACAGCTGTGCGATGGACGTGTCGAACACCAGGCAGTCGCTGTTCATGATGGCCGTGGCGATGCCCTCGTGGATGGAGCGCGGCGTGGCCTCCCAGGTCAGGCGGCGCCGGTGCCCGTTGAGCTCCAGCCGGTAGGCAAAGTTCTCGGCCTGCTTGCGGGTCCCGATGAGCTGCACGATGGCGAAGAACTGCTGGTGGCCGTCGTACTTCTCCTGCTTCTCCAGCACGAGCATGAAGTGGAAGCCGAAGCACGACTGCATCATCACCCAGTCCACCGCGCCCGGCAGGTTGATGTCCGTGGCCAGGAACACAATGTCCTCCCCCTGGTTAGACACACAAGTTAATCCATCATGTCTCAAGGCTACAGTATGACAAGTCTCACCGTCACAGGGAAGGCTTCTTTCATTTTCCATTATGAGCTATCACAAATATACAAAAGCAAGCATTTAAAATACTTTCCATATTTATCATGGAGCATCCACACACACACACACACACACACACCCCTTTGTTTTGACAGACGTCACAGTATACCCGGATTACGCTTAGTTCAATAAAGCAGCTGAGGAGACAATGTTTGACCTGCAGTGTGGTGATGGACTTGTGCTGGTGCATCAGGTGAGGCATGACGGCGTCCAGGGAGCCCTGCCACTTGCAGGAGGCGCCGGGGCAGGGGCAGGAGTACGGCCGGAACTCGCACAGCTCTTCGTGCTCCGTCTTGTCGGTGTGGGGCAGGGTGACTTCGCAGCCCGACGAGGCGTACTTGCAGGGGAAGAGGACAGAGTTGGCCACCTTCTCCATGGCGAGGTTCCTGATGGAGCCCAGGGGGCCTCGGCAGGTGGGGCAGCAGGTGAGCTTGGGCCGGCAGTTGGAGCATACCTGGGGAGGGACACAGGGAACAAGTGAGCGGTTTTACCTCCACAAGATGTTCTTCTCTTTAACCCCTCTGAACCCCCAAAAACCCACCCATACCACACCGTTTTATCAGCCAGATGCTGTAAAACCGCCAGATTTGCGCCTTTCCGACGGTCCCTGAACACATCATGCGTAACAAACGCTTCCGTCAGAAAAAGCAACAACGCCTAAAATTGTGATATCCCATCAAAAACATTTTATTCTACAAGTCTCATTAAGAAACCTCGTCCCAAATAAAGCGCAACTAGGAAGCCACGATTGACTCGGCTGACACCAAAAGTCACGTGACAAAAACTCCACAACGCTTCGACTGAACTGCAGGCTGCTGAACACAGTGCATTGAGGAGCGGCTGTAAAAATGTGAATAGTCTGAACTGCTTTGTTTACTCGTGATCAAAACTGTTGGACATTAATATACCTGTATTTAAGTTCCATTTAACTTCAAATGTAAATCAAGTGAGGCGCTCACTTTGACATCTAAACTCTACTGCACACAACAACCGGCTCTGGTTAGTCTCCAGGCCGGACGGCACGTACCAGGTGCCCAGACTGGCACTGCAGGATGGGGGGTAGGACATAGTCGAAGCAGACGGGGCACTCAAACAGGCTGGCCAGGTCACTGTTGGAGGCGGTGGTGCCCGACAGGGTGGGCACTCGCTGGGAGGGGGGGCACTTTGAGGTTCCGGTGGGCAGCGCGGTGGCAGTCTGGCGACTCATTTCTGAAAAGAAGGAAAAAGAGAGGGAGAGCGCCATGTTACAGCACATTATATCAGAGATACACGGTCTTTGGATCAGAGAGAAGTGGGTCTAGATCTGTCTTTTTACTTTCCTTACAGCACATCTACGAGTTATGACCGCTAACTCCCACTGACACCTCCACATCAAAGCTGATGGGGCAGTCCACTAAAAAGTGATTCGGGAAAAGAAGGCGGAGACTGACACCGTGGTACAGAGTTCCCCTAGCCGGCCTGTGTGCTTGATTTGATTGACTTTTTTTTTTTACCTTTGTGAGTAAATATTGTATTGTACAAATGTCGACTAGCCCATTATTCTAGATGACTGTTTTCATTTGGCCCCCAGTGATTGGGCCTTGTAGAGGAGCACTATTTATAGGTTGCACTATTCAGTTTACATGATCACATGCAGGTACACGCCAAACATACCGGGGTGTTTTTTTTTTTTTTTTTTACATCTTGTCCATGACACTCACCATGCTTAGTAGCTCTTGCAGCAATGGAAGCAGAGTCCACTGCGTGTGTTGGCCACATACTGCATTGCTCAGCCATCAACAATAAACTCACACACTTCAGAATAAAAGCATCCAGTAGCTGTGATTAAATGTGGCTTCTGTCGGTACGACTACATTCCTCATAGATTCAGTACGTGTAGAAATGTAGAATCAATGCGTCACATGATACAAAGACTTGCTTCACAGAGGCGATCGGTGTGGTTACCCACTGTGGACTTGTCGACCTACCACACTTTGCTATGTGTGAGACCGCTGTAGGCGACGTCATATCTGTAACCACGGGGCTTTAAACCAACTCTACTGTTGCCTTTGGGAGTCAAGACACTGGTAACTGCAGGCATGTGGATTTCATTTGGAGCGCCTGCAAACAATCTTTCCATGCCACTATATGAGGAATGAGCAGAGAACACTTCGGCTCTCTGTCCGTCTCTCCGTGGTCTGAGCCCTCCATGTGCAACACGTCTATTATTGTCAGAGCTGCACAGACGTTCTTGGTCACATAAGAACCACCACACACTAAAGTGAACTCAGATGTGTGTGTGTGGAGCTGCTGTTTCCTATCGTGCTGAGCAGTTGCCTTGGTAACAGGTTTGTGTTTAACTATGGGGTGGCCTGTGGAGCGGGGGAGAGAGAAGAGCAAAAATGATGGGCAGGAGAGAATAGGTTTGTGTTGAGGAAAAGAGGGCAGAAGGAGAGCTATTGGAGAGGAAGGAGGGATGAAGGAGATGATAAACAAGGAAAGAGGGCAGGGGGGGGGGGCCGAGACAGGCAAGTTTAGAGTCATACAGGGTTAGTACAGCCGTGGAGGACAGAAATAACTAAAAACCTAACAGCAACATGGGGACAATTGAGGAGAGGAAAGCAAAGCGTGGCCACAGCAGTGTAGAGACAATAAAAAAGGCAGGAAGCTATGGACAGGTGGATAAGGGGATGTTTCACCTGTGAGGTCTTTTCTGGGCAGTACAGGGTTTGGGTGGGATGACTGTGTGCATGCCTGTGTCCCCACCCACTCTGCTACCTGGCAGAGTTCATCCTTTTTATAGCCCTAACCCACAGACGGACGCAGCACGGGGAGACACAGAATGGAGAGGAGAGGGAGGACAGCGCGAGTGGGCGGCGCTGCAATATGTACACAGACAGTTCCACAGCTGGGAAATGAAAACCCACGGGCAAAATGCTGCCAACGCTTCGGTAATGGCTGCTCAATTTGGCAATCCTTATTTTTTTTTTTAAATCAAGTGTGAAATAGAGTCGAGGAACATCGTAGGTGGTCTTTGCATGCATGCGAGGGTCTGTGTGGTGATTGCAAGTCATTTTGTAGTGATTACTACTTCTATGACTAGCAATTAGCTTTTCATGAAAAATCTTTAAAAAGCACAGTTAGGGTCCGTTTTAGTTTTCCAAACACAGCAGCATAGAGTAGGTCATTCTTCAGAGTGCTCCTCTATTGAGGGAAACCTTCACATTTCAGTGATGTATGACGTCATGTCGACACTTTTGACTCCCCCCAGAAGGCTTTGGGTCCGCCCCTTAAACCAAAAGCGATGCTTTTATCTACGTCATCACTACTTGCATAAGCTTCCCCCGTTACGTCTAGCTTGGAAGCGGTGCAGCAATGCTAGCAGGCGGGTCCCACTTCTGGAAGTGCATCTGCAGAGGTGGACCAACTGGACCCGATGAGAGAGAGCATTAGCTAGCTGTAACCGTGAACACATCTGCTGCGGTGCAGATAATGCCTCGGCAGCTATTAATAGAACTTCTTAGCCGGCTACCATGCTAGCAGCAGTGCTAAGAGCGGTGGGACCAAATTAGCGCCGGACATTTAGCTCGGCCAAGGCCACGGTCACAGTCGCCTAGCATGTGAGATTGGAATAGCCAATGCTGTAGCTTTGTACTGGCTGTCTAAGAATACAGACTGCAGCTCAGTCAGCAGAACAACTGTATGGCTAAACATACTCGACTGAATTAGAACACTGGAGGCCAGGAAAAGGGTGGGGGGGGGGGGCAGTTCTACAGTCTCAGAGTTGAGAATCGTTTGAGCTGCCACACCCAATCCCTACATGAGAGTGTTTTAATTCAACTATATGATGTTAGAATGTCAACTTAAGATCGCCATTCTAAAAAAAGGAGATCATCCGTTACTCATTTTCACTGGTGCACAGAAAGGTTTGAAAAAGCCAGCTCGGCTGTGATTGATGTGATGAACACATTGCTTCCGATTGGCTGAGCCACACACAAACACACACTTTGGGATTTGGCAGAGCTTGGGGTGGTATAATAGCTATGAGAACGTTAAAGACAAGTTTCACTCACTGTAAGACAGACACGCTGAATGGTTTTCTTGGCGGTTACACATTACTGCTGGCACACGGGTTTCCTGGCTAACACCGGCTACAATAGCTAGTTGGCAGCATATAAAGCAACAACAAGTAGCAGCAGGCCCAGCTAAGGAGAGCCAGTGGGGGGATAAACAGAGAAGCACTTGTTCAGTTGCACATTGGGGGGGGTAAGAAGAGACACTGCCAAGATAAAGACAAGAGTAAGGACCCGCATGGCCCAGCAGCCTTCTGTTGTTAGCAAGTGGCAGTCTGAATTTACAGTCCACGTGGTTCTGGGTTGGAGTTTCTACAATGTTGACATTGCGGAACGATACTTCTCCAGAGGACCGTGGTAACAAAATGAACTACATTGTGTGAGAGAAGGCACTGAAAGCATGAGCTCAGAGGGTCTGGAGGGGGGAGGGTGGTGGAGGGGGGGGGGGGGGGGGGGGGAGTCAGCTAACCAGAGGGAGCACAACGAGCACAACGAGCACAACGCTGCTCCGTGTCAGGAGGTGAGGGGAAGGATGCTGACAGAAAGTGGAGCGGACACAAGCTGCCCTCTTTGTTCAGAAAGCAGCAACAGAACAGCACAGGGGAAAAGGGTTGAGCCTCAACTATGTTGTGACTGTTCATACAGCATGTTCAACAAAAAGGGGGGCGGCGGGTGGACGAGTAAATGGTGCCTCACAAATAGAAGGAACTGGGAAGTTTGTCAACAGAAAAGGCTGAGTCATCAAACACAGCTGTACACCAACAGGGAGAGAAGAAAAAGACCAACCTTCGTCCATAAGATTTCCAAATAAGGCTTTCGTCTTCTCTTGAAATGTGGGGACCTCTGAAAAGAGAGAGAAGAAGAAACATAAGAGGGTAAACAAACATGAGTAACAAAGCTAGAAAATACTGGCTGGGAATCATACCAAATAAAAACAACAGCGCAACAGTAAGCCTAGAATGAACATGAAGTAACAGCGAGTTTACCACAGAGGGATCAGTTCACTTAGGAAAGAGCTGTGATTGACACGATGACAGTCTGATGTTCATGGTAGCTCCCCTCGGCTAGAGGAGACCATCATGTGCACTTCCATACACTGAGCTCATTCAAAAGGCATTTAGGCCACTTACTGCTCCGCTAATGCAATGCACATTAGGCTAGACTTCTAAAATCACCCCACTGTGCCGTCTGTTGGCTCCACACCGGTTTCCCAGCGCCGTCAATTCATATTTCATAAAGCAGACAGAGCTACATCCGTACGTTACATTTCGTGGCTCCTAATTACTGCGTCAGGATCGTGTAATGCTGATGCGTCACTTTCCAGAAGTGACTGAACAGTTGGTTCGCGGTTGGACGATACACTTTCAGAACTTCTGACCGCACAGCTAACCATTAGCCAGAGAAGATGACGTCCTGACCATTCCATGTCCGTCGTTCAAATAGCCACTTCAAATACGCAGTGGTGATTTGCAATGTCTTAGACGCCAGTCACCGCTTCCGCAGCCACTGAATCCATAGTATACCGGCTGCAGAGAAGCCGTTCTCCACTCAAATAAATGAACAGTTATTACTTTATGTGAAAAAAAACAACTGTTTCAACAGCTGTTACAGAGCCGTGAAACACCTGTATTGGAATAGGAGATCACTTCTGAAGTCTTAAACACAATCATGATGCAATAATATCCAGACTCTAAATGCATACGTATATTCCAGTCCACAGTATAAGATCATTGTTACAAGGTTTCGGACATGAAAACTGATTCAATCATGTGGATAGTGTGTACCCCATCAACAGACCGCCGCCAGTTTCCATTCTCCACTCGCAACACAGTTTTAAAACACTTTAAGCAGACAAAGTATAGATCCTAAACAGCGTGTACCTGCACGTGTTCAGAACTCAGTTTGTTGCTGGAAAAACGGCGACGCGACTGAGCCAGCGATAAAAGTAAGTGGAGCCCATTACACACTTTGTTAGCACACTTATTTTACATCATGAGAAAGCATCAATATGGAAAGATATGCAGAGACTTTCCATTTCAGCAACTTTCTTTGCTCGCTCAATCAATCTCCCAACGCAGACTCTTCACTGCTTTCTGCGCCACAAGTGACAAACATGCCAAAGATGTTGCAGTGGGACGGCACAGCTTCTCTCCTCTTCCATCTCGCATCAACACTCTCAATGCTACAAAAACTTCCCTGTGGTTCAAAGCCGCTCTATAAAGAAAAGGGAATGTTTTTCAAGGGGAAACACCTTTGCATGAGCCATATCTACACTGAAGCCAATACAAACAGAACGGCAGGCGCACAGCTGAGAACCTCTCTGCTAAACGAACGGTTGCAGTGGAGACTAACTGGGGACAGTGGCTGCATGTGTCCACGCCGGCAATGCACGCAGCACCGTAGCGGCCAACTCTCCCAGGCCGGTGAACTGGAGACCCAGCTGCTGTGTTTTGCCCCCAAACACTGCATGTGGTGCTGAATGATGGATTCGACCTGCTAGTGCAATAGTTATTGTTGCAGCCGAGCGGCTCGTCAGAATCTTCCACTAATCTTGTCATTTACGACGTCTATAAGTAGTCCTCTTTCTGTGAAATAATGTATCCAAACGCTTATATCTAAAGTGAATAGAGTCAGATTAATATCTCCCACCGTTACAATCCTTGTCGTACAAAATGTACTATTTCTTTGGTTACTATCTCTCCACTTCAGCTCAACGAAGAAACACTGTAACACACACATAAATGTCTAACTTTGAAAGACATGCACTTGATTTACATCATTTAGAGGAGCTTCAGATAAACTTTTGAATTAATTCTTGCGATTTTGACCCCTCGGCTTACATTGAAAGCACATTAGGAAAGGATCTCTTTACGTCCACTTCCAACAGGATGAAAGACTCCAGAGAGTAAAAAACTGGGTTTACAAGCACACGCCACATGCGGAAACGCACACATTCACATTGTAATTGGAGAATTGGATCATCGAGTGCACACAAACGTAGCCACTGTTGTCGTTGTAATGTAGAACGGCACGCCTTAGAAGCATCCGTCATGGAGGGAAAGTGACATCGGTTTTGATGCATTTACATTTGTGTTTATCGAGCACCAACAAGGATCCAATTTAAGCTCGCCGGGATCATCGCATTATCAACTTCGCGTCCGTCGTGTTAACGTGCATGTTTGTTTAAAGAAGAATGTCAACATGACGGCAGAATAAAGAGCAGGGTTTCCCTCCATTATAACAACAGGGCGCAGCGCTAACAGTTTTTTTCCAATGACAATAATATCGTTTATCACAATTATTTCTGGGGCAATATGTTGACCAACAAAAGTAGTTATTGTCACAAGCCTAAACCCATTTTCTACAAATCTCTCAGAAGATGTGATTTGTGATGTGCAAAGTATCGGTGGTTTTCACAGCAGAGACAGATCTCCATGGAGAGTTTATGGTCCATCTAAACAAAGCACAAATTCAAAATGCTTTAAAGTGTAAACCTGCAGCAAGCGCCAACTGGACATAAGACAAAAAACACATTCACACGCTCGGAAAACACCGCACATACAAACACCTTCAGCACTACAAACACAGGACTTTTTTGACAAGAGGCAAATGTTCAGAATCCTGAGATTCCAATTCTACAGCGAAGCCAAGAAAAGTGAGAAAAGAACTGAAAATAAAGAAACAAGTAGCAAAGAAGTAAGGGTAGCAAACAGATGGAAGAGACGGCTGCAGTAAAGAAGACAGGAGAAAGAGACCGCAGACAGATGAACGGAGCACGAGCACAAAACAAGCCGGGCTTCAACACAAACATGACATTCTTTGTTCTCAACTCACAGCCCCCTCTTTCCTCAGTCTCTCGCTCTCTCACACACAAAGTACAGTGTTCATACACTCATACAATTCACACACGCGTGCTTAAAGCTTCTTCTGTACCCAGACAAGCTATTCAACATGTATTCTGTCACAGCACACGCACACTCTTGTTTTACACAAAGTATCAATGTATCACCCGGACACAGAGCTACAGCTGGACTGAGCGCGGCACTTTAAAGGCATTTTACAAAACCACCTTAGCAGAAGCTACAAGGACAGCTGTACACAACGCCTCGAGGAGAAAAGGGGTCAATATTTTTGCCCAGAAGTAAGTGCGCTCATGTGCATTGTCCTTGTAAAAGCCTGTTCACCTTTAGTCCCGTGCACGCTCCTTGTGGCGACACATGAGAAGAGTCTGAACCAGGAATTCCAGGGTGGAGCTTGCAGTGCTACGCTGGCTGGCTTGGGTTTCACTTGGACCAGAGACATAGAGGTAGAGCGCTCACGCAGCCCCTCGTCGCCATATTTCTCTGGCCTTTTCCATGGAAACCGCACTGTTGCCGCAGCCCAGAGCACACCACAAAACAGAGGCTCACATTTCTCCCCCCCCCCCCGCTCCCCCATTTAGGAAGCATAAGCTCATGAGGGTCCAGAGAAGGCGGCTATAAAAGAACGAGGGCCGTGTCCGGACAAGGATAAGCCGAGATGCTTGATACCCTGAAAAAAAAATAATGGGAATGGGAGGACACCACAGCACCAGTGTCCATGTCCGACCTGCCGATCTGAATGGCACAATAAGAAGGAACACCGAGCAGGCCAGTGTGTGTTCAACCTGCCACTCCCTGGCCCCTCCCAATCAGCCACTAGGAACTAAAGACAACATCAGACGGGGTTCAGCCAAGTCACTGTAGATCGTCTCCGACACCGGACAACGATCCTTTTTACAAAAGTTCCAGCATTGGTTTTCCCGGTGCCGGATCGTCGGTGTCCGTTTGGCGCTGCGCCAATGCAGCTTCAGAACAGTACATCCTCTTCCAAAAGTCACTGTTTAAAGCACTGGAGCACAATTCCCACGGCAAAAGAAGGGGGCTGGTTTCTATGAAAAACTTGTACGGTGTAAAAGAGTTGCTGGATTTGGAAAACAAAGCCCTGCTCTCTCTCTGGTGGAAGAGAGGGCTGTAGCTCGCGAGAGACGATAAAGGAGGGAAAGTCCCACACAAAGTAACTCTCCCTCTGACTTTTTTCTTTTATTCAAGCCATGTTCTTTCTGTCCCCTGGAGTGCGGTAGGTGTCACTGCTGCTGGGTGTGTTTCTGTGCAAAGATGGCGAGAGAAGCTAAGCCAGCATCCAACGTTTAGTCCAATCAGAGCATGCTCACTCGCAGCCTTCCCCTTTCTCTCTTGGCAGCTCCAACCAAACACACAACCCCTTTCTTCTCGACAACCTATATCCTTCACACAGACCACGACTCCAGTCGTACTCCTTCTTTGCCCCGCCACATTTCATCTGTCATGTCAGTGCCTCTTCCTTTTCCTCTGTCTGCCCCTCACTTTCCTGTGTGCATGCTCTGCCCTGAACCAGCAGATTTTCTCTTCTTCTTTCTCCACGGTGGACAGTCTCTCATTCCTCCCTCCGCCCGGCTCCGAGGTTGGGCGAGTGTCATATTTCAGCCTAGTCTGGCTGGAGGCTGCACCAGCAGCTGCCCTCACTGACACCACACCTCACTTTCTCTTCTTTTCATTCTGCCCTTCTATTGACTTCCCCTCGGACGGATAGGTGCAATTATCACATTCAATCACAATTCTCAGCGCTGAATTCTAAAACCGTGGGAGTGTAGTGTGTGTTTGTTATCAGAGAGTTCGGGCATTAGCAAAAATTATCCAAAAGCCACAATTTAGAGATCGAAACAATGTTAACCTATTTCTTCAATCAACATTTATCGCGATGATTAAAATGTTACCTTTTAATTTATAGAATCATTCAAGGTGGACAAAATGTTCACCCCTCCTTTGCTCCAATGCTCTTCGCTGACACGCAGAAGAGTCCCGAACACAGCAAAATAAGAAGAGAAGACGGATACAGACACACACCTAGTGGGTCAGAAGTGATGATTGAGAGGGATTGTTGTTGCGTGTACAGATTTGTAACTATTCTTGCAAATAACAAACCCCTTTCCTGCGACGTCAGAAAAAAAACCAAATACTGACGCTCTTACAGAGAAACCAGAAGATCGCTGCGACCCTCACAGGTAAGACGGGTAATAGCAGCAATTTATCACAACATTTAGGCTGCAGCCATGGCCCAGCATGAATCCTAACGATCCCTTAAACCAAAGACAGGAGGCACACTGCTGCACCCCCTCGGCTGTATTCTCCTCACCGTCGTTACGCTGCATCTGTTCACATTATCACCAGACAATACAAAACATAATGCAGTCAGACATCCAGCAGCAGACAAAAATACGGGCACAAAGAGAACCCCCCCCCCCCACACACACACACACACACACACACACACACACACACACACACACACACACACACACACCAAGAGTGTGTTATTAGAAGGGGCAGCGGACGCAACAATGAGCCATCTGGAGCCGAGCAGCAGTTCATCACCAGAGACCTTTACACTTCATCACCTACAGCCAGCGGTTCACAAAGGGGAAGAGAGACACACATTATTTACATCTTCAACAAACTTTTGTCATGCAAATATGGCACTATGGAACCGAAATTAAGGGAGCAAGAGACACAACATGACATGCGAGATCGAGATGTTGTAAAACGCGCTGGAACAGAGTGCAACACGAGCCGACATTTCCATATGAAGTGACTGCTGCCGCTGCGCGGCATGTATTCATCTGGCAGAAATACCTTCTCTTCTGTTACCCGTTCAGAAGTGCATTCTTTTGATTGCATTAAGGCTTTTTCATTTGCATTTCAAAGAAATGTCACATGGCAAACACGTGCCATTTAACAATGCTCCGGAAGATCTGATCATCACCCTTGATGAGCTTTCGTTGTCTCAATCAGTTCACCATCGCTGAGCTCATCCTGCAGCTAATTCTAGTTTCCAGTCTCAAGTCATATTTTCCTAATACAGAATGACTCCTGCGGGGGGGGGGACACACACACACGTGTGTGTTAACCCGACGTCTATAGGACATAACATTTGGATGTAGGATCAGCACAAAAGAGCAAAAATACTGTTTTTTTCCCAGGTTCAGAGACAGAGCTGGAAATCTCCGGCAGACACAAGTGCCCAACAACTAGCGGCCACAACCCGACTCCCGGGAGCCACATTCTCTGACGCTACTAAACTGTCAATGTTACTGGTCCAACAGAGAAAGGTGAGACTACACTGTGTGTGTGTGAGAGAGCAGATGGAAGTTTTCAACAGGAGTCAATTCAGGAGTCAATTCACTTTTAAGGAGAGGTACTCCCGTTCTGTCGGGCTCAGATGAGGTAATGGAGGAAACCACTCACACACAAACAGAAGGCAGTGCATCAGGAAGCGCCAATTGTTACTCACGTCTTCTAGATTCAGGTTTGTTTAGTCTTCGGTACAGTTACAATTAATTTTGGTTCAGGTCTTGATGTTTGTGTATGAAGTGCTTTAACATTAAGCGGAGACGAGAACAAGTCCTTAGAGCCAGGTACAGGTTTTTCTCTTCATGGAGCAAAGGATCAACTCTAGATTAGTTCTTGGCGGTTCGTAGGCCTCTTCAGAAGAACAGACCTGCTTGCTGAGGGCAGACTTTGTGAACCGGTCGAATGACAACTTCTCTACTAACTGTACTCTTATCTCAGCCCTGGCCCAGAATATACACGGATATACCACTCGGGTGACTTAACTGAAGAAGCATACTCTGCTTTGGCCGTCACATCTTCTCCAGAGCAGGAGAAACAACAGAAGAAGAAGAAGAAACCATTTTTATTGTCATATATATTTTTACACATACACGAAATGTATCTCTGCATTTGACCCATCCCTGTACATAGGGAGCAGTGGGCTGCCAGTGATCAGCGCCCGGGGAGCCGGGGGTTCAGTGTATTGCTCAGGTACACTTCGACACGTCCCAGTCGGGGATCGAACCGTTGACCTTCCGGTTCCCAGACGACCCTCTTAACCCAGTGAGCCACGGTCGCCCCCTAACAGAGTAACGGTGCAGCTGGTTACCATGGAGAAGCCACGCAGAGCTGAGATATTAGGGCAGAGGAGAAACTCAAACACATCATCCTCAAAACTCACAATGCAACTTAAATTTAACGCAGAGGAGAAATCAAAAACACAAAGTTCCTAACCTGTAATAGTTCACAGAAAGGCCACGTACCAACAAAAGCATGTGAGAATTGGTCCAAATTGACGTGCGAGTAAATGACTGAATACTGCCTTTGCATATATGATAATAATAAACATGACCTATATTGGGATAGCCATATAGCCAGGCTCTAAACAGACAGAGGAGATCTAATGAAGACATATATATTAGCATATGTTGCTACATGTGTCTGTTTATCATTTTTCGCTTATCATTCACAAATGTTTGAGAGATTTAATAACAGCTGAATCAATTTTTTGCCAACTATTTTGATAATTGATTTATGGTTAAATGCCACGTTTAAACGTCTCAAATGTGAGGATTTGCAGCTTTTCTTTGTCATATACGATAGTCAATATGAATATGGGACTGTTGGTCAGTAATAACAAGCAATTCGAAAGGAATTGGAATTTAGAAAATTGCACAGAAATGACTTGCTAGTTTCTGATATTCTACAGAGCTGTTTAACGAGGTGCAGTGAGAGAGAATGTCCTCATGCAAAGGTCCGCAACAGCACAATAATCTCTAACTGGCGTTATGATTTAGTCCCGTGTATATTGATGTAGCCAACGTCTGTATGTAGTCAACAACCAACAAAATAGTTAAATTGAATATCTCAACAATATTTATTGTCATATTTCAAATTGAACTGGATGAATTATAAATAATGTAATAATAAATACATGTCCTCTCGTTTCAAGAATATATTAGGCCTGGATTACAGAATACATTATATAAACAGAAAGCTTTTGAAAATGTGCATCTTAAAATAAAGTATTTCACTGAATTGCCCTGCAGCTTTAAATTCAGTTCATTCCAGTTTGAAGTGATGTCAATCAAAAAAGGCCACAATATTATATTGTTCTCATCTTCTAATAAGTGAAATTTGTGTGCAGGGACTTTATTTGTGGCTATTAAACCACTTGTTTCAGCTCTGTTCCTCTGATAACATCATTGTTGGGAAGTGAATTGTCGCGTTAGGATTCTGATCATATTGGGCTCTTAGAACGTTTGTTATCTGTGACTTAATTTCGTATTTGAGTGGGTACGTCTGCTCAAAAGAGTTGTGCTTTGCCTCATAACTGCTGGTTGCAGCCCTTGTATGAATTATTTGGTCAGAAGACATGGCCCAGGAGTCACTGTTTACATTCCCTTCAATCTTTGTTTCCCCTGCTGTCCCGAACACGTACTGCTGTATGCATCAAACAGTTACAACCAGTTACTGACAACGTGCCACTACCACTGAGCTATATCTTTCATCTGTCTGGGCTAAACAAAATATGAACCGTCAAGCCATTATCTTTTTTGTATTTCACCAAGCTTGATGATTTCATGAGAGTCTTTTCTATTCGTAACATAAATCCCTGTCATCTTGGCATCTGTCAACATACACCCACATATGAAAACAGACCCGGTGGCTACATTACAAAACGACTAAGCCTCTCTGAAAGCTACAGAGAACCCTGAGGTCAAAGCAGGTTCATCTCTGCTGCTGCATTACAGACAACCAACACTGTACAGAGCAGCGCACACTCAGCAAAAAACAACAAGCCTATTTTATTTTTCCTCAGAATTGCACATGTGATTTCTGCTTATTTTAGCTCATCAGACCTCATCTCAAAACAACATGTGTCTCACGCACACAATCAAGGACTGATTCCAATAATTCTTATTATTTTGACTGAAAAGAATGTTTGTCTAAGATTAGCCATGAAAAGGTAAGATTTATGAGTTGTTTTTAAATCAAACCTTAAAATGATGGACAGTGGACTTTTTATGTCCATTCAAAATAGATGCCTGAATTTTTCCCACCCATTTCAATAAGATGTCTGTGCTGTAAGTCAATTAATAAAATCACAATTTGTGTGCCGTTGATAGTTGCAAAGGTGCCAGCAATATAGGGATGACAGCAAGGTTCTTCATCTACAGTTTGACAATAGTGACTCAGAATGACACAGGCTCTTACCCGGGAAATAAATCAGCAGAGTTTACCTCTGCAGTAGTCTTAACTCTGAAGTTGTTCTCCGACAAACTGCTTTGTTGTAGACGATGCACCGCTTCTATGGGTTTGTGAAATATGCTCGATTCATGTCATTTCCATTGATGAGACGCAGAAAGACTCTTATGTGGCTGCACTTGCTGAGTAGTCTATCTTGGTCAGTGAAGACCACATACTGCATCTGCCTGGCCCTCAAAACATGACTTAAACATTAAATCATCTGCAATCACCACAGGGTGCACTCACAACAGTGAACATGAGCTACATATCTGTATAATGCATCAGATTATTAGGCCAAAAGTGAAACCTGTCAAACAAACCTGTACATAAATGTAGCCTCATTTATGTATCTGAAGCTGTTGCATTGATGAGGACAATAATGTCACTTACATCACATCTAAAAGTTTACAGACTGCTGTTTGTTGTCCTGGACAACTAGACCTCATCTCTCTTGTGAATTCTTTAAATTAGGAGATCTCTCGTTATTTCCAGCATGGATCCATCCCACCTCACCCTGAGCAGAGAACTTAAGAACAACAAACAAAAGTGATCATTAGCGGGGCTCTCTTACTTGACTGAAACATGAGGTAATACTGAGATACCGTTAGTTCTGATGCTGACAACATAGTCAACACATCTACAGGTGTCCATGTTAGCAGATATTAATGCCACCTGCTCATCTGTTGCTCGGAGATGAGCGTGTAATAAAGTAGATCAGAACAACAACAACCAAAAGCTGACATTCACTCGGCCTCTCCTTTGAGACAGGTCAAACACACACACAGTCCCGGTGGATCTCTGACAGCAGCCGCAGTCGGTACTTTGAGTCAACATTATTCATCACCTCCTCGACAGCAGTCACAAAACCAGGTTATGCCAGTAACGTGGCTACGCCAAGCAATGCCACGGTGGGTTTCTGTTGACCTGAACTAACCTGCTTAGAAAGCTAAATGGCCTTGTCTGGTAAGGCATACAACAGCATAGCCTAGCTAGCGTTGACTGTTACAGACACACAAGGCCTTGTACCGTAAAGCAGTGGCCCACAGCTTACTAGCTAGCTGAATCGGTGACTTGCTAGCTTAGCAAGTGTGCGAACAAGCCAAGAGACCGATACCGTCACGTTTTTCGTGCACCGTTCAGAGGACGCTGGCAACCCAGTTTGCTCAGCAGGCTTGCCAATCGACTGCAACCCGCAGAAAGGTGTGCGTTTTAAGGCGTCACGACAACAAACAAGCGGAGTTACCGAAACGGCTAGCCAGCTTTTTCCCCCAAGCACAGCTAGCTACCAGCCAGCATTAGCACCGCGCTAATGAAGAAGCTAACGTCTGCTACGGCAGGGCTGTTGTTTTCCCACCAACACACACTCCACTCCAAAATCCGACGTCTCGCTCGCTACGGCACACCCGCTTACCTCGGACGAAATATCCTTCAGTTCACTGCAATTAAATGAGTGAAAGACGCGGGATCCCTCCTAATCGTGTTTCATTGGTGAGTTCGGTGTACACATTCACACTGTGCGCTCCTGTAGCAGAGACGAGACGCCAGGCTTTAAGTACCAGCCGCTCCAGAGCGCGCACAGTTGTTGAAGTTTGTCGCGGGAGCGCGCTCTGTACAAATCGCACATTGTACATATTGGTCCAAATTTCAAATGAACAATTTTAAAATAAATACAAGCACACATATGTGCCACAAACCCAGCTTCCTACTTTGATATTGTTTTGATCATCTTCACTTATAAATTATAATCGATTAATTCATAAATAATTCCACCCAGGTGACAACCTGAAGCACGTCCAGTAGCTCAGCACTTGAGAAGGAAGCCATGAGATTCAGTCTTGATACTTAAACATGTAGCTGGGTGAGATTAGATTAAGAGGGCATGTTGTTTCCTCCATAGTAATCTGGACATAAAGGAGTCCCAGTCCACCACCATCAGAGAGATTGGAAGAGAGTGGGGAGGGGGTGGGCGGGGCTACACAGGCTGGATTACAGAAGGGGATTGGTTATGTAAGAGCATTGTCCCAGCAGGCTAGCAGCAGCCTGAGCGCATTGCGAGAGGGACTCAGACAGCAAGAAAAGTGAGAGAAATAACCGACTTTTGTAAATATGGGTTAAACCAATCATCCGATCATCAACAATGGCTTAGGGACTGTGCTTCTTACTGTAATCATACAGAGAGGGAGACATTTTTCCTCTGCACGTAGTGAGTACACCACTTCTTTCTCTGAACAGTGCAAAGTAGACCACTGTAGAGTACAGCCACTTCTTCTGGATGGAAATGGTGCATTCTTTCCAACATATGGATAATACAAAACACATTTTGCAAGAGTTATAGGTTGAATAATACTTTTTTTTCCCAGCATACACCACTTCATGAATATGCTATATTTGCTTACCAGCCACGCACGCTCGTGCTGGGCTTTAGGGATGGCAATGTCGGTCGGCCCACCATTTTTGTCCAGACTGAACTATCTCAAAAACTGTAAAATGGATTGCCATGACATTCTGCACTGACATTCATGGTCTCCAGAGGATGAAGCCTAATGCTTTTGGTAATCCCTTGACTTTTCCTCTAACGCCACCATGACATTATGGTTTTTAATGAAATGCCTTGACAACTGTCGGATGGATGACTATACAATTTGTTGGATATATTCATGGTGCACAGGGGATTAGTCCCAGTGCCTTTGGTGATCCCTTGACTTTTTATCTAGTACCACTTATTAGAGGTTGACATTTGTGGTATTTGTGATATTTGACCATTTGCCATGGGATTTTGTACGGACAGCCATGCCCCCCCCCCCCCTAACTTTCTATTTAGTGCTATTGCCATTCATCTCAAAGCACCGTTAAAGAGCTGCATGGCTGTATATTCTTAGTCTTAGTTATCCACTGTATATTTCCCCTTTAAAATATGGAATTCAACCCCACATATCAAAAATACAGCATACACGCATCCTCAACATATTACAAATTACATTACTTCTGCTCTGCTCTAATAATGACAGGACACTTTTCCAAATTCACAGTGTGCTTTACTGTATAATAAACAATGCACTTGGTATGAAAAAAATGAAAGAAGACAGATAAATAGAAGGCAACTATTGAAACAAATATTCATCATAAAAATGTAATTAATGCTTAGAAAGTTAATCTTTATAAAAGGGAGGATTTGTCTCATTTTCAAAGTCAGCATCATTGAATGAGAGTTGTCCAGTTGTGGATGAAGTGAGCCCACTTTCTTTCAATGATGAGATGATGAAGCAAACGAAGAAGGAATGAAACTGCAGAGAGAGCAGCAAGGAGTGGGAGAGGGGCTGGGGGAAGGATGGGAGAGGAAGCGGGGTGATCTAAACCCAAGAGAATGTTAAGCTGCGATGGTATGCTGCTGGAATTTGAATTCATGGTCGGAAATAACAACATACAGGTTGTATTATTTATTTTTCATATCCAAATGATAAGAAGAAGACAATGAGAGATGTTTGAGGAAAGGGAAAATGTGGAAGGGAAGGGAGATCGTTTGAAGAGGAGAGAGGAGGCCTAGAAGAGAGTCTGAGAGAAAGGGAGGAAGGAAGTGAGGAGACGGACCTGATGGAGGCAAGGGAGAGGGTGAGAAGAGCAGAGGCAGAGGGTGGAGCAGAAAGATATGTGAACAGAAAGGAGAGATGAGCGAGAGGAAGAAGGAGCAGGCAGAAATATTCATCACCAAATTCCAGACATAAAGTTGTTTGGCAGTGCTTTACCCGAAACCGATGCAAATTCCCAGCTGTGGGTTTCTCAGGATTCTCACTGAGGACTTGTGTGCTGCTGAGATTCTTGTTTAAAACCCTTGACAGGACTGGCTTTGAACCCCTGTCCTTTAAGCTCCAGCTCAAGTATGCTGTCTGCGAGTCGGAGTTTAAGGCTGGCAGCGGATTGGATGGGGAATGTGTGTGGCTTTCGAAGCATTACTGTTTGGATGCTGCTGATGTGCCACGGTGCAAGAGCGTCTTTCCCGGAATATGTTTGTCTGAAAATATGATGTTTTATCTAACATTATCATATTTATTCGTCATTATGCTTGTTGTGGCAGCTCGTATTGTGAAACTGTCAAAAGGACACTCTCATAAACTCAATATTATGAAGACACCGCTAGCAGCTAGTTAGCCTAGCATGTCAAAAGAGGGTAAGAAGGGGGAACCCGCTGGGTGGATCTTTAAAAAGGCATCAAAAAAGCATAGCGAAGATATGATATTACAATTAGTAAGAGGTGCTGATCGGCTGATTTTATCACCTTTGGTCAAAGCTTAGCTAGCTGTTCCTCCCTGTCTTTATTCTAAGCTAAGCTAAGCTAACTAGCCGCAGCTTCATTTTTTTTATCACACAGACATGCCAATGTTGTCATCTAACTCTCCGCATAAGCATATTTTCCAAAATGTCCAACCATTCCTTCCTCTGTGACAGTCTTGAGTCTGGTCTGGCATGTGCGGAAGTCCAAAATGTGTCACATGACATGTTGCATGAGGGTTCCCAAAATGAGGACACGAGAGTTGTGACACACAGAAGAAGTTATTTCTTTGGCTGAAGAAACTCTGCCCCACAATACATTAAGTCATGTTTTCCTCCGACCAGCCCGCCGTGTGGTCTAAAGTCCTCATGGGCACCAAGTAACTTTACGGTGGACTAATGTAATTATGTGATTATGAAATCTGGCTATTAAATGATGGTCTGTGGGGCAGTGATGAAAGCACAAGTGCAGCACAGACAGCATGGTCTGTGTCTTTATAAGCATAACTACGGGCCTGTGTATGACACACACAGGACCGCGGAGCAACAAGAAAGGCAATTGAGGGTCTGACTCAGAGAAACAGGGAAACAGTGGCACAGACTTGAGTGGCCTCATTAAGTGTGCAAAAGCCACAACTCTGTAATAGGCACCAGTATTTCCCCATTTTCTGCTTAGAAGTGGTGGAAGGAGGCACGATCACATCCTGCGACCACAAGCCTCAAAGACTCCTATTTTTGCTGTATGTGTCTGACAGAGAAAAAGATGTCATGACATTACAAAACCCAATTTAGATAAAACATTTAGCATAAACCCAGGCCACATCAATTTTACCTGGATCTGAGTGTGTGTGTGTGTGTGTGTGTGTGTGAGTGCTGCCTTTACCACTGTTGCCCTTTGAAGGGTTTCAAGTGATTTGGACTATTAAAAACATTTTAAATGACAAAATATTGTTATTATTCTATGATTATTTATATTTAAAAAAATATTTTCTAAAATATTTTTTAGAATGAACCAACTCTTTAGGGATGTCATATAGAACCTAAGACGATTCAATACAAAAGCACTTGTTTAAGAGTGGTGTAGTCTAAGGGTTTAATGCTAAAAATTCATAGGGAGACAAAAAAACTTGTTCTTCTCTTTCTGCAATCCTGAGTCAAACAGTGTTACTTTCAAAGTTGTACAGTAAAGGTATACACTGCATGCAAAGGCCTCTTACAAGAAGTACCACCAATCTGTCCCAAAATAGAATACCTGGCCTCCAGGGGATTCCCCCAGGGCAGATTTTTTGGCTGAGGCAGACCTGCATGATTATAATCTGTATTTTTATTATTTTCTCTTACTGCAAACGAGGAATAATCTCTGGGTTCACACGTTGCGTCACAAGCCACCTGCATTTGCGTTTGCAAGAGGCACATGTTGCTTCTGTAATGCTGCTCCTGGTCTGCGTTACTACATGAGAGTTGCTTTTGGCTCTGAGGGATAAGGAATTAACTCATAAAATAAGCAACAGTATGAAAATGTGGATCTCAAACGAGGTTCTTAAAAAACGAATTATTCTGGGTGAAGAAAAACAAAGGCACAATAATTGAACCTCAGTCCACGTGTCTGAATCTGATCTGCCTCAAACACGGAACGCACACATTTGCACGGAGGCAAAGTGGCTGGAAGGCGTGCGCTCCTTAACACCTGCAGCCTTCCCTTTAAAATCCTCCCAGGAAGTACAGCGATAGGTTTCAGTCCAGCAGGATTGAGTTCCTTTTGGCAGCCCTTGTGTAAACATGAACACAACCTTTAACCCTCAGATTCCTGTTTTTATTTGGTAAGGATATTGAATGCGTGTTTAAAAGTGTTTTAAAAATGACTAGAAAAGGTTAAAAAAACTAAATAAAACCAGTCTAGTAAAAAATACTACCACAATTTGACCAGCTAAATATTTCATATTAAAGCAAAGTGTTTTTGCAATGTGTTGGATAAGAGGTGGAATGGAGGGGGATGCTAGTTGGTCAAAGGCCTTTCATTAGGCCGCTGCTCAGGTTCAAGTTGGGTGGAGCTGAGCGTTTCCTGATCGACTCAATGCGAAAAGGTGAAGTTTTGTCCTGCCTCTAACAAACCGAGCAGGAGAGTGAGGGAAGGCCCAGTTTGTCTAATAACAGAAATGCAAATGTAAATCATTGGGGTTTGGTGGCGCCAAACTGTCACCACGAATCTAGAGAGCATATTAGCATCCATTGTATTTAATGTTTCACAGCTTGGGTCTCATCTCCTGCGGCTGGTAAAATAATATTCATTATGTATTTTTTTAACAGGTGACGAGGGCCCTAATCAGGACATTTGTTCGGGCTTGGGACAAAGATTAAAGACAAAAATGGTTTTAAAGGCCGTGTTTAAAATGATAAAAAACCAGACTAAAGGGATTATCCCGATTGCCTACAAAAACACAACTCTCATTAAAACAAACCACACAAGAGAATGCAACACTTTAAAACCAGTTATTGAGGGGGCTTTGGCATTGTAAAGAACAGCCATCCTCTATTCTTAGCCCCCCACAACTGAAACAGTTATTGCAAACAGTTTGTTTCAATAGAATTCCACACTATAAACATTGCTCACAGAGATGTGCCATGTCGTAACTCAAATTGAAGCTAAAAGAGCTCAAAAAGATGGCAGCCTGTAGATTTGGAGATGAAATTTAAGCCACAGTCCTCATAATTACTAACATCTGTCCTTCCTTACAATAAACCAAGCCACAGATTTAACTGTATGGGACTGTCAGCCAGCATAACTGAATACTTCAATCGATATAAACAAAACACTTCAAATTCAATTGAATCAATAATTTATATGGAGTGCAAACAGCAATATAAAATGTTTTTTCTTAAGCCAACTTCGAGTGCATGTCTGCTGTCTTCATCAATCACGCCTGTGGACAATCATGGATCTCATCATCACAAGCAAAATAGGAAAAAACAAAACTATAAAACCACCTCGCGGTAGTATGTCCTCCACCAACAATGCAGTTTACATGCATGTCCGTCCAACACGTCATTACCTCATCATGTTAACAGGCGTTAGTGTGAAATTGTCATAATAAGCGTATGAATTCTTGAGTTATGGTGTTGGGTTTTTGTTGACGTCACAGTGACCTTTGATGACCAAAATCAAATCAGTTAATCCACGAGTCCAGATGGACTTTCGGGCCAAATAGATTCCGTCCAGGTTTCCCTGTTCATGAGAATGGACCTGGACCGACAGACAACCCAAAAACACAATGCCTCTGGCCTCAGCTATCGCTGGTGAGGAGGCAGAATACATTTGAATTCATCCACAACTGAAATAAAAGGTTTTTTTTATCTGATCTGAAGTTTAAGGCTTTTTTAAAACTCTGTTTTAATCATTTGTATCTTGTAGAAGAAAATAAAGGTGTTAATAGTTGTATTGAGACACAGGGGCTTTATAAAGAGGCCACAACAGTCAGTGTGGGTTGTACCGCTGCGTGTACCAGGAAGCCAACCACCTGCTGCAGCACCGAGTACTCTACCTGTGAACCACATTTCAAATAAAAACACCACAAACCATATCACCATCAAACGTGAGTGAGAATTAAAACCCTACTCGATCTAAGATCAACTCTTTAGTGGCAGACCCAGGATGCTTGTGTCCCTTTACCATCCAAACAATAACATACTGTTGTATGTTACATACTCTCAAATGAAAGACATTTTGAGTTAGAGTTTGAAAATATCCATCCATGCGTTTATTTCTTCTTTTTACAGTGGAGAACATGTCTCTGCTGGGATGCGATGGCATGCTGATCCGTTTCCTCCGCGGAGGCTCTGCAGTCTGTCCTCTTTCATCATGCACTACTCTGCACGTGAGCTGAGAGAAAGCGCATCTGCGGCGGCCATACCTCAGTGCACACTGCCCCCTAGTGAACACTCTGCAGAAGTGACTCCGACCTGTTGCGCTGTGGAAGCACATGACCACAGCTCGACAGCCATCTGAATGCTGAAGCAGCTGTGTGAGGAGGTGAGAGAGAAAGTCAAATGCAGAGTTAACCAATGTCAAATAATGTTAATTGTTTTTTATTCATACTCTGGCAACACTGTGCCATGAACATGAGTGTGTTTTCAAACCTTTTGCAAGAGCAATAAAGCGAGAAAGTCTGTATCTTTAGTGCACTGTGGCAAAGCTTGTGAAAGTGCGTCAGAACGCATGTTACGAACAGTAAACCTAAACAGTAAACAGCAGACATGTGTGTTAGTTAATGTACTGTACTAACGTTAATAGATCATGGTCAAAACATTGTTGTTTGGGTTATGGCAATATATAAACAATATTGTGTAATATCCAGGTCAGCATTGTTCCGTTGAAGACACGTCTATGGTCTCCGGTGTAGAGACGTTCAAAACTGGTCTAAGTCAATATGTTTTTCTAACACTTGTTTTATTTACAGATGTCCAGCTTGAAAATATGGCAGATCTCCTGAAACAGGCTCCTGTGTGGCTTTGAAAACGACATTTAAAGAAGGAAAAGGAGATTATGTTTTTATATAAAGAACATTGTTATATTGATATTGTGCTTTAATAAATACAAATGAAC
Source organism: Melanostigma gelatinosum (assembly GCF_949748355.1). Classification (NCBI taxonomy): domain Eukaryota; kingdom Metazoa; phylum Chordata; class Actinopteri; order Perciformes; family Zoarcidae; genus Melanostigma; species Melanostigma gelatinosum. Next base: position 21,808,704 of record NC_136634.1, read on the forward strand.
TGTTGCTGTGTCACTTGGTCTTTTGTCCTGTAATTGGAAACTGTTGATGTGTTATATACCCAGAAGCACTGTAAGCATTTTGGCGTTGAACGGTTAAAACACGGTGAGGTTGAATACACGGTTAAAACACGGTGAGGTTGAACACACGGTTAAAACACGGTGAAAAGTGAAAGGTTTTTAGCCGACTATTTGTAGACGTTGATTCAACGCTCACGTTTAGACCAGCTATCAACGTGATGTCCAATACTGGCTTTCAACTGATAAATGTGGATGTGGTTTCTTAGTAAGCCTCTAAATCATGATATATTAGTATTAGCACAATGTGGAGGACCAAAAATTATAGTATTGCAAATCACGTTTAAATCTGGTCTAAGCATGAACGTCTTTTCAACGTCTACAAATAGTCGGCGAAAAAACGTTCACTTTAGAACCAATTCTGAACGTCTTTTCAATGTCGAGCATACTCTTTTAACCTCTTGGAAAAATGCTCTGAAAAATGCTCACTGGGAGGCCTAACCACTGCGCAAAGACATGCAAAGAAGATGACGGCAAAGTGAGCACCTTTAAAACATTATAAAGCCAGAATCTGATGAAAGCAGGGCGGAGAACTTCCGCTTCTTTTTATTTTTCTAATGCATTTTTCCAAAAGAAAAAAAAGATGTTCAACATGTGTATCGTCTCACACACACAACTGCCCAATGACGACGGGGTGCTGTCTTGTTGAAAATAAGTGACGCTGACTGCCACAGACTGACGCTGACTGACGCAGACTGACGCTGAGTGACGCAGAGTGACGCTGAGTGACACAGAGTGACGCTGAGGTGCCAGTGCCACAAGAAGGATCTCGCTGTCTCTCGAAAATAGAGCTCTCCATCTCGTGACAGTGAAACCGATCAATGTTCGGTTCTTTTGGGTAGTTATTCATTTTGATTGAGACGACCCTAAATGTGGACAGTTTTTGGATGTCTCAATGAAGACATGAGATCATGTATTAACAGCATGGGGGACTCCTCTCATTCCTTCCCTCAGGAAAATGCCCAAAAGAGTTAATTTACATGTCGTTTTTAAGGGCTGAGAGCGTGAGGGCAGATGCATGTCATCGCATTTTAATTGTACTTTTTAATGGCAAAAAATAACTTTAACTTGGAGTGCTCACTGTGGGCCAGCCTGACCTGGAAACTGCTTGCAAGGATCAAGGATTTAGAAGTTTCCATCAAAATCTGCCAGCTGCACTATGTTTTGTTGTATCGACTTGGCTCTCGGGATGGTCACGTCAGCCGATCCAGACTGACATATCTCAATAACTATCGTCATGGATTGTCAATAACTTTGGTACAGAATATGGAATCCCAACTAGGCAACGACTAAAAATATTTAGAAAAACAGGAAAATAGATCAGAGTTCAGGAAACAACTCAAAACTGCCAATTTGTACAAAAATAATGTTGCTCAATGTATTTCAATAATATATACATAATGTAATTTACTTGTAACTACGATTTAAAAATATGAAGCAACAGTTCAACATTTTGGGAAATGCACCTATATTCACTTTCTTGCTACACGGGAAGATCAATACCACTCATGTCCGTACGATGAATATGGAGCTACCACTAGCAGCCAGTTAGCATAGCTTAGCATAAAGACTAGGAGCGGGGAAACCTCCGTCCTGACTCTGGTCACAGGTATTAAAATCATAATACCAGCACCTCTAAAGGGTTATTGTACGAACACCTTCACTGGTGGTTATGTGCAAGACCGTTTCCTGTCCAGAAGAGTGATATCAGTCTTTTAATAAAACTCTTTCAAAGAAAGCACATGAGCGCCTTACCCAAAATGACGCAAACTTTCTTTTGAATGTGTGATTCTTAACTTTTTGTCATCACAGTATTGTTGCCTCTGAAAAATTAATTGAAGGAACACACATTTGAAACATGGTAGATGAGTGGACATATGAACAAACACAAAACTACACTCCCAAAAAAATGTTTTATGGGGACTGCCTTATTTATTTCCACATACATAAAACCAGATGTGCACCGTAGCCAAAAATGCTTCTATTTACAAAAAACAAAAATCAAGATACACAAAAGAATTATGATACAACAAAAACAGAAAATCCTTCAGTAATCCGTACAACATAGCAAGTACAAACAAAACTTACTTTTAGACACCTTGTAAAACTGTTGTGCAGATTCTTTTTCTCTTACAAGGAGATAAAATGTGTGTATATTACAAAACTCAGATGCACATCAAATATGCAAGCTGCAGCCCGCATTCTCTGGGTAAAAAAAACACAAGACCTCCGACGATTCATCGATGGAACCTTGCTTTAGTCACTACACCATCACTTACCTTCAGTGCATTCAATTGAGCTATTAAACACTAATTACAAATGGAAGATGAAAATATCGGCAGTCTTTGCAAGATTTTTCTTCTGCCGAGCAAACGTACGGTGTGTGATTTCAAATTAAAGTGGATTCTTTAACTCAATCAATAAAGGATAAATCCAAACTCCTGTAGTGTGGTGGACTTACAAACGGAGAACGCCGATGTAGAACTAGTGGCCGCATCCTCCTGAAAACACAAGTTTAAAGTGTATCGAACTCGAACAACTGATGCAGGGGACACAGTCAGCCACATCTCTAACCAGAGTAGAAAATTCAGTTTCAGCACCAGAGTTCTTCCGCAGCTTTTCAGAGATCAGTTGGAACACGTCTCCGGTGATGGAGGACATGATGGGGGGTTATGTCATAGTGATGAAACTCAAACACGTCTGATTATTCAGCCACATTTCTGCCAAACAATGAAATTCTACGGTAAAGCATCCTCAATTATATTAAATTATCAAACTCAAGATGTGTGACTAAAGAAGAATGATGCTCTTTTTTTTTTACAAGTTAGTTGTTATTGTTTTGACATTTGGTAAAGAATTGGTGATGTCGGATTCAGTCAGGAAATCATTTGAGGAGCGAAGGCCAGGATGTTTCAAAGGGATAGAGACGGGCAGTGCTGCTGTAATATGAGAAATGGATTGCTAAGTGAGAGTAATTCAGCCTGTAGTTATACATCATGTAAGATACATATAGTGAACTAAATCAGAGATAATGAGAGGACTAGACACGGTCATAACTGCCCATCTATATAGCTTAAAAATACTGGCCGTACACATGCCTAGAGGTGTTTCTTTAATGTGGCAAGTTGTGTCTAATATCCAAACATGACTTTTGGGGATTTCTGTCCAACATTAACTGTCACTAATAGTGATTTTATGATGCTAAAGCCAGTGATCTCATCTTGCTTCCTAGAAGTACACTGCCCAAAAAAAAAGTAGTACTGTCACTGATCGAATGCTGAAACTGCTCACTGACATCGAGTTAAACAACTTGGTTAAAGAACATAACAAGTGTAGAACTAATATGTTGAAAACATAAGAATAAGCAAAACCTGTCTATGTCCATAAAAAGCTCAGCGTGTGTGTATTCAGAGACGTGTTGGAGTTTGATGGTAAACAAGGAGAGGAAACCCGTCAAGTACGGCGCTGGAGCCACTGGCACCAGTGTGACCAGTTCACCGCTGTTGGTCCAAAACATTTTCTCCCAGCAGTGGTCCCACATTCAAGGAACCTCCGGACTGTCTGTCAAGGATATGCAATGATTTAGGACCATCGGATGCAATGTGTTAACATTCTGGCTCTGTAGACGCCGGCGTTGTTCACCGTAATCGAGAGCAAAGAGCAGGGCGAGAAAAGTATCAGTCGGAAAAAGACATTTCGCCAATCGGTCATTGCGGAAAATAATATTAAAATCAAAAACTTCACATCACCTCCAGGCTAGAAGAAATGGTGAAATAAATTATTTTTATGCCGACACGTGCGTATTCTTGCATACGTGTTCATATGTACTGCGTGTGTTTGCCGATTGTCCGTGAGCCAGATATTTATCCCAGCAGCAGCCCAGACAGAGCGTTCAGGTCTCTCATGTACGGGTTGTCGCTGAGGATGCGGTCGATCCGCTGCTTCTGGTCGGGGAAGATGTCGTACAGCTTCCTCTTCAGCTCCGACGTCTCCCCCGGCGACCGCTGGGGAGGGGGTGAAGGCGAGAGGGAATGGGAGTGGCGGGGCAGGTGCCATTCGGGGGGACCGGAGTGGGGCCAGTGCACAGTGGGGGGGTGGGGCGTCAGGGAGGTAGGGGGCCGCGGCGTGGAGGCGGGGAGCCGAGGAGCGGAGGCGGGGGGCCGAGGAGCGGAGTGGAGGGCCTGGACGTAAAGCGGCTGCTGCTGCTGGGAGGACGGCCGGAAGTCCGGGGGTCTCAGAGGGGGAGGGATGACTGGAGCCCTCCTGACAGGGAGGAATCGAGAGAGCGGTGAGAAAACACTGCCACAACAATAATTCAACATTCATTAGCTCATCGTATCACGAGTGAAAGTATTTACATGACGTGACAAACATAAAAAGGATCGATGTCACAGGTTCCCTCTCGGCTCTAACCCAACGAACACCTGCAGCTGAAACACACCTGTTGTCTCTACGCAGGAAGATGTTGAGATGAGGTCCGTTTTTCCCCAGAGGGTCATCAGGGATCATGAAGTGGTCCTCCACAAAAGTAAACTGAAGCAACCTATCAGTGAACAGGAATGAAATATGACCGTTACACAAATGTGATTCTATTGTCGACTAATGTCTAAACGAATACAAATGTTGGCCTTAGAGGGTAAGGGCACAGAAGGAAAGCCTTTGCTTCATCTTCATCCTTAGTGCAAACTCGGAGCCGTTTTTAATGTGGACGTTTACAAGAAATAACACAAACTGCTTGCAAGTTTTCTGATGGTCAAAAATTTATCGAAACAGAAGAATAATTCCAAGTCTATTGGACATATTTCACATTATCCAACGTGGCTTCACAAGCACAGGTCTAACTAATCCGCCTGAGCTGGTCAGACTAGTCTGACCAGGAATTAACCAGTGACGGCAGCATCACGTCGAATGGGGGACACAGGTTAAACCTGTAGAGCGTTTTAAACCAGTTGTCCTAATAATATCCATTTCTCATGTTTTTTAAAATGTTAAATCAAAATGAAATTACAGAAAATTACAGTTCATTAAATGTTTTGTATTTCATATGACTCAAACAAAAACCTATCTATGCATTAGGTCTACATATCAGTCCAACAACCCTTCTAAGTCTTGTTCCCCACGTCATCGTCAATGTGCTCTTTGGGTTCTGTTTGCTCTTCCTTTAAGAGCAACAGGAATGGTAGTAAATGTAAATAAACTGCCAGTAAATAGTAACCGACGCCCTTAACATTTGTAAGCCAGCTGGCGGTCTGCCTCGCTGGACTTTCCAGTACCCCGGAGAGGCGAATGACTGACGGAGCTGCTGTGTATACGTAGCACACAATCACCTCTCTTGAATGATCTTGCGCCAGGTGTCCGAGGTGTCGACAAAGTCCCTCAGGTTGTCATTGGTTACGATGATCCCGTCTGTTTTGTCTGCGAGGTGGAGCAGGAACCTAACACAGAGAGAGTGTGTGTGTGTGAGTGTGTAGATTAGACACTCTGGATTTTCCCTTCGCTCAAAGGTCAGACGCTCGTTCACGGCTCACACAAGAGGTGAATCCACCGGTGGAGGATTGCTGAGTCAGGATGACTTTTACGTTAATCTTTACAAACCCTGAACACAAATGACCCATTATATCTGGGAGAACATGTATATATTTGCTAGGGGTGTAACGGTATGCGTACTCTTATTGAACCGTTCGGTACGAGGCTCACGGTTCGGTACGCACGACGAACAGAATACGTTTGAAAAAAAATAAAAATATAAAAATATATATATATATTTTTAAAAACCTTTATTTAACCAGGTAGTCCCATTGAGATTAAAAATCTCTTTTGCAAGATGTAAGTAACAATACAAGATGTAAGCAAGATGTAAGTAACAATACAAGATGTAAGTAACAATACTACATAACATTAAGGAGCAGTTTGTTTTTTATGCTTATGTGTTGCTAAGAAGACACCCCAGAAGATGGGTCACTCAGGTATAGTTCCATCATTGTTCAAAGTCAAAGAATGACTTCATGATGTTAGTTGTAATGAATAAATATATTTTAAAATAAAGTACATTTCTCTGGCATTTATAGTTTTCTACTGTACCGAAACGTACCGAACCGTGGCTCCACTGTATTGTACCAAACCCAACCGTGGATTTTGTGAACCGTTACACCCCTACTATGTGCTGATCAATTTTAAGGTCCTGAGAGATCTGGCTTTCAAAACTCACAATCAGGGTTCAATTACAGAGCAGTTATTGCAGAATTTTGACTCATATTACACCACTTTTGGACTGTTGAATCTGTCCGCTAGTTAATAAGCTTACTCATCTCTATCATGCAAATACAGTGTGACTGTAGTTGGTGACGGGTGAGGTGAGAGTAAGGGACTCGGTGTTAAAATGCTTCATTTCACTGCTTAGGAAGAGATACGTTCATAAGGGAACAGAAAGATAACGGAGCGGTTCAATGCCAGAGTCTGCTGTGTCTACATGTCGCTGTCTGGATGTAAAGAACTCAAGATTGGTGGACTCTCTCCTCTAAGAAGTTGGATTTCATCAAAGGTTTAAGAAAAGTGTGTGTGTAGGTGTGTGTGTGTACCTGTCGTCATGTGAGCATATCCTCTGGCCACACACCTCTCTGGAGGGAGTGAAGGAGAGCAGTCGCAGGTCTTCTAGCTGGTTTAGAAAATGCTGCTCTGTAATAAGATAACAATAATTCTATTCATATTACATGATAATAAAAATGGGAAAGGAAGAAAACACAGACAATTTGTTTAGAAGGGTTTAACCCACAGCAAAGGGCACCTTCAAGTGTCTAAAATTGTCTAGTTTCTTTCACAAGGTCTGAAATGAATATGTATGAAATGATATTACATTTCCACATTTAACAGGATACGGTAACATGTAAAAGAATGTGTAACTGAACACAAGTGTATAAAAAAAAAAAAGAAGTCTATACCACTTTTTAAACACAGCTTAAAGCTCAAAGTCGGCACTTAAACCTGCTAATCACGGTTTCATTAGAGCCCCAAACAATGAGAAGCACATCACTCTTCTGCTTCTTCAGGACAGCGCTGTACGGACATGTGTACCTGTTGTGAATCGGTCTCTTTTCTGACGCCACTGGGGGACGAAGACGGTGATCTCCCGGTGACCCAGCCTCCAGAAGGTCTCCACAGCCAGCGCTATTCCTCGACAGGAGAAGAAGCGGTGAAGGCCGTGCCTGGAGAGGTGCCGAGGAAGAGGAGAGGGACACGGTGAGATGAAGGAACATGTGGATGCCGTGAGCCACCACCTCAGTTTGTGGTGCCACAAACATCTCTGGCCTTATATCACTATAAAAATAACATTTCAATTAAAATGAAATGCGGGCGAAAAGGGAAAAGGGAGCACTGGCGTATTGGCAGAGAGTACGAGTTGAGGTGCCAGAATTGTAAGTGTCCATCTCTACATACTACATCCTCACAAGTCAATGATGTTCTAATGATGCGTTCACACTACGAGCGACAAAGCGACAAAAAAGTCCAAGCGTGGCTCAGCCGAGTCACCGCTGAAGTATTGTTCAAGCGCCTGCAGTTATGTGTAAAACCTACGGGCATCGTTGAATCTGAATAAAAGAAGAAAAACACGAAGAAAGTAAGGAAGTGCTGCAAATATCAGGTCTTATTGATGCGACCAAGTAAAAGAAATGAAGAATATTTAACATATTAGCAGGTCAGCACTGACTGTCAAACTGGTTTTCAATAGTCTCCCCTGCAAACAGGAATAATGGCAGTTGTTTTAGTTGTACTCAATACAAATAAGCAGCCACACACACGCACACTGCACGTCAACAATCTGGGTCAGCTGATGGTGTGAGATGCAGTGTGTGTGTGTTTGGGTCTGTACGCTCACGTCAGACAGTTGTAATACAACAAATGGGTCGTTAGGACAGAAAACCGCAAAACATCACAACCAACAAACACCAACAGCGATAAGAAACTCCCTGAGAGCAGGAAGCTGGCTGCGGCAAGCCACAGCTTCAAAACATTGGTGACGTCCTCTGCAAAGATTTGTTTTCAAATGTTTTTAAAGAGATATAGATATAAACCGTACACACATATACACACACACATTATTCTTTATCTGATGGTCTCAGGTGTGTGTGTGTGTGTTAAAGGACAGACTGCCTCAAAACCCTTCCATCTTTCTGACAGTGATAATCATTCAAGCTATTGGGGAAATCTACATGGCAACAGAATTCTTTTTGACTGTGCATTAAATCTGACTCAAGACCGAACGGCCAGCTAGATGTAAGAAGTCCCGAGTCCAAAAAGTCAAAGTAGTGCTGGAGGAGCATTTGGCAAACTGACGTTCTGAGAGAAATGATTACAACACTGTTCCGATAGGTCAAACTGAGCCTTATGAATGGAGCTTCTGTTCACCCTGTTTTTGTCATGTGCATTTCTGTCACTATGGTAACTTCCCTTTGCTCTGGGTTACTAACTTGATCATCAATCTGGCCTCACGTGAGCTGTGGTGAAGCAGAGACGCACAGCCAACGGTCTGTGTGGCTGCCTGTGACACACAACATATTTAGCAGGTCTCCAGCAAAGTGACGTTGGTCCGCCACCGTCGCACAAACAAAAACAAAGATGTACTTTCCACTCACTGTCGCAGTGCACGGAACAGATTACAAACTTATTTTGTGTGACATCGCATTGCGCGCACGCACGCACGCACGCACACACACACACACACACACACACACACACACACACACACACACACACACACACACACACACACACACACACACACACACACACACACACACACACACACACACACACACACACACACACACACACACACACACACACACACACACGGGAAGTTCCATTGATGAAGGACACCAGAGCAGGAAGAGATAATGCAGACAGTAAAATCACCGTGGAAGCCGGGACATCATTTTGAAGCAGTTGTGGCCTTTTGCTTCCAATAAAAATAAACAAAACGGGAAGAAAACGGAACACGACAAACAACTGGTTTCATGTGATCCGTGAAAACATTTCCAATATTTTCTAGTCTTGGGTGCTGCGGTTTAACAGGCTACCAGACGTATAACCGTGCCTCCGTCTTTGCATGACCTCATAAAAACAACAATGGTATCATCTCATCCCTTATGACAGATGTGAAGTCAAAGGTTTCTGTTCAGGCTATGTTCAGTCCTCTGGAGAGGAGGCAGGAGGACTGCAGGGAGGAGGGAGGGAGAGTGGGAGAGACAGAACTGAGCCCAAAAAGAAGCGGTCGCAAAACAGAGAAGTCAAGACGAAGTCAAGACGAAGTCAAGACGAAGTCAAGACGAAGTCAAGACGAAGTCAAGACGAAGTCAAGACGAAGTCAAGACGAAGTCAAGACGAAGTCAAGACGAAGTCAAGACGAAGTCAAGACGAAGTCAAGACGAAGTCAAGACGAAGTCAAGACGAAGTCAAGACGAAGTCAAGACGAAGTCAAGACGAAGTCAAGACGAAGTCAAGACGAAGTCAAGACGAAGTCAAGACGAAGTCAAGACGAAGTCAAGACGAAGTCACCCGGCGTTAACAGACTGTGATGATCAGCAGAGAGTGATACAAACAATCCTTCCGTTGTTGCATAATTTCTGGATAATACAGACAGAGTTTTACTAGAAAAAGCCTTTCTTCCCAAAAATACCCCGTAGTACTCCCCCCACCACCACACACACTTATCAAATCATATTGATACTGCTTTCGCTCTGCCGGGTTCACACACACACACACACACACACAAAAAGGTGATGAGTAACAACATTGTGTGAATCCGTGGGCTAAGTTTTGGTGCACCCACTCAATAAGGGTTGTAGCTGCGGCCTACGCACCCGAACAGGTGGCTCATTTAGATTCAGAGTATGACTGAGAGCGTGGGTGTGTAGCCTTAACTGATGACGATGTTGATGGGAAGGGTGATGGCTTCATGTGTAAAAGGAAAAAACGTGGTGCACATACTACAGGTGTGGCATTACAACTGTCATCTAAGTTGTTATGCAGGTTCTGATGGTGCTTTTTGAACAGCTGGCCCAACATTTTAAAACTATTTCATATCCACGTCACACAGTAATGAAGTGCAAATATATACGAGAACATCATAAACAAATGCAACTCGAAATGTGCACTCAGTAGAGTGAGGATCTCCGCCAGGTGTGTCTGCAACGACCGCTGCTGTATTTTGTGACTGAATGAACACGACCCACAATTGGCTAACCTCCCGCCTCGACACAAAAGGCCTCTCGTGCATCGTGAAACACACAAAGTCAAACAACTAAAACAAGCAATCGCCTCAAAGTCGTATAAGACTCATCACACAATGTGCGTATACTGGTAGTTCCGATAGCCGTCAGCCAAACACACCGGCTAAAACAGTAAAAGTGAGCCGACGGAGATAATAGTAACATAAATAAAGATGAACATCATGACATTATTATTTTTCTCACGTCAACATTCTACTTCAGATCTGGTTCTAAATGTTCTTGTATTTTTTACTTTACTTTAAGAATGTCGGGCTTCAAGACAGAAAAGTCTTAACGTACCAGAAGTGACACCAATATGCTGTGAGCTGGACTAATATTATGTGCACTGCGCACGCACTGCGCACGCACGCACGCACGCACGCACTGCGCACCCACGCACACACACGAAGGTTTCTAATCGGTATGCAGCTTCCACGACACACTGTTATTTAATACATCCCTTTAAAATGTCCTTCTCATGTATCAATGCACGCGCAGAGCCTGCTGTATGCCAGCGCAGTGTGTTTCTGGCTTCATATTTGCTTGTGTGTGTGGTGCAGACTCACGCCATAGCCACGTTGCTGCCGTCTATGATGATGTGCCTGAGCTCCGGACGTCCCGGCTCATTCGGCAACTTCAGAGCGTAGGGAGTCCGCAGCGACTGATTGAAACGAGCGAAACCGGTCACCGGGGGCGCGGGGGGGTCGTTCGCAGGAGGGGTCCTGGCTCCGACCCCGTGGAACCCCATGTGGCCGATGGTCTGATAGGGAGAGGCCGAGGGCCGGGGGATGGACTGAGCCGACTGAGCAGGAAAACAGAAGAAATGACTTGTAAAATAACAGAAAGACAAGGAGGCATCAAGGTTGGTCAAACACATTTCAATGGAATAAAAATCTGTATTCAGACAGGTTAGACAAAACACATTGATTCATACTGGTTTTTTTGTCCCTCTTTGTATAAGACAATTAAATATTATTGTCTTATTTTGTTTCATGGTTTATCAGTTTCATCCAGAAGTAAAACTGGTTCTTTAAACATCTAGTCTACAACCAGAAATGAGGAATGTAAGCTAACCCTAACCGTATACTAGAATTGTGCGGTTAATGTTGAGTGAGTTTGCGTTGTAACTTTTCGCATCACACTCAATTTAAATGAAACTAAATGATTGGGTCGTGATTGGCTTCTAAACAAGTTGTTCTTGTAGAACTCATCTTGATCTCAAATAGACATTTGAAGGAGAGAAACTCTGCACATCGTTCTGCACAGTGAAGATCAAACAGCCAAGAGAAGTAACGAAAAAGCCAAACGCATTCATGAGTGGACTTGAAGGTAATACCTACAATGGGGGTCGGTGTTAAGGAGGTGGTGGTGCCCGTGAACCACTGAGGCGTGCTGCGCAGCGCCGTCACAGTCTCAACTTTCACTGCTCCCCCCAACGTCTGAGTCCCGCCCCTCGACAGGTAGTCCCTGTGCGAGGCACTGCCCCCTCCCCGCGCTAAGTAGTCTGTTCTGGATCCGGACTGGGTGTCCAGGTGTGGCACTGTCATCATCCGGGATGTCCGACTATCCGCTGTTCTGCTGTTCATGAGCACGTCGTCGTCGTCGTCGTCGATGGTAATAACCTCGTAGTTTCCTGCGCCTCCTTGAGCACTAGAGCTCCTCTTGATGGTGATGGCCTGAAATGAGATTGGATAGGGTTTGCTTGTTGTTCATTTGGGAGCGAAACAGAGTGCATTATAATGTGGCCCATTGCGTTTCAAAAATCTGTGGGAGTTTAGATACGAGAGCTGGAAATGTGATGTGGGCTGGTGGATTAAATGTGGATTTCACAGCTGAGAGCAGGTACTGAGGTGAAGAACGTTATATTTGCTGAAATGTATCATGAAAAGAAGCAAAAAAACCTTTACACCTAGTCAGGGACATAAAAATTGAGATTTGGTCTTTCCCTCGCCCCATGGTCCAAGGGTGTCGCTTGAATTTGGGTGGTTTATCAGATGGGGGGGGGGGGGGGGGGTTGAACTGAGAAGCAACATTCTTTTCAGTTTTTTAAAGGGCGTTACCTGCTGAGTGCTGGTCTCGCTGCTGCTGCACTGCCTCCGATGCCCCAGACCGCTGCTTCTGCCTCCGTGCTGGTTGGGCTTAATGTTTACTTTAGACCGGCCCTGGTCCACCAACGCTCTGCTCAGCTCGCGCTCCTTCTCTCGGAATCGAGAGACCAGAGAGGAGGAGGAGGAGGCTGAGGATGAGGAGGGAGCGTCTGGAGGGCACACGGAGTTAAAGCGTCTTTCTTTTTCCCCTCCGTTTGAACCCTCTTCACAACGTTTGGTTTCCTCAACGATCTTCTCCAGAACGAGGAAGGTATCTTCCGTCTGTCCCGTCTCCTTGACGATGCGCTCCACCACTTCCTGCTGGTAACCCATGGTTCTGAAGAAAAAGAGTTTCAACGTTGTTTAATTTACAGGAAGAGAGGTGTTGAGGACGGGTTTAATATTTGTAATACTCATACATGCCCATATGCACACTGAAAGAGTTATATGGTAGCTGTTCTTGCCCATACTGGCTGCCTTCCTAACGCTTCCTCACAGTTCTACAGTAAAGGTCCCGTCCCACTCCAACAGAAGATACTCCTGCCCCGTCTCATCCCGTTCTTATTCATATTAGAACTGCATCTTTAGATATAAAAACTGACCTAGTGTAGTTGTGATTCCCGTCCCGCCCACTCCTATTGACATTTTTGTTTCCCGGTCTTATCCCGGTCACGTGATGAATAGGGAAGTTGACTCCAATCCCGAGTTAATCCCACAGGAAAAAAAATCCCTGAAAAATTTGAAATATGAAAGAACTTTCCAAAGCTACAGCCTTGTTTTGTCACTATCCTACCACTGCTGCTCAGCAGGGAAATACAGTTGATTTACTAACTCGGCACAGAAATTGGACTGTGGGGTTTTGAGCCCCACCTCTTACATTGAAATCCCATTCCATTACGAAGGTATGTCTTCATGACCAGTATGGACAGGAGGAACAGCAAAAGTTCCGTCTTTCCATGCACATATGGGATTATGAGCACGGTTTTAATACAGACTTAAAATATGAAAACCTTTCCTTTAAACACACCGTTATCTAGAACCCCGTATAGGCCGACACAAAACCACAAATAAAGAATGTAAATACAAAATCCCCATGTTATACTTGACGCCAACTACATATCCGGTTAACAAGGAATTCCCTGAATAGGTTTTTGCAAACATCTCAAACTATTACGACCTTTACCTGAAGAAATTGACCAAGCATCGGAGGTTGGTTTCTGGGCTGACTGCCTCCCCGTCATCTGAGACTCCTTCACTTGAGTCCAACATGAGCGCACCGGCTACTGTGTTTGCTTTTCCTGAGGAGGAGGAAGAGGAGGAGGAGAGGGAGGACGACGCCGAGGGCGTTTTGGATCTGCTACCGCCCCCCCGGCCCTCCCTGTCTCTCTGTCGCTCCCTCTCTCTCGCCCTCTCCGGCGACTCGTCCCTCCGCTCCAGGGAGTATTGTCTCTTTGTGTCGCGATTCTCGCTCTCAGAGGAGCGCCGCTTGTGCGAGGGCCGCGTGCCGTTGAGCAGAATGGCCTCGGGACCCGAGCCCATCGCTCCTGCTGCTTTACCACCTCCTCCTCCTCCGACAGATGCTGCGCCGCTCCCTTTCTCCTCAAAGCTGGTGCCGAGTATGCGGTTGGAGAGCTCCGTCACGGGAGTGCTACTCTGCGAGCGGTCCTGGTCGACCTCGGCCATGCTGGGATGCAGCGTCTGGTTGAGCTGAATCTGGGAGAGGGAACACAGCATCGCATCACCGTGGTTAAGAAGGACAGAACAAAGTTCCCCTCAAACACTCGCTCGTCCTAACCCTCACCAGCAGGAATACTCAACGTTCTCATTGGACAAGTGAGTTTAGGTTAAAACATGGATAGAACAATGTCAAGCTTTCAAAGAAACACGTCTCAAGCTTTGTTTGGTCTCAGACATGTTGAGTTTTTGGAGATGCACGTCCTGTAGAACAGGAACAGTAACAGTAACAACCTGCCTTACTTTGATTCATGTAAAAAGGTATTCTGAAGCAAAGGACAAACACTAGAATTACCGCCTCTCCTCCACTCATGTCCGTCCAAAATCATTTTATCCGAGTAGACATTTGTGTGAAATTGACATAATACAATATCAAGTCTTGAGTTATGGCTGAAGATGTGTTTTGTGACCTTTGACCACCAAATTCTAATCAGTTCAACCTTGAGACCTCGTGAATGTTTTTGCCAAATTTAAAGAAATTCGCTCAAGGTGTTGCTGAGATATCTCGTTCGCAATAACAGGATGGACGGACAACCCGAACACATAACTCCTCCGGCCACGGTTGTCGCCAGCGCGGACGCATAGAAACATTTGGGCAGGCCTGTAAAACTGCACGAGATCTTTGTGTTTCACTTTTGAAAATCAACATTTTCCATAATCATCCTGCAATCCCAAATCTACTTCGTTGAACGCAAAGATTTCTTTTTTTTTAAATCACTATTACTACCAGATCATGAACACAGGGTTTGACAGAGCAGCCTCCGAGATGCACCGTTCAGAATACTATTCCACGTCTGTTGTAAGGCGATGTTGATCTTGATGCCTGAGGACTTTCCTCGTGTTTTTGTCAGTTTCACAGGTCACTTCCACTGCTGTGAAAAAATATTATTTTGGTTTGAATGTGCCGCAGGAGAGCATCGGTGCGCAGACTATGCTGAGCATTTCATTCAGTGCTTCCAAACTCCAACCAAGCAGCACCAGCTTCTTATGGTCAGATCCAGATTTTAGTTAACCTAAGACAGTGAGCTACACCTACAAATGCATCCCAACCGACAATGAAGCGTGTCTGTTGCGAGAGTTGCAAATCTCAACTCAGTTGGAGACTCTGGAAAACGCCTACAGGCCTTGCAAAAGATTGCATCTTTTTCCTTACTGTACTTGATCCAGTTGAGCTGATCATACCACCGTTTGGAACAGCAACAGGGTTTCCCCCGAGATGACAGCCCTGCAGACGCTGGAGGAGTAAACAGGTGCTGGAGGTAAAGACGGGCTTGCGCGAGTTGTGGCCGTGGTGGTGGATGTCAAATCGGCAGTTCTAGCTTCTTTTAACTAATCAAATTCTCACTTGTTTGGGGTTTTTAGCATTTATTGCACATCCAACCAGGAGTTCTTTCAATACCTTGCTGTGGATATTTACTTTGACATGTTGATTATCTAACTTACACGCGAACACACTTTTCATTTCATTGCCATATCTGAATATTGACGAAATTCGACTCCTCGAGGCACTTGACAAACATTTTCACACACAGACGTCAAACTGATGATGCAGACTTTGTATCGGCAAATAAACTGGTGACCTCTCCGGCAAGAGCAGGAAGTAAATTCCCTTCAGTCGGGGTGAGATATGCACGTCGCTATTGTCTTGATTTGATGTATTTGAGTGAAATGAAACCAACGGAATCCTTGCACCTTAGCTGCAAAGTTACAATTACACTCCAACAACCCACAATTTGTAGATTTTTGACTGAGCTGTGGCAGAACGTCACACAGTGCCAAAGGGTTTAACATTACAGTCGATGAATTTTACTGTACATGTTCCAATACCCACTACCACACTATTAGTTTGTCCCAAAACATAGGATGTCAAATGACAAAAATACTGGCATATTCTACTACATGAGGTCTCATCTTGCAGTATGAAAGCGGACATACGAGCAAAAGCAGCAGTACGTACTTTGTCAAGGCAGCTGAAGTGTGTACGGTACGATAAGTTTTTTTAAAAGTACGCAATTTGGAAATCAGCCACTGTTTTCTAAAGTTTCTACAGTTATCCAAAGACACTCTAGTGCATTTCAGCTAGACACAGTGGTTATTGCTGTACTGTAATAAATCCTATTAGAAAAAAAAAGGTATACACTAACCAGGGAGGATGTGTTTGTGGTAGTGGGGCTATGAGCCAGTCCCAGTAACTCTTCCTTGAGGGCACTGGGCAGCAGAAGAAGCTCCATAGTGTACTTGTCATCCCTTTCCTCCACAAAGGACTTGAACGCTCGCTTCACTGTGGGCTCTGTGTCACTCGGCAGACTTCGCTTTTCCTGGATACAGCACAAACACAGATTTTCAATGGGACTAGGAAAGTTGCTGTGAAGCCTTCTGCACCACTAGATTGACGGTACATTAACAGTCCTCTGTGCACTTAAAAGAAATGTCCGTCCCACAACTGGACTGAACGACTGTATAGTAAAACCACAGATCATTAGAAACCCCTACCTGGAATAGTGCTACGAATTGCTGAACTCTGCTCTGGGCCATCACTACGGGTTCAGCCCGGCCCAACAACCGCAGGCGGCCCGGCTCAGGCACCACGACTTCGGCACTTGTGTCGCGTATGAGCCTTTCCAGGAAGAGGCCCCGGGCCCCAGCAAAAATACAGTGCATGTCCACCGGGTACCTCTCTTCTTTCTGTAGCTCTGGGTCACAGAGTCCTCGAACATATTCCTGCATGACAAGGAGAGGAAAATGCTGTGATTATATAGGACTGTGTTGTTTTTTGCAACTCCACAAACAAACTCTGAAAAAAACACACACGCTCGCTGATAAAAGGAACAAACAGAAGCCAAACAGGGCTCCTACGATACAAGAATTTTAGTGACACATCCTTCTAAAAATCTATCTGGGATTTCAGCAAAATTCTGAAGAAAGCACGTTAGGCAAAATGAAATATATCCATTTATTTTACAGGATTAGTGGAAAAATTGCTTGTACGTGCTCTCTCTCAGTTCATGAGCACACACAAACGCCCACGCAACTCGCTGTAGAGCAGTGGAGCTGACACACGCTGAAACTTAACACCTGTCATTGATTCAGGGAATCTCCTGGCTGTGGGAAATGTACGGATGAATCATCCGCAGGTGGGTGCGGTTACTTCCTAACAGATACTGTGTCACATGTCTTTAGCAATAACGTGTAAAATTACTGAGAATGAATGTAAAATGACTCAACGATGACGCAGAAAGAAAGGACGTCAGACTTGAAAGAGGAGCAGCTCACAAATATTTGAGTGTGGCTTTTGAAATCGAATAACCAATGAAATGAGTCTGGATTCTGAGGAGGTGCGGCCCTCTGCAATAACCACCAAATGGGCTGCGATATTGTAGCTGAAATAAAACTATTAATAGAAATATGGTTTTTAGTTTAGTTGACATTTTTGGAGGCAAAAGTCAGTGTTAAAGTCAGTGTACTTTTTAAGATGTTTAAGAGTACTGCAGCATGTATTACTGTATGTATGCCATGCTATTTTGCCTTATAGCTTTATGTACAACTTTCACCATTAATTGTATTAAACAGCAGCACACAGACAGGCGTCTGCCCGTTACAAGCAGAGTGCTAAAGGAATGGAAAAAAAAGGTTAACATTTGTCTATTGACAGTTAGAGAGAGTTCTGTTCTGTTCAGACATTTTACAGCTATGGAGGCGAAACAGAGTGGCTGTATGTTAGCTGTATTTGGAGATTTGCCTCAAGGAATCAACATTCAAGGAATCAACATTCAAGTTCAAATTCAAACCGTTAAACCAAAGTGACTAATTGTACAGAAACTCCCTCTGTTTAGTCAAAGCAACAACAAAAAAACAAACACTATAAAGCAATTCATGACATATTCAAGAATAAAAAGCAAACACTTGGCTGCCAGCCATTGATCAATTTACAATTAAACTGAATACAGCCAGTCACAAACTGTATTGCGCATTCTAAAATTCAAGCAGATAGCTTTTTATCGCCAGTGTGTGTGAGAAGCAGCTTCAAACTGTGGCAAATTATTAAAAGAGAAAGTAACAAAACTGAACTATTTTTCAATCACACGCAGCGTTTTTTTCCCACGGGTCAAGTGATGCAAACTGGTGAAACTACATTACAAGAAACGGTTGTCATGGGAATAATGGCAGTGATTTCCCAACTAGAGGAAGCACCACTTTAGTATGGTTGGGCAGGAAACCATTTATGACTCCTGTGTCATTCTTATCATGACTTGAACAGACTGACAGCAAAGTTACCATTTCCACAGCACACTCTCGGTTGACTGGCAGAGCTTGGAACAGCTGGTTCTGGGGGGGGGGGGGGGACCCATGACACAAGATGCAGAAGTGTGACAGATGTATGGGAAGTCACTCAGGGATAAATAAATGCCACAGATGCCGACAGCTGTTTTGCATATGCAAGTGTAGTGTATAATCTCTAAATGCGGTGCAGGTCCAGCTGCCTTTCTAAAATTGACTGTTGTTGTTTGGTTCACCTTTTTGGTGGAAAGTATGCATTTACAAATTAGGGTTGTATAACTGATACAAGCACAATACACTGTCCTTGATATCAACATGCTCACAATAAAAGAAATTCCAACTGAGAAAGAAAATCATACAATATGTTGTAATCTCCCCAAAATGGCTAACAAACTGTGCATGTAACAAACCGCAAGAAGTCTTAAGGCAAACAACAACAAACAAATGCAACACGTAAACAGAAACATTTTGAAACTGAAATGACGTATTTATGTCCAAGGGTGTGACTCATGACATCATTGCTTCTTTGTTAACTGATGGCCAGTGACGATAACAAAATAAAATGTCATGACATCTTCGACCTGACACCACAATGTTAAAAGTGAGGTTTTACATTGGGAGCGTTATGACTACTGTCGCTGTCAGTGAATATCTGATCTAAACAAGGGGTGGTTGATATTATGTCAAGGAAACACAGTTTGTACTGCGGATGTGGTGTCTAAAAAGGTAGTCATTGATTAACTGTATCTCGGGCTACAACAACAGCCTGTATAGACCAGCAAAACCCAAACAAAACAGAAGATATCTTCGCCATACCTAGTCTGAACACGGCATCATCTCCCAGCTCTGGCGTTATAACAGTTAACATTCTGGTGAGATGTGTGGCTAAAGAGCCGAGAGGTGCCAATCAAGGAACACTGATACACCTGTTCATGAGCCACAAACAGGCAGACATTGAGCGGTACTGCCAGTCTGGTGGTTATTTGGTCTTATCGTTAGATAAAATACAAACAAACAACAATAACTCCGTGTCGCAGTGGGCTCTTATCGATCGGTTTAGGAGGACCTCACCTTTGCCTTAGACACGTCGTCTCTGATCCCTCGGAGCTGCAGCCATATCTGCCGTGATGTTTTGCTGCCGTGCGGCTGTCCCGTGTGGTCCAACAGACCGATAATGGTGAATGTTACTTTAAAAACCTGCTCCACTCGAGGCTTGGCACACTTCAGCTCATCTTCTTTCTCCTCTAGCACCGTAAACTCGTCCACAGTGGGGCCCTCTAGCTGCAGCCTCCCGGCTGACGCAGGGAGCCTGCTGGCCGGCTGCTCGGCGCACGTTAGATCGGTGACTCGTCTCATTCCGAGTAGAGGCCGCGTTGTTGACATTCCGCCTCTCAGTCTGACCGTCGCTCCCGACACCGACGCTTCAATATTCAAACCTCTCGGCGCTGTTGGGAGCCTTTGGTGTTTTCATGGTATATTTTGGTGTGTAGTCCAGAGCAACGAGGCGACGTTTACGGTGTCTAACGACATGAACACAGAGGTAGAGCTAGCTTATTAACTCGGAAGCCCCGAATGACGTATCCGGAAAGTCCCAGTGATTGCGTCATCAAAACACGACAATTGTGCTCCTCGCGGCACGGCTAAGATCCTTATCTGCAGTTGTGAAAGTACTCCGATTTTTTCTGTAAAGTGCAGAGAAGTCATGCATTTTTTTATTTGACGTAAGTAAAAGTACACAATAATAGCATCAAATACCAAAAGAGTTACCAAAGTAAAAGTACTCATTTAGCAGAATTGCCCATTTCAGAATAATGTAGACCTATATTATACCATTGGATTATGATTGTTGATGTATTAAAGTGTACATTAATCGGAATGTGGAAAGTAACTACAATTATAAAAATGCAGTTGTGTAAAACGGATATAATATTTTCCTCTAGATTGTAGTTGAGTAAAAGTATAAAGTAGCAGAAAATGGAGATACTGTAGTCAAGTAGAATACTCAAATAAGTACAGTACTTGAGTAAATGTAGCCTACATAGTTACTTTTCCACCATTACGTATGTGTTGATGTGTTGTGAAACGTACAGTCACATATATTTCTAATTCAATTATTTGCAAACATGCATTACCAAATTAAAATATCAGAAAAGGTATGTGCATTTGTTAAAAGTTTATTTTGTGGTGTTGATGCTTGTGGAAACACTACCGATTTTGTCCACAAGGGACGCCAAAATCAACACAAAATTAAATGTCCTTGTATTTGCTTCAAGTACTGGTTGTACTGGCCTTAATGGGAACGTGAACGTGACAAGGTACCTTATCACAGGACTGGACACAAGGAAACCATTTACACATGGAAACCATTCACGCTCACACCGACAAGCAATTTAGAGTCAACAATGAATCCAACCTGCATGTCTTTGGACTGTAGGAAGCTGGAGAACAACCCACGCCGACTCGGGGAGAGCATCTCTACGCAGAAGGCCGGCCGGCAGGTTCGAAGCAAAAACAAAAGTGGTGACATCATCCATGAGTGTACTGAACTCTCAAGTTACTTACCCTGACTTTAAAGAAAAGGTAGGAGGGCGAGTGAAACCATGCAGTTGCCAGGCTGGTGAGTGCCATCCCACGTGTTTTATTCAGTCAGGTACACAATATCACAAAGGGCTGAAACAAAAACAATATGTTGCTTTGAAAAACCACATCCTCCACGAAGTACAGTCAGAGTTCATCATCTCCACTGCACCTACACTTACAGTAGGCCGCCACTCAGAAAGTCTCACCCACCTTGTTCCGCCCTTACCATCGCTCTTGAAACGTTTGGGGCCATGGGAACATTTGACCCTGCTGGCTTGAAATCTAGTCTGCACTTTTTGAGAAGATCCTCACACTCGTGAAACAACGCCAAGGGTAACAATAAGCAGCATAGAGTGTGGCAGGCACTGCACATGTACGTCCAATGCAAGTATTTTATGATAAAGTCAAGCTTTAAGACCTTCGGTTAATTTCCATCCCTTGCGAAATGTATAGAAAATAATAATGAAATTAGATGAAACTATTTGTATCAATACATTGCCAAGATAGCTGTCTGTCCCTGGTTCAATCATTCTGTGACAGTGGTCGTCTAATAATCTTTCTTTGAAAGCTAATTTCACATCCTCGGGGGCTGTCATGAAAAAGTATCATTCAATGAAGCAGATAATGTTTAGATTAAAATTCCGTATGCTTCTTTTAGCCCCGCCACGTGAGTAATATGCAGAGTTCGATTACTGCCAGTATGTATGCGTCAGCATATTACTGCACTGGCAGATTGGAATAATTCCCCATCTCTGGGTTACACTTTCTCTACAGGAAGCTAAAGAAATATGCATCACTGCTGCTCAGGCCCTGAAAGCAACAGCAACCAGGTGACGGTGAATTGTGGCTGAAGCTGTCTGCATCGTCAGCAGCCACTAGATGGTGCTGCAACCTTCAGAATGCAACTCGATGCGGAGCCCTCTTCTAGCCGTGCTCCCCGATGACAGAGAGTAATATCGACTTAAAGATGTTTCAAATCAATATTTTTCATTATTTGAGGTCCAGACGCACCAGCAAAGGAATATTGTCGTTATTAAAGTTCATTGTGATGTATTATGTGGTGAGAGAGGGAGAAAAACCGAGACGGAGGTAACAGCAATATCCACCGTGGTACCGCGCTGCTTAGTTTCACTGTAGTTTTTGGCAGTTCTCCTGTGATGGGTGGTGCTGTCAGTCTACACAGAGTTGTTGTTTCTGCCAGTGGCTCTGTGAAGAAGACATTACACTTGTCAGTTACATTTTGTGGACAGGCAGACAAAAGAATGGCGGAAAAGTGTATTAACTCATCATGATTCAAAATTTTAGCATACAGGACAACACAGCAAACATTTACCAACATAATACATGTCAAATTGTTGTTGTCAGTGGAAATATGAAGGAGTCTAAACCGAGTGAACACCCTCCCATTGCATCAGTGCTTCACCAGGGGGCTCCATAATGCAGTTACTGTGTTTGTGTGTGTGCGAGAACAGCTGTGACTGCCACCTGTGAGGTGAAACTCAGGCTGACCTGCGACACATGCTCCTCTTTAGTTCCACATGACTGCGTGTGTGTGTGTGTGTGTGTGTGTGTGTGTGTGTGTGTGTGTGTGTGTGTGTGATAGAGGTGGAGAGCGAGAGAGAGAGAGATACTCAGGGACGGGGACAGACTACAGTATCTTGGGGACCACTTCGTTCAAATGGCCTCAAAACCCAGCAGAATCCACGCAAGCTGATTTTTCCAGTGATAGCTTGAATATCCAAAGGAGGGCACCTGTTAAGTCAGAAGTGGGTCTTAGATCGTTATTAATTCATTAATTACTTGAATTCTGGCTTAAAAATCCATCAGAAAGTAAATGTAGCCCAAGAGAAGAACATTAAAGAGAGCCCGGGAGAAAACAAACATTATTTATTTGTGTATGATTTAAACCTGCAGAGCAAAACACTTCCAAGTGTTTCACAAGCAGCCTGCTTCCAGCAGTTTGTTTTGGCTGCAGCCACTTCTCCAGTGGTGGAAACTGTCCATCGCTTTGCTGACATTTAATAAGGAGCTTCAAGCGCATATTGAAAAGCTCATTGATGATTGATGTGGTAACATGATATCTTCTGGCTGTGTTTGCGTCGTAGACTTTGGCAGAAAAAGCTGCATACACAAACACGCAATGAGGCATAGTGGTCGCATTACATTTTGCATACGAATATTTTCTCTGTCTTCTATTTTTACTTGTATTGAAGTTTCACACTTCCCCTTTGTTTAACTCCTGTGTGCTTGTACGTCCAATAGAAAACGCCACTGCACTGTTTGGAAATGGAATGGAAAGGAGCACAAGCAGAGCACCGAAGGTGAGCTTGCATGAGCTGATCGGCATCCTTTGTTTCATTCATGACTCACAAAATGGCTGGCCATCAGCGAACAAATAACGTCCAGTCATCAGCACAGCTACAGGCCCAAGGCAGACCTTTTGACATATCACAGCAGGAAAAGCACAAGTGTTGATAATAAAAAACGAAATGATGGCGGAATTCCATTTAGCTGCCTCAGTGTTAGAGTCCTGGGCTGCTGGAGAATAGTCCAAAAAGTCACGTCCTCATGACTTTTCCTCACCACTCGTCTTTGTCCTAGATGGAACATGTCATGAAGTCAAGGAAAGATGAGAAAGAGAACTCATAAGGACTTTAAAAGAAAGTCAGAGGATCTGACTGCACTTGCACTATGCAACGTCTGATTTAAAAAAAACTTTAGAATAGAAGAAGAAGAATTTATACTATCTTTATCCCTTTAAGGGGGAAATTTGTCTCTGCATTTGACCGATCCCTGTACATAGGGAGCAGTGGGCTGCCAATGACAGGCACCCGGGGGTTCAGTGTATTGCTCAGGTACACTTCAACATGTGATACGTCGCAGTCGGGGATTGAACCGTTGACCTTCCGGTTCCCAGACGACCTCTTAACCCAGTGAGCCACGGTCGCCCCATATTTATTTATAATACATAGAAAATGAGTGCAGTGACAAACTCAATCTTGCGCGATTGGAGTAAGGATTCCTGTCCAAAACAGAATCACACCACCTAAGAAAGATGTTCTCAATTCATCCACAATGTACAATTGAAAAGCAACAGCAGATGTTGTAGGCAGTCAATTGGTGCATCGCTTTTAATGTTGCTGCAGCAAGGAATTGTGGGACGGCATTATGATCCAGCCTTTAAGCCAAAGGACGTAACAAAGGAAGCCTTGGAGCGTCTTTTCTTAGCATGTAGATCATTTGAAATCTCTCCCTATTTACTGTAACGTGCATTACCTTGACTAGTCGTAAATATGTCCACTATATTGAGCTCTCAAAACTCACATTTAGACTATTTTCTGATAAATATCCAACAATGTAATGTGCTGCATTTTAAGGATGTGAAAATGGCCGTTGTGTGACTCTATAGCCATATTGGTGTTCAAGCAAAACGCTGATGGATAGTGAGTGTCACAAATCTTAACCTACTGCTAACTGTTGAGGAAACTACCGTACTGAGCGTACATTCGGCTACACAACTAGCAGAGAGTGAGTCAACAAGGGGGCTGGTTTGGGACACATCCCTGTACATGAGTTACTGAGCGCCACTGTTGATGTTATTAATAACACCAGTTCCTGCTATGATTAGTCATAACGAATGCTGGGATTTTTTTAAATTTCTTTTTGTAACCTGACTTACAATTACTCAGCTGATACGCTCATGCCAATGCTATTTGCTGCTGCTGCTCCCTCCACCATGATTCAGGAAGTAGGTGTTTTTTTCTACGGAAGCCCTGTGAGGTCAAGTGAGGAAAGTCAAATTCTTGTGATCCATTTTTGAAGTCTGATCTGAAATAGTTTTCTCGCCTTGAATATGTGAAAAAAGATTTTATCAGGACAATCTTATATGTAATTTAAAAAAAATGATTATCCGCGAAACAGGTGAAAAAAAGAAGGTTTGATTTGGTGCAATTTGTGTTTGTTGTTGTAATACTCATTTCGGCAACAAGAGGCTGAAGAGCACCACTACTCTTAGGGTCCAGACTCTCGCAGACGATGGAAGGCCGCCACACCGCTCTGCTCCGTCTTCCGTCAACAAAGCAGTGCCAAAAATCAGCTGGTTCAAGTTCAAATCAAATGGATTTATTATCCCACAAACGCAAAAACAGTTACAAACTGAATCCCACTATTAATAACATAATATTTCATGAAATAGAGGCCCAATCCGGGCCACCCGGCAGACTGGTGTCTGGCCGATGGCCCGCAGAGAGTCTGAACATGTCCTCAGAAAAAGACTCTTTTATTGTCCCCAGGAAAGTCAGTAAAAGTCTCATGTTTCACATTCTTCACTCCATCGATCAGCTCAGTGATTGGCTGAAATCTGATATGCTCCTCCTGACCTTTGACCCATTGGCCTGGTCAATCACTCCTCTTCAGCCAGCGCTCGTCCATCCCCCGCTGGCACAGACTCTACTCACTTCCTTGCATGGTTGTGACCTGGAATTCCCTCACTCACCTAACACTTAATACATTCATGGTTCAACACCTTTCAATCCACTCAATGACTATGCTTTATGGTTTAAGACCTCTATAAGTAAATATTGACAGATATCCACCACTAGGGGTGCTATTAAACATACTAGGAATGCTTTGAAACTGAAATTCCTCACACTACCCAATATTTTAGATGAGACTAAAATCATTCATGTTTTCTTTCAGGTGAGTTTTGATTCACATACCTTGCTAACACTTTTGTGTTTTGAATGCATGCAGACATTAAAAACTCACCTGGACCTTAGTTAGGATTCTTTAGTTGCCTAAACATAACACATGTTTATTTGCCATTCACATGATCTTTCCTTAATGATAGCATCAACAACGAGAATTATTACGTCATTGAACTCAATCCAGCGTGTTGCAGAATCATCTTATACTTAGATTCTTGTTTCGCACTCGGGTTGTTCAGCCATGTCTGGTTGACTCTGGAGCTCAGGTCAAATCCGCTCACAAGAAAAAAAAAAAAAAGGGAAACCGTCCCACCACCATCTCTCAGAGACTGAAACTGGACCAAAGCGGTTTGAATAGACGGAGCAAACAAATGAGCAACTACCCACAGTTCAGGCCTCACTCGTGGGGCTGGAAAATGGGTCGGTAGTAAAACCTTGATCCATCATCTACAGCAGCGGTTCCCAAACTTTTTAGGCCGCGCACCCCCTTCTACATCCCGACCGGGTTCGCGCACCCCCCCCCCCCCCCCTTAATAAAAAAAAAAGAAAAAAAAGAAGCAACAGAGCCTTTTAAGCCTTCATAGCCGCATAAGAATCGGACCAATGAGAGAACAGTTTGCTCGCGCGTGGCATTTGTTTACAAGATTTAGTCCGCTGTTAAATGTTGCAGTGTGAACACAAACCGAACAAAGGAGCAACTGCAACAAAGCAAACGAACTGAAGGTGTGAAAACGCCCTGAAACACTGCAACAAAGTTTCAATAACTTTCAGTGACACAAGGCGTCACTTTTAAAGAGCAATACGGATGCGAGCACACACGCACAGGCTCAGAGGCAGATTATCACATTTCATTTACAATTAATGACAGACTAATGCAGCCAGGATGTCTTCGGACAAAGCATCGATGCGGCGCGACACAGTGTTGTTGGACACCGGGATCATGTCCAACTTTTTTGCTTCTTTCTCCCCAATCATACATTCCACCATCTCTCTGGCAGCTGGCAAGCTCACGTCTTCGGCGATTGTGTGCGGTAGCCCCTTTCTCGCTATTCTCTAACCAGATATGAAGCCCGTAGTGCGTCATTTATAGACCCAACACATGAATGAGACTCCAGTTGTTTTTGGCTGTTTTGTAACTCCTCCAATTTCGATATAAACAATGTAAGGGGCTTTTGACTTGCACTGGCATGCTTGGTGTTCAGGTCGCGACGTAAATAAGAGCTTCAGACTGTTAGCCAGAACCTCACTGCACACCACGCACTGTGGCTTTGGGGAATCTGCGTTGCCAATCCAAGTGAAGCCCAGACACACATACTTTTCATCATATTTCCTCTTTTTTTCCCAGTCTGATGCTCACTCTCGTTTCCTCTTTTTTCACCTTGACTCCGCGATGGGCCGATGTGCTCCCGATTTGTCTGTGCTGCACCTCTCCGTTCCCCTCGCCTCCGATTCCTCTCTCTCTCTCTCTCTCTCTGTCCCTCTCCTCTTTTACGACTGATAGCTTCAGATGTCCCACCTGACAGTTTTTAAATTAAAATTACATTTTTTTTTTATATTTAATATTATTACACCATCAGACCGCCATTACACTTTTCCTCTCGTGCACCCCCTAGAGGCAGCTCGCGCACCCCACTTTGGGAATCCCTGCTCTACAGCATCTGAATGAAGAAAGAAAGGCGGGAAACAGATTATAACATTATATTATACAATGATTATGCAGGAATGAGTGATTCTATCACAGCAAAGGCAGATTATACGCTGCACTTTCACTTACAACATTGGAAATACACATGCACTCATAATGAATTCATCCAGAAAACAAAAAGAATACTGCGTCTGTGAAGAGGAAGGAAAGCGAGGGAAAAGCAAAATGTGTCATGCAGGACTGCTGCGTTTGGTTTCTCGGCCTCATGGTGGGAGATTTGAAGGTAACACTCACAACAACAAAGACACACACACACACACACACACACACACACGCTCTCTCACACAAATACTCAACCACACCCGCCCACTTAACAAATTTATTTATGTACAGCTCAGCTAAAGCCTCCCACCCCCTCCGAACACCCTGACTTCCCCTCCTCCTCCCTCTTTCTCTTTCTCCCCCTCCCTCTTTCTCTTTCTCCTCCTCCCTCTTTCTCTTTCTCCTCCTCCCTCTTTCTCTTTCTCCTTCTCCCTCTTTCTCTTTCTCCTCCTCCCTCTTTCTCTTTCTCCTCCTCCCTCTTTCTCCCTCTTTCTCTTTCTCCTTCTTTCTCTTTCTCCTCCTCCCTCTTTCTCCCTCTCTCTTTCTCCTCCTCCCTCTTTCTCTTTCTCCCTCTTTCTCTTTCTCCTCCTCCCTCTTTCTCTTTCTCCTCCTCCCTCTTTCTCCCTCTCTCTTTCTCCTCCTCCCTCTTTCTCTTTCTCCTCCTCCCTCTTTCTCCCTCTCTCTTTCTCCTCCTCCCTCTTTCTCTTTCTCCCTCTTTCTCTTTCTCCCTCTTTCTCTTTCTCCCTCTTTCTCTTTCTCCTTCTCCCTCTTTCTCTTTCTCCTCCTCCCTCTTTCTCCCTCTTTCTCTTTCTCCACCTCCCTCTTTCTCCCTCTTTCTCTTTCTCCTCCTCCCTCTTTCTCTTTCTCCCTCTGTCTCCCTCTTTCTCTTTCTCCTCCTCCCTCTTTCTCTTTCTCCTCCTCCCTCTTTCTCTTTCTCCTCCTCCCTCTTTCTCTTGCAGGTCATGGGAGATAGCGAAGAGATAAATATCGCTGGCAATAAAAGGCCTGCATCATGAATAATAAAACAGCCGTAATCTCGACCAATGATTTATACATCTACAGGCTCTGATAGCCGCGCGCGCGCGCGCACACACACACACACGCGCGCACGCACACATGCACAGCAGCGAGTCACGCAGTGAGCACTGTTAAATTGAGATGAATGGTGATGCAGAATGTGGGACTGGTGTTGGACACACACCCGAACAGTCACTTACCCATTCACACACACACACACACACACACACACACACACACACACACACACACACACACACACACACACTCACTCACACACACACACACACACACACACACACACGCACACACACACACACACAGACACACAGACAGACACCCGCCCACACGTGCTAAAGAAGAACACAAGAGATTCATGCTGAAAATATGGAGACGTGGTAAAACACACACTGGGTGAAACAACAGAGCGAAGAAAGAGGGAACATTTACAGGCAGACTTCTGAGTCAAAAGCATCAATTGGGTGACGGAGAGGAGGATGAATGAGGCCAACCAGTGCAAAACCTCCGGGCCCCGCTGACGGCGCAGGATGAGAGGCCACCGAAACTGACCAAGGAATGAGACAAAAGTCATGTGACTTCATGTTCATGCTGCTCTTGGCTGATTTGTAAGAAGGCAGCGTGGACTGTAAACTGATGGAAGGTGAAACAAGGAGATCTTTTTTTCTGGCATGAGTGAGAAAAAAACGAATTAAACTTGATTGCTCCTTTTCACTTTTAATAAGGTAGATCTTCACCGCAGAGAAAAAAGGGTCTGAAGCTGAACATCTTGATTGAGATGTTTTGTTTTGATTGGCCACATGGGGGCAGCAGAAACAAGCTGCTGTTTGCAAGCTATCACTTGCTTGAATAATAAACTCGCTTGAATAGTAAAATATGGATTGTAGCAGCTTTGAAGAAGAAAATGAATTAGATTATATGACTGAAGTTCAGGGCTGTACCAGGATAAAGATCTGAATGCTGTCTCAAAGCGATCGCAACACTACCAGCTACAAAACTTTGACAATTAGTAATTTATTGGCCTTAAATTTGTCAAAACTAAATATATCAACTCTTAAAACACTCCCCCAATAAATCCCCCAATAAATCCCAGGACCAAATACCAAAGACATGACCTCAGTGTCCTTAAAAGCCAGATTCACATCTTGCTGCATGTGCATTTGTTCACAGTAAAGGGATCAAACCTGCCTGATCATATTCAAAAGTGAATACAATTAGATTACGCAGGTTAGTCAGTCTAATCCAACAATATAACTACATTTTCTGTGGTTAATTCAATTTTTAAAATTTTAATTAAGTAATTTGATAACCTCTCGAGGACTGACTTCCTTAATACTAAAAGCAATCCAAAAACATGTATAATATTATTAAAAAGGGGCATTGCGAGTGCTTTTATTCAAGATACTATGAGTATATTTTAAAATAATTCTACTTGTGTAATTAAATGTCTTTTTTAAATGAATGCCTTTTACTTATGATTAAGTATATTTACATTGTGGTATCATTATTGTTCCCTAATTACCAGATTTGAATACCTCCTCCACCACTGGTGATACATAATGTAGCCGATACAGATACCTGGACTTTGGGTTTCAACTGATACAGAGCACCGATCCTCGCTGTGTGGAAGTGACTGGAATCATTCTTTTATGTGCGAAGCAACATCCTGCTTGACTTTAAACATTGCTTTCTTGACTTTGTAACACAAAATGTCACAAATAACCACATAGATATGAATTTACTGAATTGTTATTTAGTAAATACATGTTTGCATGATCTAAAGAGTGTGAAATTAGGGCCGTCGTACCTCTAATGATGACATGAAGCGCCCGTTTGTTTACACGTCGGACATTTGCCGCCAAGTCACTGTAGCTTTAAGAAACAAAGGAAATTCCATAATTACGGTCAGTACGGCGTTTGACACTTTTCAGAGACTCAGGTGTTCCTGATTCCTCTCCACCATTAAACCTGTCAGCTTCTGTACATCTTTAAAATCAGTTGAAAGCTGTGGTAATAATGACACATAATGCCCTCTTTAATGTCACTTAATGTAGAATCTATGTTGCATTATACTGCCTTATGTGTTTACTACAGAGAGAGAGAGAGAGAGAGACCGTGGATGCACATTCACAAACATATTCTATTTTGTATTCATTTATTACACGCTGACCTTCACCAACATAATATTCAGCCGGTCCTCACTGTTGTGTTGTCTTTAATATCACCACAGGTCTAATATTTCTAACACCATTGTTTTGTGTGCAGACACACACACACACACACACACACACACACACACAC
The DNA here is from genome assembly GCF_949748355.1 of Melanostigma gelatinosum. Lineage (NCBI taxonomy): Eukaryota > Metazoa > Chordata > Actinopteri > Perciformes > Zoarcidae > Melanostigma > Melanostigma gelatinosum. The sequence continues at coordinate 21,839,512 of NC_136634.1, forward strand.
ACACACACACACACACACACACACAGCTTAATGGCCCATGTGAAGGATTTCAAATTAAAGTTAAAATACAACCACAGTTTGAAGGATGAAAACAAAGAAACAGAAGACAAATCACCACACCATTTAACAAGCCTCAGTTTATAAGACATGGCAGGTAGTAAAATGTAAAATGTTGATTGTCAGTGTGAAACACAAAGTACTCTCAGAGACACCGGATGCTACATCAGCTCATGTTTCACTTAACTGTGAATAATGAGCTCCTGGATGTTTCAACCTGTGAATGCTTGATAACCGCTTAGTATGGCTCGGTTTATTGTTCAGATGGTGTTTTACGCACCAGTGGACTGATTTGTATGGAGGGATAGTGTCACGGGAGTTCACAGATAGGACCCAAAAGCAAGACCACAGGAGACAGAAGTGAATGTTAATCAGCTTTTATTGATAGACAGGTGGGTGCAGGTGTGGAGCCCGTGGTCCGACACCCGAGTGGCAGATCGACAGCGTGAGGCCTGTGGCTCGACACTGGAGGGCTGGTGAGTTGACGGCGTGAAGTCCCGTGGCTCGATACTGGAGTCGACAGAGTGTAATCCGTAGACCACAAGGAGAGCAGACCGGCGGAGCGTATCCACAAACACAAGGAGGGCAGAGCGGCGGAGTGTAATCCACAGACACAAGGAGGGCAGAGGAGCGGAGTGTAATCCACAGACACAAGGCGGGCAGAGGAGCCACGGGGTTTCAGCGGGAGAAGACGGTACGACCTGACACTCCCAGACTGCAGGACCAGAGTTTATATAGTGGCAGGCTACTCATTAAGGGGCCCTGAGTCTGGTGTGTCAGGCTGCAGGAGGTGATCAGCTTGAGTGTCCTCAGCCGTGCACGATTAAGGGTGCGGCCCTGGGAGGTGTCTGAAGGCAGAGGACAAACAGAGCACATGGCACACCACAACAGACAGGGGAATCCTGGATCCTGACAGTACCCCCCCCTTAAGGCACGGATTCCAGACGTAACACAAGACCCAACACAGGGCGGGTGGAGGGGGTCCGGAGGAGGGATGTCCCCACAGCTATAAGGCCGACTAGGGTGGGCGGCGGGGGTCCGGAGGAGGGGTGACAGGATCTGACCCGCCACGGGGCCGCCGAAGAGCGTCGGCCCCCGGCGCTCCGGCGGCCGGCCGGGAGGGCAGAAGGGCTCCGGACACGGGTGCTCCGGCGGACGGCCGGGAGGGCAGAAGGGCTCCGGCCACGGGTGCTCCGGCGGGCGGGCGGGCGGGCGGGCGGAAGGGCTCTGGAGAATAGGATGCTGGTGCCGCAGTGGCAGGTACTGGAGGTCTCTGCTGCTCCGCGACGGCAGCGGGCACTGGAGGTCGCTGCCGCTCAGAGACGGCAACTGGAGGTCGTTGCGCCTCTGGGACGGCGGCCGGGTGTGGGAGAGGCTGCGGCACGGAGGCGGCGACAGGAACTGGAGCGGACTGCGGCGCTGAGGCGGCAGGAACTGGAGCGGGCTGCGGCGCTGAGGCGGCAGGAACTGAAGCGGGCTGCGGCGTAGAGGTGGCAGCGGCAGGAACTAGAGCTGGCGCTGCGGCGGCAGGAACTGGAGCGGGCTGCGGCGTAGAGGCGGCAGCAACTGGAGCTGGCGCTGCGGCGGCAGGAACTGGCGTAGAGGCGGCCGCGGCAGGAACTGGAGCTGGAGCTGGCCCTGCGGCGGCAGGAACTGGAGCTGCGGCGGCAGGAACTGGAGCTGCGGCGGCAGGAACTGGCGCTGCGGCGGCAGGAACTGGAGCTGGCCCTGCGGCGGCAGGAACTGGAGCTGCGGCGGCAGGAACTGGAGCTGCGGCGGCAGGAACTGGAGCTGGCCCTGCGGCAGGAACTGGAGCTGGCCCTGCGCCGGCAGGAACTGGAGCTGGCCCTGCGGCGGCAGGAACTGGAGCTGCGGTGGCAGGAACTGGCGCTGGCCCTGCGGCGGCAGGAACTGGAGCTGCGGCGGCAGGAACTGGAGCTGCGGCGGCAGGAACTGGAGCTGCGGCGGCAGGACCAGCGAGCGGCTCTGGCTCCGCGGCCGCGAGGTCCGGGGATAGCTGCGGCTCCGAGACCACAGCTGGGACTGGAGGTCGCTGCTGCTCCGGGACGGCAGCGGCAGGACCTGGAGGTCGCTGCTGCTCCGGGATGACAGCGGCGGGAACTGGAGGTCGCTGCTGCTCCGGGACGGCAGCGGCGGGAACTGGAGGTCGCTGCTGCTCCGGGACGGCAGCGGCGGGAACTGGAGGTTGCTGCTGCTCCGGGATGACAGCGGCGGGAACTGGAGGTCGCTGCTGCACTGCGACGGCAGCGGCGGGACCGGGAGGTTGCTGCTGCTCCGGGACGGCAGCGGCGGAAACTGGAGGTCGCTGCTGCTCCGGGACGGCAGCGGCGGGACCTGGCGGTTGCTGCTGCTCCGGGACGGTGGCGGCGGGAACTGGAGGTCGCTGCTGCACTGCGACTGCGACGGCCGGGACTGGAGGTCGCTGCTGCTCTGGGATGACAGCGGCGGGAACTGGAGGTTGCTGCTGCTCCGGGATGACAGCGGCGGGAACTGGAGGTCGCTGCTGCACTGCGACGGCGGCGGCCGGGACTGGAGGTCGCTGCTGCACTGCGACGGCGGCGGCCGGGACTGGAGGTCGCTGCTGCTCCAAGACGGCAGCGGCGGGACCTGGAGGTTGCTGCTGCTCCGGGACGGCAGCGGCGGGAACTGGGGGTCGCTGCTGCACTGCGACGGCGGCGGCCGGGACTGGAGGTCGCTGCGGTACGGAGACGGCGGCGGCCGGGACTGGCGCAAGCTGTGCCGCAGAGGCGGTAGGAACCGGAGCTGGCTGTGGTGAAGAGGTGACAGGAACAGGAGCTGGCTGCAATGCAGTCTGACTACGGGGAGCCGGAGTCGACCGGGCCACCGAGTGTTCCGCTACCCTTGCATGGCTCCGTCTCCGGCTGAGAAGGTGCTTGACCCTATACTCAGAGTTCCCCAGAGGGTCAAAAACTCTCATCAGAGCAGTCACAAAGTCCACATACCCCACAGTATTAGGCTGGTCGCTGCTCACTGTGTACATGGCCCAGTCCAAAGCCCTTCCCCGCAGTAAGCAGACCACGTAAGACACCTTGGACCTGTCTGAGGCGAAAGTCAGGGGCTGTCGGTCAAACACCCGTTGGCATAGCACCAGGAAGCCTTGACACTTCCCCAGTGTTCCATCATAGGGACTCGGAGCCGGCACGGGGGATTCCCAGACCGGCGGAGCGAGGACAGGCGGGAATAGTGCGGGTGCTGGAACTGGTGGAGACTTGACTGTCCGGGCTAGTTCCTGCCCGCACCAGCCAACCCGAGAAACCTCAGCAGCGAAACGTCTCATCTTCGCCAGGGAACGTCTCGTCTCCTCCAGCAGCCTGGTAGTGCTGTACAGCGCAGCTGCTCCTGTGGTTGCTGGGTCCCCCTCAGAGACCTCAGCTTCCATGGATTGCAGGGCTTGACGCATCTCCATGAGCCTCTGCTGGTGTGCCTCCAGCTGCGTGCTATATCCGGCCAGCGTAGCTGCTCCTGTGGTTGCTGGGTCCATTCTGGTCAGGTCGTTCTGTCACGGGAGTTCACAGATAGGACCCAAAAGCAAGACCACAGGAGACAGAAGTGAATGTTAATCAGCTTTTATTGATAGACAGGTGGGTGCAGGTGTGGAGCCCGTGGTCCGACACCCGAGTGGCAGATCGACAGCGTGAGGCCCGTGGCTCGACACTGGAGGGCTGGTGAGTTGACGGCGTGAAGTCCCGTGGCTCGATACTGGAGTCGACAGAGTGTAATCCGTAGACCACAAGGAGAGCAGACCGGCGGAGCGTATCCACAAACACAAGGAGGGCAGAGCGGCGGAGTGTAATCCACAGACACAAGGAGGGCAGAGGAGCGGAGTGTAATCCACAGACACAAGGCGGGCAGAGGAGCCACGGGGTTTCAGCGGGAGAAGACGGTACGACCTGACACTCCCAGACTGCAGGACCAGAGTTTATATAGTGGCAGGCTACTCATTAAGGGGCCCTGAGTCTGGTGTGTCAGGCTGCAGGAGGTGATCAGCTTGAGTGTCCTCAGCCGTGCACGATTAAGGGTGCGGCCCTGGGAGGTGTCTGAAGGCAGAGGACAAACAGAGCACATGGCACACCACAACAGACAGGGGAATCCTGGATCCTGACAGATAGTGCTTTTGGGAAAGAAAAGAAACTTAGCCTCAGTTGAAATGTGAAAGCACACAAACTCAGAGAGTTTCAACTGCAACATGTGTCTGTTTATAGGCAGAAAATATCCATTCATATATTGTTTATAACACACTGTAATATAGTTATAAGGATATTTACTATTCGTCAGGAATGAAAGCACAATTTTTGAAGCATCTGAAAAAGATAATGAATGATTGACAATATAATAATCACATAACATCTTTTTATTTGACATTGAAGTGGAATATGAAGCATATATTCATTTGTTGAATTTGGTCATGAAATTATTGAATCATATATATTCATCTATCGATGCAATTATTTTTTCACCTTTCATTATGACTGAGAATATTCCGTCCGCTGATGAAAGCCTTGACATCTGACTGAAAGCCCACAAAGATCCAGTCAGTGGACCTTGAGTTTTGGGAATTTTAAACTGAACTAGACTGCTCAACACGCCTGGTTTGGACACATTTAAACAGTAGTGAGTGGTTATAAACTGTATTAGTTGGGAATAATCATATTTTATGATATGACTTACAGTATTCAGTGTTATCAATCATTCAATAATTGTTAATATATTAATTAACAGTTTAAAAAATATCCTTAAGTCTGTGCATTATAGAGAATATGTATTCAGTGTTCAGCGTATGTGTCAGGATCCAGGATCCCTGTCTGACCCGGTGTGTGTGTCCCCTGATCTCCTCTCCTCATGTGTCCTGTCATTCCCCTGTCTGTTGTGGTGTACCATGTGCTCTGTGTGTCCTCTGCCTTCAGACACCTCCCAGGGCCGCACCCTTAATCGTGCACGGCTGAGGACACTCAAGCTGATCACCTCCTGCAGCCTGACACACCAGACTCAGGGCCCCTTAATGAGTATCCTGCCACTATATAAGCTCTGGCCCTGCAGTCTGGGAGTGTCAGGTCGTACCGTCTTTAACCGGCTGAAACCCCGTGGCATCCTCTGCCCTCCTTGTGTCTGTGGATTACACTCCGCCGCTCTGCCCTCCTTGTGTCTGTGGATTACACTCCGCCGCTCTGCCCTCCTTGTGTTTGTGGATGCGCTCCGCCGCTCTGCTCTCGTTGTGGTCTACGGATTACACTCTGTCGACTCCAGTATCGAGCCACAGGACTTCACGCCGTCAACTCACCAGCCCTCCAGTGTCGAGCCACGGGACTCACACCGTCGATCTGTCGCTCTACCCGCCTGGGGTTAAACGGACTACAATCGCCGTCAAGCTGCCAGGCCTCCGGTGTCGAGCCACGGGACTCACACCGTCGATCTGCCACTCGGGTGTCGGACCACGGGCTCCACACCTGCACCCACCTGTCTATAAATAAAACCTGTTGAACATTCACTTCTGTCTCCTGTGGTCTTGCTTTTGGGTCCTATCTGTGAACTCCCGTGACAGTATGAATACTAAAGTAAAGTGTTGCCACATTGGCGTAATTTTGTTTTGTGGAACAATAACAAATAAGACTCATTTACCTTTAAACTAACTTCCTGTTACAAGAACAAATGCTTGTGTTTTGTGATGTTAAAGCTAATGAAGTTCTTGATGCCGAACGCTGTAAAGGCAGGACGGCTGCCTTACCACGGCCAATTCACGAGCAGGCATTTAGAAAACATAGTTTAAATGACAGAAGCCATTTTGACTTCATGTTTTGCTTCACTTATATTAAAGAATGTTATTTTCAGAATAATGTTCCTTTGATGTTGCATTTCTGTTATTTGGTTACAAAAATAGCCCAATAAAGCAAATTTGCTTTTACCTCAAATCACACAAATAGTTTCTTGCATTAGGGCCCAGTAAGATCATTTTGTTAAGCTGGGAAGGAAATGACAGCTCCTTTTCACTCTCACCCACTCCTGGCCTTTATTGTGCTAGCTTTCCTTCTCCTCTGTCTCCTCCTCCTCCTCCCTTCATCCTTTACCTCCTCACACGCTGAAAAGAGACGAGAGGAAAGAGACACGAAAAGAGGCATTAGAGCAAAAAGACAACGAGGAAAACATACAGAATGGCAGCGACATGACGGAAAATTCAAAGAGATTAATAATGTGGAACTGTGGGATGGGAGGAAAAATAAGGAATGATACATAGATGTTGGAAAGCTGAGAGAACGAGAATCCAACACATCCACCACCATCAATATGTTAACATGTATTTACACCATTACAAACCTGCATTCATGTATCAAACATTGAATAAACAAAACTGAGACGAATTTCCCTTCGTCTTGTACCCCTCCTCGTCTCCTTGTCTCTTCTCCTCTTCTCTTCTCCTCTGCAGGCCAGCGGCAGGAGGCACATTTCTCCTCCGCCTCCTCCTCCGCCCTGCTTCTGCATCTTCTCAAGGACTTCCTTCTCTTCTCCTGTCTTGCATTTCTCTCCTGTACCTTCTCTCGTCTTTCTCGGTCTGACCTTCCAGTTTTTTTCATCCCCCTTTGTTGTTTTACTCTTCATTTCCTCTCTAGCGCTGCATTCTCTTTTCTCTCCTCCTCCTCTTCCTTCCCTCCCACTGGGCGATCCATTGCAGACATGCTTGTTCGGTGCTACAACCCATTTAGGGCCCTGCCGCCGTAGCCACCAGGTAATTGGAGCTGGAGCCAGGACAGGCAGAGAGAACATGGGACAGGGGGGTCATAAAATGTGTGTGTGTGTGTGTGTGTGTGTGTGTGCGCGCGCGTGTGTGTGTGTAGAAGTGAGACTAAAGGTAGTGACACAAACTAACCACGTGTGTGTTTGAGCATGTCAAGGCTGCCACGGTGCGCCAACGTGCTGCAGCGCTCAGGAGAAGGAAGTTAAATGGAAAGAGGCAGAAAGCGTCACACAGCTGCTACGGACTCGAGTCTGCAGGATAAGAAACCCCAGCAACAAGAATGTTCAAATCAAGACTGCATGACACCAGCTTGCAGATGGAGTCATTTTTGCACTGAAGCGTCATCAAAGATTAATTGTCATTCGGACACCCCTTCCCTTATTATAGAACTGATATTCCACAACAATAATCTTCTCTTAATTATCATAGTTTTAAAAATATTCCAACTTGTTTAGACCAAAGTTTTTCCAATATTAGATAATTAAGACATTATGGAATAAATAATGATGTTAATACATACAGACAAAACGTATATTGTAAGCATGGAATTGTAATTAAAAACATTTTAACATTAATTTAATTCATTCACCCTGTTTTCTCTTTGTTGCAGAATTGATAAACGGCAATAAAAAGTGATAGTAATAGTAATACCAGCAGGTTTTATTTCAAAATAGCACCTCCTTGAATCACAGTCTTTTTCTGTCAATCAAGATCAAGAAAACAAGATAGGTCAAGTAACGTGATTGGCTGACAGCCAATCAAATTTCATAACATTAAGGCGAGTTTAATTGGATTATTTCACAGTTTCATTGTCACATCATAAACTTTGTCTGTATTTTATTCTCATGTTTGTTTATTTATCTAACACTGAATCCGTTTGGCCTCTATAATAATAATAACAATAATAAATAAGACATTATTTTAACGATTATCTTGAGCTCACAAGTACATTTTCGAAGATGTTGTTTTCTTGTGATAATGCAATAATTATCATTAAAAGGAAGATTGTTTTCTTGCAGCAGTAAAATATAATTAAGTTGCCTCAAGAAAATAAAATATATAAGTTGTTCCAGTACAACTTGAGAACCTTTGGTTTTCCTCCACGTTGATGTTACAAATGAATATTGTTTTGGTTAAAGGTTTTTTTTTGCAAAGTCCCCTGGTTTATATACATCCATATATATATATATATATATATATATATATATATATATATATCCATGTTGGCTCTATACAACATTCTTTAGGTCTAATCATTTCACACATATCATTTGGCACACTGTTCGTGCAATACATATGTGATATTTTATATCAATCAATGCCAACAGACTTGAGCTGAGAGGAGCGGGAGTACTATGTTACAACACATGTTAATGGAAACAAACTGCAACACAAGGCGTGTCATTTTTTAATACAGAGTTGAAAAATAAAGTGTTGCAAAGACGCAGTAGTGCTGTCACAGTGGCAGGTTTGGTAATTGATGGAAAGACTTTTAGCTCTAGTTAACTGGAAAACAAAGTGTCAGAGCTTAACACTTGGTGACTTAAAGAGGATCGGGACAAACTCTTTGGGGCTCACTCACATAAACGTGAGTTACAATGTGTTACAGGTAAAAGTGTCACCAGACGTATAGACATTAAAACAGAGCTCCAGTCGAGAAAGGCCGGCCATGATTAACCAACTCATCAGATCCGAAGCTCAAAAACGTTGTACTGTGGCTGCATAGGTATACATATAGTCGTGACTACGACACTTCAAATTTGTTTAAAATCAGAAACGAATCAGGATTCAATCAATGCTGCATCCACACCTGGATTTGACTCAATCTACATCTGTGGAGCCAGATGTGAAATTGCATTTTTTCCCCCACAAATGACAGAAACTCGAATACATGACGTACTTTCCTTTCAGATCCCTTCACTGAGACGTTCAAATTCCACAGAGGAGAAAAAGATATTGTTACCACTCACAATAACACAAAATAAAGACCAACAAATTCGGTGACAACTCATCCAGACACTTCAGACATCACGTTACCCCCTCCCTTCTCCTTCCATTCTCCTCATCCACACCTTTTCCCCGTCTCCACCTCTCCCTCCCTCTCTCCCTCTTTTGCTCTCCTCCTCCCTCATCTCCTCTCTAATGCGTCCATCTTTCCTGTCCCTATTCAGCGCAGTAGGGGGGAGCTGCATGAAGCTCATTAAGTAAAGATCTACAGAGCTCTGTGCTGTGTGTGTGTGTTGTGACTGTCTGGTTTCTCCTTACGCATTAGGAATTTATGACATATAACTCCTTAAATTATGTGTCTGCTGCAGGACGTTCAAACACATACCAGGTGATATCTATTACAAAGAGCTGATTAATGTTTCTGACATTTCAAAATAGTCCATTTCAGATTAATGAATGATAAAAAGTTCTTATAAGACAAATATGTATTTAAGTTTCTTTGGTGAAAGAATTGTGTGGAGATTTAATTTAGTTACAAAGCATCTGTTTCACACTTGTGCAATATAACCAGAATGTTCAGGGTGCATTCAGATCGACAAATCGTGTCTCAGCCTTGCTCAACCTTCACAACACAATGAAACATTTTTGGGCAATTCATTGCTTTGTCTGCAAGTGTAATTCACAGGCAGATTTCCATGTAGTTCTACCTTTAATAGGATGTGTTCGATCCATGAAGGAATACATCTTTACTGCTTTACTGACATCTCTTTATGTCCTGTGTTGCGACAAACAACCTTAATTGTAGAAACAAAAAAAAAAGTCTATACTGGAAGATTCTAAGAAACCCCAGAATCTTTGCTTCAAGCTTTCTCCAATATCTTGCAAAGCAACTATGGTACGGTTAAGGATAGAAAGATTGTGGTTATGGCAAAGCATTCATGTTTGTGTTACATTATACTGTTGGGTAGTTTAACCTTCAACATTATATTATTGTTTACGATGCTTTGCGAGAACCACGTAGCTCTAAAAAGTCAACTTTTCATAAGCTCAGAAAAACAGCCTGGTTGCTTTGTGGCGACGCATTTTCCAGTAGATCCAAGACGCTTTAAAAAAAATGTTTATCGAGCTTACGAAGTCATCCTTCAGTTCTATTTCATCCTTACTGACCGCCAGAGGCAGTGCTTCACACTGGATATCACTTTTTCATCTTCTCGCTACCCAGGTTAGCTACCATGGTAGCATAAACAAGGATGTGTCTACGATCAAGACATATTAGAGCTTGTCGCTGTAGCCTTGTGACCACCGGTCGGAGTTGCGGTTCTCTCGCCCTCCAAAGGCTGCGACGAGCTGTCCCTCTTCGGAGGGAACGGTGTGTTCGCCGTTCGGACATCGAGCCCCGGACTGGTGGACGCCCCTATCATCGGTCGTCACCAGTTTAATTTAACAACTGGTAGCGGGTAAATGTTTACTTATGAATATTATAAAGATAATGCACATCACACTTGGCGCTGATACAATATCAGATTTTTACTACACGAATATTGTGACTAAAATAAGTTAACATGATATCAATATTTTGATTTATCAATATATCTAAATACCACAACTATTGTCAATAGGGACATACATATGAACAATAGACCTCATAAACAATGACACGGCCAAGGATTAAATGCTGGTACAACAATTAAGCAGAGCAATATCAAAATTTGGGAGCATTAATATCAAGTTTACCACCACTTCAAAATGATATGTACAGTATAGTTGTAGCTACAACAAAAAAAAACTGCAGGGGAGAAAAAGCCGAAAATTTAATTTTCAACAGATGCCTGTGAAAATATAGAAGAAAATAAAAAACCACAACATCCTTTAGCACTGGGAACAAGAAACGACTGTGTGTAATGTGCTATCTGCAACTGAAGGGCAGTTAGACGTCTGCAGCCAACGTGAGCAATGCCAACTTCAGATCCAGGCAGTACAGCATCTGTCCAGTCACATAGTCTCATTTAATTAATCCCGCTTTCTCATTTGAGGGTCTCTGTGTTTATGTATGAGCGGGTCTTTGCGTGTGTTCGTCTGTGTGCCCATCATTTTTCCTGTGTGTTTGTGTGTGTGTGTGTGCGTGTAGCAGCTTGTGGTGGGGGAGGGTGCAGGTGAGAAGCTAAGCTGACAGAGATGGACCACTTCACTTACCTGAGAGGACGTTTCCATCGTTAATGATGTTACGCACATCCGGGGGGCCACACACACACACACACACACGCGCACGCACGCACGCACACACACACACACACATGGTACATGCTCAGCAACACTGCAGATGGCAGACAAATAAAAACAAATATATGCACACACTCATGACACCAAGATGAAGGTCTGTTATTTATAAATTAAAGTGACAAGGACCGCTCCACATCAGAGGGCTGATTTACACTGTAATCACACCTACATTAGAGACACCTACACGAATGGCCATGCCCACAGCTACCATCTGTGCATATATGAGGAACAGAGAGAGGGTTGTGGAGCTTAACATTTTGTATGTTAATGTGCTAGCACGTATGTTTGTTAACCATCTAATGCAGGAGTCTGAAAGGCCTCGGGACAGTATTTTTTCCCTTCACCATTAGATGGCGGGCCAGAATATAATTAACAGCTAATTTAAGCAATTGGTAAAATGGGAATTTACGACAGACTTTTACAGATTGTCTTGTTGCAACTGCTCAGTCAGCTGCTCCACCTTGTGGTTAAAGCGTGCAGGACAGTCATAACCAAAAAGTTGTGCGCCGGTGTAGTCTTAAATATACCAGATTTCCGAACATGTTTGAAATAGCCATATAATAGCCTGCATTTGAAATAATGGGAAAATAAGTGGTCAAAATTGTTTTAACAAAAAAATCATTTTAAAAAGCCGGTAGATCCAAATCCCGCATTTGTCAAATTCAAAATAGTGTTGTGTCCCTTACTGTAGGGCTGCAGCCTACTCAAGAGTTCGAAGCTTCATTCATAACGTAACATTGAAATTATTAATTGTCATCAACTCGCTATACTCGCTAAAGACTTACAGAAATACTGTGTGCCATAGTCCACCTTCTCCTCTCTCTGTCTCTTAAAGAAGAACGCCTTTCAAGTCTTCCAACCACTCAGAGCGCCTTACACTATATGTCAACATTAACCCATTCATACACACTCACACACTAAAGGCAGAGGCTGCCATACAAGGTTCCAATCATTCACACAATGCTGCCTTTGGAAGGGATTCAGTATATAACAAGTGGACGTAGTCACCATGTCGTCACCCATTGGTTTGTGGACTGCTGTTTCAAAGCCTCAGTTTATGCATTTTGACCGTCGCCATCTTGTTTTTTTTGCAACCAGAAGTGTCCAACCCAACATGATTGGTTGGAGCTGAATAAGTGGCCAATCACACCAAGACGCGTCACCCGCATAAACCGTTGTTTTCCTGTGGTACGCCTGGCGTGCGCTCCTCTCTCAGTCGGTTTCTAGACGCGCATATAAGTTAAAACATTGTCAAATTTTCTGCACCAGGCACAGGGTCTCACCGCTCGTCAATGTCACAATTGACCGAGGCAGCCAATCAAATCAAGCAAGAGGCGGGCTTTACTACTGACTTCCTGTTTATATGCCAGTAGATGTGGTTGGAACGGACATGGATATGAGTGACAGTCAATACGATGAACTATATCATTTCCCCCTCATCCTCATTCAATAGAGAAACAGCAAGAGCTTGATGTCGCTTCATTGAATACGCACCCCGTTTTGCCCGACTAGCTTTGCCAAGTGGTGTTTTTGAAGCGTCCGCGGCAAAATTTTTTACAATGAACTTTTATGAACTGAAAACACACTGTGGAAGGGTTAAAGTTGTAAGACTCAAATATGGACAACTCCCAGACCAGACAACGCCGTGGTAGCGACCTGTTAATCACAAGGTATTATTTACTCTAAACGGGATCAAAATTTGCTAAATGAACATCATGCTGTATTGAAGAGGACTTGAAACTAGAAAAGGTAACGAACTATTTAATCTGTTATAGCAGGTTAGGTCTGCAGCACAATTTACCTCGGCCATTTACCTCGATAAGAAGTGAACCACCGTCGTAGGACTGAAATCACAGGGTTAAACCTGAAGTAACCTTGCTAACCCCAAATCCTGCTTTGTAGTAGGCCTCAGGAAGCGCGCGTGCTATCTTAACCTCTGACCCCGTGAATGGAAAGCGGCCTCTCTCCTTGCTGCCTCCGCCCAAATGCTGCCTCGCCTGTTTTGTTACTCCGTCTTTTCTCCGCTTCCTGTTTCATCTCACCATTTCACGCCTCGCCCTTCTGCGCTTTGATCTGCTCCCGTTCCCACATTTCTTTTCATCCCCCACAATGTTCTGACGTTCAGCTCCCGCCATTACTTTCTCTGTTTGTTTCACTTTAGTTTTTTCCCGTTCACCTCCACCTCTCTCTCTCTTGCTCTCTCTCTCTCGCTCTCTCTCTCGCTCTCTCTCTCTCTCTCTCTCTCTCTCTCTCGCTCTCTCTCTCTCTCTCCTGCCGCCGCCACATTGTTTCCACCACCTGTACTCTTTCTCCTCTTCACACGAACCCATCAGTGTGTTCACACCCCTCCTTCTCAATTTTTCTTTTCTTTCCGCTCCTCCCCATCCTCCTCCTCCTCCTCCATAGCCGTATCCCCCTGTTCCTCACGGATTTCATATTTTCAAAGTCAAATAGCAGTCCCTGGCATGCCAAATACGACAACGCGGGTCGCCTCTCACATGGTTGCCATCTCACTTCAAATAAAGACGAAATAAAAGACAGCCTGAGATGCAGACAAGAGAGAGAGAGGGGCAATACAAACAGGATATCAAATTGATCTCTCTCCTCCTGTACCTGCCTCCCTACAGTGGGAGACCAGGTGCTGGAGCGGGGAGGTGCTTTAATTGTGTGGTGGGGAGAGATGAGAGGGGAATTGGAGATGGGAGGGTGTGTTTCTGCGTGTGCTTGCGTCTGTGTGTGTGCGTGTATGTGCGCGTACTTTTGAGAGTCGGCAGCGGCAGATAATTGGAGAGGCACACCTGGACACTGGTCACCTCTCAACTCTGCCCCTCTGCCCTTTAAACCGGCACTATCACTCTGGGCGCATGCTATGTGTGTGTGTGTGTGTGTGGTGAACTCTCATTGCCCATCCAACCCGGGACTGCATGTGAGTGCGGGTAACAGCAGGCTACTGTATGTGTACTCCCATTTATATTGACTGCCCATCTCCAGTCAGTGTGTGTGTGTGTGGGCAAGTGTGTGCGCTTCTGGTTTCCTGTGTCTGACGGACCCTCTTCAGGAAGTGTGTGCGTGAGATGGTGGTGGGGAGAGAGCAATAGGTCATTCAGCTGTGCTATAAAAGATTCAGGACTGACTGATGACCTCGGCCAACTAAAAAGCTCTCACTCTTTTTTATTTTTATTTTTTTTCATGTAACCTTTGCTTTGACAAAGAAAACACATTCAAAATTCTCTTTCACCACCGCACCCTGGATAGAGTCGAGCCATCAGATCAGTGCAAAAAGCTCTGCAGCGATGGGCGTGCATTTTGGGCTGATCTCGACGATGAATCTCTCCGTAACAAACCAAAACGACCAGATGAAAAGTTTCCAATCTCGTCATTGTGGAGGTCAGAATACTGGAGCGGGACACAGTACTGGAGTGTTTTCTTTGAGAATAAACACAAGTTCTGACTTCTGCTTTCCATCGTCAATCATTTAAGTGCAACTTTGTCGTACGAATAAAACAGGGATCATTTAATATTGGTTTTAACTTTAAAAAAAGAAATAGGAATAGCTCTATCCATTTCTAGTATGCATCTGCTCTGTCATCTGTCTAATAAAGGAATTACAAAAAGAAAATGGAATAAAAGACACAACTTGTCACTTTGGTTTTTGTACAAATGAAACCCCAGAGATAACGTGTTCAACAATGAGCTTCGGTACTGGTCAGTAGATTTGTTTGACAATTGTACGGGGCCAGGCGTAGCTAAGCTCAGCGCCTGCTGGCTCAGCGATACTGGCATCCTGGAGAGACCATGCTGACTCGTGACAAACATGTCGTTATTGATCTGTTCAATGGACAAAATAGTTTTCAAGTAGAGAACATGACAAGTATATATAGGTCGTCAACGTTGTTTCTGCGTTGGTTTGTCTGCTATGATCCTGCTAATCTCGCTTGTGCATATGTCCAATTTACCTGTTCCTGTTTCATGTTGTTTTGCCTCTTGGATTTTTTAGTCACTAATTTTTGGACTCCGCTGCTCTGTAAGTTTTGTTTGTTTTGGATATTTCTTTATTTAAATCACTGTTATTCGTCCTTCTCCTCCCCGTGTCTCTCTGCATTTGGGTCCATCCCCTGTTGCACTTTTGCCCCCCACATGACAGATTCAGCTCAATGAGGCTTTATATTCCCATAGTTACACTTGAGAGCTCACAGAGACACTCAGGGCATGGATCCATCATTGTAGATAGAAGTGCACATCAATACAGTCGGAGGTTAGTGTGATTATAGCCTGGTTCCAGTCAATCATTGCTCAAATCTCAGAAAAAGTTGACCAATCAGATATTAGTAGGCATGGTTAGGATGTAAAAAATCAATATGGCGTTAAACCGCCCACACAGCGTCTGTGTCAACTAAAAAATATGCAAACCTTTGCATTGAATTACAAATACATCATTCTTTTCAATTTCAGCTGTTCTTTGTGAGTTGAATTCAAACTAGAGGCAGTGTGGGATGTGTTTTAAGCAACACAGTCATTACAGTCCTGCAATGTCTTCATCTCTATCTTCACTCCCATCCTGCCTTTGTGTCTTCTAATCCTGTGTGTGCCCCCAGCTTTAACCTTATTACCCTGCACACCCGGGGGACATGTAATGAAACGGTTCCCTCATTCAGGAGGTCAATTTGCTCGCCTTCCTTTATGAAGTCTAAAGTCTCCTTCATCCCATCGGCATACCTGCCTGTCTGATTCTCCAGTCCTTTAATTTGTCCATGTACTTGTGTGTATGTGCGAGAGAGTAATAGAGAGAGCGAATTCCTGTCTCGCGCTGCCTTCATTGACTTTAGGTTTGATCTATCAGTAGCAATATTCCTCCTTTCTGCTCTTTCAAAAAACAAAACAACCTTGCCTTGATGGTTTGACTGTTTGCCTGTTCACAGACAGATTGCTGCTCTGGTTTTCTGCCTCTCAAACAGGAAAATGAAGTGTTACCAATTACAGAAGACACACACAGAGCATCGCAGGCCCCGCGCTGTCATCGGATTCAAACCAACTGTCAAGGAATCAAAACATATCAAATGCAGGAACACAAAGCAATGCGGAAAAAAGCCTGCTCGCTTGACAACGAGAAAAAAAGTGTTCCTCGGCACCGTTCTATGAAATCACGATTGCAATCTGTTACATCACAATACACTTTTTTTCCCCTTTAGATAACCCATCAGTCAATCAGTGATTAAATAAATGACATCCAGTGTATTCACTCTGGCAATGTGGTTATCTGAAGTTTTTCACTGATGAACGAATAATTCTGTCTTCACAAAGCACCAACACCTATCTTCTGCTGTCTTATGATCACAGCAGCAATACCACCATAAGGAAACATGAAGAGACCTTTGGAGAGGTACAGGGTTAAAATAGGTGCCAGCTCACATTTAGAACGACTTTTTAGATGAGAGTAATTCTAGATGAAAGCAACAATGAATGCATTATCTTCATAATTTTTTTTATTGAAAGACATGAGACAATATTAAGACAATACATAGACATAACAACAAGAGGATGACAAGAACAATGGGATAAAAGCCAGCAAATATCATATAGTCAGTGTGTGTGTATGTGTGCGTGTGTGTGTGTGAGAATGTCCTTGAGCCTTTTGAGATTGAGGGAAAAAATACATATAAAAATAATAATAATAATAAAAAATAAAAATAAAAAAAACACAACAAACGAAAAAGAAAATGAAGAAAATGAAAAACGGGTAAGTAAGTATGTTCATGTATGCATGTACGTGGGCTTCAATTGGTTGTCCGGCAAGAAAAACAAAACAGAAATCAACAATAATAAAAAATACACAAAAAAAATATATATATATACCGGTATATATACTATACATATTTCAATATTAATAGAATGGGTGGTGTCACGTTTGCAGAAACATAGTGAGGGATGACCAGGTGGAATGGTGTTCTGTTGTATTGTATATGATGGATGAGGTTATATTTTCCATTGAAATATATTCTATCATTAAGTTCCTCCAGTGTGCGGTGTATTATTCCTTGATTTCCAGTTCATGAGGATAGTTTTCTTGACGATAGTTAGGGCCACAAGGAGTAATTTGCGGTTTGTTTTACTCAGATGTATTGTTGAGATGCCTCCTAGTAAGCACAGTGAAGGGGATAAAGGGACGAGGCAGCCCAGGAAGACAGACAGTGACTCAGTTATTTCTTCCCAAAAGTGATTAACTGGTGTGCAGTGCCAGGTGGCGTGAACATAGCTATCCGGGCTGTTTTGAGTGCAATGTGGACAGATATCTGACATGAATCCCATTTGAAACATTTTTTTCCCGGTGTAATGAATTCTGTGAAGTATTTTATACTGTATTAGTTGTAAATTGGCATTTTTAGTCATGAAGTAGATGTTATTGCAGATTTGGTTCCAGAAATCAGCATCAGGAGTGATGGATAGGTCTGATTCCCATTTTCTTGATGGTATGGATGATGTTTTGTCAGACTGTGATATTACTCTTAAAAAAATATTTGATAAATATTCCTCTTCATATTTTTGAGATTAACTTTTTTGAAGAGGGGATATTAATTAATTATGAGGTTGAGGGGGGTAATTCTAGGTTAGTGGCCTTAATGTTAAGTTTGGATTGAACAGATGATTTGAGTTGCAGATATTCCAAAAATGGATTGCTCCTGATGCCGTACTTCTGAACCAAGTGAGGGAATGAAACCATGGTGTGATTATTGAAGATGTGTTTCAGATGAGTGATGCCTTTAGCGGACCATGTGTGGAGATTTAGAGGTGTCTTGTGACTTAGAAAATCAGGATTGTTCCATATGGGAGTAAAATGTGAAGGTGCAAAAGTGATGTTAGTGATTTTGTGGAATTTCCACCAGGCTGTCAGAGTTTCTGCTCGTGTTAGTACATTGAAACAAGGATGGCGTTTGATAGATTGGCTTAAAAATGGTAAGTCAGAAATCTGAATGTCCTTACAAACTGTCTGTTCTATATCTAACCATGTGTTGTCTGATTGGTTGGGTTGGATCCATTTAAGAATGTACTGAAGTTTATTTGCTAGAGAGTAGTGAAAAAAATGTGGAGCTTCAAGTCCTTGTGTTTTTGGTTTTTGTAGAGTGGCCAGTTTAATTCTTGGTGTTTTATTTTTCCAGTAGAATTGAGTAACGATTGAGTCAAGCGACTTGAACCAGGAGTGGGTGGGTTGAGATGGTATCATTGTGAAAAGGTAATTTATTTTAGGAAGTATTGTCATTTTAACTGTAGCTATTCTGCCCATGAGTGATAATGGTAGATTCATCCAGCGGAGGAGGTCGTCATTTATTGTTTTAAGTAATGGAGTGAAGTTGAGTGTGAACAGCTCTGACAGCCTCGGGGAAATATGTATTCCCAAATACGCGATGGCACCTGTGCAGAAAGGGATAGGTGGTGTATGGGCTGCCCCATCCCAACCGTTACTATCTAATGGAAGGATGGATGGAAACAAAACTTTGCGTCGTTGCATGATTTCTTTTGGATATTGATCGTTGAGTCCGTAATCCGTTCCTTTGAGCTGCCTGCCTTGTTGTCTGACCTGATCTTTTTGTTTGTAGTGTTCAAACTTAGCGATGATTGGCCGTGGTCGGTTATTGTTGTTCCTTGGTCCCAGACGGTGTAGTTTAGCCTGTAATTAGGCGCAAAATTTCCCATTTTGCTTTGAGGAATGCAGCATGACACCACAGATGTTCACTGATGCAGTTGACAGTACAGTAGTAGTAGTATAGTAATGTAACTGTACATATACTTACTCAAGCAGTGCATTCGTTTTTTTATAGTTTGAAATCTGTAGAACCTGTTTCCTCGCTTGTGATACTTAGGAGCAGTTTTTGAGAGGTGTCATTTAAAAGTAATTAATGAAACATAATCATTATCTAATGTCAACTTCCTTTTCTTTTGATGGACAAAAGCACAGAAACACAAGAAGCAACAGAAACCTCTACTCCATGAAGCCTAATTGCCTTTTCTCTTCCTCAGCGGACCAACTCTGCAGGAATTAGGGTAAAAAAAACGAAACAACGCCTTGCATTGTGGCGACACAACACGAACGCTTAAAAGTGAAGTTTGCTCATCATGACAAGTGCGTTGATTGGTTAGGTCAATATGCCAACGAATGAAAATCACGGTCTTAATCACCGGAGCATCAATGAGACATCTAATCAATGCAGAGGGGGAGGAGTTTGGGTAAAGAACAAATTAGCTTTTAATGATGCTACAGAGCCCTCAGAGAGTGTGAGGGAGGAAATTACAAGAATCAAACACCTGTTCTTTTTGACGTCCGATTCTGTTGCCTTCATCTGTCTCCCTCTCCGTCTCCACCTGTATCCTCTTCCTTTCTTTTGAATCGCTCTTAGATGTTTCTTTCCTCCTCCCTTTTTGTCCTTCTCCCTCCTATTCCGTGTCTTGTCCTCTTTGTGTGAAGAACAAAGGAGGACATTGTCTAGCGGGTGATGGAGAGGGCTGCTGAGGGTCAACGTGATACTTGGATGTGATATTTCCATCGCCGGCCTAAATGTCTGGTGTCAACCAATTTATTACCCGGTAACCAGAGAGAGAAGGATTCAGCGATACACACAGGCTACAAAGAATGGGACTTGAAGGAGGATGAAAGAGGGGAGAAAAGGAGATTTATTTTCCCTAAGTAAGATTTATATTCAGATATATTCATTCTCCAGAAGCAATCCCAAAAAAAACACAATATATTCAGACACATGTGACGCCACCCAATAAAGAAAATAATTGCTGCTCCTGGAATGACTGCTCACGAATATTTTTTAAAACAGTCCAACTCAGTACAACTGTCATTATCAGACAGTTGCAGACAAAAGCAGGCTTCTCATTTCTAGCCGGCGACAGCCAATTTTGCCGGCTGTAATGACAACAGCAGCTAGCCAGCTAGCTAATAGAGCTAATGTTAGCTCCATGTGTTGATTGAAAACACTGACTGACTTTTTAATGTCTCCCTCGGACTTGTTTTGTGTAGCTGCAAAGCTTAATACTCAAACTGTATGTTTTTTATTTTAACATTACAAAAAGACAATGTTTGATGAGGAGGTAGCAGGAAAAGTTCAATGACTTATTGTTGAAAATGTCTGACAACTTGAGAGTCCAAGAGAAGGCGGGTGAGCACAACAAACATTAGGAAACTGAAACTGTAAACACAAGGCAGGAAGAACAATGCCAAACTGGCACAAGGAGAAGCACAGAGACGAAATACACAAGGAAAGAAGATAACGAGGGACAGGTGAAACAATCAAGGCCAAACAATCACACAAGGCAGGAAGTGAAGTTCTCTGCAACGGAGGCGGAGAGTATCAAAATAAAACAGGAAACGCTCAATGTGAATGACTAAAAAACATAAAGAGAAGAACCAAAACACAGACCACAACATTTCATAGCTGCTGCCGACAGACAGCTGCTGTGAGTACAGAGGCGGACAAATTGAGGTAGCCGTCAGTGAAGACGGAAAGACGCAAACGTTTCCCTAACGCACATCACATGCCGCTCATGTCTAGCTTTTAATTCCCAGTTACACAGTGAATGTGGCGAATGCCATTTTTTTCTAACCTAGTCAGTTAATTGGAAATAACACTGAGTTACTAAAGAGTAGATGAACTCAGTGTTTGGGTTTCGTTTCATCATGGGGACGCATGTTATGCACCAATTTATCAGTGGTGTATAGTAACGAAGTAGAAATACTTCGTTACTGTACTTAAGTAGTTTTTTTGGGTATCTGTACTTTACTTTACTACTTATATTTCTGTTTACTTTTACTTTTACTTCACTACATTTTGCAAAGAAAACTGATACTTTTACTCCGATACATTTCCCCTGAAACCTTCGTTCCTCGCTACAAAATAAAATCTATCTTTAGAAACAAAATGAATCATGAGAGCAGCGTCGGGGACTGTGGTGGAACACAGACTGCAAGCAAGCAGGTTTGGTGAATCAGTGGTCCTAGCAGCAAGTTAAATCATTGGTTAATCACGTTAATGCGCAATTGCAAACAAGTGCTCTCAAAGCCGCTGTGTTTTGATTCCCAGTGATGCCCAGGATGCTACATGCTATAGCTAGCGGGCGACTACATGAGTAGAATTCCACTCTACGATGACTGATTTCATGATGGAAGCAGCAATGGAAGCACCTGCTACTCCCGCAACAAACGACGGTGGTGACGAAGACCAACACCAGTGGATCGCTAGCGAGTTAGTGAGCTGAGGAAGTGTTGACAGTTGTGCAGCACTAGTTGGCTAACGTTAGCTATAGCTAGCCACGACACCATAGGATTGATGGGAGCCGAGAGAGCGCAGCATTAGCATTAGCGTTAGCATTCGGGAAATCCTTCGCAGCTGTGTGCAAGCTGTCTGTGACGCTGAACACACCTCTACCTGCCTCAGCGGCCTGTGAAAGACTATTTAGCATCGCAGGACTAGTCTTCAGCCCAAGAAGAGAGAGACTGAATTCTCGCAATTTTGAAAACCAACTTATTTTGAAGATGAACAGGACATGTTTCAGTTTCAAGTAATGACTGTGTTGTTACTTTCGGTGCTGCTTTAGTATTGATCATGTTTTGATATTTGAGTCATGTTGTGGATGATCAGATGGAGTTATGATGGTAGCAGTCGCCCAATTACAGATTCAGCTTGAGCAAAACCTTTGTCTATTGTGTTCAAATCAGGCCCATAGGAGTTTACAAGGCAGGCGTCCTTTCTCAAAACACTGACCTGATGCATCAAGTGGATATTTTTTGCTGAACATAATATTATGCATTTGGCCTCTACATCCTCTAGTCAGAATGAGCAGACTTATAAGCGCACTGTTACAACTCCTTCATCATGCTTTTCGGAGAATTATGATAAGTTCATAGTAGATGCAAAAGTATACTTATGTACAATATATTATGTTGAACATTGTTGCTCCTGAATGGATCACAGCCAACCCAATTATGTTCAACACAGCTCCATGTCCTTGGTCATGGTGCCACAGCACTTAAAAGAATAAACTTCATAATTCTCACAATTCTGACCCTTTTGCGTTTTTATTAACAGCATTTACTTGTACTTTTACTTCCAATGAACAGGTTATGATGTTCATTTAATGTTCAGGTTATGATGTACATTTAATATCAGAAAATTGCTTTTGATACTTAAGTACTTTTGTACTTAAGTACAATAAATATCAGATACTTTAAGACTTTTACTCAAGTAGTATTCTAAGAGGTGACTTTTTACTTTTGCTGGAGTAGTTTTCCAGTAAGGTATCTTTACTTTTACTCAAGTATGGCTTTTGAGTACTTTATACACCACTGCAATTTATGCTTTAAGTGACAATTCAGAACATACAAATGAAATAGAACAGAGTGCACTAAGGCTCTCAGGCATTCTGTACTGCGTTCACATTTAAATTCTCCTGTAGGTCAACTTTTTTTCAACTTCTTTTGTTTTTGTCACAATATTTTAAGAAAATAGTTACATTGCAATACTAAATACCCTGTCGTGGCATAGCAGGTCATATACAAATATTTGTATCAATACATTTATGGGGGGGGGGGGGATTTCTGGCATATTTGAGTATTGAAGGGCGTAATCAGGTCTTGGTTTAATCTATTTATTACACTTTCGCTCTTGTGTTTTTGGTTTTGGAAATGGATCTCTCTAGTCTAGAGCGTTGACATGTAGAGAAATCCAAAGCTTGAGAGGCCTTCCATGCCTTGCAAAGCGGAATTGTTGATCAGGGGAGGGGCTTAGCAAATGGTCAGTTCTTTCAGTTTGATTTTACAAATGAAAAGAACTGTCAGCTTCAACCATTCAATACAGTATTGTTCAATACAGTATTGTTCAATACAGTATTGTTGTGTGTTAAAATAACTTCCATACTTATGTATATTGTGGCACATTTTAAATACACCCCAAGACTTTAATATGGCATTTATGGATCTTAGACCATTCAGCATCCAAGGTTACTTTTCCTCTCAGTGTGATTGTTATCATCCTGCCAGAGCACAGTACCTGGCAGGTGTAGGTGCTCCCACATTAGATTTTTTGTAACTATAATATGCACTGCGGTCATTGTGAAACAGTTGAAACTTTAATGGTTTATTAAAAGTCTGACTGCATCCTGAATGTGATCGTATTGCTGGGATCCTCTTGCTGCTGCTGTTGTTCTATCAACAGTTAGCTTTGTTGGATGGGTCGTGTTTTCTTTGTAATGGGTTGTGCTGCCTTTCATTGTTCAATAAACAAAATGACACCCATCATTTTCCTCCTGTTTAATCTGACATGACAGGCTGTGATCCGTGGCAGCAGCAGAAATCCGATCTCTGTGCTCCCGTGACGCAGCCCCCCAGCACATGTTAGAGAGGGAGTGACTGCACAGAGGCAGATTACATTTGATGAGATGACACAGCAGTGAAACAAAGAAATCCGATTGAAACTTGATCTACTGGCGAGAACATTGAGTACACTTTACATGTGTATTCTCGAGGAAACATACAGTAGTTCACAGAGAGCGAACTTGCATTGAGTGATGGTTTTGGACTGTGTGCCATTTGGTCAAAACGGTAATCACCAAAAAGAACAAATTCAAATTGTATTTATTTTCGTGGAGTAATAGCACCCTCCCATATTTGGGTCCTCCAGGCAGCGTGATGTTTTAGTACTCATAACAATCTCCTTTGTTGGTGATTTGATTCGTGCAATATCTGTGAGGACCGACTCAAAAAATTGTTCATTATATCACTTAAATTCCAAAGCACACACAGGCAATAAACCAGCTGGGTGGTAAACGTTGTTAGTCAAAGTTTGTCCTATCCTTGATCTAAATTATGCCAACATTACTCTGTTACTCAGACCGGTGCTCCGTATCATGATTTGAATCACAGGGTAAAGTGCGAAGTGCTGCGGCAACAGGACTACTCATTGCAGTCAGGTCGCAACCTGAAAAGTGAAGCCAATGTGAAAGTGTCTTAAACTTGCATTGTCTCTACTGACCACCAGGGGGTGACTCCTCTGATTTAAAAAATAAGTCAGATTGTATAAAAGTCTATTCTATACTATAGTCTACTTCTCCGTTCAGTAAATGTTGTAAACATAAGTTTATGGTCTCAACCAGTACTTTCAAGTCTTCTTCATACAACATGGCGTTCGTTTGGTCTCATTTAGAGTAAAATAGACCATAAAGCAGGGTATGCTTTAGGTGTGGATACCTTGTCATTGACAGGTGGCTTTCACGGCATTGCGCAATTCGGCTTGTAACCGGCATGAATTAACTTGAGGAGAAATGGAAGTTGTCCTCTTTCTCTGAAGAATCCGTTTCTCCACTTCTGCAAGAAAATTGTCCGCTTCCTCTTCTAGGATGCGAACAAAAACGAAACAAACAGTCCAGCGAATATAACACTGTTTAACCTATGATTTTATTTTCAAACAGCAACGTTGCGTGCCTCCTTTTCCGACGTGAGTCGGACTGGAATGGCATAGAGGTGGGGGTGAAAAACAGTTTTGTGGAAATAAGGGCTGAGCCGCGGGGGTCCTGGGGTGTCTGTGGGCCTCGGCCAATGGGATCGCAGTGTTGCGTTTGGGTGACGATTTCACAGGTGAGTGTGAAATCCTTTCTGGTGGGGGTTTGGATGCCCCCTACCCAAAATCAGGATGGGCCTTGCCTGCAGAATCGGCAGGCCCAGATCCCTTTGTCCTTTCCTTGTTCAAAGCAAATGGCGAAGCCAAGCACTTGGCCCCAACATAAGTTAGCATCACAGCTCTTGACATTACCCAACACATCTACATTGTGGGTTGTTCCTTTTGCACGCTCACACATTGTAGACAAACACGCGGTAACAGAAAAGGGAGGTACATTTAAATGTTGCCATCACGCATCAAGCTAGTGAAAACAATGCCTGCTTTTGCCTGAATTGGGGATTTCTGGATTGAAGAGGGCTATTTTAAACAACTTTGAAAGGAACTAAACTTACCGCCTCATCATGTTGCAGTTTACATTCATCAATGTCCAAATTATCATCACTTCGAAATTGCATATGGACTCTTCAGTTGTGGCCCAACATGTGTTTTGTGAGGTCAGCAAATTCTTATCTCTTCATCCTTGACTGCAAGTAGACGCTTGTGCCAAATTTGAAGAGATTCCCTCAAGGAATTCCAAAGAATGGACGGGCGGACGGGCGGACAACTGCAAAAGATAGCAACACAAGCTCCTTGAAGAGGGGGAGGACGAGTCAAACAGGAGGGGTTAGTCTGTTAAACTCTCATCGAGGACAAGTTGTACTTTGAGCTGTTTAGTTAGGTAAACTTCTCAGGTACAGTCGATCCAGTCACAATATGACATGTAAATCCCAGAGGTGGGTGGCAGACTGAGAGGCGGGGGGGGGGGGGGGGGGGGGAGTAGTTGTCATGCATTGTTCTCATCTGTTTTTAATAAAATAAACCTTCATCCTCAGAGATTCGCTGCACCAGTAATCACCCTCACTCACTTCCGCTGCCTTCACTTTTTGTCTCCATCTCTCAGTGTTCTCCAAGCAGTGAAGATGCACGGCGGCTCATATTATATATGCACATCAAATTTCAGGTTATTTGAGCCGTTTATGATGAGATTATTGCCTTAAAGATACATTGAAAGATACATAAACAAAGCTGTCACTGACATACTTTTTTCTCAACTCTCCAAATACCATCTACCAACTGACACCTGATGAATAAAATAAATGACCCATAAGCTGTTGTAAAAGTTACAAATATCTGCACAACCTGTCATCTCTGACCTCTAAGGGCCTTTTCACACCTGAAAGTCCAAACATGGTCCGAAACCAATGATCACATTTTGTCAGATTGTATACATTTTGGTTTCACATTGCAGTTGTGTGAGCTCACTAAGCAACAGGTCCTCATCACCTACCTGAGCTGCGTCGGCCAATGCTTATAATTGATTGGTTTGTATATAGGTTCTCCCGCCCTCTCGCCCTATCCTCTCTCTCATCCTCTCAGAAAGTAATAGTTTTCTCCAGCTTTTGACATGATGCTGGCCTGCCAGAACTTACCCTAACTGGTCCGTAAGTCTGAATCATCCAAAAAATACTGAAACACACCTGAAATTAACCGGACCATGGATAAATTTGATCCGGACCGAGACCACCTCTGTTTGTCGGACCGAGGTACGGCTGTTTGGTCGGATGGAGGTTTCACACCTGTAATTTTGGTGTTAAGCCACTGTGTTTTCTGCACTTCAACTTCATCAGTTCCATGTTTGGTTCCATGCACAGTGGTGTTACATGGATTAACAACAACAACAACAAAAAACGAGACTGTAAATAGATCATCACACGCTTGTTGCAAACTGCTGCGCCTTGCCGCACTCACCTGCACCTCACTTTTCTTCTCTCCTTCTACCCTCTGTCCTTTCTGTCTCTCTCTCTCCACTCGCTCTCCGTCTCTCCTGCGGTATGAAAACTTTATTGGATGCCGGCAGAGCCCTTGAGGGGAAACACTTTAAATGTCTCTACAATTATACTTCTAATAATGGCTTCACACACACACACACACACACACACTGAGACACGCATGCAGCCGGGGGCTGACAGTGACACAAAGGAAGTTGAAGTTACTCTGTCAGTCAGTAAGGCTATTAATCCCTGTCACCTGAAGCTGTGAATGTGTGTGTGTGTGTGTCAGTGCGCGTGTATTTGTGTGCCAATGGGAGGAATCAGGTGTGTGTGTGTATGTGTGTGTGTTTATGTCCTGACCTAGACAATCTGTAGCTGGAAAACAGTAGGGAGCGGTTTAGTCAGCACGTCACCTCGGATTTAACTTCCACCCGTTGTTTGTGTGTGTGAGAGAGCCTTCCCGTCCGTCCATCCCTCCATCTATCCATCTATCTATGCAGCTGTTAACACTTAACACATTATTGAGAGGACTCAGTCAAACAGCAAAGGCTAAAGTCAAGGTGATCATGGCCACAGCTGTCTCTTCATATACAGTAATTCAGCCTCTTCATCACCTCGGCATTGATTCCTTGCTCAGTGTGGGCTGTTTACAGCCACAAGGCACCGTAGTCATATTCTGATATAAAGACAGAAAATTCAAAAAAATGATTGTGCGACTGCAACGTCTTTGAAGTGGCTCTAATGAACGTCCAAATTTCATCACCCACACTAAAGAGGCACAAATAAATGTGCTGCCTCGTCAGAAAGCTGTGAAGAACTCTCTTCAAAGCTGGAAATTGTTGTCCTCTTAAACCGTGGTTCCTGTGTGGAATCATGTAGCCTCAGCTTCTTATAGCTTCTGAAGCAAAACAGGTTCTCTCTTTAAAGGTTTCACCAGAGTCTTTGAAAAATAATAAAACATGTTCCAGAAGCTTTCCTCCCACATTCTGAGCTAAAGTGGCACCTGCTACTGTACTGAATAGTTATATTTTAATACCTCGTCATTCCAAGATAGATAGTATCATGGTTGTTGTTGTTTTCTTTAGCATTTTGTGCTGCTTCTGCGAACTTGGGGCAGATGGCGAAATTGAAGTCATGCCTCTAAAGGTCACTAATTAACACGTTTTATATACAGTTAACCTAGCTGCGTATTTATGCTAAGCTAACCAGTTGGGGTCTAGCTACATATTGAAAGATATGAGAGTGGTATCAATCTTCTCGTCAAAGTCTTGGCAAGAAAGCAAAATGGCACATTTCCCAAAATGTTCGAGTGTTTTCTGCACAGTGAACACCTCAAGCTCCCAAAAGTTTAACAAGATAATACTTTAAGTACTGTACCTGTCTTTCTTTGTATGCAGCTGAGGCCCTGTACAGAAACAGAACAAAATCAGCAACGGATGTGTTGCGTGTGCACATTATTCGACGAATTGTCTTTTACACAAGCATATTTCTAAAAATGTTGAACTATTCCTTTAATGAAATATTCAATTGTTACACCAGAAACATCTAAAAAATATAACAGCATTGTTATGTCGTTATATTATTATTACTACGGTTATTATTATAATAATTTATCGACAGATTTATTCACGACAGAATCACAAAAATATCCTGGAGGTATGGCAGATGGTAGAGGATGGCATGATCAATCCCAGTTTGTATTCCAAACAACAAAATTGCTACTTGAGTAGAATTCTCCATGTTTCTTCAGTCCTGACGGACATAAGGGAAGAGATGCTCTCTCCCACTTTGTCTCAGTTTACTTCGAGTTCTCCTCTTACTGTCTTTCCTCAACTCTCTTCACCTGCTTCCACATTTCTCCCTGCCAGACCCTCGATCTTTTCCTTCCCATCTTTCTCCATTGCTCCTCCACTACCCTCACCCCTTGTCCTCTGTCTTTGTTATTTTGTTTTATTTTGGATCATCATTACGCTGACCTTCTGCCTCCCCCTTCTCTCCTCCCTCCGTCCTTCTCTCCCCTCTGTTTGATGAGGAGAATGAGAGGAAAGAAAGAGATTGCACCCTGATGCGAAAGATGCCAAATGTCTGGGTCACTCACATACTGAGAGCCCACCGCTGTGTGTGCGGGTCTGTGTGTATGTGTGTGTGTGTGTGAGTGAGTGACAGTGGAACAGTAGGGAACTCGAACGAGGGAGTTGAAGTGTGTTCGTTAAACCCTCAAATGCATGCCTACACACACGGACACGTGCAGACACACACATACGCGGTGTTGTATAACGGTATGAAAGCAGGGCCGACATCCTGCTGCGTGAATCGTGGGTTCTGAGAGATGTGATCTTTCACAAGTCTCTGTTTCACTTCGGCTTACAGAAGCACTTCAGTCTCAAATCCTGAAATGCAGCCAAACAGTTTGTTCCTGAGATGGTTCTATGTCGGCCCAACATGTTGGTTGTCAAACAGGATACTGTAAAATACGACGCTGTTGGAATCCACTAAATGCCCCATCCAGTGAAATGCTTTTACGCGTGTGGCGCTATCCTTAGAAATGATTTGTGTGTGTGCGTGCATCTGTCTGTCTGTCCATCCACAACTTATCTAGCACACTACTGGACCCATCAGCTTAGTATTTGTCGTGCTCATTTATGAATGCTGGAGGATCTCTCGTTGTTGGGGGGGGGGGGGGGGGGGGGATTCACACCTTCTGAAAAAACGATTTTTATTGACTATTTTATTTTGTCATTGACTACTGACTCCCCACTCCTTTTAACTGGCCGTTGGGGCCACAAGTGATCAAGAACTGCTTCAGTCTGGAATCTTGTTCAGACGAGGGATTAGGAACTGTTCCGGTCCAGAATTACACGCCTAGGTAAACCAGAAACATCAGTCCAGTGGTATTCCTGATCTATTTTCCCATCAACACTGATGCGGTTGATCGTTGTTGCAGTATCTGGCTTCCCAGCTGCTGGCCAAAAGTGAAAGGAGAATCTGTCGGATTACAAAGTGGTCTTTGGACAGAGCCAGAGAGCAGCACTACGCCTCGGTTGCAAAATAAAATGAATTGAATAACTATATTTATTCGGTGCCTTTTTATTATGCATCGACCTCGCGTTTACGTCGTGTGTTGTCGAAAAAATAGACCTGAAATGTCAAACACCTCAGGTCGCAGTTACGCCTGTGAGACGCAGCTTGAGACATGTGCTCAAGTGAGAGAGCGTTTGCTGCGTGAGACAAGCTTGCGGTCTAGACTGGGGGGGTGGGGGGGGGGGGTTTAGACAATAGTAGCGGCGGAGAGTTTTTAAATACAGATTTTTTATATTGTGACGGCTAGTTTAATTTAACAATCCACTATAT
The DNA here is from genome assembly GCF_949748355.1 of Melanostigma gelatinosum. NCBI lineage: Eukaryota > Metazoa > Chordata > Actinopteri > Perciformes > Zoarcidae > Melanostigma > Melanostigma gelatinosum. The sequence goes on from NC_136634.1 coordinate 21,869,337, forward strand.
TCTATAAACCGATCATATTTTGGTTGTACCGTCTTAATGGTAACTTAAGCTGTAAGTACAGAAGTGAAATATACAGTTCTTCCACCGTTGTTTAGTGCAATGCTGACACTCAGATGACAAAAAGTTGATCCTTTTTTATACAGCACCAAATTGTTTTCCGAAGTAGGTTTTGCCGACATACATTATTGCAATTGCTGTCTCAGTTAATTTTGAGTGGATGATGTGCTACATTTATGTAACACGTAACATTCAAGGGTCCCACTGTTTTCTTGATTTTCAGGCCTTTTCCAGGACATTCTCAGGATGATCGAGCTGGTAGAACAGACGGCGATCGCGCGATACACTAAAATGTTCCTCTTTGTGGAAGTCTGATTTGAAAGACGTGCAGTCTATGGCTATAACTTATCTCTATATGTGTCATCTCTTACCTGATGACACATTGATCATAGAATACTATGACAATAAAAACTACCAGCATTACCAGCCAGCAGTGACTAATCATTACATTTGAAGGATAATGAATCTTACATTAATCAGAGTTTCGGTCACTTAAGTAATGTCATCCAACCAGCATGTGCTGTGACTTAGTACGTGTGTCAACAGCGACTTAACCCTTTCAGTGGGGTAGTTTATTCTAAACTAGAGGACAATAGGCAAATGTTTAAATGATTTACCAGGACAACATAATATTTTTCCTCTCATTTTCCATGACTGGAATATTTGAGAACTGTTTTCCAGATTTCCCTGGACACCTGGGAAGCCTGAGCATTGTCATTGTGAGCATGTTCAATGTTCATGTTTGTATGAATGTTTGTTCATGTTTCTTTAAAAAGTTATTTCTCAATTTGCTTGCATTCTCCTGTGAATGTCTTTGGACCCAGGCATCCACATCAACCTCCTTCCTACGCAGTGTTTTGTCGTTCTTTGTACTTTTAAGTTCACAAGTACATGGATTACATTAGGCTGTTCTCATTCAGCATTCGTAGCTATTCCTGACAAAATGAATGGGCAGTAGTTCATAGATCAAGTGGTATGTAATAGACATAATCCTAAACGAGTAAGTACAAAAACTGGTCTTTCACCCTTGAGACCGTTGTTCGTGCTCCGTGTAAAACGAGAAGTCAACGTTTGTTTATTTGTCACATAACCGCTGTACCATAACGCCACTTCCGTGGTGATTTTAACCCAAACCATGATCTTTTTCCAAAATCTAACTAAGTAGTTTTGTTGCCCAAGGCTAACCAAGTATTTCACAATCGTCTCTTAAACCTAAGCAAGTAGTTTTGTTGGCTAAACCTAAATAAGTTGTTTCCGGTGAAGACGGAAGTTTATTTTGAAAAGACCGTATGCATGTAACGGGTTGCTGGACTCGTAGGAAAACGCACGAAAAACAAGTACTTCGTACACATTGTTGTGTATACATTGATTACATACTACTTGATTGCGGTGGATATATATAAAGATGACACTGCATTACTGTTCGTAGCTATAGCTATAGCTATAGTAGGCCGACATTTGCATTCAGCTCAAAGCACTGCGATGCCTAAGCACAGCCTCACGGAGTCGCTAGCTGTAGACTCTTAGTGTAGTTTTAAGGATCGAATGCTTCAAAACAGATTCAAACAGGCCAACCCTAATGAGAGCCAAAATACTTCTTAATTCATGCATTAAACATGTGCTGGGGACATCGGCCAGGAAGTGTTGTTTCATTCTCGCTCAGACTCTTTGGATGTTTTCTTCCGCCACCTCCTGCTGCAAGGACAGTTCCTCTTATTGTCTGCAGTGCTAAGTGAGCGATTGCCAAGCAGCTGTTGTCTGTGGAGGACCAGAAACTGTTTCCACACATTACTCATACACTGACCACCAATAGTCAGCGAGTGCTGGACGGTGTGGGAGCAAGTGCAACACATACTTTCCACTGCCAACCTATTAACACACAAACGCATCGAAGAAAATATAAAAATGTCAATATGCTCTAATTGGCTGCTTTCCTGACATTAATACGCATTGGATTGAGCTGACAACGAAGAAGACAGTTAAAAAAAAGAGAGCTACGCCAAATGTCTCTATTGGTAGGTGTCCTTGCATACTAAAGGGAAGGGATTGTGGATAAATGTTGTTCTCCGCACAGCTTGCTTCTCTCATATATCTCTGTTAGTCCACAGCCAGCCATGACTGCACCAGACAAGGCCAAGCTCTCAGTCCGTGTGCCTAGCGCTATTAGTGTGTGTGTGTGTGTGTGTGTGTGTGTGCACATGCTACTTGCGAATGTTTATGAGAATGGATGAGACGGGTGTGTTTTCTGCCTTTGAGCGTTTGTGGGTAACAGATAACTCATGAGATTCGCCGTTGCGTCTGTGCGTGTCGAGGGTGTTTGTGTGTGTTTTTTTTTGTCAGTTTGTATGAAGTGTTGTTTAACCCGCAGAATCACGATTGCAGATGCCCGCCCTTCACGCTGAGTACTTCTAAGATTCCACTAAAGCGCTGCAATTCCTGCAGACACTGCATTCTAAAATGTCGATGTTTATTTATCGTGTTTTTTTTGTGTAATTTTCACATCAAAGATGAGTTCTTTTGTCTTTCTGTTTCTGGTCAGTGTCGATGGTGAGAGCGGGCTGAAGTGTGACTCAACATGAAATATGTATCTTACCCATTTTATTTTGATTTTTTCACAACACGACATGTTTTCTTCCATTTTGAGTCTGATTTCACAGGTCTGCTTGTATTTACCCTGTGAAGCATCCGTTACATAAAGCGCTGCGCTGATTTGGGTCTAATGTTAGCACATAGCAGATTCTACCTTCAGCACTGATTGAAGCTTTTTTCTATAAAAAAAGGGTCTATAGATCCTGTGCCATAGTGAGGGAAAATATATCCGAGTGTTTCAGTTTGTGTGTGTGTGTGTGCTGCAGGCAGCCTATTCAATTTAAACACCGTCTTTATGACGGGCTTTGTAAAAACAGAACACTAGTAGGGCCACAATTTACCCCTTCCACTTAGCACTCTATCACGCTATCTCCGTGTTTCCCCGCACTCATCCTTCTCTCCTCGTAAATCTATCTCTCGTTCTCTCCACTCAAAAGTCCATTACAGCCTCCTGCCTGCAGCTTTTTCTGTTTGTTATCCGTCCCACTCACATTATCTCTGCCTTTCCCTTCGACTCTCTTCTCGCTCTTCATTATATTGCTAAATCAGACCTGATGTTCTTTCTCCATCTCTTCTTTTTCTGGCTTGTATTCGCCTCACTGCTCATGTGTTACGCTGGTCCAGCCACTTCATTGCCACCTATTTTTGTCCTTTTGCAGACAGTCTACACAGATCTTCTCTATTTTTTAAAACTTGCTTTTTTTCCATTCTACTACCTACAATATCCCCCCCTCTGCTTTCCTTAACCCCCCCCCCCCCCCCCCCCCCCTGATTCTCCTCCTTGGCGCTGCATGCATTTTATCACTTTTGGCAGCGCTAACTTAAAAAAGAAGAGAATTTATGCAAATGCGCAGCTGAAAAATGAGTGTTCACATCCGTCGCCATGTGCAGAGGAAAGTAGCGAAGCGCCTCATTACAATATTTTCTCTTTGTTGTGGATCCGCAGTATAATAATTAAGAATGATTTGTGATGTTGGAACCAAGCCGATCGAGCCTCTTCTCCTCCCAGGAAATTCACCTCATACTTTAGGTGCTGTACGTGTTGACAGACATGGAGATAGAGTCGCAACCAGCAATCTGATTGTGGAGCAATTTGACAGCTAGAAACGAGACAGGCCAACTGGTGAGCTCTGTCAGTGACGGCTGCAATAGGTGTCTGAAGTTGAGAATAATCACACTTTAACATAGGGTGTAAGGTAATTGATTATTGAGTCATAGAATGTTTGCATTTAAACTGGTTTGGGCTGGTATTGTTAAAAAATAGAACCATCTTTCCCCCATCTGTGCAATTGTTGCTCCTCTCCTCTCCTCTCATGGCAGCTCTTTTCAAGTTCTGGTGGACACTCTCCCTGCTCCTCTTCCTCTCCTCTGTGGGTTAGCTGTCATCCCTCTGTTTGCTCTTTGTGACTTCTGAAACTGACGCAGCACTGCTGAGGGCGAGGGTTAAGCTGTCAAAGGTTAAACGTGTAGAGGTCAAAATGAGGATGTGTTCCCTTGACACACGTGTACAGTACATACCGTATGTTTGCACACAGCCAACACAAGTACGGGCGACAGATTAAAAGTATTAACGTGCAGGAAATATCAGGAATGCAGCTTCTTGCAGCAGTTTGACGAGTGTGAAAATAATATGAATCATGTGCGGTGGCTTTTTACCAGATCTCAACCTAATTGAACACCGATGGGAGCTTTTGGAGAAATGTGTTTGACAGCACTCTCCACCATCACCAAAACACCAAATTAGGGAATATATTTTGTAAGAATGGGGGTCATCCCGCCAACAGAGAATCTATGACACGAAGGTATGCGCGGGATTGTTAATGAATGAATGAATGAATGAATGAATGAATGAATGAATGAATGAATTTTATTTATATAGCGCTTTTCACAGACAGTACTATCACAAAGTGCTTAACAGAGCAGACATTTAAAAGCATAAAAAACACAATGTGACCCTACGGTCAATAAATTACATACACAGAGTGAATAAAAAATGTTAAAGAATAAAATAAAAATAAAATAAAAATGTAAACCAAATGTTAAGAGCAGGTCTAGGACATGGGTTTACTTTTACACAAACGCCAGCCTAAACAGGTGGGTTTTTAGCTGGCTTTTAAAAATATCCACAGTATCTGCGAGGCGTAGAGTTGCAGGCAGAGCATTCCAGAGCCTCGGGGCCACTGCCTCAAAGGCTCGGTCACCACGGGTCTTAAATCGTGTGCGTGGGACTGACAGAAGACCTAGAGCATTTGACCTGAGAGTGCGGGCGGGTGAATAGGGGCGAAGTAGATCAGCTACATAAGTCGGAGCCTGACCATGAAGTGCTCTGTAAGTGATGGTGAGAATTTTGAAGTGTATCCGAGATGCTACAGGAAGCCAGTGGAGAGATCGGAGTACGGGGGTGATGTGAGACCGTCGGTTTGTCCTGGTGAGTAATCTGGCGGCAGCATTTTGGATGACCTGCAGACGGTTAAGAGCAGATACACTGAGTGATGTAAAAAGTGAGTTGCAGTAGTCAATGCGAGAGGAGATAAATGTGTGTATGATCATTTCTAATTCAGGCGTTGATAATACAGATCTCAGTTTACTGATATTTCTTAGATGGAAGAAACATGACCTGGACAGCTGCTTAACATGAGGGTCAAATGACATGGAGCGATCAAAGAAAATCCCAAGATTGCGCAGGTTGCAATGGGAAGCAGAGGAGAGAGGACCAATAATCTGCCTGATCATGGGGACAAACTCCTCTGGAGCAATAACTAGGACCTCCGTCTTAGAGTCGTTGAGTTGCAGGCAGTTTTCTGCCGTCCAGTCTCTGATGGCATTGACACAGTCCAGGAGCCTAGTTAATGTGAATGCCTCGCTGGGTTTGAATGACAGATGAAGTTGGATGTCGTCTGCATATAAGTGATAGGACACATTATAGCTTTTTATGATCGGTCCCAAAGGTAACAGATAAAGTGAAAATAACAGAGGCCCCAGAACCGAGCCCTGCGGTACACCACAAGACAGTGGAGAGGTAACAGACACAAAAGCACCCACAGAGACATTGAAACTTCTGTCACTGAGGTAAGATGTAAACCAGTCTAACGCTATGCCAGTTATGCCCACCCAATCACGTAGCCTCTTAATCAGGATGTCATGGTCTACAGTGTCAAATGCAGAACTGAGATCCAGAAGAACTAACACAGAGCAGTCACCTGCATCAGCACACATGAGAATGTCATTTGAAACCCTCAGGAGAGCGGTTTCAGTAGAGTGTTGCTTACGAAACCCAGACTGGAACTTGTCATACATGTTGTGCCTCTCCAGTGCAGCAGTAAGTTGTTTGGCCACCACTTTCTCTAAAAGTTTGGACAGGAAAGGCAGTTTTGATATGGGCCTGTAGTTCATGGGCAAAGCTGGATCTAAGTTAGGTTTCTTTAATATGGGCTGGATAGTGGCATGTTTGAAATAGGAAGGGACAATTCCTGTAGACAATGAGGAATTGACAATAGATGTTACTGCAGGGCCAATAGTTAACAGAACGTTCTTAAATAGAGAGGATGGAATTATATCCAGAGGGCAAGATGATGGCTTTGTATTGTTAATTAAGTCCATCAGGTCTTGAAGGCTGATAGGCTGGAAAGAGCCCATAACAGCAGGAGATTGCGAGGAGCTACAAGTAGCCGAACAGATCCCAGGCCGAATGCCAGACCTAATACCTGTTACCTTATCATTAAAATAGATCAGGAATTTGTTGCAATCGTCAACAGAATAGCATGGTACAGTGGAGACAGGTGGTGAAACAATTCCTCTAATTGTGTCAAACAGAATCTTGGGATTTTTCTTTGAAGAAGAGATTAGGTTGGCAAAATAAGCAGTTCTAGCTTCCTTTACTGTGGTATTAAAAGAAACTCTGAGGTCTTTGAGATATAAACGATGCACTTCTAGCCCAGTAGCTTTCCAGAGCCGCTCTGCCCTGCGACACTTCTGTCTCACGCTGCACACAGCTTCTGTCATCCACGGAGTAGTGTTATAGGCAGCCCTGGTCCTTTCCTTAAGAGGTGCCACTTTATCCAGCAAAGTGGTGCAATGTTCATTAAAGGACTGTATCAAGTGTTCAACATCATTGAGATTTGTGTAAAAGTCACAGCAGAAGTGCATCGAGAACTGATCAGCTGTACTCTGAGTAATAATGCGTGAGTGGAATGTTTGTTTCAGACACAAGGGGTCAGCATTGACAGAAAGATCAAAGAAAATACATTTATGGTCACTGATCAATAGGTCCTCACAACGGGTATTATCAATATCAAGACCCAGAGAAAACACAAGGTCCAAGGTGTGACCACCCCTGTGAGTGGCGCCAGAAACATGTTGCGTGAAATTAAAAGATTCAGTAATATTGAGAAACTCAGTAGCTATACAGTCTGTGGTATCATTGACATGCAGATTAAAATCACCAACCAGAAGCACTAATAATCCAGCTCTTAATCCTGCAGGATTTCCGTCCATTACCACGGCTCGCGCAGTGTGTGTGTTTACGTCCACACTCACCTGTAAACATTCTGTCAATATAACATGTATATTGTAACATCAGTATTCTTTGTGTTTTAGTAGAACAGCGCCCCTCCCGGCACCTCAGTATCCGTTCAGGCGGAGAGTGGTACTGCAGGGAGACGGTGAGAGGCTGTAAAAGGCACCATGTTGTGTCAAGCCGCAGGACTGCGCAGGACGCAGTTGTTTGTGAAGCCGCAGGACTGCGTTTCCTTTATGTCCATTTTATGTTAACAAGAAACACGTCTGTGCCTGGAGAGAAGAACGATGACTACCTGAATAGAATTTAAAAAAAATAGTTTCACACATGTTCTTTTGGTGGATTAGGTTTCTGCCGAATAACAAGAGAAGATTGCAAACATTCAGAAAAGATGGTGAATCTAATTTTATTGGTAGATTTGGTTGTAATTATAGCAACGTTGTTATTTATTTTTTAATTTTTTTAACAGAGTTCTGCTGATACAGACAACAGCTAAGAGCAGGACCATGCAGCCAGCGAGCTGCAAGGTCAAATTTGCATAGAAATTTGTAAATGAAAATGAGATTAACAGTTAGCGCCACAAGTTCTACAGTCAGGTGCCATTAAACCTTTGCAGATGAAGAGGGCCCAACAAGATGATGTAATTAAAAAAGCGGCATTCCAGCCTCAAACACACAAAAGCCGTTGGAACACATGATGTAAACATAAACATTTAGGTTTGTTTAATTGATTCGTTTGAGGATTGTTGCAGTCTCCTCATTGCTCCACACTGCTCGGGTGTTCATGTTTCATGTATGTCATGATTTATTCACTTAGTCTGTTTCCATTGCACTTTGTTGCATCTTGCTTTAATAGATTCACCTTTTCTTTTTTTTAAACTTTTGATGTTAAAAATAAAAACTACACTCGTTGTTTCTCATGTGCAAGTGAAAATGTGCACAAAAAAACTTGGTGACGGCAATTCACAGGATGAAAGCACTGATGTAAGCTGTTGTCGAAGGAATGTTGCTAATACCTACTGTGAGGGCCAGAACTGCCCCACCGTGAGAGCACGCCTGTACGCACGCGGTGCTGCAGTCTTCAGCAGCGCGGCATCGCAATAACGTTACCGAAACTGGTTTACAATTAAAAGGACTTTAATCCGACTGAAGCAAATACAATTATACAGTGAAGTACACGACTTCTATGGAATATTAAACTATTTAGCCCCGTGCAAAAAACTCTTCCCAGCTTCTCAGGAGGCACATCCGTCCCCTGGAAGCTTAATGCTAGACAAGAGAAAGAGACTAGATTACCTCCCTCATGCAGTTCGAAACCCCTCCCCTTTTGTCCATCACAATTCCTATTGGCTAACTCCCAGGACCCAGGTGCCCTCTGTAATCGCCTGTCTAAAAGCCTCTCTGTCCCTTCGCTCTTAATACATTCAATGGCTGTCTGTTATGGCTTAACCCTTCTATGATAAACATTCTATATAAAAGATAAGACTTTGCAACTTTTGCAAAAGCTTCATGTCTCAAATTCTACTTCTAGCTACTAATCCTAAAACACCTTTATGCTTATCTTAATTATGCATTTCCAAAACACTTATGATTATGAATTCTTAAATGTGAATCATTAAACACTTCTATTATAACTTCTTAACACACAGTTCTACACTCAAATTTCTTACACTACTTAACACTTATTTGCACTCCATATGCCTCACTTGTCAAACCAGCTTCAACAAATACCTCGCTAAAATGTATCATTAATTTGACACACAAGCATTCACCCCTGACAGTCATTTTTTGGCAGGTTTGGTATTTACACACCCCCTTGTGTTGATTTTTTCCCATAACTTGCATCTGTATCTCACATAATAATAAAATAAACTGATATTTGAAATCTTTACTCCTTTTATTACTTTTATTGTTATTCAGTATCTGTATCCTATTCACACATGTTTCTGTGTCAATAATATGGAGGGAGCTAGAAATGCATTTAACTGAGCCAGTCATTAACAAATATGTTACCCTGTTCCACTTGATTGCACCAGCACTCTTGGGCCAATCAGTGCGAGCAGGCAGCAGTGAGATGCTTTAATCTATTCGAACAAAAGCTGAGTCAAAAGCACGACACATGGACGAACAGACCGTTAATGCAGCACTGAATCACATTATGACTTGGTAGCACAATACACCCATGGGTTGTTTTAAGATGCTGTGTGATGATCAGAGATTGACCCTGTTCCATTTTGTCTTTATTTTGCATGTTCTAACTGCCTCTAAACTCTCACTGATTAAGATGTAAAGAGTGAACACACACACACCTGATATGTGTGTCTGCCTGCCTGCATTCATTAATAAAGAGAATGACCGGGAGTAAGGCAGGAGGTATAGAGAGGGACAGAAAGGACAGGACAGCACAGACAGGAAGGAAAAATAATAGCCAATTTAGCCTTGTCGTCTTAAAGCTACACCTTGGCATTTTGAATTTTGTCTGGTTATTTTTCTTCAGCAGACACTTGTCATATAGAGTGTGGGGAAAGAAATGATCACTCTCCCTCAAAAATGGCTTGTTAGCATCAGTAAAATGCCACATTCAACCAAAGGGGCACAGTAAGCGATCCCTTTCAAATTCCTTAAAAAAAGGGTGGGAGGGGGGGATGAGAGGAGGTAGAGAAGAGGAGAGGAGGGTCACTGAATGTGTCCACATTTTTATTCTGCCGCTGCTCGGTGTCTTCTGTGACAGAGGAGGATAATGAGGACAGAGGAAGGGAGGAATCAGAGGGATGACGATGCGGAAGGAAGGGGGTAAAAAAAAAAGGAGAAGAGAAAATTATCTGAATCAGGAGGCACATTTTATAAGACATGCGAGGAAACTGTATGTAAGGGAAATATGAGAATTCACAACTGACTTTTTACAGGTCAAGGAGGGCAGAAGGAGGCTCAAGGAAATGAAACGCAGGCAGCGGTGGATCCTCACAATGGGAGACGTACGGTTTGTGTTTCAGATATGTGTGTTGTAAATAAAAATATACATTCATTCAATGTTAAACACAGCTTATACGCGGATATGTGAGTTCTAGTACACGAAGGTCAAAAACGCCAGGTGGGGCACTCTCGCACTCGCCTGAACAAAGTGGAAATTACTAGAACTCTGAAGGATAGCTTTTGCCCCAGTTAAATGTCACATAGTCTTACAGAGAACCAGTCTCAACTGCCTGCTCCATCTTAGAGATAGAAAGAGGCGCCCTTCCATATCTAGCGCCTAGCTTATCTAGTTGGCCGAACATAACAATATGCTGCTGAATCAACATCTCACACACTGACGTTCCAGAGAAGGCGGATCCCGGACGTGAGCCAGTGTGGGCGGAGATGCTCAGTGCTCCATCGGGCCATTTGAATGCTAGAAACAAATCCGCCTCCTACTATTGCTTTGACCAATAGGCTCCAAAAGGAGGACCTAATATATGAACGCATGCGCACTCTGTCTAAGCGCCTTTTAGCTTTTCATTCACTCCTACAGAGTGAACTTTTTAGGTCCGTGCACGTTTAACTGCTGGACATAATACTTCTGTCACAAATAAACCTTATTGCTTGAATTGAGCTAAACGCCTCGACCTAAGTCTGTTCACCTGAGTTTTCTCCTCAACATGAGATTTATTCTCAACATGGTAGCAGAGTTTGGCTTTAAACCGATCAGTAGGAGATACATCTCGTGACGGACTTTTTCTTCTGTCCACAGACAAAACAACAGGTGTTTTCCCGAGAGGCTGGGGATTCCGGAGGCCTGCCGGAACGATTCTTATCACCTCGGGGAACTGATCAAACAGCGCTGAATCAAAAGGTGAGCAGAGCCTATTTAAATGAAATCTGCAGAATTGTATGTAGGAAAAACCAAATTGAATTGATCAGAAGTACCGGGTGTGAGTATGAATTGCTTTGACTAAATTTTTAAAGATAAATTGACGAAGCATTGTGACAGGATTGTTATGACAGCAGTGGGGGTTTTTTAGCATAGAATGTACATGTGTGTGAGTGGATCTAACAGAAATTAAGGATTGTAAGTTCTATAAACTGGCATCGTGTTCACCGTGTAAGTTTTGATAACTGTTCGGAGGTTACACAGCCGTGGCGAAAGCTTCGGTTCGCTGACCAATGACGGTCTGAAAGACTGAATTCCGGGCCACACTGTTGATTTATGCGAAGTTGCAAGCTGAGATTTGGATCAAGTATATAGAAATGTTGTTGGAATACGCTGATGTGACTGTAGTGTGTCTGGAGACTGCAAAACGCCATTTCCTAAAGGGACCAGGTTCATGCAATGTTGTACACTGTAAAACGAAGATCCATCCAGAGAATTTTAATTGAGAAAAATAAATTGATGAGGTCAAATTGAGGTAATTGATGAGGTTTGTGTACCAGTATTGCAGAAGTGGCAGTGTATGGGTTTGCATGCAGCATAGATGATCTCAGGGAGACATCGATTCAATTGTAGCACAAGATATCGCCACTTTCTTAGGAACCGTGCTCGCACAAGGCGTACACTGTAAACAAAAAGGTCAATAGACCTTTCCTGACGAGGTCTGTGTGCGATTATTTGTGGAATCACGGCTGTGTGTGGTCGATTGAGTGCTGGGTAATGTCTCAGGGAGACACAGGTCGGAATTCAGAGAATGCACAAGAATTCGCCATTTCCTTAGGGACCGTGTTCGCACAAGGCGTACACTGTAAACAATAAGGTCAATAGACCTTTCCTGACGAGGTCTGTGTGCGATTATTTGTGGAATCACGGCAGTGTATGGTCGATTGAGTGTTGAGTAATGCCTATTAGGTATCCATCTCCTTCGGGACCGTGCTCGTGAAAACGCTATAAGAGCAGATCTATATGTGATTTGTGCGTATTTCAGTGACGGCAGTGTATGGTGTCAATCTGGTATGGATGTGAGTGACTGTGTGAAGCGTACAGGTGTTAGAGAGTACATGTGTAGTTGTAAAGTTGTAGTGTTTTTCACCAGGTTGGTGTGCTTCTCAGAGATTGACGGTCAGTGGAGCAGAGCACACGCATAAGACACAAACTTTGCACTCAAACACAGAACCACAAAACACTAGAATAGAAGAGGAAAGCTGAGGGTTAATATACGTGTTAGTTTTACTGGTAGAGTTACAAAGATTACAGATTTATTGGAAATTGTGTTCCATAGGAACCGTGAACAGAGTTAGGAGCGAAGACACAGCAGGCAAAGGCACAGAGGCAAGGGAGTGAACATCTTAGATAAGAAAGACAGCTGCAGCCAAAGCAGGGAGAGATAACAACGTACAGAGGGCACAAGAACATTTCACAGGAGCTTTGGCTCCCTCTGTTGGACATTCGGGAGTACAGCACCTAAAACATTTTGAATTGAAAAAAGGATTGGAATTGGGAAAAAAAAAAAACATTTTGAAAAGAAAAAGAGGATTGGAACTGGAAAAGAGGATTGGAATTGAAAAAGATTGATTGAAGAAAAAAAAAAAAACTTGAACTGAAAAAGAAAAGAACAACACAAGAAGACATGGCTGGAGCTGTGGCTCCATCTGGTGGCTACTCAGGAGCACTGCGTGCAAAACTGAAAGAAGCTGTAACAGACACAAGAGGCAAGACTGCATGGAAGAGAGACAAGATTCATTGGGATAACTGCATGAAACGATGGACAAAGGAGGGATGGTGGAGGGCGGCTAGTCCACTGCCTCCATCAGCCAACAACCTCCGATTCTTTGCCAAAGATTCGACAAAACGAGTGGCCTACGCACAGACAGCAGAGAATAATCAAACCAAACGACGTGTGTTCATTAACCCCCTGAAGCAAGCCCGCAAAGACAGAGAAGAGGAACATCGAGTGGCGATGATAGCATTAGAATTGGCCATGACAGATCGGATACAGGTGGACATGCCGACCGGAAAAGAACAAACCAGGCCCCATCAGTCACTCGACATCACCCCCCTTGACATTACCCCCCTCGACATCACCCCTACCACTCAAGCCCCGGTAGGTCTGGAAAAGACTGCACAGGAACCGGGCCAGGCATCTCTGGCCTCGGCCCCTCCCCCGCCCTCAACTGGCCTGTCTCCAGCACTTCCTCTGGTACCTCCCCCCCAGTATCACCTTCGGTCCCATGGCCCGCCCCCCAAAGCCAGAAAAAGAGGAGCACCTGGAAAAAGGGGAGCATCCTATTTCTGCTACAACTGTGGGAAACCGGGACACTTCGCAAGAGACTGCAGGTCAGCACGGCAGCAAACACAGAGAGGAAGAGGACAATACTCCAGAGGAGGAGGCGGACATGGCTATGACGGACAAAGACCACAGCAAGGGGCCCATCAGGCTCCTTGGGACGAGGGACATGGTCTCCAAGGCGGGGCCCATGCCACACAGGACGCGATCTGATGACTCGCCTCAATCTGATCATCTGGATGAACCAAGACGGTGTCCATGTCTCGTCCAACCCACCAACTAGTACGTTGTCCATGCCAGTACGCATTCTCTCCCTTGCTCCCATTACAGAGACAGTGTCCCCCACAGACGAAGAAGTTTTCTGGCTACGCTGTCTTCAAACTGGCCCCCAGACCCCTGCCATCCAATATTGGTTCAACATTCTCAAACCAAAAATCACTCAGCTTTTCCCATACAGAACTCCCCTGGACCACGTCCACTGCACTCATGTCCCCAGACTACTCCCTACCGTTCCACCTTGATGTTTCCGAAAGAGACAGCCTACTCAATGCTGTACTCTTCCAGAAAAAGGGGGGTGAGAGACAGGTACTGATGTATCACACATCAAAACTTGACACTGTGGAAAATCTCATATTGTCATGGGCCATCCACTGGAAGCCAACATCCGCCCTGAGCTCACAATCGAGCACATCAAAGAACATCAAAAGAAAGCAGGACCTTAGGAATGGTCCGAATGGACACGAAAAGGAGCCTCAAAAGACAAAGAAGGTCTGTGGAGAGCCCACGACGGCAGAGTGGTTGCCTCAGCAGAACTGTGTGCAGCACTCCTACCAGGGGCCCACGGACCTACACACGAGGGAAAGAAACGGACATTGGACAATTTGAAACAACTATGGTGGCATCCGCACATGGAAGCGATATCTTTCCTCTTCTGCGATGAATGTCAAATTTGTGGAAATCACAACCCAAGAAAACCATTCAAGACACCGATGGGATCTTATCCCGTGCCCTCTGCCTGTTTCCAAGACATCAGCATAGATTATACAGATATGACCAGAGAACAGAGTGCAGGGAAAGAGGTACATCTTGGTAATGGTAGACAGATTTTCAAGATGGGTGGAAGCAATTCCCACCAAGAGAGAAGACGCGCAGACAGTTGTAAGGTGGCTGCAGACAGAACTGATTCCCCGTTACGGAGTGCCGAGATGCATCCGCTCTGATAATGGATCACACTTTAGCAACACCATGCTCGCACAGGTAGAGCAATTTCTGGGAATCACACACCGATTCGGGTCAGTCTATCACCCGCAATCTCAGGGCCTGGTGGAACGAGCGAATCAGACCCTTAAGGCCAAAATTGCCAAAGTTTGCGCGGGCTCCAAATTAACATGGGTTGAGGCCCTGCCCCTGGCCCTTATGGCCATGAGGTCCGGAAAAGGGGGAGAAACACATCTCTCCCCACACGAGATCATGACTGGCCGGCCGATGCCAGGTCCACCCAGAGATGGAGGTCATATGCCACCTCTGGATGTACAGCAGATTGAAATGTCTGACTATATGAGTGCCCTAACTTCTCTTGCTGAAGCTCTCTCCAAGCAGATCGAGAGGACTCGAGCAGTACCTGAAGCAGCGGCAGCTGGAAAGCAGATACAAGTAGGTGATTGGGTCAGGGTCAAGGTTCACAAGCGCAAGTGGACTGACCCCAGGTGGACTGGGCCGTACGAGGTGAAGGAGGTTACTTCACACTCGGTCCAGGTCAAGGGCAAATCAGGCGCCCCTTGGCACCACCTGACACATTGTGTCCCAGCACCGGTACCAACCAGAACACTAGGAGAAATTCGCACTAATTTGGAAAATGCATCAGGAACTTAGACGCTGTCTAGGGGACCCTTATGCAAACCCCGCCGACCGAGGTCGGCAGCGCTTCACCTGGGAAGGGGTGGGATGTGGGAAGAAAACTATAATGGGGGTGGGAATGGGCATACTAGATGCCTTACTGATCTGGGGATTAGAAACCAAGTATCAGACACACCAGCACCCATCTCATTCAACTGCCCCTCCTCCCTCACCACACCCGAACTAGACATAGCACCCCACCAGTTTCCGATCCAGACGATTCAGATGATAGGGACCTAAACATAGAGTTACAGCCATTGAATGAGTAGTTCCAAAACATAGAAGTTCACACCTAGCAGGTGTGAAAAGGGGGATTTGTAAATAAAAATATACATTCATTCAATGTTAAACACAGCTTATACGCGGATATGTGAGTTCTAGTACACGAAGGTCAAAAACGCCAGGTGGGGCACTCTCGCACTCGCCTGAACAAAGTGGAAATTACTAGAACTCTGAAGGATAGCTTTTGCCCCAGTTAAATGTCACATAGTCTTACAGAGAACCAGTCTCAACTGCCTGCTCCATCTTAGAGATAGAAAGAGGCGCCCTTCCATATCTAGCGCCTAGCTTATCTAGTTGGCCGAACATAACAATATGCTGCTGAATCAACATCTCACACACTGACGTTCCAGAGAAGGCAGATCCCGGACGTGAGCCAGTGTGGGCGGAGATGCTCAGTGCTCCATCGGGCCATTTGAATGCTAGAAACAAATCCGCCTCCTACTATTGCTTTGACCAATAGGCTCCAAAAGGAGGACCTAATATATGAACGCATGCGCACTCTGTCTAAGCGCCTTTTAGCTTTTCATTCACTCCTACAGAGTGAACTTTTTAGGTCCGTGCACGTTTAACTGCTGGACATAATACTTCTGTCACAAATAAACCTTATTGCTTGAATTGAGCTAAACGCCTCGACCTAAGTCTGTTCACCTGAGTTTTCTCCTCAACATGAGATTTATTCTCAACAGTGTGTGTGTGTCATGTCTGCAAGGTACATCTTGGTGTCCTCTTTGTGTGTGTGTGTGTGTTTGATGCTGAATTCAATATCTCTTGAATGTGTGTGCACAGAATGTCTGTTGCATGCTGTTTGTATGTTGGAACACATTTGTGTGTGTGTGTGTGTGTCACCTTTTTACGCAACCCAACATTTCAATTAAAGGCTGAAAGCAACTCTTTGTTTGGCGCGCTGTTGAGGAGAGAGAGAAAGAAAGTGCAAAGCGTATTACTCTTCAAACATTCAGTGGGAACAGAAGGGAGGGATTCATTTTCGTGTCTGTCTGCCTCGCATGAAGGACAAACTCTTTTCATTGGTGTTTGGAGGACACACACACACACCTACACTCATTGAAGCATAAACTCTTTCACACTTATGCCAGTTCTCTTCTATTCGGTCGCACACATACACATGTACAGTATACACACAATAGGCAAACTCTATTTTACTTAAGAAAGTATTGGAACATCTTTTTTTACCACTACATTCTCTGGTTATGAAAGAGTTTTAGAAGAAAGTCTCTTGCTCATGCTGATACACTTATTCTCTAATGTCGAACTTAAAAGTTCAGAGTTTCAGCCAACAGTGCAGCCAGGAGCAGTGGCACGATCAGGAAACGTTACATACAGTATCTATAGGACAAGTTATTTATCTTCATGTTCATCAAGGTTTGTCTGACTCTTCATGATTCATAATTTGCCTTCATAATCAAACTCTTCTTCACTCCCTTGGAGTCAACGAGCGGTCAATGAGCAGTTCTCTGCAAGCAGCACTTTTAGGCTCCAAGCAATGAGTCCGTTCCAAACAGCAATGCCCCGATCGGCCACTGCACTATAGTTTCACAAAAAAACTACAATGTCAACCTCATGGCTACATAAGGGCAAAAGTCAGAGCTTCACCAAAGTAACCAGGCTTCATCGTCTGGGGACCATATGACTCACAATAGAAGGCAACATGTGAGAGACATCTCACAAAGGTGAGCTTCAGGAAATCCCATCAGTTCCTCAGAGAAGTACAACAGTTCTTTAGATTCATAGTACCTTGATGCAACTTCCATCTATGGATTTATAAATCAACAGCTTTACACATCAAGTTTTATATAAACCCCCGGTTCATGACATAAATGTCTGTTTATTTCACTTACTGCCAACTGTGTGATGTGGTGACATGAGTATAGACAGATTGGGAATGAAAGAGGCAGATGGTGTCGAGAGTGGGAGGACAAAATCAAAGGGATAGTCCAACCATGACTATGACCAAACTGATTCCCATAAATTGTTTGTGATTTCAAACGGCTCTCTGGCCCCGGTGAGGCTCTGACGCGTGCACTCCTCACAGTTCGAAGCTCGTATTGCTGATGACCAGGAAATTCATGCACATAAAGCTTTTCTGGTACTATTGTAATCGCTGTGGGATCAACAAAACACTACAGTTTAAGTCTTAATCATTTAACAGTACAGCTCTCTTCATTTTAGTGTCTTCAAGGGCCTTTTATCAAAATAATTTAACTCCAGTGAGTGACACCCTGTCACTGGGGTCACCATATGGGCGTTCGTTTGTTCATTTTCATCCATCTTTGTGATCTGGAGGTGTCAGTAACGCTTCTTGACTTCATTTAACACTGTCATCTGTCTCGCTTTTCTTGGAGTCAGGACGGATCGTGTGGGTGTGGGAGCAAAAACACAAATATTTCTAAATCAGTGCGTCATGTAATGCAAGGTGGTTTTGTCACTCAGAACCAGACCTAGGTCGTGACAGAACTTGGTTTCCAAAACAAATTGCAGCCAAATAATTGCTAGTTGTTTCGTTGAAATAATCATTTATACTCCAACAAAACTACAACAAAAAGTGTCGGAAGCGCTGTTTCCAGCAAAGCCTCAAATCTCTACGTTTGCATGGTACATGTGTGATGTTTTGTGTGCTGAACTCAGATCACATAGGAACCAATGTGTTTTAAACAGTGGCCGAGGTAATGCGCTGACACAATGGAAAACAGAGCCCCTTATTCCCAAGGACGTTGTCCCTGGATCCTGTCAGTCAGGCAGGCAAGGAAAGTAAACACGGGACAGCTTCAGCATATTAATACAGCTGGCAGCCACATAAGAGAAGTCCTGCACATTAATATCTCTGGAAAGCTTTGTTCATTTGTTCATTCGTTTATCAGCTCTAATTTATAAAAATGTGGAGGGTGTAATATTCGTTTAAAACTGAATAGAGCATTTTGTTATTTTTACCATAAAACTTAGCAGTTGCTAATTGTACTTATTCTAATGTGGCTTTATTAATTGTTTTGATTTAGCTCATTGTCTCATAAGGTACGCCACCTTAAATCAATGAAGGGACTGAAGTGTTTGAAGGTACTAAATTCAAAACTCTCTCGACATCTCTCATCACGCCCCACTTTGGAGGAAGAAAAATGTTCATGCCCCACCGCCCCAACAAAATTGTAACAAAATGGTCCATGTTGAATTTTTATTGAAATAACAACACTTTGTGAGTCCTCCATCTGTGCTTTTTCAAATCCTACAATAAAGAAAATTGCAAATCACTTTCAAGTCAACCAGATTGCTCCATCAGACAAAAACAAATACAATGTGCAATCACTTTGTTAGAACAATGCAAATAAAGTTCTATCTTCGCAAAAGAGAACGAATATTTTGCAAAAAATTGCTTATTGTGGCTGCAATTCACCTGTTTTGCACTGAATATCTTTTCTAGATACAATAAAGTGCAACCTGTGAAAAACTAAACAAGTTCAAATATTTAACAATAAAGAGTTTTACACTGCATATCTTTTCAAAACAACAATAACGTGCAACCTGTGCAAAACAAAACAAAATGAGTGCATAACGTAAACATTTACACGAAAGTACAGGCATTTCGCCATGTATTTATTCATGACTTAGTTTTTGTACTTTCGTAACATGTGAAGTTCTCAATAAAGTTCTTGAAATAAAAAAGATCTGCATTTCCCCCTGCGCCCCACCTGTAATACCACTGCGCCCCACTAGAGGGGTGCACCCCGCTGGCCTACTGGAAATACTGGTCTAACCAGAGGTTGATTCGTATAAAAACTAAAGAATAATCCACTGACACTTGCAGACTTCTCTTTCCAAATGTAATTCAATGGGAAAAAATCTGTTTGCGCCCATGGCATCACGTCAGGCAAAAGGAAATTTTAAATTCAACTCTTTGGCCACTATGCAAAATTTGCTTGAAAGCCTAGCACCTGGGCGCTTGGAGGAAGCAGCTTGCAGCTAACGGTGCTAACAGCGCAAACAACCGCAACAACGCTGACAGAGCTATCAGTGTCATCTGAATATTGTATAGAGAACCCTTACAATATTGCTATGTTTTACTTCATGTATTGCATGTGTAAAGAGGCAAAACCTGTTGGCATCAACCTCTGGTTAGTTGGTAGTTGGAAACAAACTAATGACACCAATCTGCATGACTGGCAACCTTCCAAAAAAAATATATATGTGAATATAATATCAGCAGTTAATTAATTCTCATGTAAATCTCCACAATAGTTTACCTCTCTTATACTGTGTAAAGCAGCAGCTGTGTAAAACTAGCAGACCTAGTTTTGTGAGCTGCCAATTAAAATTTCTTTAAAAATTGCGGTCGCTAGTAATGGTAGCTTGGCTATTTTAAATTTGTGCAGGATGGCCCGTGTCGCTCTGGTGGCGATTCTCTCCATCCAATCAGTGGTCTGCAGTGTTTTAACTACAACTTCCGGTATCAGCTCAGCTCCCTAGGAACCTAAACAGTGGTACCAAAAATGAAATGGTGGTCTATCAGTACCATCCACAACTTTTGCAAATGAAAATGTGTGAAATAACCGTTATAATGTGTAATAAACTCAACTGAACGGAACTGCTTCGCGGTAACGTGCAAATAGATTCAGCTGCAGTGAGTAAACTAGTCTCTTCTTGCAGTGCTGTATTCAAGGACAACTTTTGCAAAAAAATGTAATATGATTGAATTTAAATTACACGGCTCACCCCATGTTGTCCCCTGAGCATTGTGGGTAAACAACCACAACTTGTTGATCTGACGGTGTGGTCAGACTTGGTGGAGCGTGCATCAGTAAGCCAAGGTGAGGGACTCAGTGTGTGAGCGTGCATGCCAGAGTGTGCCAGAGATGGTAATTATTTGTACACTACAGAAGCAAGCTGGTGCAGAAAGCATGATGAATGCTGTACAATAAGACTAAAATAACTCTGGGCTGGAACAATGTGTTCTGCAAATGTGTGAGGCTACAGTTCACAAGTGAGAAAGCAGAATGTGCACTCAACAGGGACTCGAGGTGGGGACATGAGCTATTGTGTTTAAATGAGCCTTATCAGTTTGCTGGTATTCTCCATGCATATTCAACGTTAACCTGCAAGCAGCTGTAGACAATGAAAGATGTCTACGTGTGCAGATGGGCAGATGGATCTTCCAAAGGTTTGAATTCCTCTACTGCTTCCAAGCAACCTGTTTTGTTTTTTTTTACACCAATAATGATCGAAGATATTTTTAACTCAATTAAATGTTCTGTTTTCTGTCATAATTTCAAATGCAGCCCTCTAAAGGTGCGTTCACACCAAACGTGATGCGAATAATTGACGCCGCGTTACTCGCCAGGTTAAAAGTTGATAAGTTGATAATATTTTATTTCAAAATGTTCATTATTGCTGATTTAGTGCCATGGTATAGAATTTTAGAAAGCCATAATTGTTTAGGTGTGGCTGTTGGGAGCAAGTCTGTTGGTGTGTCGGTCTGTCACTTTGGCACTGAAATATCTCAATAACTATTGGATAGATTGCAAATATGGTACACATACGTATACTTGGTGACCAGAGGATGAACCCTATTGGCTTTGGGGATCCCCTGACTTTACCTCCAGTGCCACCAGCAGAGCGAAATTTTTACTTCTTCAGTGGAGAAAACTATTTTCCACCATGAGGTTGACATTTTTAGGTCTCGGGGAAATGTCTTAACTTCTACTGGATAGATTGCCATTAAAATATGTGCACACATTCATGTTCCTTTCGGGATGAATTGTATTTACTTTGGGGATCCCTTGACTTTTCACCTAGCACAATTATGATGTCGAAATGACATGAGTAAAATTAAGCCTAACATTGCTACAGTGTACACACACACAGTTACCATTAAAAGCCCTGCATTCAAGTTAAGTCAATGCATAACAAATGTTCATCAGGAAGAACCAAGAGTATAAGTATTCATAATGGAGAATGGCCCATTTCAGAATTATAATAACTCATAAAATCATTTACTTTTTCATCACTTACAATTAAATAATATCAACAACTGAAGGGAGGCCAACATTATTTAAATTCCAGCAACTACTGTTAGTCTTAGAAACATACAGTGCCACCATGGCCAAAACAACAAAACATCTTCAGTGCAGTTCAGTTGGTTTATGTGCTGTTATGAAGGAAGAGCCATGCAGTTGAATGAATGGGCATGTTTACAGTGGAATCTAGACAGCCATGTCAGGAAATAGGAGGAGGGGGGGGGGACTCCCAGCGGCTGGAAGTTGGCTTGGAACTGACTGGCAGCCGGCAGGGAGGGGAAATTCTAGGTGGCTGCATCTGTAGTCTAAAGGCACCTTGAGAAAAATGTTTTACTGTCACCTACTGTTAGACTGAGAGTCAGATTTAATTGAGGACTGACAAAATGATAATTGGCTGCTACATTTAAACACTAATGAAGACCACAGTAGACACAGCAAGTGAAAACTACGCTGAGAACATGAATCTGAAGGGAGGAGATGAAAGTGAGAAAAATAAGGGAATGGTAAGAGTTTGAAGGACCAAAAGAGGAGTCCGTTGGAAAAAGAGAAACGTGCAGCATGTGTGCGTATTGTGAACAGCTGATTTGTCCTGCGATCATACCCACAAAACACTGCGACTGTGAAAAACAAACACACACACACAAACAAAATGCCTCCTGGAAAACCCTGCGCCAATTAGCCGAACTAAAGTATATTTATGGACTACTGAACATCATCCTCACATCCAACGAGCAAAATGATCTGTATTTTGAATGTTCTGAGCAGGAGTGTAATGTATATTTTGCACGACAGAAAAGGCAGAGCCTCTGCAGGCTGGTCAGCTAATTAAGCGACGCAGTTAATGCTGTTCAATTATGAATGAGAGCGATGGGGTGAAGAGGGCAGCACAATCAATGGGAGGGAGGGTTGCTGGCATGGACTGAGGGACGGTGCAAAGGCTGGATGAAAGGGATGAGCAAGACGGGAGGAAGAAAGGATTTGAAAGAGAGGAGCGAATAAAGGATGAGAAGAAATCAATGAAGAGAGAGCAAGTTTTAAATCAGAGACCAGAGAAGACTGGAAGAAAAAGAGACAAAGAAAGAGAAAGACCATTCTCTTCAAACAAACGCAGGCGGAGGTTCACACTTGCTGTTGAGGCTGTGTTGAGCTGCTTTGTACTAGACAGCTCTAATTTAGTGTCAGTCTGTCTGAAACCGGGCCTTTCGGCGACACGGCGGCCAGTGTTTGTTTTGGTCTATGTGACAGCCAGAGGCACCTCTCTTTATCTCGCTCACTCTCTCTTTTTCACTGTCTCTCTTGTCACATCTTTGTCCAGATATAAGATGTTTGTCTCTGCTGCCGTCCCCTGCTTCTGAAGGCGCAGGCTTACCGCGGCGGCAGCCCGGGGCCAACTGACGTAGAAATTCACCAAGCTTGACTTTGTGTGACGCTCGTTAAGAGGAAGTTCTCCTTTGACACGCTATCTCCCTCTGTGTGTGTGAGATGGAGACAGTTGACCTATAGTGAGCCAACCTGTACCTTTTGGCGCCTTCATTTCTGTATCGTATATGTATGCTACACTATGGGTTCATAATGACGCCCTGTTTTTGGTGCCACAACAGTTGTAAAATGTATCTGCAGTCATGATTGGTTGTTGGTGCATTGTTTGTATGCAATTTAAGTAAGTTTGTAAAATTGACATGTATACTGTAGTACTTTTTAAAAAGACTTAGGTTACAAAGGACTTGATAAGGACCTTTTACGACATAGAAGAAAGAAATCTAAAAGATGAGGTGATATTAAATGAAGCATGGCTGATGTTAGTGTAGGTTGAACGTGGGCAATAATTGGGTCTTGATGGTGCTTGGGGGAGGGCCTTGAAAAAGAGGCCTTTCACTGAGACCCGTCCCCTTAGCTTCCGGTTAAGTTCAGTTAAACACAAGGCGTACACAGACAGCTGCCGACACCGCGGACGTGAAGTAGTTTATACTGTCGACTTGGAGGACGCGTTCCACACATGCACAGCTTTTCGCTACACTACAGATGTAGCGTTGTGACTGTGTAGAATGTCTGTAGCGAGCCTTCGCATACACCCTCGAAATTTATGTTGAACGGACCCGAGCGTACTTGGAAGATTGGAAGATATTACTTCCGCTTGACTACAGCAGGCCTTTCAAGAATTGTTGGCCATTTGGGGACATCCTCACTTGATTTGACGACGTTTAAGACCTCTTGAGTAACTTTGTTTTTTTTCAAAATATGATGTATGCCACCGCCAACCAGTAATGTGTCAGTTTACATACATGTCTGTCCTAAATGTAAGAACTTCATTATTTTATCCTATGAAACATATAATTGGCATATGAATTCTTGAGTTAAGTGTGAAATTTGCTCAAGGTGTTCTTCAGATATGTTCACGAGAATGGGATAGATGTGAGGTCACAGTGACCTTGACCTTTGACCTCCTAAATCTAATCAGTACGTATGCACTGACGGATGGACAACCCAAAAAATGGATTCCTCTGGCCACGGCTGTTGCAGGCGCGGAGGCATAAAAAGCGCTTACTGACAAATCGACTGACTTTGAATCCTTTCCCTTGTGGAGAGCCGTCACGATTAAGTGAACGTGCTCTACGGGCTCTCTGTGCTGACTTTGTTCAGTGAGCGGAGGAGAGCAGCAACACATTGAGTCGACCAATCATTCGCCATACAGAAATGTGAATGAGCGGAGAATGTGCCCCTAACGAGTAGCAATGCACCAGCAGCCAATCGACACCTGCCGAGTTTCAGCTGATTGGCCATCACTGGCCAGTCAGTCTCATATTACCATTTTTTTCATATTTACACACGTGTGCCACATGACTTGATGTGCCTAGTTATTGTTGCTAAGCTATTACTGGACAGTTGCTGTTCAGGGGAGGGGTTTAGCGACCAGTCAATTATGAATTGCTATGAAGAGAGACCACTAGATATTTCAAGGATGTGATGTAAACAAACCAAAAATACATCATGATCATAGAAAACACTAAGTTGTTCAGAGAACAACTCGGAGTAAAGATTGGCACTGAGTGCAGGATGTCTTTTTCTTCTTTTCTGTCTGAATTAATCTTTGCCTATATTCACATTACAATAAAAACGGAATAAAGGACGATAATGCAGCATATAGTACAGCTAGTGAGGTGGGTCAGTTGGTCAATGGTTTCCTCGAGTATTTTTCTACAGGATAGACCCATATGTACACAATGCTGCATATGTAGTATAGACACGTACATGCATCTGTAGAGAGCAGTTCACACACACACACACACACACACACCTACACACACACACACACACACACACACACACACACACACACACACACACACACCTACACACACACACACACACACACACACACACACACACACACACACACACACACACAGAATTAAATCTGTGTAGAGCTTGGCACTTGTGCCTCCCTGGCCCTCAACCTGCTGGCTGATTCAATTTTCTGGGCAAATCTGCCAACAGTGACCGCTAACATTCACCTTTCGCTGGAGCGAGAGAGCGAGAGAGAGAGAGAGAGAGAGAGAGAGAGAGAGAAGGAGGGGGGGAGAGAGGCAAAGAGGAGGTGAGAGAAAAGGTGACTGCTACTGCGTACTTTTTAGAGTTGGACGGGATGTGTGACGAAGGTGAGAGCCAATACTATTCCTGAAGGGAAGTAGACGGAGTGGAGTCTGCCAACACTCTGGAGAGAGAGAGCGAGAGAGAGAGAGAGAGAGAGAGAGAGAGAGAGAGAGAGAGAGAGAGACCAAAGCTCATGTCTTCCTTGTGACTTTAAAAGGACCAACACAACAGGTATCATGGAGGAGCTATTCTAGTTATAATTGACTGAGGAACAGGGGGAATTAGGGATTAAGATCTGTCTCTAATAAACCTGTTAATAAATGCATTGAGTAAACTCCCATTGAGATAAAATAAGGCCACTATTTGAGATACCACTTAAAATACAATTTGAACAGCATAAACAATCCTCGATTCATTTCAGGTTTTGGTGTTTACTAAAAAAGGGCAATGCACAATCTTGTAGGAAGAAAAATCTGAATTACTGTTGAATTACAGTAGCTGTAAATCCCACTGATGTGTGGCACAATGGGCAAAGACATGATCTAAAAGCTAGTACTTCTTAAAAGCTAATGGAGAATGTCCAAAGATTTTAAACAATCAAATCAACAGTGAAAAATATTTTAACATTATAAAATGCAGCTTTCTTTACACAAAACATTTAGACAGCCAACTTTTCCAGCTAAGAATACCTTTTCTGTTATAAATTAGATGTGTGATTGTGCAATTTAATTTGAAATTCTATTAAATTCCCATATTTGACTTTGGTATCTTTTCCAACCAGATTTCTTATGTAGTACATATTATATTATATGAAAAACGATTTTCATTTAAAATTACTTTGAATCCCCATCATCCACTTTTCAAAGGCAAAAGGGAGGGCAAGTTTATACAGAGGTAAAATAAAACACAGAAAGAGACCAACCACACCCAAGCTTCTGTGGCTGCTTGTTGCACAATAGAGACGTACAGAACAGCCTAACAGGCTATGCAAATCTCCCACTACTACGCTGCCAACAACACCAGCATAGTTACTGGGCAACAGGCGAAGGCTAGCCTAATCTCTTCCTTGTCAAAAAAGTTTTGCTGCGACTGCGTCCTCTTAATTGAAATAGCGGTACAGCATCTTTGGAGAAATATACCTCTATTAATAGCTTTTCTAGCAGTGTGTTTCTGTAACAATATGACACACATGCTGACTGAGCAGTGAGCAGTGTGTGGTAAACTAACTGCACTGCCTGAGCTAACGTAGGCTGATCTCCTCCTCCCAGTCAAACTAGCTCTGTCTCACATATTGCAGGTTCAACAGGAAAGCAAAAGACAAGTAACATTATAACAAACTCAGCAAACCAGTTGAAGTAAAAAAAACTGATCAAAACTAAATAATTTGTCCCCTCCTCCTCATTCAACAATGCATTGAAACTCATGTTCACAATGTTTACTGTGCAATACAAACAATTATTCCGACTGTATATATAATATTTTAGTTATTGTGGATTTTTTACTTTTTTACTTAGTGAATAGTCTTTACTGTTTTATTACTTATTTATAACACTTGTTTTGGAAGGTACAGACGGAGAGATGTTAGGGAATCTGATCAGGTTTTTGGAGAGGATGAGACGAAAGGAGAGAAGGAGAAGAAAAGAGGAGCAGAGGAGAGAGCAGCGCTCTGATTCTGTTAATTGGAGGCTTTCTGGAAAAACGACCTGAATGCTGCAATTATATTCCCCAAGAGAGCCTTCATTAACACACACACATACACACATACTAATGTATAAACATTCATATGCAGAATCTGTAGCAACGGGACAAGATTTTCGCATTGAAAGTCTTCTGGTGTCGGTTTTGTAGTCTGAATAGTATTTACCAATCATGTTCGAGCAGGCTTTGGTTGAATAAAGGCAAACAGACCGCCTGGAGAGTGAAAGAGGACGAATGTATCGGCCAAAATTAAATGTATAGCAAATTAATATCTCTACATGCACAACTATTACATTGTCTAATATACACATTTCTGAAAAAGCATATTTTGCCTCCATCTTTCAGTCAGAAGTTAACATACACAGTCAATGGTCATAGTACATAATACATAAATGCAGAGGAAAGCCCCTTTTTCTAACAGACAACATGGATCACCAGATTTGAACGTTATCAGCCGGTTGAATGTGTTCATGGATATGTGTTAGAAGGGGCCTGCTATCCCTACTCGTAGGTTCAGAAGGCCATTATCATCTATTCACAGGTTGATCACCGATACGTACACAAGAAGTCAGGTGACGTAGTATAAGGAGTGTCATAGTCTGCATATAGGGAGGCGATTGCGGTGGATGGATGGGCGAAACAGACTTTCACACAGGAATCCACTGTTCAGGTCACTTATTTCAACTACGTATGAAACTTTACGTGCGTACATAACAAACATACTTATTTTAACCCAAACCATGATCTATTCCTAAACCTTACTAATTAGTTTTGTTGCCTGAACCTAAAAAAACTGTTTTCTTTCAATTCACAACGTTAACCATGTGTTTAATGCTGCGACCGTTTCACTTTTACTGTCGCAACGCGCAGGACTGTTCAGTCTGGCCAGCAGTAGAACGGTAGTGATAACAACTGAACATTTAAAAGGCCGATAACATTTGAAGCAGGTGCCTGGATACACTTTTCGAAAGAGCTTGGAATGTGAAAGCAGTGTGGACCTTTTTGTTTTTCAGCCAACTACATTTGCTTCGCTTTACAAGCCACATCCATTTCCACTCTGGCGGACAGGAGGTGGACATTTTATCAAGGCCAAAATCATAGAGAGTTATATAACTGTACTTGTTGATCATACTGGACTTGCACTTCGCCTCACGCAAAATGATACGCTGTATTGTCATTTTTGTAAAGGTGGATATACAGCGATAGATATGGTGAGAAAGGGGAAACGTATCAAAGAAGACAGCGAGGGAAGCAGGAAGCCACAAGACAGTCAGAGTGACACATTGATAGACAGAGAGGCAGGCAGAGAGGAAGGCAGGGGAACAGAGGAGGTCACATATGCTCACTTCCATAGACATAAGCCCTGATTAAATTGAGTGTGTAGTAGCTGGCTGCTCTTCAGATGTGTCTGTGTGTGTGTGTGTGTGTGTGTGTGTGTGTGTGTGCGCGGGCGGGAGTGTGAGTCCTGTAATATTGTCTGCAGTCCCATGGGCTGTAGCTGAGCAAACTCAATCAACTCCCACTCACCTTTGTGGCCCTCCCTACACTGTCAGGCCAGGACTAGACACTGGCCCAGCTTCTCCTCTGGCCTGAGAGAGAGAGGGAGGATGAGAGAGAGCGTAGAAGGTACGCTGGGTATATGAGTGTGCGTTTGTGTGTGTGTGTGAGAAACTGTGTGTGTGGGCACATGTTCCGGTGTGCCCTTGAAAGAATCAAAAGCCTTTCCAGATTGAATGCAATCAGTATGAGAGACGGAGTGTGTTTAGCTTTCACGTGTATGCGTGTGTGTACTAATGTGTGTGTGCACATATACATACCGTATGTGTTTCCTGTATGAGAACAAGTGCAGGGGACGGCAGCATAAAAGATTAATACACACACACACATACATTGGCTTAGCCTGTTCTTAATGTTTCATTGCTTTAACTCATCTTTTTTAAATTCATCCAATAGGTATGGGTGCAAGGGTATAGAAACACACGCATATGTTTTACAGCTGGAGTGTAGGTATTGGTATATGGAACCAGACAACCTAAGGCATTCATTGTAACGTTAGCTTGTTGGGAAGGAGGCAAAATAATGCTCCTGAATTAGGCAACACTTTGGTTTGGGAAAAAACTGGCATGGCCATATTCACTGGAGTAACTTGACCTCTCGCCTCAAGATATGTGAATAAAAATGGGTCCAATGGTTCCCACGAGTCTCCCCTTTACGAACATGCCCACGTTATGCTATTTCCATGCAGTTTGGGGAAAAAACAAGCAGTTTTTCACTGGTGACTAAACAGTCTTGGAATTGCATGAATTGGATATGACCGGAAATAACATGAGGCTCTTGTGGATCCTATGAGCCCAATTTATGTGGGATGTTAGTCCCCATTGTACCCATTTCCTTGTCGGGAGAAACTGCTGTGACCTCTAGGAAAGTTACATTCTCATGAAACTTTACAACCACAAACAAGAGATCTTGAGCATTTAGAGGCTTGCCTGTAGGTATATCGACACTAAATGGAATTTCTGAGCAGTTTTCCGAACAGAAGTGCTTGCCATCCAAACGAAAATCTAATTTTAAGAATTTAAGATCCCAAATCACATCATAAATTTTCTATGGTGTTAAAGTTGTTGTCGTCTTAATAGTATTTTGGAGGGATTTTAGACCATTTTTATCAATTTTCAAGAAAATTCGCAGAACCAATGATATCAACCCAGAAATTGCTGAAAGAACCTATGAGACATAATTTAGCATCGGCATGGCAATCATATACTTCTATCATAATGTTCTAAGGGGAATGGAAAAGGGTAAACCATCACTCATCTCTGGCCCTGCCTGCACATCTGTCAATCAGCAACATCTGGCATGACAAGCCATTGCCATAGGCGCATGCGTGACGCATGCTGAAACCTATTATGTTTGCTCTGCTTTAATGTCATACACATTTATTTTGCTTGGTATTGGTTTTGTCTGTACATTGCTGTCTATTTCTCTATGAATTTTAATTCCGTTTCAATTTCAGATTTAGTTATTTTAGGCTGCCTTGAAACATCTGGCTGGGGACAGCAGATGGAAATGAGCCTCTCTGGCTAACTCTGGCTCACTTACAGTGCAACTGTTGATTAGTGTGCATTGTCCCTGAAAAATAAATAAATGAATAAGGTCGCCTTGCAGAGGGACAAAAAATGTTACGAAGTGATGGGCGGTACCTGCGGAGACAACACCAATCATACAGCAGATCAATCATAATTTACTAATTTCCATATTTTACAAATATTCACAATCATCATTCATTTGTGCAAATATGGAGCAGGATATAGGCTCCAGGGAGACTGAGAGGTCATGACTGAACCTGGACCTGTTGGTAGTTTAGAGATCAAATTAGAGCTTTATTTAGATGTATGCAGATGTTCACAGTAATGATATACAGCAGGCACAGCGCCCTTGTGTGTCAGTGAAGACATTAATGCATCTACGACAGGAGCACCGGAATACTGTGTTAAAAATACAAGACTGAAGTGTGAGTGTCATTTCTATTGCAACCTAAAGGATTTATATATTCATGTTATTCCTAAATTTGACACGACAATGACACAGACTCTTACATAGTTTGACGAATTGGTTCCTGCTTGAGTCTATTACATTGTCAGCAGTTGGTCCTATAATGTTGAACAAGAACTACTCCAAAACTGCTGAACTTGTAGAGCATTTTGAGACTCGGCCCAAAAACTCAGCTCAATGGAAGTGAAGCCCAAAGCACTTTTATAAAGCCTCTTCACATTCACACTGATTGACATCTTTCTCACATTTTAAGGCAGGATTAAGTACCCTGTTCTTATTGGTCCATCGACCTTTGTGACATCACATAATTATAACCCTAATAGCCTGGTACCACTTGCATGTAAAACATACATTGCTTGGCAACATTTGAATTGAAATAGAATTGTCACTTTCAGTGGATTTGTGCAATGGGGCAAAGTAAATCCAAACATATTTCCCACATCAAGATTAACTTTGGTAAACAATTATTCAAATGTAGGCCTTGGACCAATAGCAAGCAGTCTTGACAGGCCAAAAAGGGAGGAAGCTGTCCTCCACACACCATAAGCCACTTTTATCTAACATCCCCTGTCGGGCTATTAACTGCTCCTCAGAAGAGAAGTGGTTTGGAGACAGTCGATGGTACAAATACATCTATTTCAATAAACCGTGTGAACTAAATATCTTGTTAGCATCATAGCTAACAAGCTTGTAAATTATCTGTTCGCAAGCTCCCTCCTTTAATAACTCGTCATTCAATGAAATTATGTACAATCCGGAGAACAAGATGCCAGAGGGGGAGTCCTAGGCTACTGTTGATGAAATACAGTAGAAAGACGCTTGGACAATGTTTCAGACTGACTAGCGCTACCATGTTCCAATCTGGCAAACATGTTAGCTTAAAATGGTTTACCAACTAGCTCCATGCAACAAGTCCCTATGCAACCAAGATTCTAGAATAACATACACAATGACATGCAAATCAATTTCACGATGACACTTTGTGTCACCAGGCCTTAACTGAACCCAACTTTAACCTGATTAGAGGTCTTATTAGCCACAGTCATTTAAAACACCTGTCTGGGTGGGAGCAACCCATTGCTCTGAACTCTATTGCTCTGAAAAAGTTGTTCCTACTATGGCGAATCTCTGCCTCTAGTGGAATAATGTAATCCACATTGCCTATTGCTCACTGAAAATATATGAATACATAACTGAACTAAGTATTTACCAGCAGAGGAAATAAGTTACATTACTGATTTCATTACGTTAAGCCGACCCCCGTTTCACTTTTCATGAAACTCCTGGGCCGACCCATAAAAGTAACTGAATTTCAAATTGTGACGCCGTACACTAACTGCTCATCACTGGAGAAAGTAATCACATTGCTATAACACATACTCGTAATTTGATGTGCCCAACACTGTTTAAACCTGGTTATGTTTTAATTTAGTAATGAAGGATTTTTTCTATCTATACAGAAGGGTATTAACATGTATACTACCTTGCCCTAAGTAGCCATGAACGGTAGTGTAGGCATAGAGCAGTGTGCACAGACTCACAGTGGCTTACATGCATGATATACACATGTTTTACTGTGTATGTGCTTAGATTTGATAATGCATTGCAGTATGTTAGTCAGCATATAGGGAAAGTACGCACATGCCGGGTAGTAATAATGTACAAATGTATGTGCAAAAGGATAGGGTAGAGAACAACACACAATTGATGCCTCAAATCCTGTCATGAGCTTTATGTCTATTTAACGCGGTATGTCTTTTGCATGTTTCTTGTTTGTTTTGCATTCACACATGGGTGTGTGCATGCATGTACATATCTTAAAAACGTATATATGCAATTTGACGTGTGTGTGTGCCTCTATGAGCTTCAGGAGTACTTACTGTCCAAGACATGCCGAAAGGTTATTGGCTTCAAAACAGTTCAATATGTAAAATAAACACACAGCTCGGTGAGCAGAGAGAGAGAGAGAGAGAGAGAGAGAGAGAGAGAGAGAGAGAGAGAGAGAGAGAGAGAGAGATAGAGAGAGAGAGAGAGTGAAGGACAGAGATTAAAAGGAACATAGAACAGAGGCACAGAAACACAGGATGAGGAGGGGGTGGGGAGGATCTTTGGACAGAGAGGAGAAGAGTAAGAGATAAAGGAAAGAGGAGGGCGACCAGTTTGATGTAATCATCTGCATCTAAAACAAATAGATTACATTTTGGTTTTGAGTAACCATAAAGTGACACATCAAAGTTCAACTCAGTGTCCTTACAAAATAGGCAATGTGCTCAGGGCTTGGTGATGCAACCGCCAATCAGCAAGCTTGTTAGCTCAGTAGCCAAAGGGACAATATGTACGTACGGTTTGTCCAAATGAAAATGAAAAGTGGATGATGGACAAGATAATACGCTACACTAGCCTCTTCCATTTTGGACCGTCCTGCTTTCCATTCCCTCAAAGGAGAATGGCATTTATTTAAGTGTCAAAGTGCAACTACGTTGATTTGATTATGTTGCCATTTTAAATGCTGGTGTGACGGGGCCTCAATGCTGATACATGATGTTTAAGGTTCAAGGTTTTATTCACTGTCCTTGTACAACAGGGTTGCACAGCAAAAAGCACTTTGTAGTCCCATTTTATGAGATAAGAAAAACACAAAAAAAGCAAAACTATATTTTATGTGGAGGCTGTAGGATGATTTTAGGATTCTCAAAGCCTGAGGAAAGAAGCTGCTTCTAGTGATACTTCTGTATCTCTTGCCAGACGGCAGCAGGGTGAACAGGCTGTGGCTGGGGTGGGTTTTGTCTTTTATTACTCTTTAACCTCTACGCAGGCACCTCCTTTCACCAATATCACTGATGCTTGGCAGATGGATACCAATAATGTTCTGGGCGGTTTTAATCATCAGCTGTAGACATCCAGTTCCTGGTGGATCATTGAAATAATACATCAAATGAATCAGACTTTTCTCTCATCCCGCATTGTCTCTTCCCCGGAGTCCTTGTGCTTCCTCTCCTCACAGGTTTCCATGGAGCATGGTTTCATCTGGATCCTGGTCCTTCCTCCTACCATGGCCCTGCTGACTCCAACTGCTAATATCACTTTTATTATTACTCACATTACTATTTCATATTACCGATACCATTAATGCACATTATTGACCTGCTTCTTCACCAGAGTCTCTGTGCTTTCTCGCCTCACAGGTTCCTGTGTATCCGGGTTGAACCTGGACCAGGTGTTGCCTCCTGTCGTGGTTGTGTCATACATTGAATGTGCTGTAATTACATTGAATGTGTTGTAATTCACTATCCTGTTCTACACATGACATCATTGCACTTCTGTCCATCCTGGGAGAGGGATCCCTCCTCTATTGCTCTCCCACAGGTTTCTTCCTCTTTCCTCCCCGTTAAAGGGGTTTTTTGGGGAGTTTTTCCTGTTCTGATGTGAGGGTTCCGGGACAAGAGGATGTCAAATGTGTACATATTGTAAAGCCCTCTGAGGCAAATTTGTAATTTGTGATTTTGGGCTATACAAAAATAAATAGAATTGAATTGAATTGAATCATGTTAAACATTACATTTTGGGATAAGGACTGGTTAAGGACTGGCTCAGGGTAAGGATTAAGCAAGTAGTGGTTGTGGTCAAGGTAAGGCTCCAGAAAATCAATATAAGTCAATATAACGTCCTCTGAAGTGATGGAAACACAGCAGTGTGTTTGTGTGTGGCTATATGCCTGTGGGTCAGTGTGCCAGAGTGATCAGCGTCTGTGTGATTCACACTGGTGTCTGTCAAGTCTCAGCGACACCCATAATACCACCTGTTTATCAGCACTTTGATAAATGACAGTTTAACACCAAACATGTAAATCAAAACAGAAAGATTAACACGTCAAATCAGACGGGCAAAGTTTGGTACCAGACAATATCCGGGTCACAAACACCTACAGTACAAAACAAACAGTTTATATCTGTCTTAAGTGAGAAAAAACAGATGATGCTCTTCAGTCATTTGCAAGAACATGAGATATATTCCAGAAATGGTTATTCGTCAGTTGTTACTATTTCAAGAAAACACTACAGATAATACATTTCAGTGTATCTATTCGACATACTGCTCAGACATTTTGTTGATGTGATACAACTCGAGTTACAAAATATTGATTTCAAGGTGTTTATTGATCTGATACAGACAAAACATTTATTATGAGGAGGTTAAAGTTAGACAGGGAACGTATACAGGGAGTCATTGTGGGAGAAACAGTAAGGTAGATTGTATGAAAGAGACATTGAAAATCGTACACACACACACACAACGCAGCATGTGAAAGCCAGAATCTCATCAACAAATACAGATGAGAAGAACTAAGAAATGACCTCAGCTTTAATAGAGGCAAGCAACATAAAGGAGCAAGAAAGATGTTGTGTTTGGGCGT
Source organism: Melanostigma gelatinosum (assembly GCF_949748355.1). NCBI lineage: Eukaryota > Metazoa > Chordata > Actinopteri > Perciformes > Zoarcidae > Melanostigma > Melanostigma gelatinosum. The sequence continues at coordinate 21,904,142 of NC_136634.1, forward strand.
GAAGGCTGTATGGAGAGTAAATGCATTTTTGTGCATACTATGGTGCTTTTAGTGTAGCTTCATGCATTCTGTTTCTTTCCTTCCTCTGAAACAGAGAAGATGTTATAGTCATTGGGCCAAAGTGTTGTCACTACTGTCAATATTGGGAAGCAAACCAGCAACCTTCCAATAATAAAGTTCAGTTCAAGTCTCTTTTATCTGCTTTAATTGTTGGCAAGAACGTTGTTATTGCATCTTTTTTCTCGTGTGTGTGTGTGTGTGTCTGTGTGTGAGAGTGGGTGGGTGAACGCGCTGTACCTGTCTGTGAAAGCATGCGGAGAAGCATAGGTCATGCACAGGGAGGATAAGTAAACTTCCTAAGTGCATTTTGTGTGTGTATGTTTACCTGAGCCAAGGACAGGGGAGCTCATTACAGTAATAGTGTCACTTCGGATCATATCTGACTTTTGATGATTTCTAGACCAGCATGGCTCGAGTGATGGCGATACTTTAAACCAGGTACCTGCAGAAAAAAAACAGTATAGCTGACTTTCCTCAGCTATACTTGTGTGTAGTGTACAAAACATGCTAACACTCTAAAGACGATCGATATGGCAAAAAGTATACACACTTAAAATTTGCGTTGCAGCATCTGCCCTTTTCACTGGATGCATTTTGACGTGTCACAGGTGTAAATCATGAACATAATGGTGGCGGACTTCCAGTTTGCTTCTTTGACTTTCAGGGGCCTGGTTATTGTCACACTGTCGTGCCTTACTGGGGAGCTTGAATACAACAGAGCCATCATTGTTGTTATTGGTTACACCTGTGCTGTTCCAACTATGACTCGTCAAAATGTCTGCTGTGAGAAAGGCCTACACACTCTGATGCAATCCGCTGGCAATCCTGTCCAACATTACTGTCTTGATGATGATGATCATATGAAACTAGATGAAAAAAGGCATCCATTGGTTCCAACCACAGTCATGCGGGGGGGGGATTTAACACAAATTTATAATTTTTCTTAAATAGACTACATGTATTATAATTTATTAAAATATTTTTCCCATTATCTTTTTTTCTCATTGCACAGCTACTGTCTTCCTCAGTTGCCCGAGGCCTGCAGACTCACAAGTGAATCCCTTTGCAGTTTAAGTGAATGGGGATGATATTGTTGATTGTCATAGTCTTCAACCAATCAGATATTTAGTTTGACATGTTGGGTGTATTCTTTGACGTGCCAGAGCCTGCTAGCTGGCCTACAAGAACGTCAGCATTAGGTGAAGCTCTGCAATGAGGTGCAGCGTGCGCTGTGATTGGTCAGTGGGCGAGCACGTGACTATCGTGAAACGAAACTTAAGGTTGCAAGCAAAGCTTAGTCGGAGTAGTAAGAGTTCAAATTGAGAGGTATGGAAGAAATTATCATGAGGTTATTAGGAGATGGTTCAGCTGCAGGACAGCAGTGAAGGCCCAGGTATAAAATGCACGGCCTGCCACTGGGGCTACATTCATATGGATAGTTGTAGAATACAAATGAGGTAATTCAGTTGTGAGTATCCTAACTGGGGGATATTGAGGACACAAAATATTGATTTGAAAGAGTTAAACAATTAGAGAGTATGCATTACTAATTAGCAATTTGAGGGCATTCATTATTCATTCAAATAAATTATTTATCAAAATATTTACTCAAGATGCTTGCTTTGAATACTTTGACCCGTCTGTTGATGGCATCTCACTCTCCCGCTCTGAGTCCCAATTTCTCTGGCTCTCAATTACATACATACACATACACACACCTACACACTCTCTCTCTCTCTCTATCGCTCTCTTTGATCTTTCACTTCTCTTTTCTGTCGATCTGTCACACCGTCTCTGTGAAAACACAGGCTGCGTACTGCTAAGAGAAAAAACACAGTATGACTCACAAGCTCACCCACACATGACATGCACAAACCGCAACTGCTCACATGCATTGAACAATTCCCTTGACCACTGAGCAAATCGTGATGAGAACGTCTTATCCGTTTGATATTTTGTTAAGTCCAGTTATAACATCACCATAGAATCATTGATACTGATTTGGGTGTTTATTCCTTCCAGATAACTACTGGGCTCAAAAGTATTGGCTTTATTGCTGTACAAGAGAAACATTTGTCCGGTCACGCTTGCAAGCGTGTTAGTCGTTAGCTCGTCAGCAATTGTAGTTCACCAAAAAGTCCTCCAACCTCATTCTTCTTCTAGCAGTCTTATCTATCTCTTGAAGACACATCGGAATTTTTGTGGTGCCACTTATGGTGTGACCGGGCCAGCAGGGGAAACACTAATATGCAGTGGGCTCATAGACTGTCTACAAGATATTTTGACTGTGGAAGAGTAAGGTAGAGATGCCGTACACGGTTCTGGAACTGGTCAATCCCAAGGTACAGGGCCCTAAAGCATACCCTGCTTCATCGTCTATTTGACTCTAAATGGGACCATCATTTACAAAACCAACATCATGCTGAACATTCAAGACATGAAACAAGCAATTGAGACCATAGACTCATGTTCACAATGTTTACTGAGGTAATAAATCAAGTAAGAAGTCGGGTCATTTTTTCACAGACTTCCATACAATCAAACTTCTCTTCAGCACCAGAGGTGTCGTCCCCTGATGGCCAGTAGAGGGAAAGCTAATGTGCTTCCCTTTTCAGAGCCGGAGGTTGCCGCCTGAGTGGGCTTGACAACACAGACGCATACCTAGAATCCAGAAAACCTTTTGGCTCAGCCCCATGAACATTTTGGCATTGGTGAAAAGGGGCAGTCCACTCTCACATGTACAGTTCTTAAAAACTAACCATATATAACATATTTAGTGGACTCAAATGACAAATAATGCAAGTAAATGAAGGTAAACAATGTCGTCATCCTCACAAGTACAACACTGGGATGGATTTGTGTGTATGCATAAGAGTAGTGATCCATATGAATGCCCATGTGTGTGTGTCATAGTGCAGATGTGTTTGTGTTCAGGCTATATGCCTGTGGATGAGGGTGACACAGTGATTCTGGTCTGAATGATAAACGCTGGTCTCTGTCAGCTCACATCAGCTTCTTTAATACGTCATTCATCAGCTCTACCACACTAGGTCACTGGTTTCTAATTAGTTGGAAATTGCACACCAGATTTGACTTCATCCCTCAAATTGTGACTCACTTAATGGAAAGGGAAAAGTTGAGCTTAATGAAGCAAATTAATTGAGAAAAAGGTGTTTTCTTCTTTTTGCTATGATGGTCTTATGACCTGTGGTGTGTGGCTGCACAAACTACAATGAAAAAAAGGGTTTCATAGTTATTAATGTTAAAGCCATGAATAGATGCTACAGTAATTGGGACTTCATGCAGGTACAATAGCTTTTGTCTTTGTGAGCACTTTACAATATCCCAGCATGAAGTCCAATTCATTTCTATTTTAAGGTGAAAGACACATATTTGTTAGCTGTATAAATGCATGAGCTGTAATTGACTACTGTGAAACTCAGATTCCTCTTTCATTTTGTTAGATGTTCCGACTGAGCACTGCAACCACTACAGAAATAGACCCCCATATCAGGCAGACATCTGTATCACCTCATTTTATAATACTGTTTATGTAGGGAAGTCAAAAATTTAATTGGATGACAAAAAAGAAAAAAAATGTATATTTAGCTGGGAATAAACAAATAAGAGTTTCAATGCAATGCTCTATCTGACAAAAGCAATTAAACACATGCAATGGCTCATGTAAGTGCAATTTCTTCATCCAATAATCTGTGTCAGTATCACATTGCACTGATGTGATATCTCTGATGTCTTTGCAATCAAAAACGACAGGTGCAGAGTGTCTCATAGCATGTAGGCCTGCCAACAGAGGATGAGAGAGAACAAGTAAGAGATCATTTTATATGCAGGTAGACAAATCCAAACAGATTTAGAACAATTAAGACACTATAAAAGTTGCCAAGATTAAGAAATACATTAAGAGTAGAAGCCGAGGATAAGGGAGAAGGTAAAGGAAATCAAGACAGTGAAAATTACATCGATGGGAAGAGAAAAGTGAGATGTGGTATTTATTAACAGATGGACAAACTGGGCCTTCACTGAGAAAATGAAAAAAAAATAAAGATTTTATGAATATATAAAGGAATAAACAAGGACTAACATAGAATGCAAATAAAGACAGAAATGTAAGAAAATCTGAGGAGGAACTAAATATGAGAGAGGACTGTAAAGAATTGTAATATGAAGAAAGATGGACAGGTAGAGGCAACAAAAAGAGAGGCTGAGGTAGAAAAGACGGAAGCGAGAGGAGAAGACAGTGAGAATCGACACACTTGACATTTACCTTCCATATTCTTCAGTAAACAAGAGGTGGAGGGATGATCAGGGGAGAGGAAGGGTGAATGAATATGGGAGTGTCGCTGCGCAGCTGTATACATATTGAATATGCGCCGGACCTCAGAATCCATCCACTACTGTCCCCCAGCAGAGGGTCAGCTCTCGCACTTGATGCTGTCTCCTCTGAAATGCATTTACACAAACAATTACATGGCTGGGATGAATCCTTCAGAGTGGTCATATGTTTGACTTCTTGATAGGCCCACATTTGAAATAATCACTCTCTATATGAAATTAAATCAATCATTGGTCTCATTGCTTGTGATATTGTATATCAATTTCCAGCTGCTGTGTGATGAGGGCCCCTCATAACACAGGGCTCTAAATACGAGCCTGAATTTGCACATCCTCCTCAAACTGCAAAGCGTGATCTTCAAGTGTTCACCACAGCATCAAACTTCTTGGTGGTGGTGGAAGCTTGGTTTGGTTAGAGGCAAAATGCATCATAAGAGAAAACCTAATTCCACCATAGTTTCTGCCGGTCTTTGAATTTGTTTTGGACCATAACTTTGCTGTCATGAATGCATATCCAGACAAGAATGGGGAAAACAGAAGATTTGCAGGGAAGAAATGTCAAAATTCAACATTCAATGATGTTTTTTCCACACAGCCAATACTACATGGCTCAGGTTCATGGATGCATAAAGATCCACAGTACATCTACAGCGTTGGAGGCGGGGCCCCATTCAGTCTAATGAAAGTTGTTTAGCGGCTCATAAAGCATAAAGTTTGACTTCAGAGTATAAAAGTATTATCCAGATGCGTTCAGGTACAGTGCTGAGCATCGGTCAGCTTACTTAGGCTAAGCAAAGCATCCCCTTCCTGTAGCTTCATATTTCCCATACACATGAAAGAGGGGCGTCGATCAACGATGAAGTCAGAGTTTTGTTGACATCACTGTTTGGGGTGAGCAGACAGCCACAACATATTATCTTTCAATCAGCATCAGTTTTCATCAAGGATTACCTTTGAAGAACGACACAAATAAACTGGAGCGTGGTTTACCCCCTTCTGTGGCGTCATAGAACATGACAAACGAACAAAGGAAAAGGAAGTAAGCTGTGAACGGAAAACTCCGCTGACTTCCTCGCTTGGTTTGAGCAGTAAATACAAATCATCATCTCATCACAATAATGAAAACTGAGACACATAGTAATGTATGTATATAAAGGTTAGGACTGAATTATTCATAATCTAGGTCGCATATTCTGCTGCAGATTAAAAGTGGTGGAACTGTGTGTGGCTGCATATATCCGTACATACAGTCCAATGCGTTTCCTGTATGAACCTTTGTGTGTGTAACTCTGTGGGTGTGGCTAATTGGCTGTCTGTGTGTGAACATATGTATCAGTGTGTGTTCATGTGTTATTTACCCTCCTAGGAGAGGTGACTAGTCACTGATTCAGCAGAAAAACGCCCGGCGGGGGATGAACTCTCGCAGCGGTCATTCAGGAACACACACACACACACACACACACACACACACACACACACACACACACGCCCACACACACACACACACACACACACACACACACACACACACACACACACACACACACACACACACACACACACACACACACACACACACACACACACACACACACACAGAGAAATAGACCACCAAAACCTACATCTCTGTATTTTTTCATCTCACTCCCTTTAGACCTCGACTCTTCGCTCTCTGAAGTCTCTTCCTCCACCGACCCAGACTGGCCCGAGGCTGACATGAATCTCCCACTGTGAGCACTGTGTGTGAACGCTGTTTCTGCCTTCCGCCCTGAATGCTGGTCTTCTGTGTTGTCCATGGTGAATGTGGGGGTTTGAATGTGTATTCACATGTGCAGTATCAAGCCCATTTATGACAATCTATGACTAGTTCAGCAAAACTGATCTGTTACTGACAAAGCTTTGAACTTGTAACACTGCATATGCAACAGTAGTGATGTGTGAAGATCTATTCAAGAGCATTTCACAAGCTTAGGCCCCCACCTCGGCCGGAGCGAGCCTTCGTCGGTTGTTTGGAGTGTGAGGAATGGTTGATGGAGATTTGGCCTGATGCGGTTTGGGGGAGGCTTAGCTGAGGATCCACTGCGGCTCCCGGGCCTTGCAGACCCCCAAAATAAGCCTGTGCGCTGGTCGGCAAGATCGAGTGGGGATTTGTGGGTTTAAAGACGGCGTTGGATATGGCCGAACCGATGTTGGACGGGTGTCTGCAGGAGGGCTGAAATCCTGGAATGGGAAACGAGAAAGCCATGGCATTGCAGTGGCCCGGATGTGAGCTGCATCGAGGACGCGCCCTTGGCGGACGGGTGTCGCAGCGTCATTTGATGATTGGGTAAACGACTGCTAGGTTGTCAGGAGTTTAAGGGAAGGACTTGCTGGGCCATCCGCGGCCCCACGTGATGGCTGTGGCTACTATTGGTCCGATTTCCTAGCATGGGGGGAAACGACTTGGCATCTGCTTGCAAGATCCGAGGCTGGTCTACGGCAAACGTCGTCCGTCGTGGAAAACCCCCCAAAAGACGGCAGAGGGAGCGGCATCGTTGTTGGCCAATTGTGTGGGTCCATCGCTGGAAGTGGGCGGGGTGGAGGCACTGGCATCCCGGTGCCCGATGTCCCGGCTATGGCAAGTTGCTGTGGTTGCTGGAAGTAGGTGGCCGGGGGGCGCTGGCGTCCTGCGTTCCGTTGTTGCTTTGTGTTCCGTGCTTGCTGCGTCCCGTTGCCTCTCGCTTTTCTCTTTCTCTCTCTCTCGTTCTCCTTATCTTCTTTTTCTCTTCCTTCTCTCTTCTTCTCTTCTTTCTCTCTTGCTTTTCCTTCCTTTCTTCTCATTTCTTTTTCCTCTTTTCTCTCTCTTCTCTCTCTTTCGCTCTTTCTTCTTCTTTCTTTCTTTTTCTTCTCTTTTCTTCTCTACTTTTCTGTCTTTTCTTTCGCTCTCTTTCTTTCTTTCTCTCTTCTTTTCTCTTCCTTTCTCTCTCTTTCTTCTTTCCTCTCTTCTTTTCTCGTTGCGCTTAGAGAGGGGGACAGATTAGAGAGGGGGACAGAGGAAAGAAGACCTGGCAACCCGGTGCCAGGAATCTGCGTAGTGGGAAGAGCACGCGTAGTAGGAAAAGCGGGATAGGGGGAGGGGGGACGGAGGAGAGGGAACCTGGCAACCCGGTGCCAGGGATCTGCATAGTGGGAAGAGCATGCGTAGTAGGAAAAGCGGGATGGGGGACAGGGGAGAGGGAACCTGGCAACCCGGTGCCTGGGTACGGGCAGAATAAAGGTGGTGGAAGAGAACGGTGAAGGGACAGCTTAGAGGGGGGGGGGGACAGCTTAGAAAGGGGGACAGAGGAAAGAAGACCTGGCAACCCGGTGCCTGGGTATGGGCAGAAGAAAGGTGGTGTAAGAGAACAGTGAAGGGACAGCTTAGAGGGGGGGGGGGACAGCTTAGAAAGGGGGACAGAGGAAAGAAGACCTGGCAACCCGGTGCCTGGGTATGGGCAGAAGAAAGGTGGTGTAAGAGAACAGTGAAGGGACAGCTTAGAGGGGGGGGGCAGCTTAGAAAGGGGGACGGAGGAAAGAAGACCTGGCAACCCGGTGCCTAGGTATGGCAGAAGAAAGGTGGTGTAAGAGAACAGTAAAGGGACAGCTTAGAGGGGGGGACAGAGGAAAGAAGACCTGGCAACCCGGAACTTTTGGGGTTGGGGGGCGGAGTTTGGGGGTGCGTGGTGGCGTCACGGTCGTTGGCATTACCCCGGTGTGTTGTGGATGTAGGTACGTTTGTGTTTTTTTTTTTCCTAACGTGACTTTTGGAAAGTTTGTGAGGAGTTGGCACAGTTTGCTTTGTTGCGTCGATGCTCTTAGCAGGCGGACTGTGGTCCAGTTGGAGATATCAGCTGGTGCGTCTTCGATGGGGGACCTGGCCGGAGTGCAGGGGGGGGCGGCATCTTTGAGCGCTGGGTGCCGGGTAGCCAGAGTCGTCGGAGGCTCGTTCCCGAGCTGGGTCTGGAGCGAGCGAAGGAGAGAGCTGGATTTACGTTTCCATTGTCTACGTCTGGAGGTAGCGGGTCTCCCTCTGCCACCGAGATGTGAGTTAAAGGAGGACGGCCGTGAGTCCGACTCTTCGTATTGTCAGATGCTGGCGGGTGGATGCAGCTGGTCGGCGAGGTGGAGATCGCGGGTTTGGACCCTCTCGATGGCGGTTGGCGGCGTCCTCTGCGTGGTGTTCCGGTTGCGAGTGTGCCGAGGCTTAGAGTGGGTAGGTAGTTACAGGAGTGTGGCCGGAAGTGGGCGAGTGGCTGAGGTGTGGTCCTGCCCCTGAAATTCAGCTAAGTTTTATCTCCAATTCGATGTGGAAATACATTGAAACTCTGAACTTTCCACCTGCACATCTACAGACACTGAACAGTTTGTTAGAAACCGAACTGTGCGTTCTCTCTCCTGTGTCTCCTTTTCCTTCACCATTATTTGACTCTATGTGCTTGTTCCTATTCAAGGCTGCTGGCTGTTACAACATCATTCAATGCAGTACAGTGGGTTATATATATATTTATATATTAGCAGTTTGTGTGGCCTAAATTAGATGACCCTAACACCCGTCCTGTGTTAGTACTACTGTTTAAAACGGAAGCTTTATGGCAAGAACTCCTGAGAATTTAACTGGAAAAAGGTGCAGTAACTGCAGTTATATAGGTCCCGTTTTCATAACCATAAGTGTTGAAGAAGCTACGACATCTATGGCATCCTGATTCCTGCATTAAGACACATTGTTGGTGTGTGCGGCGAAATCTCCTCTTGTGTGGGTTGCACATGTATGCGCGTTGGTTTGCCATGTGTGTTCGAGAGAGTCTTGCCATTCACCTTACGGCTATATCCACACTACTACGTTTCCGATTTAAAGCGATGGACACAAAACAGAGGACTTCCCTTTTCTTATTAATGCTTATTTTGCTCTGCACATCTATTGTGAAGTCCACACAGAAACTGTAAAGGAACAAAAATGATGAATTGCTCTCCAGTACGACAGGCCTTGACTTCAGCCACCCATTTTAAACATGATTAAGGGATATTTGATCACTGAATATCCTGTAACTGAACAATACTGCCATAAGATGTAGAGTCCCAGAGGCTACACTGAACAGTTTTGTTCCATTACATTAATTGCACTGCAGCCCCTTATTTACAATCTGATATAATATACGTTTGTAGTATTTGTATTGTTTTCTGGTTAAATGTTGTGTTATGTTGTGAAACAGTGGACGCTTTGGGACATGAGACAAATTTCTGAAAAATATTGAGATCAGAATATGCATCAAATTGAGTTAAAAAGAAAGAAAGAAGTATGGCAGCTAACAGCAAACAGAACATCTTGTTTTCCTTCTAAAACCAGTTCTGAGTGTTCTTGACTCTTAAAGAAGTGCTACCATTAATTAGCACAACTTTATTAGATCAACCTGTCTTTAGGAACAGGTCATGTACCACAGTCCTTTAAAGTAGCTGTGATTAAACCTCTTCTTAAGAAGCCCACTCTGGATCCAGAGGTGTTGGCCAACTATAGACCGATCTCTAACCTTCCCTTCCTCTCTAAGATCCTTGAGAAAGCAGTTGCAAATCAGTTGTGTGACTTTCTGTGTAACAATAGTTTATTTGAGGATTTTCAGTCAGGATTTAGAAAGCATCATAGCACAGAGACAGCTCTGGTAAAAATAACTAATGACCTTCTAATCGCATCAGACAAAGGACTCGTCTCTGTTCTTGTCCTGTTAGACCTTAGTGCTGCGTTCGACACTATAGACCACTACATCCTGTTGCAGAGACTGGAACATTATATTGGCATCAAAGGAACCGCACTGAACTGGTTTGGATCCTATTTATCGGATCGATCTCAGTTTGTTTATGTAAATGATGAAGCCTCGATGAAGAACAACGTCAGTTATGGAGTTCCACAAGGTTCTGTGCTTGGACCAATCTTGTTCACCTTATATATGCTTCCTTTAGGCAATATTATCAGAAAACACTCTATAACCTTTCATTGTTGATTCAGGGTTACTTGTGGTTCCTAGAGTCTTAAAAAGTAGGATGGGAGCCAGAGACTTCAGTTATCAAGCTCCTCTTCTGTGGAACCAGCTTCCCGTTTCAGTCCGGGGGGCAGACACACTCACCACATTTAAGAGTAGGCTTAAGACTTTCCTCTTTGATAGTGCTTATAGTTAGGGCTGGCTCTAGCTTGCCTTGGACCGGCCCATGGACAAACTGGTAGAGGCAAAAACTACAGGGGGACTTCCTACACTGAGCACCTCTCTCCTCCTCTTCTTCACCTCCGTCCGTATGCATTGATGTCCCATTAATGCTCATTACTAACTTTACTTCTTCCCCGGAGTATTTGTGCTTTCTCGCCTCACAGGATGACCGCAGTTTTATCTGGACACTGGTTCTTCAACCAGCCATGGCCCTGTTGACACCTACTACGATCTTCATTATTAACATTATTAATCCTATTACCGACACCATTAATGCACAGTGCTGATTTTGTCTCTTCCCCGGAGTCCTTGTGCTTCCTCTCCTCACAGGTTTCCATGGAGCATGGTTTCATCTGGACCCTGGTCCTTCCTCCTACCATGGCCCTGCTGACTCCAACTGCTAATATCACTTTTATTATTACTCACATTACTATTTCATATTACCGATACCATTAATGCACATTATTGACCTGCTTCTTCACCAGAGTCTCTGTGCTTTCTCGCCTCACAGGTTCCTGTGTATCCGGGTTTACCTGGACCAGGTGTTGCCTCCTGTCGTGGTTGTGTCATACATTGAATGTGCTGTAATTACATTGAATGTGTTGTAATTCACTATCCTGTTCTACACATGACATCATTGCACTTCTGTCCATCCTGGGAGAGGGATCCCTCCTCTATTGCTCTCCCACAGGTTTCTTCCTCTTTCCTCCCCGTTAAAGGGGTTTTTTGGGGAGTTTTTCCTGTTCTGATGTGAGGGTTCCGGGACAAGAGGATGTCAAATGTGTACATATTGTAAAGCCCTCTGAGGCAAATTTGTAATTTGTGATTTTGGGCTATACAAAAATAAATTGAATTGAATTGAATTGATGCTGATTCTTGTCGGGTTCAGAAGTCAATCAAACCTTGACTACCAGGGGAACGCATGTGCCTCAAATAGAGAGTGTAGTGCGGTCTAAGTGGACATCTATAAGGCTTGGCTTTATCATTAGGATTTGGTAAATATATATATTTGACAGTGTGAGCACCTGCTGCTGAAACACAAAAGGCTTCAGGCCAGAAAGCACACAGTGCTCAGGCCCAAGACTGCACCTGCTCTCCTCAGTATGGATTAAAAGGTAAATGCTTTTTGTTGCCAATTCTTTTTTCTTTGTTTTTGTCTCGGCCCAGCTTTTCTCTTTTGTCTCATCTCCACAGCTGTCCGAACAGCTGGGCAGAGAAGCAAACTACTCTGATCCGCAGGAGCACCTGGACAAGGCGAGACAAACTACAGCATCAGCAGGAACAAAGGAGAGAAAACGGTGACAACTGTTGTACAGCTGTGCAGTAAAATTCCTGTTTTTACTTGTCATTTACCTGTCATTTTAAGCGTCATAGTGAAATTAACAACAGTAGTAATGTCAATAAGGCAGTGTCCGCTGCTTTTGCTTGGATAAGACCTGATGGAGTTCTTCTTCTTCTGGACAGGCAAAATGTCTCTAGGGCACTCCTTCTTATATCTTTTCCTGGGCTGAGAACAGTCTGCTCTGAAGAGGGCTTCAGTGTTGTGAGTCCAGTCCAGTTCTTTATTGATTTGGACCCTGAGGTACTTGATTGAGTCCACCCACTCCACCTCCTCTTCCTGGATGACACGCAGCACTGGGGTCCACCACAAGCTCGTTGGTTTTGCTGATATTGAGCTTCAGGTGATTGTCGTTGCAGCGTGTGACAAAGCTCTGTAACGGTCCTCTACTCCTCTGTAAAAATAGTCTCTTTGTGAAAAGAATCTTGTTTCTCACTGGAAAGGAATTCACTGAACTCACACATGTCAATGTAGGGATAAGAAATACACTTGATACCTGTTATTAAATTATTTCAAAGTCTTTACCACATATATAAATCTGGACTACAATGTAAATCTAGATAATTATTGATACAAATATTTCTATGAATGCCTTCCAGGTGAGAGTGTGTGAAAATGTCCGCCCCTCTCTATGACTGCCAAGCCAGCTGTGGTGCAATTCTGCACTGGCCGTCCTCCATGTTGGAGGAAAGTTAACAGGCACATCGCTTCATCAAACCACCCCTTCACCTCTGAATGGCTCTGTTTTTTTTTCTTTTTTTTGACAGCATAACCCCTACCTGCTGAACAATGTAGCTGCAGTTGCTTAAAGTTCATTGTTACACACTTTCGATTCAACACATTGTCTTTGAGGTGTAAAAGCTTTAAATCATAGAAATATCGAATTTGGTCAATGTTTCTAAATGAATGAAAGGTCTCTGGTAAACTCTCGTTTTAGAAAATGTTTATCTTAATTACTTTGATAACCATTAGCTAAACCGTAAACTGTCACTTCACGTAAGCTTACTGCAGCAAACGTAGTAAATTAATAGAGCAGAGCAGAACACTGTATTTAATGCAAATTGGTCATATCTGCTTACGGTTAATATCCCCACCTAGTTAAGAAATGAGTTCATTGCTTATTACATATTTCGTGACGTATTTGTTGCTTACTGGCATAGAACATGTGTCGCTGCAACTTCAGGCATTTTTTAGACCACAAACAACTCCACTAGGCCCTGAAAGAATACATTATGAGATCACTTTGTACAGGTTGGAGTTAATAATGAGAAAGAGAACAATACATTTCAATTTTTATTTGATTCTTTATTATCTGTTTGATCATGACCGGACAATTTGTGCGGAGCACAAGTAAGGCGACCAGATGTCCCCGTTTGTCTGGGATTATCCCACAATTAAATATATGACTGTAGTGGCCATTTGTCGGCTAAATCAAACTTAAACAAATAATAATCAAACGCCACTGATGCACCGTGGTCGGTATCTTTACGCAGCCAGAAGAGAGTCAAATGTCCAAGCAGGATTCAATTTTGGTGTATTTATTAAATAAAGCAAATAAACAAGAAAACAAACTAATTAACAAACTCCTGTCGTGCTGTCTCTCCTGTCCTGTGTAGCTGGTAAAAACTATACGCCCACCCCGGTGCATGCTGGTCCTACCTTTCTACTTGTTTAAATAGCAACAGGTGCCCACAGTAATTACCCAAAAAATAATAGAAACAAACAAATTACTATTAAAGAGAAAAATAATCTTAACATATGAAACATCTACAATAATTAAACAATACTACTTATAAATGAAATAACAAAATACAATATCAAATAAATAGCTCCAACATTCCGGCCCCTAATTGTGCATAATATCACAATTATTATTCTCAAACGAGCTATTCCTATAATAAACATGACCTAAAGTTAATCTTCTTCTTGACTCCTACAACAAAAAGAAAGATTAGAGAGAGAGAAAATAGAGGTCGAGAAAACATCAGTCCATGATGTTTAGTCTGCTGCTTCCAAAAGCAGACAGAGCTTCGTCACCGGCCTCTCCAGAATGCTGGTCCTGGTTTGAAGTCGCACAGACCGCACCAGCCCCTTTGTATCTGTTCTTGCCTCCAAAACTTTTCCCATCATCCAAGATCCTCTTGGAGCTGTAGAGTCCGCAACAAGGACAATGTCTCCAGCAGTGAGGCTTCTTCTTGGCCTTGTCCACTTTTGTCTCTCTTGCATTATAGGCAGGTACTCAGAGATCCATCTCTTCCAGAAGAGTTCAGCCATGTACTGTACTTGCTTCCACCTTTTCTTGATGTACAGATCACTTTGAATGAATAGTCCTGGTGGCATGATTGGTTTGCCTTTTAACATTAGAATGTGGTTTGGTGTGAGAGCTTCAAGGTCATCTGGGTCATCTGAGACTTTTGTGATGGGTCTGTCATTTAGAATTGCTTCAACCTCACAGAAAATAGTCTGGAGCCCTTCATCGTCCAGAATTTGCTGTTGCAGAACTGAGGTGAGAACACCTTTCACTGAACGAATCAGGCGCTCCCAGATGCCGCCTTGATGGGAAGCTGCTGGGGTGTTAAAGTTCCATTTTATGCCATCCTGGACCAAAGCCCTTTGAATTTTGTCATGATTCAGAACAGCCAGACTTTCCTTCAGCTCCCGGTTGGCTCCAACAAAGTTTGTGCCATTATCCGACCTGATAGTGGAGACTGCACCTCGTCTACAGATGAACCTTCGTACTGCATTTATACAGGAGTCTGTGTCTAGTGTATATGCCACTTCCAAATGCACAGCACGACTGGTAAGACAGGTGAAAAGCACTCCATATCTCTTCAGAAGACTTCTTCCTCTTTTAACATTGATGGGCCCAAAATAGTCAACTCCAACATTTGTAAAAGGAGCTTTATCAGGCAACACTCTCTCCTCCGGCAAGTCTGCCATCTTCTGTTCACCAAGCTTTCCTCTGTTGCGTTTACAAACAACACAGTCAGATATGACTTTCCTGGCAGCGGAATTTGCATTGATGATCCAGTACTTTTGCCGTGACCTTGACAGCATGTGATTTCTTCCAGCATGTCCCAGCTGATGATGGATATGGCGCAAAATCAGCGTGGATACATGCAGGTCTTTGGACAAAATAACTGGATGTTTGGATTCTGCTGGCAGTGCTGCTTTACTCAGCCGACCACCAACTCTGAGAATTTCATCATCCATTACTGGGTCTAGTTTGTACAGCGGACTTTCTTTGTGGATGTTTTTAAAGCATCCTTTCAGTGAGGCAATTTCAGCTTTGAACTTGTGTCGTTGTACATATTGAATGATTGACTTCTCCGCCTTAGCAAGATCTTCAGGTGTTATTCTTTGTCCTTTGAGTGTGGCTTTAAAGCTTTGAACTTTTCTTTGCACTTCATGCTCCCGATTCTTCAGATCGTCCTTTCTGAGGCCTGCAGAAGCACAAAACTCCTTTCTCTTCTGTCCCAATAACAAGAGACGTTCCTTGACCTTCAGAAACCAAGCCACAGATGTTTTTAGTCTAGTCCAAGATGAAAAATAGTAGATCAGGTGGTTGGTTGCATTTTCCAAATCCTTGATGATAGCTTTTACCATTAAGTCCCTTTTGACCTCTGGGTCATCTGCAGAAATCACATCAAGATTCCCATAAAGTTTAGGCCACTCCTTCTTTGACTGATAGAGAAACTCAGGTCCATTTATCCATCTCCTGCCTTTCAGGAAATCCTCAGCTCTCATTCCTCTTGATGCTTCATCTGCTGGATTATCCTTGGAACCCACATATCTCCACTGATCTACATCTGCTGCTTCTCTGATGAAAGAAGTTCTGTTTGCCACACAAGTGTGGAATCGTCTGGTTTCACTAGAGATATACTTAAGGACTGTTGTGTTGCTCATAACATTCATGAACTTGATGTCTTCTCTGGACATTTCAATCTGCTCCTCTGATGATCTCTCATTAAAGTCATGGTTATACTGTTTAACCAGCATTCCTTGCAGATGTTCCACAGAGATTCGGTTGGCTGTTACAGCAGGGCAGCCACTCTTACTCCTACTGCTCTCGCCGCGAAGTGGACCATTAATGACCCAACCAACTCTGGTTCTGACCGCATAAGGCCCTTCATCCTGGCTGTTTATCAGCTCCCAAGGCTCCATCACTTTTGGAGCATCAGTTCCAATTAGTAGCTCAACACCTGCGTCAATGTCGTGGAGCTTAACATCCTTGAGGTAAGACCATTGATCAAGATCCTCCTCTCGTGGGACGTTGAGTGCAGAAACAGGCATGCTCCTTTGAGTTAAAACATCAGGTAACTCAATGAAATCGTTTGTGCTCATACCAGACACTTCAAGGCCTGACAGAATATGTGCATTTACGATCTTCTTTTGATTCATTGTTCTCAGCAGAATACTAGTCCTTTTACCCTTCAAGTTCAGTTTTCTTGCCAAGTCCTCTGTACAGAATGTGCCGGAACTCCCTGGATCCAAGAAGGCATATGTCTGCACCGTTTTGTTACCTCTTTGGCTCTTGACTTTGACTGCGACAATAGAAAAGATGGAATTATCTTCATAACCAGCCCCGATATGGCCGCAGGTTTGAGACATGGTGGTTGAGACACTTGGAGGGCTCACAGACTGTTGGGCTTGTTGAAAGGTTGTTCTTTTGTCTTGCCACTCTATGTGAAGGACTCCTGGGTGCTTTTGGTGACACACATTGCAATCCAAGCGACTCCTGCAGTCTTTGCTTGTGTGGCCTACTTTCAGGCAACCAAAACAAATACCCTGTTCTTTGATAAAGTTAATTTTATCACGATGTCCTTTAACTTTAAACTGTGAGCATTTATCCAATGAGTGACAACTTTGTTTACAAAACAGACAGTTGTGAAGAGAGGAAGACGTCTTGTTTCCTGTGTACTGAGTGATGACTCCTTCTTTCACTGCAGTAACGTTGGTGGCAAAGCTGCTTCCCTTTTTCCTTTGCTTCAAGTAACTAACGTTGGAGACCTTCAAGTTGGTAGGTTGTGAGTCCTGAATGTTGCCAAAAAGTGGATCTGAGGCAATTCTGACTTGTTTTTCAATGAAAGCAACAAGATCCTCAAACAGTGCTCTCCGGCCACGTCGCTCTTGCAGATCACAAGCAACATTTCTCCACCGTTCCCTTAACTTATAAGGAAGTTTCAAGATGATGCTCCTCATATTAGATGGTAGGTCCAGTTCCTTCATATGCATCATTTGCTCTGTTAGATTTGAGCATCCTCGAAGAAACAGGGAAAATGATTGCAATGCTTTAAGATCTTCACTTTTAACAGGCGTCCAGCTGAGAAGCTTTTCCATATACGTAGATGCAATTTTGTATTCGTTTCCAAAGTGCTCTGCGAGAAGACTTTTGGCTCTATGGTATCCCTGATCTGAAGGTAGATGTTGACAACTGCACACCAAGTCTCTTGGCTGCCCCCTGGTGTATTGTTCGAGAAAGTGCAAACAGTCACTCCAATTAGTTGTCTTCTCCTCCACTCCATTTTCAAAAGCTCTGATAAAAGACCTGTACTGAAGAGGGTCTCCATCAAACACAGGAATGTTTCTTACAGGCAGGACAGAGCACAGATTTTGCTGGACCAGCAGAGCAGCGATGTCATTTTGTCTTTGCATCACATTTACAATGTCATTCTGATGGGGTTGAGGTTGCACAAGTCCTGCTTGACTTTCATTCACAGTTTGTGTCGTTTGACCTGGAGAATCAGTCTTTACGAGCATCTCATCAATTTGTGTGTTTGACCTTTGTTTAGGCCTAACAACCTGTGGTTGCATTATGGGATCAGACACAGAAATAACATCCTTTTCAACAGGAACAAAGGTGTAGGCATGGGGATTTAATAGTCTTGCTTCTTTGAACTTGTTCCTTTCAACATAAGAGTTCATTCCGTCTGAACATTTTGAGCCACGCTGGGATGAATTTATTTCCAAGACATGAAGCTTTGCACTTGTAGCTGCCAATTCCGTTTCAAGTTCCAATTGTTCCTTTTCTTTCTTCAACTTTTCCTTTTCCCTCTCCAACTTTTCCTTTTCCCTCTCCAACTTTTCCTCCTGAGCTTCGATTAGATGTTTCCTTTTTAGAGCAGCAACGCGCTCCATCAGAGCTGCCTTGTCAGCCTCAGCTCTAATGCGTGCAGATGATGTTGATGAAATCCGTGATAGCTGGGAATGTGTCTTTACAGAGTTCATCTTTACACTTAACACATTAGAAGCACTATCTTCAGGGTTTATTTCATCTGCAACACTTTGGTGGTCGAGAGAATCTTTATATGGCTGCACATATGGGTAACCCATTTCAGACAGCCAGCCTTTTACCTTTTCAGTGAAGTCATAGAACATTGTCATTTTTTCTTTGAAGTACAGATTTTGCCTTGTAACTTCATCTTGAGGTAAAGGTAAGCTCACAAAAGATGTATGCATGTCATTTGCATCTTGGTAACACTTGATGAATGTAAAAAGCTCAGCATTCACTGAATTTACATTTTTATTGGAAGTCATTAAATCACTTATGTTTCTCAAACACTTTTTGGCTTGTTTGCATTTTGCGGTCCTCTTTTGCTGGTACATTTCCGTGTAGAACTCCAAGCCTTTAGAAGTCATTGTAATGTCTCTTCTTGCTGACGGCCTTTCAACATCCGTCGCCTGAACGTCAGACATTTTGAACACTTCTTCCAAACTGCTTGTCACACATCAATCAAATCCGTCGGACGTGAATGCAGGTAAAGTGCAGCAAAAAACAGCAAAGGCGCTTACAGGCCGCTCCTCCAATTCACCACACACACACACTGAAGTCGGGCTTTTTAATGAATGAAAGCCGCCGATAGTGGTGCGCGGGTGTTGCGCAATGTCCTTTGTAGCGATTCAACGCAGTCAGGCTTAAACATCCAGAAGCACGTACATCACTGTGAATACAGACTTTTAAACTCCACTCGTTTCACCGTCTTCCTATACGGCAGTCGTATCACGTACCCGTTTCTTCTGAGATGTTTCAGCGCTGTGTTGATCTGGTCCAAAGCAGTTGTCCCGCTGATATTGAATCCAAGAGTGATGAATGAAACAATCCTCTTTGATCATCCATACGAAATCCAAAAACGATCCAACCAGTTGTGGCTGTGGTGGGATCGGTCCTTTGAGTCCAAGAGCTAAGCTTTTACTTTAGTCCAAGGGCGTAGTTTTTACTTTATGTAGTGGCCATTTGTCGGCTAAATCAAACTTAAACAAATAATAATCAAACGCCACTGATGCACCGTGGTCGGTATCTTTACGCAGCCAGAAGAGAGTCAAATGTCCAAGCAGGATTCAATTTTGGTGTATTTATTAAATAAAGCAAATAAACAAGAAAACAAACTAATTAACAAACTCCTGTCGTGCTGTCTCTCCTGTCCTGTGTAGCTGGTAAAAACTATACGCCCACCCCGGTGCATGCTGGTCCTACCTTTCTACTTGTTTAAATAGCAACAGGTGCCCACAGTAATTACCCAAAAAATAATAGAAACAAACAAATTACTATTAAAGAGAAAAATAATCTTAACATATGAAACATCTACAATAATTAAACAATACTACTTATAAATGAAATAACAAAATACAATATCAAATAAATAGCTCCAACAATGACATTACACTTGTTTTCAGCGCTTACATATATGTTTATCATTATTATGTCATACTCATTCATCTAATATTAAATCATAAAGAATGTTTTGTGTGTCAATCAATCAATGAGTCTATTGTCAAAGCTGTTGCTATGACGCTTGCAACTCTTTTTGACAAAACGTGTTAGAACGCTAACGGTTATCCGAAGAGAAAGTTGGCCTTTTCTCCAGAGGCTTACTCCTTCCTTCGCAAAGTACCCGATAATGAAAGTGCAGCACTGGAAGAGTACATTTTCGGTCGCGCACGGTGGAAATGTCGACAGAAAAAATTATATTAAGACTGCCAGATAGCAATATACAATAGCACTCCTACGCTACGTGCACGAAATGTGCAGCATCCTTAAGGGTCCCCGTTTGGTGGTTTGTAAATATGCTCACCCAAGCACAAGGTATTTATGAAAAGAACAGTATGCATTCCACTCAACCATCAAATACAAGCCGCTGCTTGTTTGACCACTTTTATCATCTTTTCTTAGTTCAGAAAACTTAAAGTAATTTACTGACGATGTGATTCTGAGGAGATTCTGAAGCACCAACCTTCAAAATGCATTCCAGTGATGATGTGCATCGTGTGTCTGTACATCTCTATACGTCTATGTGTGTGTGTGAGTGTATGTCTATGTGTGTGTGTGAGTGTATGTCTATGTGTGTGGGCAGAGGTTAATTTAGCCCAGCAGTGAAGAGCCCTTGATAAAGAGCAGCCTGATCCCTGTTTAATTACCTTCCGTCTACATTTCATTGGCATACACTGGGTCATAGGTGTCTGTCGTGTGGTGAATGTAGGATTTGTCTTCCGAGCAGAGACACTCGCGCGAGACAAGACGGAACGCTCAACGTCTGTGTGAGTGAGTACTTCTCTGACATTTCTCCATGAATATTTGTGCCTCATGCGTACAAACCTGCAACAAACCCACACAAGCATTACAAGCGTTCTTATTTTCTATTGATGGCGAATAAAGTTGTCATGGTGGACTGGATCAAGAGGATAAACCTGCGTTCAACTCGCGCCCAAATGCAAGCCTGAAGATGCTTCTCTCCAAATCCACACAAACGTTGCTCCTCGTGACTCTGTGTGTGTTGCTGACGGCGGGACCGAAATAACGTAAATTTAATTAGGCCTTAATAAAACGGCTGAGTGCAGCAATCAGCGACCCATCACCGGGACGGGAAACACGACCAGAATGAAATGACTGCGCGGGGATGTGTATTAAAAAGCTAATAACATAATTACACACACAACAGCTTGTCTTGTAATCGCTAAACAATACTGGCAGAATGCTAGTGGTCGTCTGTATGCAGCTTAAACGTTCTCTCTCTCTCCAAGTCTTCCATCACTCCATTTCCTCCCTAGTACATTGGGCAACACAGCTGTTGATGATCTGTGGTTCACAAATTTGTGAATGATGTATTTGTCTCATCGCAGTGTTGTCGAAACAAGGCGGCTGCGACTTGAGTTTGTTTTTAATCTGTTGATATTAATTAGCAATTACTCTAAATAATTGAATTATTAAACGTCTTAAATTCAAAAGGAAAACACTTTTCTCCTTTAGCAGATTCATGTAAAGTCAGCCTTCTAGTGTCACATTTTTGGCATAGTGAAGACAAAATATACACTTTTGACTGGATGGAGCCTCGCAGATACTGTGAATACTTTTCAAAAACAGCTCAAAACCCACCTTTTTAGGCTGGCGTTTGAGTAAAAACCCATGTCCTAGACCTGCTCTTAAAATATGTTTAAAATTTTTATTTTATTTTTTATGAATTTATTTTTCTCTGTGTATGTAATTTATTGACGCTAGGGTCACATTGTGTTTTTTATGCTTTTAAACTTCTGCTCTGTTAAGCACTTCGTGATGTTATGTCTGTGAAAAGCGCTCTATAAATAAATTGCATTCATTCATTCATTCATTAAATATAATCTAGTCAGGCCCATTGCTTTAAAGGGCAGCACTGCTGGTTTGTGTTTTGCTTCAGGCTGATTGTATTTCGTTTCATTTGGCTTCTGAAATGTCACTTACAGACTCACAGAGAGGTTTTTCTTAAAATTTAGCTCAATATCTGACCCCAGATCATCAGTAGATTGTTACAGACAAAAGCATGGATTGTATCTGTGTGCTGTAGCTCCTGACGATGGGAGTGTCACTATGTGCTCTCCCCTGACAGTCACTACTTTCAAATTAACTTTATATTCCACTATTATTTCGTTCACGACTATATTGCAAATGTGATATGTGTCACGGCGATAGCATATTACATTTACATATTTTGAATTAGGTCTTATTCCGAATGGAGAATTTTCCTGATTACGACATGTGGGATATGCCGATATTATTCGGGTTTTAGGAGCGTCCTTTGGAAATGTATACAGCGCATTCGGAATATGCCTCTCAATTGGGATTCTACAGCAGTTTGCGCCACACGGCCACACGCCTGTTTGCAGTGAAGAATGCCCCAAAGAAAACCCCACATTTCCATTTAGAAGGAGGAACACACCTACTTCTAAACTTAACTCGGATATAAACATATTTTTGATTTTGGAAATGCACAAATATCAGAAAGTTTACCTTTTCAAGAAGGTGGTTGAAGGAATGGAAGACGGAGGCTGCCTTTGCACGGTCTAATCAGAATATGGACTGCTGCATGTAAACGGGAATATAAATGGAATATTTATTTTCATCAGCCACGGAAATGGCTGGCTATGAAATATGTCTTTTTCAGAACGTATGTTAACGTAGTCACTATTATCTTCATAAAAAGAATCGTACCATTATAGACGCATGTTGGTGACGTCCAGCTGAAGACGTTCGATGTCCAGCTGAAGAATGGATTTGACGCCCTTGCCCTGCACGAGTTCCCTCCTCTGACTACGGACTCCCAGCTTCCTACATCATCCCAGCTGCCGCCTCGGGGGACCCACAGCCCCGGGTCCACCGACATCCCTACGCCAGTCATTCCTGAGCCCTCCTCTCGCCCCAGGACACGCCGCTCCATACCGTGCTTTACACCAGCACCGCGGCGAGCTTCGGTCGCCCGTTCTCTCAGTCCTTGCTTGTCTGCTCCGCCACCACTGGTTGAATCCTCGCCTCCATCCACGCGTATTGCACGCGCAGTGTTGCCGCCTCGTCCCCTCTTCGCCCCGACGACGCTGATAGTCGGGGACTCAATAATCAGGAACACCCGTTTCTTCAACGCGGAGACACACTGCTTCCCCGGAGCAACGGCTCCAGACATCCTGCTGACACTGCCTGGCCTGATGCGCGCCCTCCCGTCTTCCATTCGGCGAATTATCGTTCATGTGGGAATCAACGATACAGCCCTCCACCAGTCCGAGTTGACCAAGATGGATTTTACAAATCTTTTAAGCTTTTTAAACAGCTGTGGACTGTCTGTTTTTATCAGTGGTCCAAGTCCAACACTCGGCCGTGGATCACAGCGGTTCAGCAGAGTCCTCAGCCTCCACACCTGGCTCCAGGCTGCCTGCAGGACCAACAACGTGAGCTTCATTGACAATTTTAATCTGTTTTGGGGCCGCTCTTCCGCTTTTAAGAAGGATGGTATTCATTTTAACAAGCTGGGTAGCCGCCTGCTAGCGGCTAATTTACAGTATGCTGTTCACTCCCATTCACATGATTGACTGTTTACACCTGGATCCCCTGTCCGCTGTCACTCTTCCTCTACGATCATTCATCAGCCACATTCATCCCCTACAAGCAACACCAGCTCCCCCTGGCGGAATGGAGGATCTCCAGCCTCTAACGTAACTTCCACTCCACGACCCATGAACATTCCCGTGAGAATCACAGACTCGCGCTCGCGCCCTAGTTATGGTCGGTTTCGAGGTGCTGCACGAGTGATCCGTCCTATTGCACATACCCCCAAAGCTTCCTGTGCTGATGACGACACAGTGTCTTCCCCCATCAAAATGTGTCTGATTAATGCACGCTCTATAACAAACAAGGCTCACATTTTAAATGACTTGTTCACAAGTCATAATTTGGCTTTTTTATTTCTGACCGAGACCTGGCAACAGAATATGGAATGCATCCATTTCAATGAACTCTGCCCTGTGGACTGTTCTTATGTTGGGACACCGCGTCTGACAGGCCGCGGTGGAGGCCTCGCCGTGGTCTGGAAGAATCAGTTTTCCTGCCACTTGGGGAGCACAGAATCCTATGCTACTTTTGAACTACAGCTGACTAAAGTGGGCCGGCAAAAGCCGTTTTACTGTTTTTTAATTTACCGACCTCCAGGTCCTGCAGGTCAGTTTTTATCAGAATTCACAGACTTTCTGACCTCTATTATCAAGCTAGACAAAGTGCTTCTGGTTGGTGATTTTAATCTGCATGTCAATGATACCACAGACTGTATAGCTACTGAGTTTCTCAATATTACTGAATCTTTTAATTTCACGCAACATGTTTCTGGCGCCACTCACAGGGGTGGTCACACCTTGGACCTTGTGTTTTCTCTGGGTCTTGATATTGATAATACCCGTTGTGAGGACCTATTGATCAGTGACCATAAATGTATTTTCTTTGATCTTTCTGTCAATGCTGACCCCTTGTGTCTGAAACAAACATTCCACTCACGCATTATTACTCAGAGTACAGCTGATCAGTTCTCGATGCACTTCTGCTGTGACTTTTACACAAATCTCAATGATGTTGAACACTTGATACAGTCCTTTAATGAACATTGCACCACTTTGCTGGATAAAGTGGCACCTCTTAAGGAAAGGACACGGGCTGCCTATAACACTACTCCGTGGATGACAGAAGCTGTGTGCAGCGTGAGACAGAAGTGTCGCAGGGCAGAGCGACTCTGGAAAGCTACTGGGCTAGAAGTGCATCGTTTATATCTCAAAGACCTCAGAGTTTCTTTTAATACCACAGTAAAGGAAGCTAGAACTGCTTATTTTGCCAACCTAATCTCTTCTTCAAAGAAAAATCCCAAGATTCTGTT
This sequence comes from Melanostigma gelatinosum, assembly GCF_949748355.1. Taxonomy (NCBI): domain Eukaryota; kingdom Metazoa; phylum Chordata; class Actinopteri; order Perciformes; family Zoarcidae; genus Melanostigma; species Melanostigma gelatinosum. The sequence continues at coordinate 21,928,762 of NC_136634.1, forward strand.
TGACACAATTAGAGGAATTGTTTCACCACCTGTCTCCACTGTACCATGCTATTCTGTTGACGATTGCAACAAATTCCTGATCTATTTTAATGATAAGGTAACAGGTATTAGGTCTGGCATTCGGCCTGGGATCTGTTCGGCTACTTGTAGCTCCTCGCAATCTCCTGCTGTTATGGGCTCTTTCCAGCCTATCAGCCTTCAAGACCTGATGGACTTAATTAACAATACAAAGCCATCAACTTGCCCTCTGGATATAATTCCATCCTCTCTATTTAAGAACGTTCTGTTAACTATTGGCCCTGCAGTAACATCTATTGTCAATTCCTCATTGTATACAGGAATTGTCCCTTCCTATTTCAAACATGCCACTATCCAGCCCATATTAAAAAAACCTAACTTAGATCCAGCTTTGCCCATGAACTACAGGCCCATATCAAAACTGCCTTTCCTGTCCAAACTTTTAGAGAAAGTGGTGGCCAAACAACTTACTGCTGCACTGGAGAGGCACAATATGTACGACAAGTTCCAGTCTGGGTTTCGTAAGCAACACTCTACTGAAACCGCTCTCCTGAGGGTTTCAAATGACATTCTCATGTGTGCTGATGCAGGTGACTGCTCTGTGTTAGTTCTTCTGGATCTCAGTTCTGCATTTGACACTGTAGACCATGACATCCTGATTAAGAGGCTACGTGATTGGGTGGGCATAACTGGCATAGCGTTAGACTGGTTTACATCTTACCTCAGTGACAGAAGTTTCAATGTCTCTGTGGGTGCTTTTGTGTCTGTTACCTCTCCACTGTCTTGTGGTGTACCGCAGGGCTCGGTTCTGGGGCCTCTGTTATTTTCACTTTATCTGTTACCTTTGGGGCCGATCATAAAAAGCTATAATGTGTCCTATCACTTATATGCAGATGACATCCAACTCCATCTGTCATTCAAACCCAGCGAGGCATTCACATTAACTAGGCTCCTGGACTGTGTCAATGCCATCAGAGACTGGACGGCAGAAAACTGCCTGCAACTCAACGACTCTAAGACGGAGGTCCTAGTTATTGCTCCAGAGGAGTTTGTCCCCATGATCAGGCAGATTATTAGTCCTCTCTCTTCTGCTTCCCATTGCAACCTGCGCAATCTTGGGATTTTCTTTGATCGCTCCATGTCATTTGACCCTCATGTTAAGCAGCTGTCCAGGTCATGTTTCTTCCATCTAAGAAATATCAGTAAACTGAGATCTGTATTATCAACGCCTGAATTAGAAATGATCATACACACATTTATCTCCTCTCGCATTGACTACTGCAACTCACTTTTCACATCACTCAGTGTATCTGCTCTTAACCGTCTGCAGGTCATCCAAAATGCTGCCGCCAGATTACTCACCAGGACAAACCGACGGTCTCACATCACCCCCGTACTCCGATCTCTCCACTGGCTTCCTGTAGCATCTCGGATACACTTCAAAATTCTCACCATCACTTACAGAGCACTTCACGGTCAGGCTCCGACTTATGTGGCTGATCTACTTCGCCCCTATTCACCCGCCCGCACTCTCAGGTCAAACGCTCTAGGTCTTCTGTCAGTCCCACGCACACGATTTAAGACCCGTGGTGACCGAGCTTTTGAGGCAGTGGCTCCGAGGCTCTGGAATGCTCTGCCTGCAACTCTACGCCTCGCAGATACTGTGGATACTTTTAAAAGCCAGCTAAAAACCCACCTGTTTAGGCTGGCGTTTGTGTAAAAGTAAACCCATGTCCTAGACCTGCTCTTAACATTTGTTTTACATTTTTATTTTATTTTAATTTTATTCTTTAACATTTTTTATTCACTCTGTGTATGTAATTTATTGACCGTAGGGTCACATTGTGTTTTTATGCTTTTAAATGTCTGCTCTGTTAAGCACTTTGTGATAGTACTGTCTGTGAAAAGCGCTATATAAATAAAATTCATTCATTCATTCATTCATACGCGATATCTTGAAAACATTTTTACTGTCATTAAACAAACTGAGCACAGTATGCCGGGTGGTGCTTTGCCAGTGTCACTAATATTTCCTATTTTTGCTCAATTCTTAGATTTCCAAACACATTTAAAAAAATCTCGACACCTCCAGCTACTTCAATGCACACCCACAACCCCTGAATCACCTCCTGTGTATTTATTTGTGCAAGCAACTTTGTGCAAAGGACTCAAAATTCGGACTCCTCACATGGTTCTCTTTTTATTGGAATAATTATGGACTATTAAAGGCATTGCTTGCTGGATTAAGACCTCTTAAACCTTTGCATTGGTTGTTTAATGCTGATGTCATGGTTATCTGTTCATGAAGGTATATCAGCTTCACAGATATAATTCTTTGGGAGATGTTCTGGGTTTTCACATTGCCACAGCTGTTTCTTTTTTCATCTTTTTTTTCTTAGCCATTCAACTGTGAATGGAGATGTTCTGTAACATTTATTAAAAAGCCTGCATGTGTTAAAATGAAAGGTTTTTCTCATATCACTCTTCTTGGCTCTTTCTTCCTGTCAGTCGCTCTCTCACTTTCGCACTCTTTTCTTTCCCTCCGACTGCCTCCCTTTCTCTGTCCTTGAGCTGAAAATGGAGAGGTAGGCAGCAGTGAAGAGAGACAGATATTGGCTTGACACTCTGTAACATCTTTTTGTTAGGACCAAACTCATTCAGCTGTGTGTGTGTGTGTGTTGCTGTGAGCATGTGCATGAATAGGCTTGTATCAGTGTGTGTGTGTGTGTGTGTGTGTGTGTTGCTGTGAGCATGTGCATGAATAGGCTTGTATCAGTGTGTGTGTGTGTGCGTGCGTGTTGATGAAAAAACTCAGTGAGGTGACTCAAGGCTGGAGCTGCTTACGGAACCGCTGAGCTATCTGGCTATCTAGATTTAAATGAACATAAATGAACATGTGAACAACAGATGGGGGGGGGGGGGGTACAACACAGAATTGATGCGGTGGGCTTACGGTTGCTATAGGCAATATCACTAATATTGATCGTTGGATGTAGCTTTTACTACAAGGTACCAATGCCATTTGCACTGCCTTTACAGTTATATTATCATTACTTTATGCTTTGTACACAGACAGAACTCTCTATGATTGTACGCTCTTTTTGGAATTGTAACAAATGAGACACTTTTTCACAAAAACGCGGGACAACTTAATTTTTCATTGTTTCTTTTGACTCAATTATTAACATGTTCTGCACGTCATTAAATCAGACCTGCACTTTCTATAGAGGGCAGCAGGTATGATGTCCTTTTGTAGCCCAACCTGGCATCTAATGGATACCTCCGCAAAATCCCGAAAATAAGCTCAGAGGCAAACTTTAGCAAGTAAATCGTCAAATATGAACACCACTTTTATGATGTGCGAATGTAATCACCTGACGTAAAAAATAATGTTAGGCTAAAAACAAAATACGCCACGGTCGCATGACTTCCACCGTGAAGGCCGCTAAGCTAAAGGCGGACTATCATTCGGCTTAATGACGTTTTTGTAGTCTTATTTAGCCATTTGTTAGCAACTGCCTTTTTAAAGACACGTAACGGCTTCAAGAGGGTGATCTGCTGACGTATTTTGTATTTAAGAATCCAAACAAAAACCCATTGACGTTGAGACGAGGTGACCGAAAGTATAAAAATGCTAACAAAATGTTTTGGGACTCATTCCATGGCATAATTATAACAATTTGAAGTAATCAAAATGACATAATATCCTAAATCAAAATGGGTTTCTTAACATGAAAAAATATGTTTTTTGTTTGAAACGTTTCACGTTAAGAAATATGAAACATTGCTTAATATCTGCGATAGGCTGGAGACATTCTGGCTATTATGCTTTAAGCTTGTTTACAACCGATCCGATCATCCACCCGTCACTTCAACTAAGTCCTGATGGATTTTAGTGTTCCCAAATGTCTGCGATTAATTGAAGTCCAATCTTACCAGTCCCTGATATCTTTCTGTTCCTCTCACACATTATCACGCTCAAACTGTCCTTCCATCTGTTTCTGAACCTGTCTCACTGGCCTCCCTCTCCCTGTGTCATCGCATAGCGCTGTTTATTGTTTTCACACTGTTTCACTCCAGAAGACAGATGAGACATTAGTGCTCTCCCAGGCCACGACACACAACACACACACACACTCATGCACCCTCCCAGGACATCGCTTTAGACACCGTACACGCTCTCACTACTCTCACTAGACACATCTGAAAGTACATTTTTGCACATGCACACACAAGCCTCACACACATACACACTTTGTTCTTAGTATCTCCGTACTCTCCATCTGTTTTAACCCACGGCCATTGGACACAGCCATAAAGTTGCACACGCACGACTCCAGAACATCTCTTTTCAGCCAATCACAGTGATTTATACAGCCACCATGCTCTCCTAAAGTTCCCCCATTGTATCTCTCATTGTCCTTTCTACACTTTCTCTCTGTTGCACCAGTTCCCCATCAGTTTACCTGCCGTTCACCAATCTTTCTTTCTAAATCACCATCCCTGAAAAATCACTCTCTCTCTTTCTCTATCTTGCTCCCTGCCCTCTACCCCTCCCCCCCCTTATTCTCCCTGTTCTCCCAGTTGGTTATTAATGGTTTTAATTTACCGAGAAGAAGGACCTTGGTGCCCACAGAGGCATCCCCTCTGCCCCTGGTGTGTATTTGTGTGTGTGAGAGAGACGGAAGGAGAGACCCTCTGCTCATCCCCGTGTAGCCGAGCAGCAATAACGCTTTGTCTTCTTTAACTGTGCTGCTCCTTCAAGGTACCCCACATCCTTCTCCCTTCACCTCCTCCTCCTCCTGCTCGATCGCTTTCTCAACAATCTCCTTTACTTTCCCACACCTTGCCTTATTCCTGGTGTCCCTTTTCCATTTTTCGTCCTTCTCGATGTCCCCGGTATAGCCTTGTGCACCGACATGTTGTGACCACTTGCCCCGGGTGTCCGTGCTTCCCCTGTTGGCTGGTTGTTTGACACGGTTGCTTGTTATAATTTGTGCTACCGCCTGTGTTGCTGGGCAACCATCGATGTGGTGGTTGTTTGCAACATGCGTCCCAGAGATCACTTGTCAGACAGAGTTCAGTGCTGTTGTGTGTTTTTTTCCGACCCCGTCTTCTGAAGCTCTTCCTGCGGTTCAAAGGACGTCGCCGGGAAACAGATGCTGGATGTTCAGAGTAGCACACTGAAGACTTATTTTAACATACTTATTTAGCTTGTTTATCATATTCTATTGTAGATTTTCATATTTTTTAATTATGTCTTAAACTTTTGTCAGGTGTAAATGTTCCTGGAATAAATACAAATACAAATTGGTGAATGAATACAATTTTTCCAGAGACATAAAAATACCAAATCTAAAGAAGCAATGCAACACTGAAAATGAAGATTTGCTTTATTATGATGAGAGATATAAATCAATCAGCAGCAGGTGCACGGAGATGCTGTGATCATCTTTTCACAGCTTTAAACTGTCGGAGGAGACTCTGCACCAGAAGAGGTGTAATCAGTACACAAGTGAAAACACCTGTGTGGGTGGACGATGGCAGTGTAGAGGCTCCCCTGATCCTCAAGTCAGCACTGTATCTTGGTACACTTTCATATTCAGGCTGTAAACCTTGAAGACTGAGCCATCCAAGGACCCAGGCAAGGTAGATCCAGAGCGCTTTGGCTACCCAGAGTGCTGTGGTGGGGTACAAAAAACAAAAGCGTCAATTTCACAAATGTTTCAGTCTTGGATGTTTTTTTACACAATATCAAACATCATTAAACTGCAACGACCAATCAAGATCACAAATCAAAGTCACTTCACATGCACCTGTGAAAAATACTGGACAATGCAAAACAATTATTCAATATGGGATCGATGATAACTGGTCCAAGTCTCATATCGAAGCTGGATGTTCTCCCATTTTGATTGTTGCAGTATCTGGCTCTCGAATAAAGATGTTGTGTTTTTTTTACCGTCAGTTGGATGTTAGATGAAGGTCCATGACCGAAACATTGTATATATGATATGCATCTGTCGTCAAGATGCACATTAGACAACACTTAGTTTTAAAAATCATTACAAAAATTGGATTTATTGAGTCAGACATATTCCAGTGTTCCCTCACTAGACAATGTATATTCTGACAATGGCATCCTGTAGAAAAGAGAAAATACAGTCTCAAATGCAAACACACACACACACACATGCAGTGTGCATTTAATGGGAATGGCATCTATTCACATTTTGAACTGTGCATTGGCTTGCATCTCTTTTCCACGGGTGGAGAACTCTTCCTGGTTTTCTTTCTCTTCCACCATTTCCATGTTTCTATTATTTCTCCCTTTCTCTACCTCCACACTCTTCTAGTCATCCTTCTCTTACTCTTTTTCTCAGGCACTCTCCATCTCCCTCCCTCCCTCCCTCCCTCTCTCTCTCTCTCTCTACCTCTCTCTCTCGACCAAATTACTTCAGTCTTCCTTCATGTAAGATGGCCACACAGATTTCTGATCTTTGTCTCTGTTTCTCTCTTTAATTCTCTCTCACACACACACACACACACACACACACACACACACACACACACACACACACACACACACACACACACACACACACACACACACACACACACACACACACACACACACACACACACACACACAGTAAGAGGATATCAAGCAGGCGTGCTCACCATTAATATTTTACTAATATGACAGTTGGGTATGATGCGATTTGATGTGTGTGTCCGCATGTGATGTGCACCCATCACTTTTAATGAGGGCAGACAAAGCATATGGAGAGAGGCAGCGAGGCAAGCCGTTTTCCAATGCCTTTTATTTTCCCTTTGAGTTCAAGCGTGTGTGCGCACGCTGTGTTTTCTGCCATGTTCTCATGTGTGTGTGTGTGGATATGCTGAAATACATTTGTGTTTGTGTGTGCGAGCTGCGGAGAACAGACAAGGGAGTGTGTGTGTGTGTGAAGCAGATTGTTGTACAGTGAACGCATGGTGTCAAAAAGACAGATGGGTAATGTCAAGCAATTCATAACTGTGAAGTTCACACTTTTTCTAGATTAACCAGACACGCATTATTATTTACAGTAACAGCCTAGGGAGAGTAGTTGGAGAGGGGTTACACATGCACACACACAATATGTTTTTATTGGAGCGTTCCACCTAACAATTCTGCTGGAGCATCAGAGGGTTAAATTGATTGCCTCTGTGCATCACTGTAGGATTCATATTAAAAGTAACTGAGGCTTTGTTGAGCTTTGTTGTTAAAGTCTTGGTCTAATTTAGTGATGTTTCTATGTGGTAGCCTGGACTCATTCAAACTCATCACACTCTTGTGTGTTCACATAAATTCCTGGAGTGGTCATTCCTACCTGGATCCTCAAATGCAGTGTGGCATGGTACACCTTATAATAACCTGAATTGGTCAGGTATGTGGGCACATACAACGAATTTCACGCTGCTTTTTTGCATGCTCTCTTGATGTACTTGCACAGAAAAATAAATATCGGCAAGGAAATACACACTGAACAAGTTGTGGTGTGAAGGCTGGATGTTGAAAAGCTAATGCTTAACTGCATTGGTCGCTTTAATCGACATAAAGAAGCAGTTGAATTAGATTCAAACATGTTGCACCAACATTTTAAACTCAAATTTGAAATGTGATCCAGTATTAACCTAAAACGTGCATTTGAGGAGGTTTTTGCAATGGATTGATGGGAAGATTGGACCAACAGACCCTCTTTTTTGTCTTATTACTGTGCTGTTGTTCCATTATTTGGCAATATTAATCCATTCATTCGGCCGACATTTTTTCTCAAAGGGAGAGAAATGAGAGCTTCTCTGCCGATCCATCATGACTAATATTTGGCTAACTAACTGACTTTTTAGTTAGCTAGCTCGCAAACGATAAAGTTTTGGAATAGGGAGCAGACAAAAGTTAACCGGCTTTGCTTAGTTCTAAATCTTTCAAACCTATTTTTGAAAAACTCGAATTCGAGCTAATCGTAGATGAAATGAATCCGCAGAGTTTTCCGTAAAGATACTGTTACCTTCTGGGACTTTTATTTTGAAAATCTTGCCTCATCTTCAGTTTCCTTTTAAGATACAGTTACACTTTGGGACTTTTTTATGAAGGGGTGGTACGACACCCTGTAAAAACTGGATGTAGACTTGAACCCATAAGCATGACAACACACCATCTCAAGTTCAGGTACTTACTACAAGCAGAGGGTCAACCCACACAGTCAGAAGGTAAGGGACGGGCAGAAAAGAATAACAGAATAATCCTGGAAAACTAGGCAAAAAAAAACAAAACACTGACAGTCTGGCAGATTGTCTAGTGCTTTACCGGTTCAGGTGCACAGAGGGACTAACAAGGTAATGGGATGCAGATGAGTATGGATGGGGAAACTCAGAGTGAGGTAATCAGAGGCTGAAAGGAGGCACTGGACCTGAAATGACAGGAGAATTTAGAGACTGGGTAAAACAAGGCATGACAGTACTGTGTACAGCCTTCTTCAGTAGCCTCTGTGTGTGTCAAACTGCACTAATTAGCTAGTCTCAATCAGCTGTCCCTGTCCAGCAGCAATTTAAGGTTGCCGTGGTGATGGTAACTGCTAAATTAAGCTCAAAGTTTAAGCTATACAAATGTAACTCCTATCATTTCAAGTTTTTTTACGAGAGGATTTAGGACCCCCGTTGAAAACGTGTGAAATGTGTGTGTGATGTAGAAAAAGGGGGGCAATAGGCGCATGTTAGAAAACCACTGCTTGCTCCACTCCTGACATTTTTTATCTCAGTTGACCTTACATTATGTATAGAGAGTGAAAATTGTGGGAACGGGTGCAAGTTTGAGTTATTTTTTTTCAAAAGATTTTAAAACTCCACTCTACACTAGCGATGATGTGACCCCCTCTAGCTCTGAACATTCCCTCCAATACACAAATGTAAAACAATGAGAGGGGCTGTTTTACTGAGCTTGAGATATTCAATAATATTAATATTTTCAAATAGTTTAAATGGGATTTGAATGTTAAATAACACCAAGAATGTATGGAAGTCTGATTGTAGTTTCTACGTGAATATATGAATGAGTAGCTAAGAGTTCAAAATGATTTCAGCATTGACACCTGCAAGGACAACAGAGCTGGACAAATAAAGGTTAATAAAAGACAGGATTGTTACATTATGTACACAAGTAGTGAAAGATCTGTGTATACACTATTATATAACTATATATATGAAAAGCATCAATGACCAAGGCAAGTGTTTTCTAAGTTGTTAAAAATACAAATATTGCAAACGAATATTAAAATAAAGAATATTAAAATAAATCAATAAAATAAAGCGCCTGTTGGCAGAGTTGTTATAGGGCTAAAAAAGTACAATAATTAATATAAATATAAGTGACAACATGTCTCACCAGTGTTTAGAATGCTGCTTTGATTTAAATAGCTGGTGAATTTAGACGCTAAGCCTTATTAGAACTGGTTAAATGCAGACTTCACCTATTTTCAACTTAATTCCTTTGGTTCCAGTGGTGGGTGTAAATGCATATGAATAATATTAAACTTCCCTCTCTCTTCTTTGTTTTAAAATATATCTCTGTTGCAACATTTATTCTCAGTAGGGCTCGCTCCCAAGCTGGTCAAAGGGGAGTCTTCCAGTTTTAATTGGGGTAAGTATTGGTAGTGTAATGCATTAGCTTTTAGCTTTAGCATTTCATTCTACCAGGTACAAAGATGGTTCTCTGCGAAGTGGAAACATAATAAGCACTTTTTTTTGCATACAATATACCCCATTCAGTTATATATCCTTTTCAAATGTATTCTCCGATTCAATTCAGTCATGGCACCAAAAGCCCAGAGAGCCATTTTAGCACAGGGAAATGTTGGATTGCATTCACAATGGCTATGCCAGTGGAGTACGACGAAAGGGATCCGAGGACAGACGGAAAAGAGAGAGAGCAACTGTATAATGTAAAGATGTGTTCGCACCAAACACGGCCGCAAATGTATGCGAGTAAATTACACACAAAGTCTTTGCACAGACTCGATGAGACTGGAGTGACGCGTATTCGCGATGGCGTGGCGCGATTGATGCTAATTGAAAATGTTCACTCCGGGGGAAAACAATCACGTGACGCTGCGGCGCGATAGCCTATCGGCGTTGAGATGCTCCTCCTGTCATCACTGACGTCCTTCCATTGTTGAATCAGGAAAAAAATACTGTAGCCGTAGGTGGGCACCCTGAGCTCTACGATACCTCATATCAATAGAGACCGGACCAAACTATGTGTACAAATGTATGTAAACCATATGGTACAAATAATGAAAAAGACGCTGCCGTATTCACGCCTCGATGGAGCTGCTACAATATTAGCATAGAATAGCACCGAACGATTCAAAAGTTATTTGCTTGTCGTCTTGCGGAGAGAGTTACCAAAACATGAATTCAAACTTTTTACAAATCTGCATAATTATGTAGTTATGTCGGCATCCCTTTTTGTCCGTTTATTGCAGTTAAATCACAGCAAAATCTGTGTATTTTGGGTTCGTACAGCTGTAGTAAACCAGCCGCCGTGTGGCTAGAGACAGGGAATACATCTCGATGAAATCCACAGAGCTCCTCCAGATGTTATAAATCCAGAAAAGAAGACGTTTGGTGTAATAAATAAATGGCTTGGTTGATAAAGGCTTGGCGATAAGCCACACCCCCTCTCTAGCTTTAAGTAACAAGTAAAAAGAAGAATTGACAGAGAATATAAGTGTGTAAGTGTGTGTGTGTGTGTGTGTGTGTGTTTGAGAGAAGGTAAGGCAAAGGAGTACAGAATTCTGTGTGTGTGTGTGTGACAGCGAGAGAGAGAGAATGAGGACCGGGCAGTCTGAAGGCCAGACACTGAAACAAAATTGTGCTAAATGTCAGTGTGTGTGTGTGTGTGTGTGTGTGTGTGTGTAGGTGTGTGTGTGTGTGCATTCACTCCACCTTCTGCAGACATGCAAGCCTTAAACTCCTCTTAGCCTTGCACACACCCATACACACTCCCACCTCATTAGCAGCAGGACATGACATTTCTGGACCATTCTGGCCAGTCGTGTGGAGGAGGAGGGAGGAGATGACAGAATCCTTAATTCCTCGTTTTTACCAGAAGTCATTCTCACTCACAATTAGAACGAGAGGAGAAATAAGTCCTAAGAGTTTTTGAGACATTGACACTACAGGAAGGATTAGAGGCCAGCTCAGGATGTCTTCCACAAAGTCAGTGTACGATGTGGCTAAAGAAAAAGCCCACGTCTGAGGATGCAACCTGCAAAAAGCAACCATGATGCGGTGTGTGGGGGGGGGGGCCAGAGGAGCCAAAAACGTGAAATTTACATCTGAAGTCGCAGAGTTGATAACATTATTGTTTTCACGTGGATGGCACGTGTCGGCAACGTGTCAAATTTTCACAAAATCAACGCACTTAAAGGTAAGAGGGAAGGAGAGGGAGCAGTCTTTCACAGACTCAGGGTCATAGCAGCACGACAGCATAACCGCCAACACACACAAGTGATAACTCTGTGAAGCTACAGAAAGAAAGTAATTAATTTACCCGTCTGTGCTCGTACAGACATGCATAATCACTGTTAATTAATCACAGTTAATCACTGTGCTAATGTCACTAAATTGATTGGTCAGTCGGGTCATTTTGATGTTTGATGGAGAAACCACAAGGCTAGATGACTAACTGGTATGACTCACTTCCTGACTTCTCTCTATCCATCCATCTACACTGTCTGGGTTTACGTGCAATTTTCTTTTACATAGTGACATTTTTAATGTAAAATATGTCTTGTCAGAATACACCATAACAGGGTTTCATATCCCCCGTAATTGCGATGTTCACCCAAATTACTATAATTATTTTTTTGCTTGTGGGAGTGGACACTGCCGCAAATGTAGATGTGACCACACGCCAGTTCTGTACTTATTATTTTTCAGCAGCCAATGTAAAATTAAAATCAGAACTGGTGAGTGTGTGATCTTGTGAAGTGCAGCTAACAGTCTCCTCCATTCGGCTGTCAACCCATAACACTGCCAAGTGCAACTTAAATATTTGGGATGCTCGGGTACAGTCTGGTCAATCCGCCAACCTTTTTATAACAAAATGATGAGAAATCTCTTATCCCTGGTTAAGAAAAATAATGAAATATACCATAAATATTTAGTAGTTTTAACGCAAAAAAAAGTATCCAAGTAATAAATCACAATTATCCTTTGATGATGAAGGTGCATCAAAACAACCTGTTCTTCAAATCCATTTTGTGTTGCTTTCTTCTTTCATGTTTTCTCTTTCTTGCCATCTATTTTCGTCCTTGGGTTCTTTGCTCTCCCTCTCTTCTATTGTCTCCTTTCTTTCTCTCCCTCTCTCTCCTGCAGAGTGATTGCTGACGGGACGACTGACATACAGTTTGTTGGTCTCTCAGGGGGCATAGGGCCGGCGAGGCTGAAAGAGACATCGTTGGAGAAAAAGAATAGATTGAGGAATGAAGGTAGAAATACAAAAAAAGAAAGAAAAATCCACCTTCTCGCTCTTTCCCCTTCTCTCGATTACTGTATTTCGTATCCCCTCATCCCCTTCCTGCCCTCCCTCTCTCTGGCCTTTCCATCGCATTGATCAGAAGCACCGCCGCCACAACAGAAAGGAGAAAAAAACGCTTTGTGATAACTTTGGCAGGCGAGAAGATGGGAGGCAGAAAAGAAAGACACAGAGATAGAGAAAGATGACAGAATAAAAAGGAGACATGCTGGGAAATGAGAAAGAGAGAAAGGAAGAAAGGAGGCAGGGGGGTGGATGGTGGTCTGTTTGAATTCTCCATTAAAAGAATCAACTGCAGCCCAGGAGCGATATAGATGGATGAAAAGACAGTGAACGAAGGAGACGACGGGTTAATCTCTCTCTCTATCACTCTCTGACACACATGCTCACACGCGTTTGCACATACAGGCAATCCAGTATCGATGAGAGCTCCTGGAATTGACAGTATAATTCTGGCAAAGCCCTAACACCTGTGGTACAGAAACAGCTGTGTGTGTGTGTGTGTGTGTGTGTGTGTGTGTGTGTGTGTGTGTGTGTGTGTGTGTGAGAGAGCGAGAGAGAGAGAGAGTTTGAGGCAGAAGATGATTATTTTTCTTACCGCCTGCAGAAGGGCAGGGTGCTGACGAGAGAGCATCCTTTGTATCAGGGATGAACATTTAAAGGAAAATATTGAGTTTATATATTATCAAATGTACATTTCAAATAAATCAGTCAGAGAAAAGTCCAATTTTGTGTAAACTTGGCTATTTATTTTAAAAGAAGAAGAAGAATTTTTCCCTTCAATTGTTTCACTTGTTATTTTACACTCACACACAGGCCCAAAACAAACACATGCGCACACATTAGGGCCCATAGACATGCGTTTGGAGAGATGAAGTCAAAAGGGGTCCAATGCCTTGCTCAAGGATGAGGATGATAGACAGTGAAATATGCACAATTTATAAGAGAGTCTTAAAGGTCAAAATGCAGAGCAAGTCCTTTGATGTGATGGTGGCTGCTTGTTTTCACATCCGTCAAATGTACTAATTAGGCAGAACATCATATGGAAATGAGGATGATCATCTTCACAACTCGTCATCCATACTTATTTCTTTACTCTATATGTTTTCTTGATGAGGCAGTTTGCTATAAACGTCAAGAAAGCGCCTTAAACTAAACTCTGTCAAACTAAATATTGAATTGAGCTGAATGGGATTTTATCCTCGCAAAAGAACTCTGCGGCGCTGCAATCTTTCATCCTCAAGGTCACTCAGAGAGGCGTGTTTTCATTACATTGTCCTCCGTCAAGGAGGAATGTTTCTCTTTGAAAGGGTGAGGAAAATAAGACAGGAAAATATGCAGTTGGCTAGAGCGAACGCAGTTTTGATGACACAACAGATGTTCCACCGCTCATAAACCTTGACACGGGCAAAACAGGAAGAAGACAACAGCAAGAGAAGAGAGCTGATAAAACCTAATAAAAGGTGGAAAAAACGAGAGACAGACAGGTTGAGACATAAGAGACAGGAAGTGGTTAAGCACTTTTCATCTCCATATGTTTTTGAAGATGTCTTCTTATGATAATCAGGTCCTCTGTGTGAGCACAAGGAGGATGTAACCTGCTTCGTCCACAATATGCTGACGCGCAGTCAGTAGAGCATGAGAATGCAGAGGCAGGGGAAATGTGGTGGAAAAGTTTTTCAAGATAATAAACATCAGGATGCGTCTATGTAAACTCTCTCATAAACTGTAAACCCATTGATTGACCACAGACATTCACCAGCATATTTTCGGCACGGACAGATGGTGCCATGCCATTGTTCCGATGGACCATTATTCCGAAACCCCAAGAGTCCAAAACATTTCCCTTTGGACTGAAAGCCCATTTCTCCGAATGCAGCATGACATTGCGGTCACGTTTTTTTTTCCAACCATGACCCGCCATATTCTACCTCTGGTTGGCTTACCCAGATATCCTTACTTAAAATCCATAAAGTCTCGCATACGAGTCCGAATCAGTATAGGCAAGTATGAGGTGGTAGTGTTTTAAATAGTGAGATTTTGGAAAATACAAAGAAATCAAGAATTCGTTGAGTCATTGATATTTGTTACTTGATATATTCATCATTAGTACGATGCACGTTCAGCTTTTAGACCAGCAGCTGATGCCTGCTCAGGTAGTTGTTTGACTGTAAGCCATGTGTGCATTTGTGCGTCTAACTTCATGTGTTCAAAGTATGTAGTCGCAGAGCATCCATACATATATGTGAGGGTAAAGGCCTTACACACTTTGACCTCTTCTCATTTATCTCCTCTGGAGAAGAAACAAGCTCCATTCATTAAGTTGTCATCCTGTTAGGAGACCTCGCTACAGAATTGGCTAAAAGACCCGCATCGCCTTCCACTACCTCCTTCTTTACACACCTGCCAAACATCCTGGTCCCCCCTTCATTCTACATACATGGCAACAAGATCCTTTTCCTTGTTCCTTTCTCTGGTCTACCCCACTTTTCTTCTGCCAAAACATATGCTTCTGCCAATCTCTTCGATCAAAGGACACAGACAACTGCCCTAGCCAAAGACTGAATGTTACACGCCAGCCCTACTCCAGACCTGACAAAGACAGAACATGTTTTACTCTCCTGCCAAAGGAGCCTGTTTGGTTAACCCTTTGTCTACCAACATCATGTAATGGAGACCCTGCCAAAAGGTGCATCAAGGAGCTTGTACATCACTTGTACTCTACTTTTAATGTGCGTAGCATGTCTTATGTGTGTTATATCCTGCACCTCAGCGTGAGGCGTGTGTATATTTCAACATTTTCAGCCACGCTAGTGGTGTGGCTCCAGGGATGACGATGTCAGTCAGTCAATCAGTTTGAGATGTGTGTCCTGAACCTCAGACATCATTTTAAAAGGCACCTGTATTTCAATCAGGATAGACAAGTGAGATGAAAAAAAGATAATTGTTTATTATTAACAGATGACATGTGATGATAAAGTCTTGACAGAGTCTTTGGCACTTGGACTCTACAGGGAGATTTGTAATCGGGGTAGACACTGGTAGTGGCTGATGAGGCTGATAGAATAATGGGTTGGTGAAGGTGATGGATCTGCAAAGACTGGGCGGTGATGGGGAGGTGGAGGGGTGCGTAACAGCAGCATGAACATACTGAAGAGAGAGAGACAATCATATTTAAAAAGAGACAGAAGCAAGATGATAGGCTAACAATGTAATTGTTTCGTTGTGCTATTGGATAGAGGAGACTAGCTCATCTAACCAACTGATATCATGATAGACAGCAAGGAAATGATAAGTGAGCATGCCTGAGGAGTGAATGGCAGATGTATGCGAAATAAACTACAAGCCTACGCATACAAGAGAATAGTCTTCCTGACTGAACTTATGCTAGCGCTTCATATATAAGGGCGGCCCCTTTGACGTGTTTGTCACAGTAACATCAAAGTCAACAGAACTCTCTTGTGTTCAGGTGCAGATCCAAGAAAGAATATATATCATTGCTGATGTTCTGAAAGTGTCAACATCATTGTGAAATGAAACACAATGGGAAGGTGACCAAGGACCCAATGGTTGTATTTGTGATAGTGTCGACACACCTCTATTTGAAAGACTACTGGATTCACTTTCACCGGTAGATCCTCAACCCGACTACAATCTTGCTAGAGCTTGTGGGATAGTTTGCTGACTTGGATGAAGTGTCGCAATGGTTGCTATAAATTAATATTTACAGATCCTCACAAATATTTACAGTGTAGCGACACTTGCATCAGAAACACAAACAACTAAGATGCTCACATACAGCTAAATGGAAGATACCATGGCTAATTATGTTATTTCAGAAAACTTGCTGATTCTCTTTTCTAGTAGTTTCCCTGTTCAATTTTTAAAAGCGGTAACTCCTGGGTGTTGGATCAATGGATCCTATTTATTATGTGACAAATTTGGGCTCTAAAAAAACGTGACGAAAGTATTACTCATCCTGATATCTCGGCTACGCCAATGGCACCATGTATTTTTCATCTGCATTCTATCAGACATGATCTGTGTGTGTCTCTATTGTGTTTTTGCCTTTACAGAGAAGAGCAGAAAGAGAAGAGAAAAACAGAAATAAGAGGTAAAGCAAAGGGCAGGTGAGAGCTGTGATGAGGATTGGCTGTGCTCAATACCAAAACCATGGTAACCCATCAGTGTTACCTTGAACCATGGATGTATTAAGATAAGTGGATACAGGGTTGGAGGCAGGGCCCCGTTCATTCCTGTTAAAGTGGCTTAGTGTCACACGAAGCCAAAAAAGATTTGCTTCAGAGTATACAATTACCCAGACCTTATGGCCCATTGAGGCAGTTTACAACGTTTAGGACCTAATGATTTAAGGGCTGTTCAAGTGTTCATACTGATTTACTAAAAAAAAGCATCCATTGCGTTACAGACTCTTACTTTCTCTTTCCCCATGTAAGTCTATGGGAAAAGTATTTTTGGGCCCAATTGCATCACATGATTGACCCGAAAGTTGTAATTCCACAGTTTTGGCCACTTTGTCAAATTGGCATCAAAGCCCCAAAATACAAGTAGAAGTAATGCTTGAAAATATGAAAAATTGATGATGAAGCTTTGGTACCCGGTTTAATTAATGTTTCTGTTTTCGACAAGCTGCTGCCATTTTCAGTCTGTAAGTTGACTTGAAACTCGAGTTACATCCAAATTTGGAATCTTGCCAGCAAACATCGGAGTGACGCGTTTTTCTTTGGCACAGAAAAGGAAAAAGGAAGCGATTTGAATCACTGAAAAAATATGAGATGTGAGTTCTTCAGAAGACTGAAACAAGGTTGCTGTCATACGTACTAACGTTTTATTTTTGGATGTTGGTTAGATGTTACACAGAGAGAGACAACTTTTTTTATAACTGTAAAATGTCGCGCTTAGTACATATCTTAGTTACAAATAAATTGTGTGTAAATGTTATGTGTGTAATAAAAAAAAGGCAGATATATTGTAAACGTTTTAATTCTACAATAGTGGTATTGTTTTGGTTTTAAAAATCCAGTGTCGATTCAACTCAAAATGTATGCCCTACAGAAGGAAGCATCAGAGGATCAAACGAGATTCAAGTCTACCTCAATTCATTGACAGATTACTGTTAATGACCGGTGACGGTCTCAACTATGAATACATCTTCAAAACGTGATGTTTTAGATGCTAAAACTGGGATTTAATTCCTTCCAGTAAAATGGGTTGTGGGGGTATTTGGTGATTGTGCACATTTGAGATCAACAGTGAGGACAAGAAGCACTACCTCTAAAGTGAGTGCCATGGACAGCCCTCCACCTCAGACACAGACTGAAGCAGACACACAAACAGGTGAACAAATGGCTATAATTAGCTGTGCAGATCAATACGACTTTAAATGAAACACACTTATCATTGTAGCCCCCCCAACAGTCAGCGAATTAGCTTTTGTCCTGGCTGACAACATCGTGAAACACTGTGTTTACTGTAGGTTTGTTTCCCCAACGCATTCTCACTCCCAACTTCGGGTCAGTATCCCTCGGCACCGGAGATGGACGCACTCGGTACCCGCTACAGTTAGTAACTTGTCGGGATGGCGTGCCAATATACGCTTGTTACATGCATAGTGGGCTTTCAAAATAAACTTCCATCTTCAGGAAGTTAGGTACAGGCAACAAAACAAAACCACTATATTAACTTCACTTACTAGCAACTCACGTCACTACCGAGTTACGACTCACATGACCAATGACACCAACGACGAACTTGACTAATGATTGACGTGATTTTATACTATGTCACATTCTCTGGCGTTTCACTAGTGCTAGAGTTAGTTTAAAGCCCGATACATTGCATAAAGCTTCTAAAGGGGGGCTCCGAGCAGTGGTCGGTATTTGATGAGTCGGGAGTGACAACGGGTTTGTTTTCCCAATGGAGACATGAGGAGAAATGGAACACTATTAGCTGGGGTCTCAGGGAGCACTTAACGCTGACAGAGACAGAGAGAATGAAACAAGAGGGGAGGTGCAGAGTGTGCGCTTGTAGGGGGAGGGGTGGCTTTAATGTATTTGACGAGGCCAAAGTTCATTCCATCATTAATACTGCTGTGATGTCTGCTGGAAGGAACAGTTAACCTCCAGTCCTCAAGGCCTGGCACCTACAGGTGTTTGATCCTCTGTGGTAATTAATACACCACACCTGGAGCTGCTCTCAATAGCAGACTGTTGTTGCCTTCAAATGTATTTATGACACAGGAAATTGAGTACTGGATATACTCTGCATTGAAAGCAGTTCAAGCCGTGCTGCTATGTGGCTGCATTTCAAACTTTTAAAGATGCCAGCATGTAACAACTGACTCTGTACGCTGTCAGAAACATTTCTTGCAACTCAATCAATCGGAGCAGTATTACTGGTTCTCCCTTTTTCCCGATTTCATCAGGAAATTACTTTTCGAGGCAAAGTAGGTAACCCCAAAATTGAGTTGAGCATTTCCGATCCCGTTTTGACGGTTGTGGTATCTCACCACGAACGGAACTAACTTCAAGACACAACATGCGGTAGAGTTTTACGAGGGGATTGAATTGCTGGGGTGTATGTAGAAAGCTTGAAATCCCAACGGTCATAGAGGTTAGAGCAGAGCAACTGACGATGATGAGCGTGTACAAATTAATATCATGTTTCCACATTTATATTCGACATATTGTGTGGAAAACATGTCACAGTTCAACTTGATTTGACATCGTTAAGTCCTCTGTGTGTTTACGGTAGACCCGTGTTTTAATTGTATTGCCCTGCATAAAATTTGCAGCTTACATCAGCGCATACAAGTACTCTGTGTCCCAGTATAGCAGGGCTGAACAGATGACACCGCGGGCAGGGAACATGTCAAAGTCCCATGAACCCTTTGTGATGTGTTTTAATGGAAATACATCGAACACCATATTCCCTCCTAAAATACACAGTGAGAAAAGAGATTTTTGAGATTCTAATGGTGTGTAGATAAAGCAAGACAAAAATATGAATTGTTATATAAGGGACATCAAATTACATGGCAGGTAATTTCTTGCTCTTGAGCTTCAACACAACCGAGTAAGCGTTTTCTGACTTGTTCCGTCATTGACCTCAAAATAGACACGATTAAAGTCACGTGACCGTGCATGCGTTTGTTTGTCTGTACTGTGTTGACCTGTCCGAGGTGTACCACACCCAACGCTTACAATCCGCAACTTTAGTCTGCACTATCTCATTTAAATTAATTTCCATATCGCAAAACATTTCTTCTCACGTGACTTATTTCCAGCCAATCATGCTTGCTGTAGGCAATGATGTTGATGAACATGACTAAAGAGCACAGCTGTCGTTCTCTCTCCAATTGTTAACAATAAAAAATTTAAATAGAAATAAAATATAAGGCAACATAAAATGTCAAAAAAAAGATGAAACATTAGTTGCCACTATTCACCGCTAACAGTGGGAGCTGTATTACTTATGAACAATCCAGGGTACTGACCAGATAACTAATGCTAATCGCTGAGTATGCAGTCTGAGCTAAGAGGGAGGTTTCCCTATTGGGATATTGAACATTTTCATATATTATTCTTCCAATTATTGTGGTCTGTTTTCTACTCACCATGTGCATGTCACAACGACGTCACTCGGAAACATGTCTTTATGGTACCACACTGATATCATTGTGCTCTTTACATAGAAATACACAACAACTTTGTGAATGCAGGCGTTGGAGGAATACAAACAAGTTGTAAAGTTTGAAAAACAACATTTGGAAAAGAAGGACAGACTGCTGCCCGGATATTGATAGGGAGAGGGAAAAGGGGAAAAAACAGTGTGAATGATTGAGATAAAAAAGGAGAAAAGCAGAAAAGTGTGAGGAGAGGCGGGATGAAGAGAGAGTGGGGAGAGAGTGAAGGGGTAGGATTGAGGAGGAGGAAAGGTGGTGCAGTTAGGGTATGGGTGCTGTGGAGGCCAGAAAAACAAGCAGAGAATAAACAGATCGAAGGAGAGAGGGGAGAAAAACAGGCCGAGAGGGAGAGAGAGGCACGGAGGGCTGGAGGCAAACTCAGCATGAGCTGGAGTGAGGAAACAGTGACAGACATAGGGAGGAAAGAGAGAGAGAGAGAGAGACAGACAGACAGAGAGAGACAGAGACAGAGACAGAGAGAGAGAGAGACAGAGAGAGACAGACAGAGAGAGAGAGAGACAGAGAGAGAGACAACGACAGCTAAAAGAGGAAAATAAAACCCAAAATGGACACAAGGCAATAAACTGGAAACAGAGGATGAATAAGGGAATTTTGCAAGTTGTCCCATCATTGCCTGTGTCAACGTATGATGAATGGTTGTACATGCTAAAAAGACAAGAAGACAGACAGAAAGACAAACATCCAGAGTAAGCAAAGTAAAGGAAAACAGATAAGCCAAGAGAAGAACATGTCTCATAGAAACGGACAAAAATCCTCATCAGAGCCGGAGACACATAGCAGGTGAGACAGACTATCAAGGTGAGGAGCAGTGAGAAACACAGAAAGGGAGAAAAAATTAAATAAGCTGGAGAGATGGCTGAATTGGCTGTCAGAGCTCTCTTGTCTTTATTACATTTCTATAGAGCTGTTTGGAAGGAACAAAGACCGAGTATGTCTTCAATGTGTGTGGGTCCTAGGAGCCCAAGGCTACCTACCTGTGGGTGGGTGTGTGTGTGTACTCTCTACACACAGAAAATACATACACAGGATGAGGGCGCTCACTGCTTGCCGATGGGTTCTTTTCATTGGAGCACAAGGCTCAACCTTCAGCTCACATAAGAGAAGCACAAGGCCAGCAGGACTGAATAGGAGACACACACTCACACACTCAAAGAAATGAACACGTCTTCCTATGCCTCCTCTCCATTTCTGCCTCCCTCCATCTCTCCTCCTCCTCCTCCTCCTCCTCCTCCATACTTTCTTTTGTCATGTTTTTCTGCCCAGTCATTCTTCTGCAGTAGATGACAAGGTCACGAGGTGGAGCTCTATCTATCTATCTATCTATCTATCTATCTACACAGCATACAGACAACTTGTGAAAAGAGACAACTTCTCCCGAAAGGAAACTTGTAACATTTTGGGACAATCTCTGGAGAGTCTGTCCGTCACTGTGAGGTTCACAGGCAACGACAAAGAAACCCCAAGTCACTTCTCCTGTAGAAGCCGATACGAAATGGGAGCTACAGCTCCTATGGACAAACACCAGTACAAAGACCAACAAGCTGGCTAACATCTGTGTTACGATCCCCTTTTGAGGTCTAAGGTATTAGGGGAGTAACAAAGTACAATACCCAGGGAAAGAGAGAGTGGGCAATGGATGAATAACCAAAAGAGATTTATTCACAATCAGCTCACAATTTAGCTGCTGCCACATGGATCACCGGCGGGGACCCTGTCGGTCTGGATCTCCCGGCCTCTTATCCACGCTAGCACCAAGCAGCAATTGAGAACAGCTGTGTTCACTCACACGCTGCAGCTATAGGCAGGGAAAAGGGCGGCACCTGAATGGAGACTGGGGGTGCGATAGAGAGAGGGCACAGAGAAAACACCCCCTCCCATAAGTCCAAACCACCGTTTGGCCACAGCCAACCCCCATAACACACCCTATATGAATTTACATTATAACAACAAAAATACAGCAGGGCCCAACGCATCAACCGCTGGTTATGGTTGTACATCTGGGCCAGGAAACAAGAGGGTTGTAATCGGTGTACATAGTCACTCTCTTTCCCTGGGTATTTTACTTTGTTACTCCCCTCATCCCTTAGACCCCAAAAGGAGACTGTAACAGTCTGATGGACAGCACTATTGGTTCGTGGAGCGAGCTAGCAACAGCTACCTGCAGTACTCTGGGGTGCATTAGTTGTTCCTCACATACATCAAGTGCAAAAACACTGCAGAAGTCAAAGTCGCACAAATAAAGTGAGGTTCATTTCGCTTTCAGTCCACAATTCATATCCTGTGTGATTACCTCTCGGACTTTCCTCTAAACCGCTTTTCTCATTAGAGAGTTGTATTCATGTTGAAACCACCTATGGTGACACTGACAATGAGGAGCACTAAGTGAATTGTAACCCATTCTGAATAGAGACGTCTACGAAAATGGCACTTATATAATTAGCATGGAGCAAGACTTATGCTGCTGTGAAAACGAGCTTCTAATGTCTCCAACATTCAACGCATTCGGTGGCTCATTCATTTATGTCAGGCTGAGTTCTAAAAGCTCTCAAAATCCATTTACAGACTTCATATTTTG
This sequence comes from Melanostigma gelatinosum, assembly GCF_949748355.1. Taxonomy (NCBI): domain Eukaryota; kingdom Metazoa; phylum Chordata; class Actinopteri; order Perciformes; family Zoarcidae; genus Melanostigma; species Melanostigma gelatinosum. The sequence goes on from NC_136634.1 coordinate 21,951,661, forward strand.
GAAGGAGTGAGTGGGTGTTTATGTGCATATGACAGAGAGAGAAAGATGGATAAATAGACGCAGACGTACAAATGGAGCAGTTTTATATCGCCGCCCAGCTGGTAATCAGACTTCAAAAACACAGCGAGAGGGTTGTGTTCCACTAAGTGGCGATTGATCGCTGTGTGAGTGTGTGTACGTGTGTGAAGGGAAAAGATGGGTGATAGTTTGACTGATCCTACCAGATAGACTCACATACACACCTGTCTCTCCTGTGTCTCATCCTCAGCGTCATCTCCCTTCTTCTTCATCACCCCCCCCTCGTTCTCTCTGCTTCAATCCCTCGCTCTGAGGAGTGGGTGTGCTCTCTGCTGTCCTTCGCCAATCTCCCTCCTCAGTGTGTGTCCACCGCTACCATGGACACCGCACACTCACAAACACACACACCTCTTCAGTCCCTTTCCCCTGCCTTTCTCTCTCGCTCTCTCTCTTCCCACAACTTCTTTCCTTTCCTCCTCTCCTCCTTCTTACCCCCTCCTCCTCCTTATCTGCTCCCACTTCTCTTCATTAAGCCTCAACCACCTCCTCTTTGCCTCCTGCTTAGTGCTCACTTATCAAAGCTACACTCAAAGCACAGGTGGAGACCGGAGGAGAGATGGGTCAGATAAGACAGATAAAGAGGGTGTGTGTGTGTGTGAGAGTGAAAACGGGTACGCATCTTTCTTCATTTGTGTCTATATGTGTATACGTGTGTGTGTGTGTGTGTGTGTGTGTGTGTGTGTGTGTCTGTCTGTCTGTCTGTTGTTGGCTGTGTGATTAGTGCATTTTCTTTCGTGCCTGGAGCAATGTTGAGTGTTCACCGAGTCCGAAGCAGCTTCACCCTCTGTCTCAGTCAAAACAAAGCAATTACAGAGTCACAGACATGAGGGCACCACCTCTGACAGCCCACACACGAAGAGGGTCGACAAGCCAGTGACTTTGATCTGGACTACCCATAAGCTCAATTAAAAAAAAAAAAAGAACTATCTGCTTTTAAACAAAATTTCCCATGTGACATTCCTATGACCCTGTACAATCCAGGCAAGATGGGTAACCAACACACATTTTGAAAAGCTCCTAATGTGCTGACCATGAGCATAGCACGAACACTAAGATCAGTAAGCCTCTTGGGGAAATAAATAATGCAAAGTTGCTCGACAAGTTAGGAAATACAACTGCTTTCACAGTTTAATGAGAAAAGGTATTGTGCACGAGGGTTGCGTGGCCAAGTCGTGCAGAGTAGCCTTGTTGGAGAGACCAAGGAGAGTGTTAACAGTTTAATTGACAAATTTAAAAATTATGTTTGAACGATAAAGTATGTAGTAGGTCACAGGATGTGACGGCCTCTTTAGGGTTGGGAAATATTAAAATTCCCCTGGAAAAACAAAGATGAACATAATGATGAACCTAAAAAAAGCTGAAGATGGATGTTGTAATATCCATAAGCCACAATGTCTGCTCTTTTTTACAGAAGGGCATACTGAGGTCATTCAATTTAAATAATCAAACTGGTATTTACTGACCTCGTACAGTCTCGCCACTGTTGGCTGTCACATTCATATTGTGTTGCCTTTGTAAAAAGCCCTGATAAATGAGGGTTGATTGCTCACCGTGGTAGACGTTTTCGTCCAGCTGCTCTTTGTGAATAGTCGGTGGCAGACCTGAGCTTTCTATTAGTCAGCTTTAAGATGGGAGCGGAGATTTCTGTTTTTTTTCATCTTTAGTGCTTACTTGTTTGTCACACAGCTTACAAATCACTTCGTTCAAGTTCTCTGGCTCTCCTTTTTCATTTGGTTTAAAACCAAAGAATTGCCAAATATGCACATTTTCTCTGTTTTTTGCTAACAAAACCAGACATCTGCGGCCAAAAACTTAACTATCCCAAACCCACCTGGATTAACGGCGCAGTCTAGCGGCAATCTAACAGCACCATGAATTACATTTATATAACCACAATGACCCAAAATCAGATGTATGATAGCATGTAAATCCTTTTTGCTTTTTGTTACAATAATGGAGTGAAAAATTGAGAAAGCTAAGACTGAATGTAGCGCAAAATTCATACCAGGCATGGCATAATTGAATATAGTTCTGTTGTCATGGACACGTGAGGACCATTATTGTGGCCAACCCATATTGTATTGAACTATAATCTTGTCATATCGCTCAAGTCCAAGGCTCCTCTGTTTGGTTTCTGTGCTTTATCTCCAGGGCTGCAGACCTGATAGAGTGTAATCAGCAGCATTGGACACATCTGGGCTTGGTGTGCCCCATATAATAAAGCCTGAGAAGCAGCAGCCTTTTCTTCTTTTTGACAGAACCCAGCTGTGACACAACAATTTACATTTTAGGTAGCCTGCTTCAGGAAACTACTGCCATAACCTCATGTATCACTTACATTATTTGTAATGCACTCAGGCACCTTTTTTACATTAAAAGGTACAAGAATTTTCCTATTTGTGAATTAATTAATTTTCATTGTGAATTAGAAAATGGTCTGCAGTCAGACTGTTAACCGATGTTTACCGCATTTTACTGACAAAATTCAGAAAATTAGACAAGCAGTCAGTGCCTCCACATCAACCACAGGATATGTGTTGTCCCGATCTCTGAATAACATCCATTCAAATATCATGACACAATTTCATTCAATCGACCGTAGAAGCCTAGAAGACATTATACAACATCTGAAGTCATCCTCCTGCTGCTTGGATATTCTACCAACACACTTTTTCAAAAATATTTCAAACTGCATGACCACTGATCTTTTACAAATTGTAAACACATCCCTTCTCTCAGGTGTCTTCCCACAAGCCATAAAAACTGCAGTTATTAAACCACTCCTAAAGAAGGTTAGTTTAGACTCCGCAACGATGAAAAATTATAGGCCAATATCAAACCTCCCATTTTTGAGTAAAATAATTGAAAAAGCGGTTTTCCAACAGCTGACCAACTTCTTGACCGTAAATAACTGCTTTGATGTTTTCCAGTCAGGCTTTCGACAGCACCACAGCACTGAAACTGCTCTTGTTAAGGTTTTCAACAACATCCACTTAAACATAGACAATGGCAGAAGTTCGGTCTTAGTCTTACTAGATCTCAGTGCTGCATTCGACACGGTCGACCATGCCATACTCCTAGAAAGACTAAAAATCTGGGTGGGACTCTCTGGCACAGCACTTAACTGGTTTGAATCCTACTTGAAGGGCCGAGAATACTTTGTGTCTGTGGCTCATTACACATCGGAGCTGACTAAAATGACATGTGGTGTTCCCCAAGGTTCAATACTGGGGCCTCTTCTGTTCAACATCTACATGCTTCCACTAGCTCAGATTATGGAAAACAACAAAGTGTGTTATCATAATTATGCAGACGACACACAAATCTACATAACTATGTCACCAGGGGACTATAATCCCATACAAGGGCTGGGTAACTGCATTGAACAAATCAACAACTGGATGTGCCAGAATTTTCTTCAATTAAACAAAGATAAAACAGAAGTAATTGTTTTTGGTACCAAGGATGAACAATTGAAAATCACCGCTCAGCTTCAGTCACTGATGTTAAAACCCACAAACCAAGCCAGAAATCTAGGTGTAGTTATGGATTCAGATCTCAACCTGAACAGCCATATCAAGAAAATTACAAAATCAGCCTACTATCACCTGAAGAATATATAAAGGATTAGAGGATTTATGTCTCAACAGGATTTGGAAAAACTTGTCCACACATTTATCTTCAGCAGACTGGACTACTGTAACGGTGTGTTTACAGGTCTCTGTAAAAAGTCCGTCAGAAAGCTGCAGCTGATTCAGAACGCTGCAGCTCGAGTCCTCACTAAGACCAGGAGGGTGGATCACATCACTCCAGTTCTAATGTCTTTGCACTGGCTTCCTGTCCAACAAAGAATTGACTTTAAAATCCTGCTGTTGGTTTACAAAGCACTGAATGGTTTAGGGCCAAAATACATCTCTGATCTGCTGCTACCTTATGAACCATCCCGACCCCTCAGGTCGTCTGGGACCGGTCTACTATCTGTTCCCAGAGTCAGAACTAAACATGGAGAAGCAGCGTTCAGTTTTTCTACTCCACATATCTGGAACAAAGTCCCAGAAAGCTGCAGGTCTGCTGAGACCCTCATCTCATTTAAATCAAGATTGAAGACTTTTCTGTTTGCTGCTGCCTTTAATTGAACCACATTCAATTCATATATTAATCAATTTCCTGCATTTCTGCATTTTACTACTGCATTTTATTTCTTGCACTGTTTTTGAATGTTTTAATGAATGTTCTTAATTGTTTTTAAATCTCCTTTTCTTTTGCCTTATGTTTTGATGCTTTTAATGGTTTTATGTGAAGCACTTTGAATTACCTTGTTGTTGAAATGTGCTATACAAATAAACTTGCCTTGCATTAAATGTTATTTTGATGCTAATTTTAACAAATTGTATGTATTGGTTGAGGAGTGTTTAACTACAGTTGTGGATTTACATGTATGCTTCCTTTATTCCTGACAAGTTGTGTATTGTGTTGGCTGTTGATAAAATCACTAAATTAGCAGCTGAGAGAGGCAGGTGGTTGTGAGACGTCTCAATGCAAAGTCTAAGACACAATTTAGACCAAAATACCACCAGCTTGCTTTGCCCTACCTCATTTGAATGAATCTTTACGCTTTTTAGTGCCTCTTCTCCCATTTGTGCACTCTGCACTCAATATTGTACACAAAATAACAGATGTTCAAAGTCAATTTCAAGTTGTTGCACCACCACATAACATCACTTATTTATAATACTTGTTTTGATTAAAAAAAAATGTTTACTATGTCTCTTGCTTGCACTATCCACTATGCTGCTGTAATCCTGTAAATGTGCCCACTGCGGGACTAATAAAGGATTATCTTATTGTATCTTATAATAGGTCTCTACGGTGTAATAGCATGTTTTGCCTTCTCTTTTTATCAGCTATCGAATCCAGCTAAGATGCATGAAGTGGCCAAGTATAGATGGGTTAAGAGAGTCTATACATTTTCCAAAGTGGTTCTACCTCATAAACAAAGTTGATGTCCTCATCTGTGAGATGCAGCATCTCCACAGGAAAAATGTATGAGAGTAGATGATGGTAAGCCATCTTGGAAGAAGACACACGTTTAAACAGTATGAAAGTACGATACTGATAATTCAGGAAACAAACAGTTGAAGTTGGCAGCGAAGAGAGACATGGGCAACCACCAGCCTAAACAATTCTCGCTGAAGTGGGACAATGTTTTCACCACTAAGCAGCTTGGATGTCTGGTGAGAAACTGCAATACCTGACAGTTCATAGCTAAAGACATATTGTGATACTTTACGTACCAATTACAAAAGGTGTTCGTTGCATTGGGTTGGCCTACAGCGGTTATCAACTTTGAAATACAGCCCACTTGCTCTGGCTTAATGTATCTCCCGCAAGCTATAAATAAGTGTAGTTGAGAGAGCTACAACACTAAAACAACAATAAAACATGGAATTCAAAATGTTACTGAAAAGGTTTATATGTGGTGGTTCTGTTCCCACGGAGCAATCAGCTAATAATCTTGTGCGAAGAGAAGAAGTCAGTGAGAAGGCTAATGGGGGGGATGCTGGACATTAGCCTTTCAGGAATGTCCAGCAAGTGTAATACAGACAGGGCGGGCATGCCCTCAAGGTAAATGGAGAAGGTTAGTGGAGGCTGCATATTGGAGAACCCACTAAAGACTCCCTGTCTGTCACCTGACCAGCCTGTCACCTGGGCTTTTTTCATAAAGCCTTTCGTCCATCACATCTGGGAGGTTTAGCAGGACAAACACGTGCACAAGGAAATGTTATTGGCTTTTTACACATTTATTAATCACGGCCCCTTTGTGTTGTGGACAGAATGTAAGACGTAATCAGCCATAGTTGTAATGGGTTATGTATGTCACCCAGCAGCTGCCCGTCGGCAGGAGCATCCCCCTCAATGTTTGCAGACATCACATATACTGTTCAACACGAGGGAAGAACAGCATTTGGAACATTCTGTGAAAGACCTATATTTGCTCGTGCATGGGTTACCATGCAGCTTTGTTTCATACTGTAATGTGAATGAGTCATGTTTCACTTTTTTCCTTTATCATTAAGTAAACCTGGAACTGGTTCTGTTCATGTACACATCACTTTGCAGCAGTGATGAGGAACTCTTTATGAAATGATTGTTAAACCCAATCCTCTCGCTCCCCCTCTCTCCCCCCCTGCCATCTCTCCCCTGACCTCTCTACCCTCCCCCTCACCCACCTTTCCCCACTGCCTCAAATGGAACATACCAGGACATCTACTCCCCCTCACACCCCTTCCCTCATCCAGCACCAGTCACTTTTTCTATTTATTTATTTTAATTTTTTATTCTCTGCTGCTACGAACAAATACCCCCCTCACACACCCTTCCCTCATCCAGCACCAGTCACTTTTTATTCTCTGCTGCTACTTGTTAATCCTTTATCTAGGCCCTTATGTTCTTAACTTTATTCTATTTTATTCTATTATATGTTATATGTTCATGTCTATATTACACTGTGGGACTGCGAGAAACGGCATTTCGAATTTTCTGTATGCATAACACATGTGGAAACTTTGACAATAAAGTGAACTTTGAACTTTGAACTTTGAACTAAATGAGTGTGGTAACTTGCTTATGGTGGCACACTGCTCACTAAATACAGGTAACCCGAGGAAGCAAAGATGCTGCTTTGTGAAACCGCTGTTTACAAGGACATGTAACAAAGTCTGCAGTCCGAGGTGACCACATTTGGGGGTCATTGGCAGACATTTCCAGTGTCTACTGAAAAAAATAAGTGGCCTCTCCATTCTCTGGGAAAAAGTTTGCTGCAATTTGCTCTCTATTTGCAGACTCCATATCCCCCGGCGGATACTTTTATTCATTTTAACTGAAACTGCTCGTAGATAAAGCATGAATTTGGTTGCCTTATGCTGCGTTCACACCGGTCGCGTTGGTTTTTTAACGCGCGTCGAGATTACATACAAAGTCTATGCACAGACGCGATAAGACTGGCGCGCCGCGATTTTGCGATGGCGCGGCACGTTGGACGCCGCAAAAATCGGCAACGCGCGAGTTGAAATTTTTCAACTTCTGCGAAATAATCGCATGACGCTGTGGCGCGATAGCCTATCAGCGTTGAGTTGCTCCCCCTGTCATCACTGACTTCCTGCCGTTGTTGAATCAGGAAATAAATCCTGTAGCCATCTGTGTTCACCCAGAGCTCTACGATACCTCATATCAACAGAGACCGGACCAAACTATGTGTATACATGTGTGTGTGTGTAAACCATACGGTACAAACAATGAATAGACGCTGCCGTATTTACGTCTACGAGACGTTATTGAGTGCTGGTGGAGCTGCTACGATGTTAGCATAGCCTAGCACCGATCCATCAGAGCTCCATTGAGAAGACCAGTAACCTACAAATCGGCATCATTACGTAGTTATTTCGGAGTCCCTTTTTGTCGGTTTATTTTCCGTTGAATCACAGCCAAATCAGTTTATGTTGTGTTCCTACAGCTGTAGTAAACAGCGACCGGTGGCTTGCTAGACAGTGAATACAGCTCGATGAAATCCATGGAGCTCCTCTGAACAATATTATGGACCAGACATGACGGCGTTTGGCATTCCGACATTTGAGGGACTTCCACAACACGTACAAAGCAGCAATTGTCCTTCTTCCTTTCACGGTTGAAAGCGGAAAGAAATGACGGCCAGGTGAACGGCTTCCAGTCGATAAACCACGCCCCCTCTCCGGCGCTACGCGATTTTGCGGCGTTTGGTGTGAACACGACCGGCGGCGCGTTGGACGCGATTTTGCAGTGCGTCAAAAAATCAACGCGACCGGTGTGAACGCAGCATTAGAAACATCTGTGAAGTCTCTGCTCAATATTACTGTAGTTCAAGGTTGTGACAGTGGATGTATCCCCCACGCCACAGCATGGTGCACGTTGTTCACTCAGCCAGCAAATTGCTGACGAAGGAACAAAACATATGAACATCCACCTGCTGTGGCCACAAGTTGCTTTAACCACAGTATCTGCTTTCAGGTAATTGACATGGTTCAGCTATGAGACAGAACCAACATTTATTTCTCTGTATGAGTTAAATTGCACATCGTCAGAAGAGACCGTTGTCAATATAATGATAAGAATCACTTTAGTTATCAACTGCAATTATGTATTTGATGATGATTAGCATCGCTCTGGGGATGGCAATGCTTTTACTTTCAGCAGAATGCTAATATTACATGGCAAAAAAGTGGCATCATACTTTTCCGATCGCTTTTTGCATCACAAATTACAGCATCAACCAATCACGTCGTGTGGTACGCACATATTCAAACATAACATTGTACAACAAAATAGAGGCACCGTAGTCCCAAAAGCGCCATGGCAAACTTTATTATTCCTTTCAACCTTGACAAAGGCAGTGCACATCTTCTGTTTTTCCCTTTCACAATAAAAGCATATACACTGCTACACTTAAAAATTGATTTATTTGGCTCTGTGAAGCTACTAGTTGAACATTCTCGGTTTTCCAGTTCGGTGTCCTACAGACACCACTACTACCTATGAAATATTGAGGTGTTTACAAAATCTAGGCCTCACTTCCTCCATGTTTGCCTCCTTCTCGCTCCCTGTTCTCCTTTCCCGCCACGCCCTCTCCTGCCAATCATCTGCCAGCAATTATGCAGATTTCTCTCTTTAAAAACATGCTGCATTCAGAATTTATGTCCCTCTTCACCTCCCTAAAACTCTCCTTCACGGCCTAAAAATGGATGACCTCAACTTTATTTGGAGTAATATTTCACACCATTTCACACTCGCTCCTTCTATCTTCCTGTCTCCCTCTCCCTGTCTCCCTTCAGCATCATTAGAGGTGGACCTGACAGCGAGGCGTGGTGTACAGGTTTGAAGGGTATGTGAATGGGTGTGCATCCACTTTTCGGGGTCCTTGCTTGAGTATATTTATTTATATCTGGTGTCGGTCAATTGGCATGCATGTGTAAGCGTGTTCACATGCTTGCGTGCGCGCTTGTCTGTGTGTCAGGGTGCGTTCAGAGGACAAAATATGCGGAAAATAATGCAGGAGGAGAAGGCGGTGTCTGCATAATGGGCCGGCATTAACTTTTCTCTTCAATCCTTCAACCTTGAACTGAACTGAGCCAGAGTTACTGTGTGTGCGCTGACCTGAACCATGCCAACGTAAGACATTTCCTGATGGGTAGCTTGGCCATAGCGCACAGTTTTGTTATTTTTTGAGAGAGAAGAGTTTCCAAATTTAGTCTAATTTCTAAGGCAAGCCTTGCCTATATTAGGTCTATGGAAGAGATCAAATGATTGAGTATACAAATATCTGCTGTTGATCAGAATGGCGGAGACAAAAGCCCAAAGGTTCCTAGGCTATATTGTTTGTAAGTTACACTTATTCAGAGCCTTGTCATATTGGACTAGATAGTGCATTTTAATGTGTTTTTATTGTCCATGAAAAATAGTCACATTGTAGGTGGTCCCTTTTTTCTTTTTTGGCTGAAAACCAGAATTTGCTTGCACTTGTATCAGCTGATTTGCATCGACTGTTGCAATATGCTGGAATGGCTCATTCACAATTGTATGGCAAGTAATGTTCAATCATATTCATGGAGGTGCGCACACATGTGACACCTAACCTGACACTATCACCGTTTACTCTCTCCTTTCACCACGCCAACCTCCTCCTCCGGGTCTGTGTCCACATAGCGCCTTTTTTCGGCAGAAAAGCAGCCGCAGGGCGCTGGATAGCGCTTCAACCCAGCATTTCACTGGAAAAAAACACTGTTGTATGGTAGACTAGCATTGTCCTTTGCTTTGTATTATCTATTTGGGCTACTATGTATTTGTTTTACATTGTTTTTTCACCATGAGCACGGATGAGGTCTACTTCATTCTTTGTATGGATGAGCTTGTCACTGTTCAATCTGACAGCCGTAACATTCGATCAAGGAGAGACAAGACGTACGGTAACAAAAGCACAACACTCACCAGCAACATTCAGTGTGTGCCCGGCTGATCTGTTCCCACAAATGGGCGTTTCGGGCTTTGTTATGATAGTGTAAGTTTAGGACAGACAGACGAGGCCAAAGCAAGCTTCTCCTGCAGTCACAGTGATCTCACCAGCACTTATCTGAAAGTTCCAAGAGTTT